>NC_089829.1:17615108-18240108 GCF_035046505.1 Tiliqua scincoides
GTTCACTGTAATTTGAATTTTCTTATGAGGACTCTACACCTCAGTAAAATTTTTATTAAAGTTAAATCAATAGGAGGAGGCCTTTTTTGCAAGTTGTGAAACATCATGTCCAAAGCATATACTGTGGTGCATACTTAAGTAACATGCTGCAGATTTCTTTTAGTCTACCAGGCCAGAGAGCAGCAGTAGTGCAGTTCTGAAATATCACTGTATTCATGACTTTGCCATGGCATGTTCCAAGAGTTCCCTGTTCCTGCCCAGATGCACCACAGGTCAAGTTCATCATCTACTTGCTAGCTATTCTTCGGCAATGTTGGTTTTCATATTCTAACTACAAAAATGCAGTAGCAAAATTACAGTTCAGGATGAGCAATTAGTTCTCATTGTTGTTGTTTTAATGTTTCTAGCTTTTACAAAATATTAAGACGTACAACATTTTGAATGTCTTGAATTAATAAAGCCGGTATTTATTTATTTATTCAATATTTATTTATCAAATTAATAAAGCCAATGCTCCTAAATAGGAATTTTCTCTAGGTTGTACAGCACCTCCTCCTTATTCCTCCTCAACCACCTAAAAGTCAGAACATCCACTGCAAGAAGTTACACAAGTTTTTGCTCACAAAAAAGTTGCTTTTCCAGCCTGTCATCTGAAGATGCTAGTCCCTTTCAAACCTCATATCAATTGCTACATCATCATTTGTCCGCTGAACACACATCGAGCAAAAGTAATCTTTCTACTGTTTTATGTGAAATAGAGCCTGATTCAGAGTCCAGTGTGCTGGCTTACCACCAGCATGCACTGTTCCAAATGTGCCATAAGGCATGTCTGAGACCATCACTGTGGGACCAGCGCTGGGCCCACGTTCAGCCGCCCCACAGCTTGCCTGTACTGCCGGGTGGCAGAGAAGTGAGTGGAGGCATTCCAGGATGGGGGAAGGATGGGGGGAGGGCAGGAAGGAGACATGACAGGGGAGGGAGTGGGACAGGACTGGCAGAGTTCAGCTCTGCTGAATGCTGAGCCCCATGTCAGGCCTCATGGCTTGACAAGGAACTCTTTAATTCTGCGGCAACTCAAGAGCCACCACAGAACTGAGCAGCCCCACTGCAGGGCTACTTCCCTTCCCCTGAGGAGCTGCTGCGGGCTGCCCGGTGTGCATTGGATGCTGCTTTTTGGCACCGCAGCAGCCTCATGCACCAGGCAACTCAGAATTGGGTTGTTAGTTCTTCATATGGGCAAAATTTCTGTAGCCTAGTTTCTATTACAGTGGACCCCTGCTTTACAATGGTAATCTATTCCAGAAACACCATTGTATTGTGAAAATATTGTAACATGAACCCAATAATGTATTGTTTTTTGCTATTTGTTCCAAGACATAGGAAATTGAAGTTTCTGCCACAAACCTAAGCTCTCTAAATGGCAATTTTAAAGGTGCCTATTATGCTCTTTAGGGGCTGTGGTAATATTCTAAACGTGTTTTGGATAAACAGGATGCAAAACACTTTCCAGTTTGCTACTGAAAACTCATGGTAAGATATTGATGGTACATGGGAGCAAAATCTTATGCAGACAACTTGGACAGAAGGAGGATGGGGATAGCTTCCTCTCAGTCTCATTTCCCTTCTGTAAAATGCCAATAGTTTAGCTTACTGCTATGGCACTGAACGCAATATGCAAGCTGCAGACGTACCCAGACACATGCAACAAACATGCATAAATGATGCTCTGATGTACTGACACATGATACCTTGACCCAACAATGCAGCACCGGAAGTAGATGGTGGTCTAACTTCGTAAACTCAGTGAAGTGAGGCAGACCCACACTTGACAGAAAAATTACTGCTATCATTTTTTTGCAGAAAGTTTTCAGTTTCCAAAAATTCATCATTTTTAAAAGAATGAGTTAGTAACAAAGTGCACCAATATCCAATTGAGATGTTTCATAGTTGCAATTAAGTTTTTTCAGAAAAGTATAAACACCTTCTCACATTCTCTCCACATATTCAATCGACATTGGAAAGAAGAGGGCAGGCCAGGGGCCTCAATCTTGAGTCTGACAACCCTGCCTGCTCCCTCACCTTCCACTGAATGTGTGGAGCAGGGAGAGCCGGTGCACAAATTTTTTTTCTGAACATTCAAGCACAGTAAAAGGAACTGAGTGCTACTGAATTAAGATATTTAAAAGGATTCCAACAAAATGAATGTGTGTGAACATTTGGACCATATTAAATGTGCTTTATTGTTTATTTTCCTAATAAAATATTTCAGTTCAAATACTTTGGGTGAACCCAACCCAAAAACTTTGAGTTGGAAAAACTTTTGAAATATTTCCACAACTTGAAAAAACATTGAGTACTATTTTAATTTACTTAGATTTAGTAAACGAAAGTCAAACAACCATGCTAATTTAGATCCCTCTCAAAATATTCAGTTTTCCAGAAAAACCACATCACTGGACACACTTTGGATGAGAGTAGTATTTCGCAAGTTTTAAACAGTCATTAAGAATCTTAGTTTCGATCTTTATGACAGCTCGAAGCATTGCAACACCTAAGGCTAGAATCAGCTGCCATTGTACTTTGCCCTCTATCACTGGCAGCTACATAAAGCTGGAAAGCGCCTAGATTCCTTAAGTTGGCCTCCATTTATATTATGTCTAACCACTCTAACTCACCAGTTCAAAGCAGCTTGCATTTTCTTGCTGCATCTTCTCTAAATGTTAATAGCCCTGTCACCAGGGAGTCTGGGGTCTAAAAAGTTAATAGTTTGGGAGAGAAGTGGATAAATGAAATCAAAATGACACTGTGAACCTTTCACTGTGACACTTTCTTTAAAAGGAGAAGAGGGGAAAAGAGCTCTGTTCAGACAGCAAGTAGATGTTAACTCACAGCTACTGGAATACTTCTCTCAAGTAATTTATGTTACAACTGAGCGCTTTAATAAGTAACAAGCAGATTGCCACACCCCTAGACACCTATCAGAAATAGCATATCTCATCTCTTGCTCACTCGCATGAGATACTAAGCAGCAAGCATGCAGCTACACATCCACCACAGCTAGATCTGAACCTGCTGCCCAAATCCGTCAATCACTGTAATTTGCACTCTGAACAGTTTCTGAACAGAATGACAGATCAGAAAGCTGCTTCACCCAAAAGCTGCTTTACCCTTTATGTGACATGTTTACCATACCTACACTTCTGTTACCACAACAAATAAGTATAATTGCCAAACAAGTGCAGAGTGGTTCTACGCTGGACAAGGAAGAGAACAATTAATAAAATATTTTGAAGAAGGGAAGCAGAATAAGCAACAGGAAGATCAGCTGCAACCATCTGCATTTCCTCAGGGTATGAGAACAGATTCTGAATCTGAAGTCTCCTAAATGAATAGTAACAACAGATCTTTAGCATAAACCAGTAGAAGCCAAACTGTGGCAAACTCACAGGTGCTTCGCAGGATGTCTCCAGCGAACTCTTCTTATTGGCTCTCCCGGGTGCCACCATCTTGAACCATGTGAGATTACACTTGGTTCAAGATGGCAGCACCCAAGAGAACTGGGCAATTGCGCCACCATGACATGGCATCACCATGCCCATGGGATGTTTGGAAACCACTGGCATAAATTCTTGCTCACTTTATATGTTATGCAGCAACAGAAGAAAGCACAGGCACAAAAATACAACCCTATCTGGACATATAACCTCAAATTGGTTTTTAATAACCATCCCCTCTCAGCACCCTCACTAACCTACAATTCCCAGGACACTTTGAAGGAGCCACAACTACCACCCTCAATGCCTCCAGCTGGATGGGGAAAAATAAAACAATTTCACTGGCATACAGTACGGCTGCAACTTTAAACCTAATTAAGCTCACTGCAACTTGCTTCTAAAGTAAAGCATACTTTTGATGCACAGTAAGTTTCACCAGAATACACTAAACTACCTCAGGGCTAACAATGCAGTGTAAATTTACCCACTGCAAAGAGTACAGTAGTTTTGAATTTCAATAACTCTAGTTAAAATAAAGTCCATGGAACAGCTTGTATCCTCAAATTTCTTATAGAATAATGCCTTTCAATAAGAAATCATTGAAACTAGCTGCTTCTGCCACCATGATATCAAGGATCAAACTAGACATTACCCTGAACACATAATATTAGCTTGGTGTTTGAGTATTTCTGAAATAAAAAAGCATATGTGGCACCTGTGAGACAGATGGACAGACAGACAAAATGGGTTGAAGGTGCAGTAATGGGGAGGGTACTTTAGTAATTTCCTCCTGGTTCCAATCACCTACCCACCTACCACACATTTTTAATTGGAAAAAACCCTATAAAAATAGAATGCAGAATCAGATTCAAAACTGCAACAGGAGCAGAGTACTCAAACCCTCTTCCCCAGCCTAACCACAGTTTAGCCTGTTTTGTGTTTCCAGTCCTGTACTCTATTTACACAAAAATTTCAAAAATCCTAGGGTCATGTTACTCATTTAGAGTAAGCATCTATTTTGACTCAGATATTTTTGAGTAGTAATCAAAAACTAAAAACTATTAAACATCTAGAAAACAGACAAAACATAAAATTACAGTTACATCAAACATAGTAGTACAAACTGAGAAAGGTACCTGAAAAAGGTAGTTTTAACCAGGAGGCTTCATCTGGCTAATGTTGATAAGGATGCAGAATTTTAATTATCAGCAGCAGCAAAAGTCATGTTTCAAAGATAACAAATCTGAAAACTTAGATATCATTCTAAACAAGCCCTTAATAAAAAATCATTTTTTAAAAACTGGTCATTGGTATCTGCCTCTTCAGGAAAGCTTAACATTAAGTTACAGATTTCTTAACTGAGTATCAGCAAAACAATTTAGATTCTAAACTTGTGCAAGAAACAAAAGCAAACTGCTTCCTGTTTACAAGGCCATTTCGGCATCTCTTGCAATTCTTATAATTCCAGTTATGTATCAGCTTGTAATTAAAAAGTATCTTCCATATTACTTTTGCAGTAATTGATGAGTACGAACATATGAATCTGCCTGAGTCAGACTATTGATTCATTCTGCTCAGTTCTGTCTACTCTGACTGGCAGCAGCAATCCAGAATCTCAGGCTAACTTCTTGCCCATTACTTGCTACCTGATCCTTTCTAACCTGGAGGCCAGGGATTAAACCCAGAACCTTCCATCCTGCATACAAAGCACGTGCCATGAACACTTGTACTGAAATAGGAACAGCTTACAATTACCTTTGTTAAAGAAAGCTGGTCTCTAGAAAATACTTCAACTTGTATCACAGCAGATCAGGTGCAGGCACCAGACAACTGCACTTTGAGCTCAATGCTCCATTTACTAGTTTTAATTTGCCAATTTACTTTAAAATGTATGTGCTGCTTTTCAGTCCACTGGGCTCCCCAGCCATATTGAGATAACACAATCAAAGCAGCAGCAACAAGGAATCAGCAAGAGGAGTAAAACCAGTTATAACTTTATAGTTTATATTTAGTCTATATAGACCAAATGACCATTTTGACATTTCCACCTCTGGCAGTTTTACATGTCAAAAAATGCAAGTTGGTCACCCCATAATCTTGTCTACTTCCTCAGGACAAGGTGAAAAATACACATGTAGGACAAGTAGAAGCTTCAGACATATCCACAGACTTCAATTAACCTTAAGCAATGTTATCACCAGTACTTCACAAACTGGACATAACAGGCTTCCACTGGTTCCACCCCACCTTCACAAAGGCCAAGATGCAGCAGGTCTCTCAAACCACAAAATAGCTTTAAAACTTCGCAAATACAATGATGTAAGTGAAGGAAAGTTTCTTTGCTACAATGAAGTAGGCATGCAACCCACATTAGGGTCACATATGGTTGGACCCACTGAAAGTCTGTCTGTATCACCACTCTAGTTACTATCTCTGCCATTTCATCTCACTCAACTCCTCATAGAAACATGGACATAATCCTGAGGTTCCCAAACTGTGAGCCATGGTTCCCTGGGGAGCCGTGGAAGCCTTGCAAAAAACCTGCCACCCTATACAACATATAGGGAACAACATGTAGCCCTAATGGGGAACCACAGTCCATGAGCCAGTGGGTTAAGGGAGCTGACAGTTGGAAAAGTTTGGGAATCACTGGACACAATCTGAGCTCCAAAAACTTGGGAGAGAACACTTACAAGCGATTGCATCAACTACCCCAAACAGGTCTCACACAAAACCTTCTGTATTCAAAAGGAGCACATTAGGAGAAGGATAACATATTAACTGTGTTTGAATCTCCCAGCTTGTCCTCAGGCTAGTTACCTGAAGGACAAAAGTACAGAAACAGGCAGATTGAACTGGAGACCTAGAACTTGACGAAAGTTTATACCCTAAACCAGAAACCAAAACAAAAAGAAGCTGTTAACAAATGGCCCAAACCTATCCAGCTTTCAAGCACTGATGCAGGCACAATGCAGCCCTGCAGTAAGGGAACAAAATCCTCTTACTCCAGTGTTTCTCATTCAATGGTATGAGTACCACCAGTGGTACTTGAGGTGGTGTCTGGTGGTACTTGCAACACCCCTGGACACTGGCAACCTGGCAGCAAGGGTAGGAACACAACACAACACATAGTGGTAGGAGGCTCGGTTTCGCAAGCAGTGCGCCAAGCACGCTTTTCCATGTTCGAAAAAGCACTCCTGTCTACCCTGAGCCCCTTACTGATGTTTGTTGTGCGGCATCTGTACAAAACTGTCATTCCCATTTATTTACAGTGGTACGTTGAATAGTACACACGTTAAACGTTGGTCAATGCCATGTCTTTGTTGGGAGTGTAAAGGTAAATAGAATGCCAGCTGCAGGGGAATGGCAGCAAGACACATAAGAACAGCCCCACTGGATCAGGCCATAGGCCCATCTAGTCCAGCTTCCTGTATCTCACAGCGGCCCCACCAAATGCCCAGATAACAAGAGACCTCATCCTGGTGCCCTCCCTTGCATCTGGCATTCTGACATAACCCATTTCTAAAATCAGGAGGTTGCGCATACACATCATGGCTTGTAACCCGTAATGGATTTTTCCTCCAGAAACTTGTCCAATCCCCTTTTAAAGGCGTCCAGGCTAGACACCATCACACATCCTGTGGCAAGGGGTTCCACAGACCAACCACACGCTGAGTAAATAAATATTTTCTCTTGTTGTCTTGTGAGCTTCCTCAGGCATCTGGTGGGCTGCTGTGGGAAACAGAAAGCTGGACTAGATGGGCTTTGGATCTGATCCAATGAGGATTTTCAGAGGTTCTTATGAATAGGTGGACTATGCGAATTAGTATGGTGGAGGACAAGCCTTGAGAAACATTGCCTTTCTCTGAGAAGAACTCCTTGACTGCCCCCACCAACTGCATTATGCAGCGCACACCCCATTGGCATGGAAGACTGGATAGGATTGCAGCCTTAGAGCTTAATCCTGTGCCTATCTACTCAAAAGTCAGTCCCATTACAGTCAATGGGGCTTGCTCCCAGGTAAGTGTGGACAGGATTGCAGCCTTATAGCCCAATCCTGTGCCTGTCTACTCAGAAGTCAGTCCCATTACAGTCAATGGGGCCTACTCCAGGTAGGTGTGGATACTGTTGCAACCTTACCACCCAATCCTGAGCCTGTCTACTCAGGACTATATCCCATGATAGTCAACGGGCTTACTCCCAGGTAAGTGGGGCCAGGACTGCAGCCCGAGTCCCCAAGGCGCAGCCACCAAGACAGCCTCAACTTCTGAGTGTGTTTCTCCCACTGCGGTCTGCGCTGGAGCAAACAGACCCCAGAATAAAGCCCTGGCACGAGACACGCATCTGCCCCTCCAGGACCACGTCTGAACTAGCGCTTCACGTGTCTCCGCGGGAAGCAGAAGTTGGGGAGGACCCACCCAGGAGCGCGGCCCAGCCCAGGCAGGAAGAGGCCTCCGGAACGTGCCTAGCAAGGCTACCGGGGCAGGGCCGCCCCTCAGGCGGGGCGAGGAGGCCCACCAAGCGCAGCCGGGCTTTCCCGCCTCGAGGCTCCCCGCAGAGGCCGAGGCCGCCCACGCGACGCTACCCCGGCCAGCCTCCCGCCCCGGAGGCCCCTCGCGCCAGGGAGCCCCACACGGCCCCGGGCGGCCGAGGGCAGGCGGTGGGCCGCAGCCGCCGCGCACCCCGCCGCCGCTTCCCGCCCGCGGCCCAGCCCCGCCGCCTCAGGCCCAGGGCGCCCCCCCCGGCTGCCAGCAGCCTCTGCGGCCAGAGCGGAGGCGCCGATCCTCACCTCGGGCGGGGCGGGGGTCGCAGGCCGGAGCAGGCGCCTGGCCGAGCCTTTCGCGCTTCTCTGGTTACCTCCTTCGGCTAGTTCCAAAACAAAATGGCGGCCGGGGTCGCGCGCTCACGTCGCGGCCCTTCTCTTCCCGTCTTCCCCTGCGGCGGCGCACGCAAGGCGAAAGGGCGGGGCTTGCGGCGGTGCACGCAAAGCAAGAAGGGGGATGAACCTGAGGGCTGCCGCCGCACTCAGCGCGAGGAGACGCCTTATCCAATCACGGCCGAGCACTAGGCAGGAGCTCTCCGTCACTCTTCTTCCGACCAATCAGGCCGCGGAGGTGGTGCCTGCCTGAGCTGCCCAATCGGCTTCTTTCCTTAAAGGGAGGTGGGAAAGTGAGGCGCTATAGAGCCAGGAT
The DNA here is from genome assembly GCF_035046505.1 of Tiliqua scincoides. Taxonomy (NCBI): domain Eukaryota; kingdom Metazoa; phylum Chordata; class Lepidosauria; order Squamata; family Scincidae; genus Tiliqua; species Tiliqua scincoides. The sequence goes on from NC_089829.1 coordinate 17,623,795, forward strand.
GATAATTGGCCAACAGTAATATGACTCAGCGGTCGACTAATCACTCTGCTGGATTCGGAAAGGACCGTGTCAGCTGGGACCATTGGGAAGCTGTGGTAGGGGGAGGGGCGGAGCCATGAGTGGCGAAGGGGAGGCGGAGTCTTGCTTGCCTGTTTGGTGGTGTCAGGATGATAGGAGGGGCGGGGCTTAGCCGCCTCCAGTCTCCGCCTTTGCAGCGAAGGACTGCGCATGTGTGAGGCTTATACCCACATCCATCCTGTGTGGAGGGAAGGTGCGGAACCGGGTGCTGCCCGCCTTAAGGCTGCAATCCTGTCCACACTTACCTGGGACTAAGCCGCACTGACTATAACGGGACTTACTTCTGAGTAGACACGCATAGGCTTGGGCTGCAAGGCTGCAGTCCTGTCCACACTTACCTGGGAGTAAGCCCCATTGACTATAATGGGACTTGCTTTTGAGTAGACATGCTTAAGCCCGTCAGCACTAGCTCAGTGGTTTTTAAACGTCTTAGCACTGGGTCCCACTTTTCTAGAGTGACAGTCTGTCGGGACCCACCGGGAATGATGCCATTAACCTGGCAGTGATGACATGTCTGGAAGTGACATTGTCAGGCAGGAAAATTGTTTAACACCCCCATATGACAAAACCAAATAAAAAATTTTTGCCCAGCTCACAGGCATACACATTTGTTCCCTGTTGCGTAGACACAACGTTAGGCAGAAATGGCTTAAGTACATTAAAAGTTTCCAATAAGTTTAAAAGTTTATTTAAAATAAAGAACTTGTATCTTTATCTTACATTACTGTTAATGAGCATGGCTCACTGGAATTTTTGTCTGTTGACAGTATCTGATGTCAAGCTGCTGTACCTCTTCTTTAAGTAAAAACTCATCGATCCTCCTGCCCTTCTCCCCCTCCCCCCAAAAAAATAATTTACACTGCCAGCAGCAATTGCCTCTTCCTTCAGCAGGACATTATATATCTGGACTTTCAGAAGGCGTTTGACACGGTCCCTCACCAAAGGCTACTGAAAAAACTCCACAGTCAGGGAATTAGAGGACAGGTCCTCTCATGGATTGAGAACTGGTTGGAGGCCAGGAAGCAGAGAGTGGGTGTCAATGGGCAATTTTCACAATGGAGAGAGGTGAAAAGCGGTGTGCCCCAAGGATCTGTCCTGGGACCGGTGCTTTTCAACCTCTTCATAAATGACCTGGAGACAGGGTTGAGCAGTGAAGTGGCTAAGTTTGCAGACGACACCAAACTTTTCCGAGTGGTGAAGACCAGAAGTGATTGTGAGGAGATCCAGAAGGATCTCTCCAGACTGGCAGAATGGGCAGCAAAATGGCAGATGCGCTTCAATGTCAGTAAGTGTAAAGTCATGCACATTGGGGCAAAATATCAAAACTTTAGATATAGGCTGATGGGTTCTGAGCTGTCTGTGACAGATCAGGAGAGATATCTTGGGGTGGTGGTGGACAGGTCGATGAAAGTGTCGACCCAATGTGCGGCGGCAGTGAAGAAGGCCAATTCTATGCTTGGGATCATTAGGAAGGGTATTGAGAACAAAACGGCTAGTATTATAATGCCGTTGTACAAATCGATGGTAAGGCCACACCTGGAGTATTGTGTCCAGTTCTGGTCGCCGCATCTCAAAAAAGACATAGTGGAAATGGAAAAGGTGCAAAAGAGAGCGACTAAGATGATTACGGGGCTGGGGCACCTTCCTTATGAGGAAAGGCTACGGCGTTTGGGCCTCTTCAGCCTAGAAAAGAGACGCTTGAGGGGGGACATGATTGAGACATACAAAATTATGCAGGGAATGGACAGAGTGGATAGGGAGATGCTCTTTACACTCTCACATAATACCAGAACCAGGGGACAGCCACTAAAATTGAGTGTTGGGCGGGTTAGGACAGACAAAAGAAAATATTTCTTTACTCAGCGTGTGGTCGGTCTGTGGAACTCCTTGCCACAGGATGTGGTGCTGGCGTCTAGCCTAGACGCCTTTAAAAGGGAATTGGACACGTTTCTGGAGGAAAAATCCATTATGGGGTACAAGCCATGATGTGTATGCGCAACCTCCTGATTTTAGAAATGGGTTAAGTCAGAATGCCAGATATAGGGGAGGGCACCAGGATGAGGTCTCTTGTTATCTGGTGTGCTCCCTGGGGCATTTGGTGGGCCGCTGTGAGATACAGGAAGCTGGACTAGATGGGCCTATGGCCTGATCCAGTGGGGCTGTTCTTATGTTCTTATGACTCCTGAGGTCATGGCTTAGATGTGCATTGCTATAGTTGTTGTGTGGACTGAGATACAGCATTTATTTAGGCGATATTTACCTTGCCTTTTGGCAGTGGCAGACCTCCCCTTGGGGCGCCCTGGGGCAAAGCACCATGAAGCCACCCCCTAAGTGAAGCCCTCCCCCCACTCACCTGGATCACCATGGAGCCTCACACAACTCCAGGACCAATAAGAGAAGCTGTCTGAGCTTCCCCACGATCTTAAAATGTGCTTCCAGAAGCTTGTTTCTGACCACGTCAAGAGCTTCATTAGGGCTTCCAGTGCAGTCTTGGTGGTGCCCGAGCTCCACGCCCAGGGCTTTTGCCTCATTCTCCCTATGGGAGGTCCACTGCTGCCTTTTTGGCATCCAAGGTAGATTGCCTCAATAAATCATTGCTCTTCATCCTATCCCACCCATAATTGACCCCCTGCTATTGCTGGCTTTGCTTGGGAGGTTATTGTGCCTCAAGCATAGGCATATCTCAATACAGGTCATGCCTCATTATCCATTAAAAATAAAAAATTAAAACAAAAATATTTTTAAAAATGAGTACCAAATAAATGGAAAATAGTTTTAAAGACCCACTTCAAGGTTTCTTGCTCCTCCATTGACACCCTAGAATGCATTGGTATATAGGCGCTATACCACATTCAACCACTAGATGAGTAGATTCACTCACTCCATCTAGTGGCTGAATGTAGTATAGCGACTATACCAATGCATTCTAGGGCAACAGTGGAGGAGCAAGAACCTGGAAGTGGGTCTTTAAAGCTATCTTTAACCTCAAGAAGCTTGCAACCAGTGCAATTTAACAGTGCAAATGTAGGAAATGGGATTTTGGTGTTTTTTGTCCCCTTGTTCCATGGACCTTGGTATCAGTGGTGAGTCAAATCAGTGGATCCAAAAGTCCCACCTGTAGCTTGTTTTGTACAGAAGCAAAGATTTGGGATGGAAGAGAAGAGGAAGACCCAAATTGCATCGAGGATTTTTGTCCGTCTTAACATGCAGCTGCCACAGATGGTGTGTTTTGGAGGATCTCTGAAGCTGCTCTTACCTCTAGTAAGTTACTCCATTATTCTTGGAAATGGCAAGATAACAAAAGCAGTATTTTTCTTATCCACCCATATATGCTTTCCATGGAACCATCCTTAATTGTCTGAGAGGTTTATATATAATAGGTTTACTATATAATTCATGTGAACACTTAAACTCACCCTTAAACATAACCAAGCACTTAAATTAGCACTTAAACACTTAAATTTAGCCTTTCATTAACTAAACTATTTTGAAAAAAGGTCTTGCATACACATCCCATCTGGGTACCTCCTTGGAGATGTCAAACAGTTAATGCATGCAATGAGATACACCATAGTCCACAAATTTATGATGAAACATTTATTAGTCTTTAAGGTGCTACATGACACTGTTCTTATTAGGGTTATCTATAGGCCAATCAAGCCATGACACTTTCTTCAGCATTCTCTTGCCCAGTCATATATCCCAGTTCCTATCATGCAGTTTGGGAGGAATGCTAGACAGATTTGGGTATGGAGATATGAAAATATCTTTCTTGCTACATGCATGTCACCTTATCCACTGGGCACTTACTATTATCAAAATATGAAGGGGGCAATCCTTGCTGAAGGCAGACCAGGGAGGAGGTCTGCCACGGTTTGGTTTTATTTGAATTACTTCAAAGGTTCTTCTCTCTACCGATGCCTGTTGCTAAGTTTGCTCAAGCAGTTGGGATTATTTGCCATAGGAGTAAAAGGGCACCTGGTCTGGTAACATCAGAATTTTGTCTTTGATCTGAAACCTGGATCTGACTCAAGCATTGAACCTATTCTAGTTTTGGGTTTTGCTACTCTTCAATTCTGTGGACACTAAACCATCACCAGGCCTCTCTATAGAACTGCACAGAAATCTGCTGAGAGTAAACCAGGACTTCTTCATGACAACCTTAAACAGAGCCTAAGCAGGACTACAAAAATTCCAGGTACTTAAACAGGTAAAGAGGGAGGAGGTGTTCTCTACTTTGGTACATGCCGTAGAGCTCCTTGCAACATGAAGCTACCTTACATAAGAGGCCACATTGGCTGTCAGGTGGAGAGTTGAAGCCTTCCCCCTTAAAAGCCCTGCTGGCCTTTCCACCTTCCAGAGAAATCTCCCAAGAAGGAAGCATCAGTGGACTGGCAAGGGACATACACTCCTTGGTCAAAGAAGTGAGCTATCAATCTGGATCAATTCCAAGGGATGGAGGCATTAAGAGTTAGGAGAGGTGTGGGAAGGGCGTCAGTAGAAACCGTGGGGGGAAGGGTCATCTGGTTTATTCAAGAAGAAGGAAGATCAAGATTCCACAGGTGAGGAGCTGCCCTCCAGGTAGCAGAACTCTGAAGACCCCAGAGGAGCCCTGGCTATACTCAAGTCATTTGGCTAAAAACCTGGTTGGGGGCTGGTGACATGTCCTCAGTTTGTGACATCATCAGCTGACAGGTGTTGGGGCTGTTTAAATAGTGAAGGTGTGGAGGGGCTGTGTGTGGGTTGTTAGAGGCAAGGAGAAAGGAAGTGATGGAGTGTAGTGTTGGATTTCTTTGGTTGTTGTTTAGTGAAATGTTTTGGCCATGTGGTGTGAAAGGCGGAATGGAATGAGTCGTGGGGTCTGAGTGTGTGGAGCAAGTGAGATTTCTTTTTCTATTTCCAATTTTTAAATTTCTTGTGAATTTTATTTATTTTTATTTTCTTGGATTTGTGTAGGTTTCTATTGATTTATTCATTTTCTTATTTCTTTCACTTCTTTCTTTTTTTCTTTTTTTTGGTTGTATCATTTTTAAGGTTCTTTTTATTTTGTGTTATTTTTTAAAATTTATTTTTATTTTCTTTGATTTATCTGTTGCATCAATATTTATTTTCTATTTATTTTACCCTCCATACATTTCTTCCGTAGCTTCTTTCTTGTCATTTCTTACCTTCCTTTTGCTTTATCTTTTTCCAAGTTCTTTTATATTTGTTTTCTTGTTTAATTTTTTAAAATTTGTGTGTTTCTTGATTTCTTCCTGTTTCTCCTTCATTCTTCCTGAATTTATTTCATTGCTTTTTCTCTTTTCTTTTTCATCTTCTTAGGTTACATTATTTGGGGTGTTTGGGGAAGTTTTTTCTTAGAATAGCTTCTCAGACAGTGTTAGGTTTAGAGGGGTAGATAGAGGGAGACTTTGGGAAGGATCATTTTCTTGCTTTTTGTTTTGATAGGTTTGTAGTGGGAGCTTTGGGGGAGGGCTATAGATATTTCGTTAGAATTTAGACAGTGATAGGAATAGAAATAGCTAAGGAGGGCGCAATGTACGTACAAAGGACTTCTGGGGAAACTGAAAAGGTAAGTTGATCCTGTAGGCTTATACCACAGTCTTTCGAGACTGAAGGTTGCCAACCACCACCATTCCACCCCAAACCCCCCTCAGCTACACCCCCAGGCAAGGCAGCTCTTCCAATGGGGGCACATGAGTGGACTTCCACCATGACCTCTCATCCCCACTAGTTGCCCTCTCCCCCCAGTGTCTGCCCAGAAGCGACTTCTTCACCATTTCTCTGTTCTCTTGCAGACTCTGCTGCTGCCTGTGCCTCAAAGCCAATGCGCAGCCTTCCACTCAGGCAAGGGCCAGCGTGGAATAGCAGCAGATGCTGGCCAGGCTGAGAAATAGGAGGGTATTCCCAGAGAGAGAGCCAAAAGCAGTGACTTCATCGGAGTCCACCCTCAACAAATGCTGGGTGTCCAGAGGTAAAGAGTCTTCCCGACCTCCCCAGCAGCCAGCCTAGGCTTTGTCCCCAAAAAGCAAGCAGCTTTCCAACAAATGCTATGCACCATCTCTGGGAAGCTGAAATCAAGCAAGTTGTGACTTCGGAGGTCCATGCAAAGGCATACATCTCTTTCTTCCTTCTCTCCTTCCAGATATTCTAGAATCTGCAGAATGGGAAGATAGCCAAGTAAAGTCTGCTCAAATTTCCCCAATTCCTTCAAGTGTGTCAAGTGTGGGACACACTTGATTGTCTTCTTCAAGAAGACTGTGGTCGATGTGGGCAGGGACCAATTCAGGGCACCTCACTTAAAGAAAGATGCAGTCAAGTTGGAGCAGGTTCAGAGGAGAGCGATGAGGATGATCAGGGGGCTGGAGAACAAGCCCTACAAAAAAAGGTTGAGGAAACTTGGTATATTCTGCCTGGAGAAGAAAAGGCTGAGAGGGGATATACTAGCGCTCTTCAAATACCTGAAGGGCTGTCATATGGAAGAAAGAACAGATTGGTTCTCAACTGCCTCTGAGAGTAGAACCAGGTCCAATGGGTACAAATTGCAAGAGAAGAGATTCAAATTGGACATCAGGAAAATATTCCTAATAACGGTGGTATGGCAGCGGATTCTTGCTCACTGAAGATCTTCAAGCTCACACTTGACAAGCACCTGCTGGAGATGGTCTAGGAGGATTTCTTGCTACATGAAAGTGTTTGGACTAGATGACCTTTAAGATCAATTCCGACTCTAGGATTCTATTGTATTCACACCAGTGACTTTGGCATGTGACATATGTCAGTACAGCCTTGCCCCCTTATTTGCAGGGGTTCTGTTCCAGAACCCCCTGGGGTAGCTAAAACCATGAATACAGGCAAACACTCGGGCCCACGGTCCAGGGCCCCCCTCTCTAGAGCTCAGCAGAGGCCAAGGATATACATCTCCAACCTCGGCTGGGCTCAGACTGAGCTTTGGAGCTCAAAACACATGACTTCCGGTTTCACAGAGATTCCAGAAGTGATGTTCAAGCTTCAGGGCCCCCAAAATGTAGATCTGCCAGTGTGCATGTATTTGGTCCTCAAAAGCAATCAATCAATAGATGTTACCAGAAAACATGTGTCAGTGGTAATGGGGGTCTTCAACTGTCCTGATATCAGTTGGGAGACTAAGGGCCCATTCCTATTCAACTTTCCAGCACCAATGCAGCACCTATGAAAGGGAATAAACATTTCCTTACCTTGAGGAGGCCTCTGTGACAGCCCCCTCCCCCAGGATGCATCACATACCCTACTGGCACGGCTGCATCAGTGCTGGAAAGTTGGATAGGATCAGGCCCTCAGAATGCAAAATAATGGAGCAGAAGAGGAAATATGAAGCAGAAAAGAGCTTTGTACTAGCATGTTCTATACTCAGTTACCCTTCTCTTTTTGTCCACACTTCCTCTTCCACTCTGTTCCTTCCTCCTTTCCCTCTCTGAAGAGTGGGATGAGAAGGAAGCGAGTTTAGGCAAGTGGGTGGATGGAGGGGGGCTTCTCTTGCCAATTTGCTGTCTAAGGTGACAAAAGGGGTCACCTTAGGTCACTTTCTAGGATCTGCAGAACGGGAAGAAAGCCAGAAGTGACAAACTTCTGAATATCAACTGGCCCTGAGTTTAACACTGCATGGATTTGGTCCATAGTTTCAACTGTATGTTGTGAAGCAGCTGAAATGCGTGGGGACTCATTCAGCAAATTCAGGGGAAGCAAGCCCCACTCTTCTCCTCAACACATACATTTTTGAATTCTGAAACTGAGTGTATCTACGCTGCAGATCAGATCAGTTTGTTGTTCTGCTTCTCTATGGAAACCTGGGAACTGCAGTTCCCCAAAGGGCAGGCTAGCCTCAACTGAGAATTCTTTGCATTCTTGCTAAACTATAATTTCCAGAACTGGACTGGTACACAATGAATACATATGTGTGTAGCGTGGACAAGTGTCAACCAACTACCATTTCCTCACAGAGTTTAGATTGATACTTTAGCCCCTCCCACCAGCCAGAGGTGGCAGTTGCCATCTCACCAGTGGTGAGCCATTATGATGCGCCCATTGTTTCCTTGGCAATAGGTAATCACAGCAGTCAGAATGAGTGGTGTGGAGGGTGAGGAGGGAGAGGTAGCCTCTTCCAGGGCAGCCGATGAAGTGAGTACAGGTACAATGGAATATTACAAATGTGGAGGTAGGTCCTTGGGAGGTTAGTCCTTCATTGACACCAAAAGGAAATGTTTGGTCTTTTCTTCTGGCCCACTGGCCTCCTGAATCTGATCACTGCTAGCTCCTCCCACCTCCTCCGCTGTACCAGCATACTGTGCTCTCTCTGTGGTGGTTGTTGTGTCTCCCATGTGTTTGATCAAACATTGACTCTTTTTGGAGACTGAATGGAAATTCTAAACAATTATTAATGCAACTTATAGCAGAAAATCATATTTTCAGGCAAAGAATGTGGCTATTGTCACACTGTGTGAGGAAGAGAGACATGGACAGCATCACCAATGAGTATTCCCAATGTGGAAGTAAGTTTTTTTGAGGTAGGTTCGTTATTTCCAATGGAAAGAAAACGTTGGTCTCTCCTGGTCCAGTGAACTTTCAATGACCAGCTAAACATGTATTTCATCATTTTGACTATTTCCTTTGCAGATTGAAGGAGAATTTGAAACACAATTATGAAAGCAACAAACTTATAACAGAAAACCAGGCTTAAGTTAAGGAACGTGAGTATTGTTGTGTTGTGTTGTGTTGTACTTGTACAGGTACAAGTACAGATGAATATTCCCAGCACAAAGGTAGGTCCTTTTGAGGTAAGTCCTTCATTCCCGAATCAAGAACATCTTTGGTCTCCTTTCTGGCCCACTGGCCTTTTCAAACCAATCTCTGGTTCAAAAAGAATGAATTCATTTTGACTATTTCCTTTGCAGGCTGAAGGAGAATTCAAAACACAGCTACACATACAACTAACTTAACAGAATATCAGGTGTTGGGGTAAGGTACATGAATGTTGTCATGTTGCTTCAGGAAGATGGACATGTACCAGATTACAGATGAATATTCCCAGCCTGGAGGTAGGTCCTTTTGAGGTAGGTCCTTCATTCTCAAACCAAGAACAACTTTGGTCTCCTTTCAGGTTTAACAAGAATTAATTCATTTTGACTAGATTTTTTATTTTTATTTTTTGCAGATTGAAGGGAAATTCAAAACAACTAATGTATGCAACTATGAAAGCAACTAACGTATAACAAAAATAATGTTTTGGGGTAAGATATATGAATATTGTCATGTTACTTCAGGAAGATGGACATATACCACATTACAGATAAATATTCCCAGAGTGGAGGTAGGTCCTTCTGAGGTAAGTCCTTCATTCTCAAACCAAGGACATCTTGGGTCTCTTTCCAGGCCCACTGGCCTTTTCAAACCCAAAACTGGTTTAACCAGAATTTATTCATTTTGATTACTTCCTTTGCAGATTGAAGGGGAATTCAAAACACAACTATGAAAGCAGCTGACTTCTAACAGAAAATCAGGTTTTTGGTTAAGGTACATGAATATTGTCATGTTGCCTCTGGAAGATGAGCATGTACCACATTACAGACAAATATTCCCAGACTGGAATCCTGGTAGGTCCTTCTGATAGGTCCCACTGGCCTTTTCAAACCAATCTCTGGTTTAAGAGGAATTAATTTCGTTTTTCTCCTTGTTTTTGTAAAGGGGAATTCGAAGCACAATTATGAAAGCGACTAACTTATAACAGAAAATCACATGTTGAGGTAAAGAACATGGCTGTTACTTCATCCTTTCAGGAACGGGGCATGTGCAGCATTAGGGATGAGTATTACTAATGTGAAGGTAAGTGCTTTGGAGGTAGGTTCATTATTTTGAACGGAAATCTTCTCTTTTTCTGACCCACTGGCATTTCCAATTCAGTGACTGGATAGACATGTATTTCATAATTTCAACTACTTCTTTTGCAGATGGAATGTGAGTTCCAAACAAATGAGGACAGTAACAAACTTACAACAGGAAATTTGTTTGAACTTGAGGAATGTTAATGTTGGTTCAGGAACAGGGACACGTACAGATAAATATTATCCGTGTGGAGGAAGGCTCTTCTGAGGTAAGTCCTCTGTTGCTAAAGGAGGGATATCTTTTTTCTCTTTTTCAGGCCTGCAGGCCTTTTCACTCCAACCACTGCTTAAACATTTATTTAGTCTTACACTGACTACTTTTCTCCAGATTGAATGGGAATTCCAAGCAGAGCTATGAAAGCAAGAAACTTGTAAGTGAAAATCAAGGTTTTAAATTAAAGGACATGGATATTTTTGCATTGTTCTGGGAAGAGAGACATGTACATGTGAATACTGTGTTACCAACTTGGAGGTAGGTTCTTGAAAGGTAACGCTTTATTGCCAACAAGGAGATCTTTTTCATCTCTTCTCCTGGCCCACTGGCCTTTCCAATCCATCACTGAAGGACCTGTGATGGTTAAACACATATTTGCTTTTCTGGTGACTTTATTTGTTTTCTTGCAGATCAAAACTTTCCCAAGGACTGGCAACCATCTGGACAAGGAATCAATCAGTAGGCATGAATCAGAGGCACACCAAATGAATCCTCATTCATACCAGTGTTTCTCCTTCATTTCCCAGATATTTGTTTTCAGGAAGCAGGAGAACATATGGGCTCTGTTCATCTCAGACCCCATCCATTCAAAAAAACACAACAACAAAAAAACAACAGTTTGTTGCTTTCATAGCTCTGTAATGGTTCCCAAACTGTGAAACCAACCAGGGGAGCCACAGAATCTTCATGAAAAACCTGCTGCCCTATATACACTGTATAGGATTGTAGCACTAAGGGGGAGCCACAGCCAATGGCCCAGCAGGTAAAGAGAGCCGCCAGTAAAAAAGTTTGGGAACCGCTACCATAGAGGAAGGCATAAGGCTCTGCAAGACATCAGAGTAGAAGTTTAGGAGATGGCTTACTTATGGCCCTTGCTGACATGCCCGGGGTAGCACTGACTGCCACTTCTGGGGTCGGGAAGGAATTTTCCTCCAGGGCAGATTGGCCAGAGGTCCTGGAGGTTTTTTGCCTTCCTCTGGGCATCCAGCAGGGGTTACTTGCTAGACTATTTGACATTTCATTTGTAGTGGATGCTAATAAAAAAGTTTAAAATGTTTAACATAGAAAAATAAATGTATTGCTAAAACTACTTTTTAATTGCCTTTGACTCTTTCATTATTATATTCAATACAAACTCTGGGTTTATCTGCCCTGCAGACAAAGTGATTGAAGCTTCCAGTTCTTCCTCCAAGAGAATTGTAGTGCAGTAAGGAAACTGATTTCTTTCAGAAAATTCTCAGCCTCTTCACCAAACTACAATTCCCAGGATTCTGTGGGGAAAGCCAAAAGACAGTGAAAAACTGGAAATGTGGCGTGGGCTGGTAGCATTATGGCTTCAGAAAGTTTACTGCACCAATGTAGGGAAGTTCAGGGGCTGGGACACCATTCATCCCCCCCCTTCCTGGTCTTCTTGGGATCATATCAGTATTTGAGGTGGAAGTAGTTGGGTCATTTCTTCAAATCACTGTGAAAAGAAGCACGTGAAGGACCCAACATTGCAGACCAAATCAACATGGAAGAATATCAAATATTCAACATTCATAGAATATCTTTGTAAAACCACATTCTCCTTTCCCAAGGGGCACAAACAGCTACTGCTGCTTGTTGCTGCCCCTCTCTCAATGTTCCCACATTCAGGCCAATCCTGGGAGGGGCAGCAACTGTAGGACTCGACTGCTCACATTTAGACTTAAAGAAGACCCCTGTGTTTTTATCCATTCAGAAAGAACTAACACTGCACACTTCAGATGCAGGGCAGTCACCTCTTACAGATGAACCACAGGGCTTAGTGAAGATAAAAGGAGACTGAGAGAATGATATGTCTGGCATTTTTGGGGGCAGAAGAGGCAGTCGGTGCTGCTCTGGCTGGGGAAACACAACAAGCACCTCAATCATGGAGACTTCACTGCCTCCAAATCGGATGCCTGAGGTGGGCAGCTCACCTATTGGATGGGCCGAACCTGCTCCTAGGTCAGCCTGTGCATGACTGCAGCATTAGCAGCTATCTCAAAGAGGAAGTTTGGGCAGGCGTGTCTGGTCTGGCAAGAATGGAAAGTGCTGCAGCTGCTGAAATCTCCATGTTTGTTGGTTTCAGATGGGGAAGCACATCACATACCACACACACATGCACATGCTGCACAATCTACTCAGCTTGTTCATTGGAGCCTACAGGAGCAACACTGAGAACATTTATACCCCTCCTTTTCTGCCAAAGACAGATTACGACAACAGCAGCAGCAAGAAACAGCAAAATAAGTCAAACAAAGAACAGTCAAAGCTAATGAGATTTTCAGCTCAAGTCTATCCTTGGTTGGCCCATAGTGTCACCCCTGCAGATGTACATTTCACCCAGTATTGTCCGCTTTCTGAGCTCCTCCAGCCCACTGAGCTGTCATAGTTCCCAATTTCAATGAAAGCCACCAAGGATTAGAAATACAGACTATTTACCAGACTCTGAATAAACCTCAAGCACACACAGGTCTCTATGGTTAATGGATTTATGTAGTCTTTAATCATCAACACAGTCCATATGTAGCTTAAGCAGTGTAACTGTGTTACAGAGGTAGTGCAGAGATTACAAAGCCACAGGGAAGACAATCTTTTTCTGCTTCTTCTCAGGCTTCTTTCCTGATTTTTAGGCCCAAGCCAATCAGATGTAGGATGCTTTGGAGAGGAAACATTCAAACATCTTCAAAGCTTGTCCAGGTTTGTATTGAGGAACCATGTGACCGGCTCCCTGTTGCATGAAGGGGAGACAGTGAATACAGAGTGGAATAGAAATGCCTGAAAGCATTTTCCCAGTCAAAAGTATCATAAAGGGCATGAAAAACTTGCCAGCCCCCCTGCAATTTTGGCTGGATCCCCCTCCCCCACAACCCTTGAGCAGTTAGACACTGGTAAAGTAAACACCAATATTGGACAGCATCCCTTCTTGGCTCTCATTTCTGAGTACTGTATGGCCTAAACCAGTGTTCTTCAACCTATGGGTCACAACCCCAAGGGGGTCATGAAGCCTCTGTTGGGGGGGGGTCACAGCAATCTTTCAAAACCTTTGCAAGAGAGGGCTTGGATCCAATCCAATCATGATACAACTTTATCTTAACCAAGTTCTTGCTATAATCCTGCACTGCCTCACTGCCCTGCAGCTCTTAAGGCCAGCCCTGCTCAAGTTGCTATCTCACAGGGTTGTTGTGAAGACACAAGAGGTTGGGAAAACGTGGCAGGTAGGGGTGGGGGAATGGGTGGATTGGGTCCTGGGAGGGGGGTGGAATCAGTGGTGGATCCCAAGTCTCATACTTTATTGATGAATTTATTTTGGGGGTCATGGCATGAAAAGGGTTGAAGACCATTGGCCTACACAGATCCTTTCAATGTCAAACTACCCCTTGGGAGGAGGTACAAAGAAAAAAGGAAGACTAATACATTGACGGGCTTTGGAAATAACAGCTCAGGGAATACCTGCTGGATGTAACCAAGTCACTGACCTTCACGGTGAGGAAGGTGATCTTCTCGTACTCCTTGAAAAACCCAGCAACCTGATCCTGGAAGTACCAGGGCTGATAATCACTTAGCACCTAAGAGACCAAACAAAAAGAAGAGATCTGGTGGAGAAGAAAATAGCAGGATCTAGGCTGGTCCTGGTATGATGATCTGGTTTGTCCTCACCTTAAAAGCCACCCTGAATGTGACTCCCAACTCAGACATAGCGATGTGTCATTCCCAGTAGACATTCATGTCCTGCTAATAGTCTCTGGATTATTGTACTGGTAACCCTTTAGTTTCCCTACATTCTTCTTCGTCTGCCAGCAACAAAGCTCAGGAACAAGGGAGCAGGGCTGGCCCAAGCAGGAGAGATGAGGGACACAGCAGCCTGCAGACCTCTTGTTGGTGAACTTTCCCATTAAGAATGCTCCAGGGCTGACTCTCCAGGGACATTTTACACTAAGGCTATCCCCCAAACCCTGTCATGTTTCATTAATGCTCCTAAACTCCTCTGCATCCAATCATCTCAGGCTTTGGCAGGGAACTGGATACGTTGACTTTCCCTGTGGGACCCCCTGGGGATTCAAGGGCTGCACTGCTTCTGGCTTTTCCAGGTTGCATCCACCCTCTTTAACCTATCTGTAATCACTCTTCACCCCCCCTCAGCCTGCATAGTTTCTGGGTCTTCCAAGCCCAAGTTCTCTCCCAATCAACACATTTTGCCCAGTCACTTACCGTCTGGTTTAAGGACTCAACAAACATTTCACTCCCCAAGAAGTTGCAAGCCATGTCCACATCTCCACTGTAAACCAAAGCGCGCAGGTTGTGTGCCAGCAGAGACTTGTAGAAGGGGGCCATGTCTGTATAAACCCTCTGGTAATGAATTCTCACCTGTGAACTGGATGAGATGGTGGGAAGAGAACTGAAATTAGTGAATAGGATGAAGTGGTCTGGATCCTCCATCTGCTCTCCCTTTTGTTCAACCATTAAACCAACCAAGGGCACCCTCTTGACTCTGTGCCATGTCCAACCTGCAGGAGCACTCAAAGACAGGTATGCACTAGCTGCCCCCATACATGACACCCTATATAACTGCAGTGCAGTCTTCACTCCCATCTCACTTAGGGATGATGAAGTACCTGTGATTTGTAGCTTCAGTGCTATACCAGGGTGTCATGGATATGTACATGTTAGGCCTTGGTTAGCATGTGAAGCCTGAACCAAACTAAGTCAGTAATGGAGAAGTTGCTAGCAGTTCCTAGCTGCAAGAATGTGAGTAAACAAACAAAAAGATTGTTGTCTCTCCTTTGCTGGCCAGAAAGGACAGACAACAAGAATTACAACCCATTGGAATGTTAGCACCTCTGCAGACAGAAAGGCGCCTTATCAAGCTGATAGTGTAGCTGTGGATCTCCATTTGGGGGGGGTAAGAACTAGGAGGGTTAGCAACCAGACCCACTCCAAGAAGGTTCTGTCCTCAAAAGTTTCTGATTGGACAGTCTAAATAAGTATGAAGTCACCGCAGTACTATTAGCATGAGAAGTATAATAATGAGTGCCCAGGGGGTGTGTCCGGGTCCTTATTGGGCAGAGTTTTTGGGTGCAAGATCCTGCACGCTGGAGTTCGGTTGTCCACCATGGGCATCTGGCCTCACAGGTAGCCTGGCGCTAAAAGATCTACAAGAGAAGCTGACCCAGGTGAGAGTTAGGTATTAATAGAGACAGCCAGCTAGCTTTTTTATTTTATTGCTGATATTTCCTAGATGTTTATGCCTCTAGCACAGGGGTGCTCAATAGGTGGATCGCGATCTACCGGTAGATCGTGAGGCAAAATGAGTAGATCGCGGAGTGCTGACCCCCCCTTCAGGTGCCTCTGGGAGGAAATGCTGGGAGTAAGGCCCATTGTACTCAATGGGGCTTACTCCCAGGTAAGTGTGGCTAGGATTGCAGCCTCACAGCCTAATCCTAGGCATGTCTACTCAGGAGTAAGTCCTGTTATACTCAGTGGGGCTCAAGGTACACCAACATACATTGTACACATTTATTGGTACATAGAGAGATGTATGTATGTATATGTTATGATGGCGCGAACATTGTAAAAAAAACTCTGGTAGATCTCCAGGCCTTGCTGGGTTTCAAAGTAGCTCTCGAGCCAAAAAAGTGTGAGCACCCCTGCTCTAGCATTTGCTGCCTTATGTAACCTTATGTACTTAATGAACTAAAATCTCTTTTACCAAGTTGTTTCAATGTCTGCTGGGGACAAAGGTTCAGAATCCTGCCTAGCCATTCAGCAAGCTACCAAGTGCTCATTGAGGTCTAGTAACTTGAGGACTGAAGCTCTAATTGGAAAAAGAGCTAGAGGGCAATAACATGCTGCCTGCAATACAAAATATTCACTGGCTGCAAAGATTGGGGGAAACCTGCATGACAAGTAAGGAAATAGATGCAGAGCAGAGCAACAGCAGAGGAGAAACAGCTTCTTCTGGAATCTGCATTTTGGTTGGATCCCATTCCTAGCAGAGACCCTAAGTCATCTTAACTTGCTGTGCATCAGTTCTATAGTAGCAGATAAAGGCCCCTTACATTGCAATCCTAGCCATATCTACCCAGAACTAGGTTCCAGTATGTTAAATAGGTCTTACTCCCAGGCAAGCATGTTTAGGGTTGCAATATTAAAAGCCCTCCAGTGCCAACACCAACAACCTTGGGCAGAAATATTCATGAAGTCACCTGCAGAGATCCCAGTTTGGGAGAGTACTGGGAATATGCAGAGCCTGTCGGACGTCATCGCGGTTCAACCAGACATACATAGCAGTAGCATTTAAGCATTTTGGCACCCCTGGGATGGAGCCAACGTTCTGAAAGTGAAGGTGAGAGGCGATTAAAGTCAGATTCTTCTGGGGGAAACTGACCAAGACACCAAAGCATTGCTCTGCAAGACAAAAAAAAGCTCTCTATTGTGGCAACCTGATGACAATTGGAATGTAATCCATTCATTTGCTTCTTGATGAGAGACAACTGCCTAGTTTGAGTTTTGGAAAGAAAAACGTCCCAGCTGGTCATGCATGCTTGAAAAACCCACACTTACTGCTACATTTATTTTGATTTGAAGTTGGGAATTTATAGTTGACTATTTCAGGAGCAAAATTCCCACCTGGTTTCAGTTTCTGGGCAGCATGGTGCCTGTATGCCGAGTCTAATGTTGTTCACAGTGAGTAATCAGGAAATGGTCTATTGAGACACTGGCACACAGCTAGACAACTTAAGAGGTAATGGGGATAGACCTAATGTGTCCTAGTAGGGATGGTCAGAAACCTTGCAAAATTTGGCTCTCCAAGGTCTTGCAGTTCCATCAGATTCCAACCCTTTTGGGTCTAGTGGATACTTGACTTTGTGTCTGGTTCAAGTCCCACATCATCTCTCTGCAAGGTGAGCTAACTTGTTAAGGGACTCTCTGGAGTGCTGATAGGCAATGCTGTCCAGATCAAGAGCAGAGATGACATGGAGAAGTTCTGGAGAACTTCATCTCCAGAACTTCTGGAGAAGTTTTGTCTTCCCCATCAAAAGCTGGTTGAAATGCCTCCAGGGTGACATTAATTACAACGCACAATTTGCCTCTGAAATGAAAATAGCTAATCTTTTCTAATTTTAATGTGCTGAACATGAAAATGACAACAGCATCTGTCAACTGGCTCTATTTTAAGAGACATTACACATTGTGTACATAGGTGGTGGGAAAGAAGTGGACATTTACCAGTACATGTCTATGGAACTGTCTATTGCGGCTCTCTGACAAACTGTGGTCAATTCTGCATTTTTATAGTCTTATTTGCCCTGAGCACCTCAAAATCTATAAGAAATGACTAATATTGGGGACATGGCCTTTGTAAAAAAATTGTTGTCCAGTGTTACTGGTCTTTTATTGCCCTAAACTGAAGAACAATAAAACCTAGATTTGGTACTGAGTAAGAAGACCCCAGCTCTGACAGTGGCCTGTGGATGCTCAGCACTTGGTCAGTTGTCATTCCAAGTCTTTGGCTGTTTACAGGGAATTCTGCCTTATATGGTGCCAGACTATTGGCTCATCTACACTGACTAGCAGCTGATCTCCAGGTTTTCAGACATCTATTTCACATCCCTGTCTGGACACGCCAGCCAACAAATCTGAGACTTCCTACATGCAAATCAGGAGCTCTTCCGATGAGCTACAGCCTTTCCCAGAGCTACAGCCTTTTCTTGCTCTTGCGTTTAAGCTGCAGAGCCATGACGTTGGAGCAGTCAAAGTATTCAGACCAGGGAAAGCATCAGAGCTGTCACAGGAGACAAACCAGCTCAGCCACTCACTGGCACTGGGACATCAAACTGATACTGGCGGAAGAGGTTAGAAAGATCAGCTTCATAACGGGTCTGGTAGTGGGCACCTCCCCAGCAAGATGCGTAGAGATTGTACATGTTGAGGCCAATTCCATAGAGGATTCCATAAGCTTCCGATATCTTGGAGGCAGGAATGGGAGATGGAAACAGGGAGAAAAAGGAGAGCAGAGTTATCCATCTATTGGGTCATGTGCAAGGAAGGAGATGCAAGATGTTAGGCCGTATCCATAATAGCCACGTATCATCTCTGTGATTTCGTTCGGTTGCCCTGATTTTAGCTTGTTCAATCACAGTTTAAACCCCAGCACACGGTTAGACTGAATTTAAACATGTGGACCCTCCCCAAAGGCAAGACTGGAGTCTGTGAAAACTGGTTGGGTTTTGGCATGGCTAGTTTTGGCTGAGCAAGCCTTTGCCACATGTTGATTTTTTAAAGCACATCTGTTTTATACACATTGTTGCAAATATAATCACAACCTTTTAAAGCCTCACCTGCTCGGCTACGCTATGGAAAATCACTATGTGGCAAAGAGAAAGCAACTGAGACTCTAACGGCGCAATCCTATCTTGTGCTGTATCCAGCCCAAGATAGGGGTCCAAAGTGGCTCAGCCGGAGGTAAGGGGAAACTCTTCCCCTTACCCCCGAGTAAGCCACCACAGCCCTAATGGGTCTCCTTGGACTTGTGCCACCTCTGGAAGTGGCATAAGTCCAAGGAGAGTTGAGTGACTTGCAGCTGCTCCGCGCTGCTGGGGAATGGTGGCTAGGACCTGGAATATCTGCCAGGTCTCAGCCCCACCTCTGGCTTCCCGTCCGTCCCTGGGACAGCCCTCTCCTTGCCCCAGAATGCCTCCCTCCTTCCTCCTACCCACCTTCTCCTCACCCACCCCAGACCTTTGCGTTGGCCGAGCTCGGCCAATGCAACCCTTCCCATCAAAGTCGGTGTGGAGACTCCATGGGTGGTGCGCATCTCTGCACCGGCCCAGCCAACTCTAGAGGAGGTGCAAATATGCTTTATGACAACATAACACTTTGTGGGCACATGCAAAAAAAAAAAAAGGTTGGCTTTGGTCTTCTCTCTGCTTATTGGGGGGGGCAGAGTAGTGGTTAAGATACTTTAGAGACAAGTGCTCACCGCTGTGATGCAGTCACTATTGTCATTATTAGAGTAGTTGCAAAGTCCTTCCTCACAGCAGTTTTCCCTCAAGGATGCCCACAGGCTGCAGGGCAGAGAAAGAGGGGTGGTGCATCAGGCAGGCAGTTGGGACTCAGACAAGCTGAGAACATGAGGGGAATTCTCCACATCACGCCAAGCAATCCTAAACCCAACACAACCATGCTTGACTGGAATAGATACACCATGGCAGGAAACACCATTTCTGGAATGACTACTGGTGATCAGGGCCAGCCTTGCTGTGAAGCAAGCTGGAAATGGGAAAGCAGCACCTTGGAGGGGCAGTGAGTGAACAAGTACCCAGCCTGTGTGTTGGGAGCCCTCTCCAGCCTGCTGTTTCGTGGGGGAGGGGCACTGACCCTATTCCAATTTTCTGGGAGCAAGTCTGAAAAGAATTGCAGCAGCCTCCTTCCTGGAGGGAGAGGGGAGAAAGAAAAACAAAAGCTATTGTGACTCTAGATCACCTCTCCTCACATACGCAACACTAGAAAACACCAAGTGGGCAGGAACAGGCAATTGAGAGCTTGCCTGCTTCTCTCCGCTTACCAGGGGCGCAGTGTGCAGCCTCCCTCCTCTGCCTTGCTTCTGTCTGCAATGAACAGGAGCAATGCATGTTGGATTCCCAACACCCACTGCTCCTATTCATTCCAAATGTAAGTGGCATGGAGGACGGAGACTGCATGTCATGCTCTGCTTGCCAACCCACCTTCCCCTTCATCTATGGGGGGTACACATGCAGAGGTGGCATTTAGAGAAAATTCTAGTGGCAGGCGTAACCACAACACCACTGGGAATGATTATGTGCTTTTAGCTCCCACAGCTGGTAGCCCCAAGCTGGGCCAGAGAAAAACAAGCTCTTGAGTTGGAGGTTGAATGAAGCAAAGCAAGGAAAGTCAGGGCAGAAACTAGTTTTGAACAAAGGGTGGCGCACCCAGAAAGAGCCTTGGAGAGTCAGTCCTGTTACCACAGCCTCCATTTTGCCTGAGTTGGCAAGTGGCAAGGGTCAGGGAGAACACATACGGGGAGCAGATTTGGTCTAGTTGCCACCTGTTGCTGACCCTTAGTGGGGGGCAACAGCTATGAACGACTGTCAAGCCAAGTCCCCACCTCCTCCTCCTCCTCCTCTGTACTCACTCATCTCCAAAGACTCCATGGTAGTAGCCAAATTCCATCAGCGTCAGCTCATTGAGAAAATAGCTTGTCATGCCATTGCCAACTCCAAATCCCTGGAGAATCAGATAACAAAAGGCAACACTTGAGAACAATGGAGCTACACTTGGGTGGGCTATAGCAATAAACAACTGAAAGTCTTCCCTAGGCCTGGACCCCATACCACCTCTGGCTGCTGCTTGCAGGAACTGCAGAACCAAGATGACATCTGATCACGTTTCTCCCAACTACGTATTAGTTTCAGCCACACAGCCACCCCCAACACCCCCAGCCAATCCATTCGTTGTGCTGCAGTCATGTTTACCTTCAGATTGATTGCTACTGATCCTTCCACAATCTTGGAGGTGAGGGTGGGGATGTAGATTCCACCATAACTCTCCCCAAAAATGTAAAATTCATTGTTGACAAAGTTTGGGAATTTAAGAAAGAAGCTCTGGAGGGCCTGGTAATTGTCCTCGGCCACCTGAAGGAGAAAAACCCACAACCCCTGAATGTCTTGGTTTGGCTTAATAGACTTCCAGACAGAATTTTCTCAGATTTCAGGCACATGTAATATGCTTGGCAGGACTTCATAGGCCATGGGAAGATGCTGCCCTGCCCATACCCCTGCTGATCTCTCCTAGCTAAATAGAGGAGGGGATTTTTTGTGCCTCAGCAAATGAAAAGGCTGTATTGCGCCTGTCCTCTGCTACAATATGGCTAGCCTCCCTCCATCAGTTCAACCACACTGTGTTCTGAAATCTGCCACCCCTTCATTGCACCTTGGACTTGTTAGATGAGATGAGTGGCATGGGATGTGACCAGAGGCTCATTTTCAAAAAGGAACTCACTTGGGCATCATTGATGGGGTTGTTGCCAGTGATGTCATATGAATAGCCAACACCAGAAGGGGATTCCACATACAGCATGTTGGCTACCTTGTTCCAGCTGCTGGGATTCAGGTAAAGTGTTCCATCATTGTTCAGCTACAAAAAAGAGACAAAAAGAGTCACCATCACGAGGGGAGGACACCGGCAACACAGCTATTCCCCAGCTTCCAAATGGAACATGCCATTCATTGGGCCTTCCATAGCAGGAAATTTATCCCAGCACTGCCCTTAAAGAGTAGCTCAAGAGAAGACAGACTTGGCAAGAGGAGGCAACTGGTGTACCAGCTATGACCCTTCCTGGCTTGAGAAAGTCTGGTCTGGATCCTTTTATTGTTTCTTGCACATCACCCTAATTCAGTGGTTCTCAAACTGGGTTAAGAACATAAGAACATAAGAACAGCCCCACTGGATCAGGCCATAGGCCCATCTAGTCCAGCTTCCTGTATCTCACAGCGGCCCACCAAATGCCCCAGGGAGCACACCAGATAACAAGAGACCTCATCCTGGTGCCCTCCCTTGCATCTGGCATTCTGACATAACCCATTTCTAAAATCAGGAGGTTGCGCATACACATCATGGCTTGTACCCCGTAATGGATTTTTCCTCCAGAAACTTGTCCAATCCCCTTTTAAAGGCGTCTAGGCTAGACGCCAGCACCACATCCTGTGGCAAGGAGTTCCACAGACCGACCACACGCTGAGTAAAGAAATATTTTCTTTTGTCTGTCCCAACCCGCCCAACACTCAATTTTAGTGGATGTCCCCTGGCTCTGGTATTATGTGAGAGTGTAAAGAGCATCTCCCTATCCACTCTGTCCATCCCCTGCATAATTTTGTATGTCTCAATCATGTCCCCCCTCAGGTGTCTCTTTTCTAGGCTGAAGAGGCCCAAACGCCGTAGCCTT
Source organism: Tiliqua scincoides (assembly GCF_035046505.1). NCBI lineage: Eukaryota > Metazoa > Chordata > Lepidosauria > Squamata > Scincidae > Tiliqua > Tiliqua scincoides. Next base: position 17,645,975 of record NC_089829.1, read on the forward strand.
TCCTCATAAGGAAGTGGGTCGCAACTCACAAGTGGGTCGCAACCCAATTTTTGGTGGGTCACAGGGCTGGCTCTACCCAGAAACTGCAAGGCATTCTGGGGCACAACGCAGTCACTGAGGCGGACAAAATGGCAGTAAAAATTATGAAAACCACTGCCCTAATAGAGGTCTGGAGGGGCAGTTTAGAAAACTTTTAAGCCATAGTGGTAATGGGCTATCAGCTATCCTGCTATCTGTGCTATCTTGTTATCTAACTTCAGCTATCCTGATATCTGTGGGAATTTTACCTTGCCTAAGAGAGGGAGGTTCAAAAAATTATTCACTTGCCTTGCTGACAGCTTTATCATTCAGAAAATGAAGGATCAAGGGGGTTGGCTGTCCTGGACTTATCAACAGAGAAGGATTGGTCGAGGAAGTGAAAGCAGCAGGGACTTTGGACGAAAGTGACTACATAGTCTTGGAATTGCTGCTATCAGGGGAAAGTAAAGCTAAAGGTAGCTGGATAATGTACTTTGGATTTCATGAGAGCTGAAGTTAGTGGGTTAAAAAGACAATTAAGTCTTATCCCATGGCCAGAACTGCTAAAGGGGAAGAGAGTCCAAGACATATGGGGTATTCTGAAAGTGAGGTACAGAACACACAGTTTGAAACAGTTCCCATGAGAAGAAAAGCTGGGAGACTTGCCACACAAATCATGCCAGACTAATCTCATCTCCTCCTTTGATAGCATGACTAGTCTCTTGGGGATTGTGGGACTGCCATGGTCATGGTGTCCCTAGATATCAGCAAAGCATTTGGCTGAATCTCCCATGATGGATAAAATGTGGGATAGATACTGCTTTTAGGTGGGTTCAAACCTGGTCAAACAACCATTCCCAGTGAGTGCCACTAAATGGCTCCCTTTATAGGGATAAAGGTATCCCTATAAAGGATACCTTCCCTATGAAGAAGGTATCAAGCTGAGTGCCACAGGCCTCAGTTATGGACCCTGTACTATTCAACATTTTAATAAATTACCTGGACAACAGGATAGAGGGAATGCTTGTCAAATCTGCTGATGACACAAAGCTATGGGGGGGATGGCTGGAAGACAGAGGGGATTCCAAATGGAGGCTGAGTGCTCTGGCTTTGGAGTGCTCTGCTAGCACTCTGACAAGAGTAAGAACATAACAAGGGCCCTGCTGGATCAGGCCCAGGCCCATCTAGTCTAGCTTCCTGTATCTCCCAGCGGCCCACCAGATGCCTCAGTTTGCACAAAAGACCACAAGATACCTGTGTCTCACTGTCACTCCCCTACGTCTAGAATTCTATTTATCCTTGCACCCCCCTTGCATTTTAACTTGGGCCACTTTAAACACAAGTGACCAATTTTTTGTTTGTGTTTAAACTTGGGCCACTTTAAACACAAGTGCAGCCAATTGTCAGAGCTGTAGTTGGCAACCTTCAGTCTCAAAAGACTATGGTATCACGCTCTGAAAGGTGGTTCAGAGCTACAGACACTTGAATAGCTCTTTCAAGGGAAGAGCTCAGCATACCTGGTGCAGATAGGAATTGCTATCCTAGCAATAGGAATTAAGAGATCCAGCAGAATCTATACCAGCCCATTCCCAAAGAGTAGGGTCTGAAGTAGCCTGAGTGGAGAGGTCGCCTGGTTATAACTAGAGCCTCTTGTCTGTGACATACTGAAATGCATAAAGCAACAACCTTGAAAAGGATGACTCTGAGCATATACAAAGCACTCTTCTCCTCATGGCCGAGTGGCTCCAAGCAGCCTCCATGCATCTGGCACAAGGGCAAAAGCTTTCCAGGGCAAATGGGAATTGCTTTCAGGTAGACTTGGACTCCAGCATGGACCATAGCGCAGGGCCAAGTTCCCACACTGGCAGGTTTCAGTTCCTCCCCCTCCCCATCTACATTGAGAGCAGCCAGACCACAGAAACTCACATGGAAAGGTCCATTCTCTGCCAGAAAACCTTCCATGGAACTGCAGCCAGGTCCCCCATTGAGCCAGAGCACCACAGGGTCAGTAGCTGGGTTGCCCTGAGACTCCACAAACCTGCAGGAGTGGAAGGAGGGAGAGAAAACAGAAGGACACAGATGGATGGATACGGCAGATGACGACCAGAAAAGAGTTTGAGAATTATCCTGGAATTGGGGGGGGGGGGGAGAGAGAGGCTGTAGCTAAGTGATCATAAAGCCAGGCCAAGACCTCCTTGTGCCTGAGGCAGTGTGTCAAATGCAACCCCGGCCCTTACCAAGTGATGGATCAGCCTCTGCTCCTCCCACTGGATGCAACAGGGGGGCAGAGGTGGGTGCCACCCACCAATCTGCTGCTGTTTTAATTAGGATTGGGCTTGTGATAGGATGGAAAATTGCAGGGAAACATGGAAGGCAGAATGGGATATCATAAAATAAAGCAGTGCCAGATTGTGTCTGTGTTGCCAACATCATGCTCCAAGCGATTGACTCGTTCTCAAGCTGTTTTAGGGCAGTCCAGCTGTGAAACCACCCTGAGAAGCTGAGGCTCAGTTCTCAGGCTTCTCTTGAAATGGAAGAGCCATTTTGATCAACTAGTCGCGAACTCAGCTGGTGCCTGATTGCACCATCTTATTTAGCGTAGACAATCATTTAGCTGCAACAGGCAATTTTAAATATGCATAGATTTAAAAAAATTTAATGCTTCTGCAGGGGCGGCCACATAAATAGCAAGAGGCAGCTAAATGCATCCTCTCTTATTTACTGATTCACGCCCCCCACCCCCTCTTCCACTTACCAGTAGTGAAAATACTGACCAGACCCTGCTTGGAGGTAGCCTGACCACTGCTGGAAGGCAGGTGTCTCTGAAAGCCCTGGCAGAGAAGTGACAAGGTCTGGAAGATACTGCCCCAGGCCGAGGCCTAAAAAGATGCTGAAGACCAGTGAGACGCTGCAAAGGGGGCGCATCATGATGTAGTGGCACAGGTTACCAATGGAGCAGCTGGCCTCTCAAGCCACCTTATATTGCGTTTGCTCCTCTTGCTCTCCTGAGAGCCCCTAACTAATCAACAATAATCTTTTGTTAAGTATAGAGCTGTTTGTTGTACCAGCATAGCACGCGCGGGGCTTGTTTGGAAGGAAAGAAATCACCCTGAAATGTCACCTTTCTTTTGCTTGTTTAACAAAACCACCTCCAGCCTCAGGCAGGCTGGGGCTCAAGCACTTTTTCAGCAGGGCTGTGAGCACGAAGAGATGCTCTGACTCAGGAGTAAGAATCAGCTCCCAGTGTTGTCCAGGGTTAAGGGCTGTCCAGACTGGTACATCCACAATGGGAGGAAGTCCAGTGTGGAATGTAGCTGCTTTCAGCAAGGAGACTGATGAAGGGGAAAAGAGGTGGTTTGTGAGAAGAATTGTGAATCTCCTTCCTTGTGACTTGGGTAGCAATCCTCTAGCACTTTCCTGGGAGTAAGCAATGTTGACCACAATGGGACTTGTATCTGAATAGGCCTGCCTAATGGCAGTACTGACAGGACTACCACCCACCTTCCCAGGTTTACAGAACAAAAGATCCAGCAAAAATCACTTTGTCCCACGTCCCACAAGCAAGGAGGAATAGACCATAGAATACACTCTGGCAAAGGAGGACTCCAGGAGCCAGCAAGAGTTTACTCTCACCTCATCCGAGATGCAAAATCTCAAAAGCACCTGAGTTCTCCTATCAGACATTCATTCAAAGCCATGTGGAAGATTTGAAACTCACAGAATAAAGTCAAAAAGGTACTTGGATATTCTGTGGGAACATGCTCGTGGCTGTCTCATGGACAGTTGCCATGTGGGTTTCTGGTACATGGTCTGGGTCTGTGTCAGAGGCATTTTTTTTTCCTATGCAAAAGAGAGTATCAATGGGGAAGTATCTAACTTCTGGTGTTAAAGCATTATAAATGACACAATATTTATTATTTCTTATTGGACCCAAGGACTAATTACCAGCACCAGGAACTGTCATCCTGAAGCTCATTCATGTATCTTGTACATCTAACTAGGTCTTCCCAAATTTGGTTCTCAAAAGTAAGAACATTTATAACTCCATCAAGCAAACAGCATGGAAGAAATCTCATGGAAAAACAATTATATATTCATAATTCTATATAATTCTAGCATATATGGATGGTATAGATACAGGTGGCCAAAGAAACAGGTCATCACTGGACACAGACTGATAGCTTTGGCCTGAAGTGATCCATTCCCAAATATTCTCCCTTCTCTTCCCTTCAGGGAGATGAGGCAGAGGGCACTCCCTCACCTCACCTCACTGTCAACTGACTGAGAAAATGTAGGAGACCTGGCAATATTAACCAGTTTCCCACTCCATTTTTTAATCTCTGGAACATGTTCCTTTTAGTGTAAGGTGGAACAACTGAGATCAGAAAAATCAGCACTGACCCAAACACCACACAAACAGTGCTTGTTCAAAGATTGCTGCTTTTGTTTTAGATAACACTCCTATCGATTAACATTTCCTGGCCTTGCAAAAACTCCTCTGCACAAAAGACTTGTTATCGAACGATAACGAACAAATTAAAACAGCAAAGTCGAGCCCAGCAAGGAGAGCAGCAAAACAGAACGCCTCAGGGAAGATTGGCGGCCAGTGGAACCTGGAACCTAAACAGGTATAAAACCCAGGTGGTATCCAAACCATGCCTTACTCAGAGGGAGAAGGGTGTGATTTTCAGCAAGTGGGGGATCCTCTGGAACAAGGTTTCAAGAGTGACCAGAGACTGATGGGGAAATTGCCAAGAACCATGTCTTTTCTCTCCCTTCTGCAAGTTTTTGTATATATTTACTTGTCTTAAATGAACCTCTTATGTACCCTGACTAAGCTGGGCATTTTAGCTTTCAGTGTGCGAAGTATTAGGGTTCTATTTTCTTGCTTGCATTTAAAAAAAAACAGTCAATACAAACAGGATATTTTTGAAAAAATAAAAACTCATTGTGATGATACAGCATTCAAAACAATAGTAAGTGGCACATGTAGTGTAGAACCACTACAGCACTTTCTCACACAACATGGAGGACAGAGAAAGCCACACTGAGGCATGGTCCTCATCCTCCCACTCCTTCCTGATTAAGTATCTCCTATGTAGCGTGCTAGTTCCCTTTCTGTGGAATCTGAGTTACCCTGTGTCCCCCACCCCGAAATGAGACAGCTGCTCCAAGCCGCTGGATGAAAGGGGAAGAGAAATCCTCTAACACTAACCAGGCCTAACCCTAGCTAAGGTTTTCTTTAGCAAAGCTGCCACTGCATTCAAGCAAGATCTTAAGGGAAAATTTCAGACAAGAAGGTCTAACTTTTACGACAACAAAAATGTTTGTAGGACTGTGTAGTCAGAAGGCAACAGATCACAGCAATTCATCAGTAGTGACTTCCCTTTTTAATTGTTCGTTTAACTGTTACATTGTAGTTTTACAACCCAAAGCTCCTGTTCCTTTCCTGGAAACAAGATTTGAAACAGAAAAAGTAGCACCTGAAAAATTCTCTTAAAAAAAAAATCAATAAATACACAGAGAGCACCTGCAGCACCAGACTCCTGTAAAAGGAGAACAATTCTGGACACCTGCTACGTAAACACCAGAATGTGCCACCAAATGGTATACCAGGATCCAAAGGGGCTCCTGCTCAAAACCCAGAATGTAGCACCCTACAACAGAACTGAGTGTTCTTTTTAACCAGTGGCACCTGATCCTTGGGAGAAGAGGCAAGAGCAGTCAACCAAGAGATGAAAACCATCACTCAGTAGAGGCAAAATGTCGGCTGAGATCAGCCAGTCTCATCAGGAGGCATGACTTGGTATGGAGGCCAATGAGGCACTTTTCCTTCTGGTCTGCAGAGGTTCTTCCCTCTCCTTTCTCAACCCATAGCAAGAGCCACATGTTTTGTGTCAGGAAAACCCAGTTCTTTCATTTCTTTAACCAGCACATACACTGAATGTTCAGGTTGACCAAATATGGTGGGCCCTTGATATTTGTGAGGGATCCATTCCAGGACTGACCGACCCCCCCCCCCGGCAGATACTGAATTCCATGGATAATTAAAATAAACCATGACTGAAGGGCCTGAGAGAACCTCCTTGAAACAACTGGAAGTGACTTCCGGTTGCACCCAGGAGGTCCTCTAAGGCCCTTCAGCTGCGGTCTCGGCCTCTGTGGATAATGAGCATGTAGGTAAGGCCCACTGTATAAGTCCCATGGATAAGGCCTGAGCCCATTGTATTCAGTGATGTGGTGTGCTGTCCATGCTTTCTCTCGCTACATCTTCCACATGGCACCAACACTGTGAATCCCAGAGTGTGATGAAAGACAAGTTGTAGTGTCAAACTGATGCCTGGAAAATGTCCTCAAATATTCCCCCTTCTGATGTGCCTGGATATCTAATGAACGGAGCTTTTCAAGACTTAGTTTCATATAAAGTAAAAGGAAGCTAAAAATCTTAAAGTGACGCATGCCACCCTTCTTTCCCCCCAATAAAAACCATGTCGTTTCCGTGATCTGATCTGAAGCACCTGCTCCTCAGAGCAATTCAGCTCTAGTGTTTGGTTCCCAATTTTCTTCACAGGGCAAACTCATTGTCCTCTCAGTGGTAATTTCAACACCAAGCACAAGAGCTTTGCTATGTTGTTGGTCAGGAAAAATCTCTTTGGCCAACAAAAGCTAGACTAGCCATTGTGTGGATTCTTTGATTCTCTTACACACATATGTGCAAGGCCAGGCAAAAAGGAGCCTGCTTTCGAAAGAGGGGTGTCAGCCAGGGTTAATTATGCAAGGTGCACATGCCATGGACAACAGGAGGGCAAACTTGATGGGTTCTTAACAAAACAACAAACTCGCTGGGTTGATAAGAGTGAAGTCAAGGAGGAAAGCAAAAACGAAGAGTCCTCTTCTGTTGACACTCAAGACATCTCAAGAATTAGGTAACTGTTCCCACTGGAATTCCTTTAATTGCACAGCATGTGCATGAGGAAGATTTGTCTTCAAGGGACCGCGTTGAAGGGACTACTTCATTAGATCTATAAAGACGGCATTGGCAGTTGTCTGTCCAAAGATGAAGGCTCCGAGGACAACCAAGAAGACGCCATAACTGACCATCGCCCACCAACTGTGGATACAGAGGAGATATTCTCAGAGGAATGGACGTTATTTGCAGAGAAGGGAAGGACACATGGCAGGCAAGGCTCTTACCTGGCCGATCTGGCTTCTTGGATTTCAGAGAGTTTGGCATGGATGAGACAGAGTCCTGCCAAGGAAGCAACACAGGCAGACATCAGGACAAAATACTCAAAGAAGAATATGCAAAGATCTGTACAGTTATAACAAAACCAAGGCAGGTTCCACAAATCTAATACTGAATACAGACATGCCAAGTGAGCATGCCGGCATTCCTTGCTGCGAAGAATTAGCTTGACAGCCTCATTGGCAGTTCATTCAGTTATTCCACCAGGAAAAGGGGGTGGGGGTTGCAGAGACTTGAGAGCCACAACCCCTACTGAAGCTTTCATGGGCAGTGGACCAGCATGGGCAGTGGAATTCACCACCATGCAGAATTCCAGTGGCTGCACACTGATTTTCCAGAGGCAGAAGATTCCTTGACAGCCCCTTGACTCAGCCTGGTTAGCAGCTACTGCTCCAACCCCAACTCTAACCACCACAGTGCCTTTGATGGCCCTGAGCAAAATGAGAACTTTCTTCCCTTCACAACCCAGCAGTGAAATTCCTGCCAAAAGCACAAGTGAGTTCAGTAACTGCAGCTTGCTTGCTTGCAACAGTCCCACATCAGAAGGAAGTAGAATGGGGGCAGAGGAGCAGGTCCTCCTCTTTGCCAAAGCCAAGTAAAGGTGAAGGAAGGACAGAGCAGCACAAGTTGACTGTCTGCAGATGGAGAACTTGTCACTTCTCCTGCATTTGCTATCATCTTTCCAGAGCCTCAATACTGGCGGAAGGATGAAAGAGGAAGCCCACTCAGCTGCCCTTCCCCAACACCACTCACAACTTGGGGGCTCCCTCCCAGGAATTTCAGGCCTTGAGGAAGCAGAGGACAAGGCCAAATGCACAGAGGCAGTTTCTGATGATGGCAGAAGAGAAATGAGAGATCTGGTTCCTGCTGGTCAGAGAACACCTCGCTCAAGTTGTATTCCAGTCACTCCCTGGCTCTATGCACCCAGTGCCACCCCACCTTTCCCCCAATTATTTCACCTTATTTTTCCACACTTTACACCCCCCTTCCTCCAAGGAGCTCAGGGGTGGTGTATATAGTTTCTCCCCTCCTTTTGTTGTTACAACAACCCTATGAGGTAGGTGAGGCTAAGAGACAGTGACTGGCCAAGGTCACCCAGGAAGCTTCACAGCTGAGCAGGGATTTGAACCTGGATCTTCCAGGTGTACATCCAACTCCCAGACTACTACACCATCCTGGCATTTCACTGCTATTCCATCCCCCAACAAAGAAAAAATGCTCACCTTTGGCCCCCAAACCTAAAAATGGGTACCCAGAATAACAGCCATGTCTCTTCCTAGACAAAGGAAGACCTTACCTGGGAAGACAAAGATGAAGCAGGCAGCCAGCCCACCAATGACAGAGATGACTCGGCCAATGTCAGGAATGAACAAGGCCAGGAGGAGTGTGAGGAGGAACCAGCTGCCGGTCTGGAAGAGACGCCGGCGTCTCTCCCTCACCACATCTTCTTCCACTGTCTCCCCCTTGAAGCGCAGCCAGAGGCCCTCCAGGACAGCCCTAGCCAGGAAGAAAAGAGGTTGAGAAGTTCCCTACAGCCATCTGATTGCTCAGAAACAAGAGAACTCCTTGAAAACCAGGATGTGGTTTCCAACACCGCCAGTAGTGGTCGTCAAACCACGGGGGGGGGGGGGAGTGGATCTGCCAGGCAGGCCCTTCCCACTCCTTGGTTACCTGCCACAGAAGTGCAGAATGGGGTAAGATGTCAACACGCAGACGATGATGAATGCCCGCGCTATGGCCACTGGAATGTCATCGGAGGGGTAGGACATCAGCACGTCCTGCTCCACGCTGGAGCCAAAGGTCAGGAAGCCACAGACCCCTGTCAGAGCACAGAGAGAGAAGAAGAAAAATCACAGGGGCTCAGGGAAAGACCACTGTTCTGAGCCAACCCACTGTCCCTTTTGGCTACGGTGAACACCTGAGACCAGGAGCCTGGGACTGGGGCATAGGATCGCTCCTGGTGCTCACAGGTCAAAGGAAGCTCCTTTCAAGATCGAGGTCAAAAGGCAGCAGTAACTGCTAAGAAGAGGAAAGCAACAGCGCTAAGCAGGGCCTGCTCCTTACCTGTGCCCGTGTAGACAGAGAGCGCAATGAGCATGGCTGCCGTCACCACCACTCCCCAGGGTTTCACTTCTGGCTGCTTCATGCTGTTGAAGACGGGCACACTACTGACATGGCACTGGCGGTCAGAAGATATACAAAACCAGTAAGGCTAATACACTGGCAAAGGAGGACACAAGCTCCAAGCTCTATGTAGGCAGAGAGAATGACTGACTGAAAGCCACTCTATGTACTGAGCAGGGACTTGAACTCCAGAGCTCTTTCCTGGTTCCCACTGCTTAATATTTTAGATAGGAGAAAAATAATTTTTGGTAAGAATTGTGTTGAATGGTGTGTGTGTTTGGGGGGGGGAGAATATATGAGAGAGATTTAAACCTTGATTGTCACCAACTTTTGCAATGCCTGTAAGATTTCCTCTCACATACCCAACAACGTGGTTTCTAACAGTGCAAACCTATACATGCCTACTCAGAGGTAGGCCCCATTGACTGCAATGAAACATACACCCTGCTAGGAGTGAGTATAGGATTGTAGCCTAAAAATCCATTCCAGTGCTCAGCTGCCACCTTACTTCCCTAAATCACTTCCCCCGCAAGCTGTCTACCAACGTGAGCACCAGAACTTTGGAACTGCAAATGCAAGCAAGATTGGGACTCCTCTACTTTATTACCGGAAAGCCCAGACACTTGTGGAAGTGAGTCAACAGAATGAGTCCTGGCACTCTGTTAAAACACCAGTTCACAAACTGCATAGACTGTACCATGGTGGGGGGGGGAGGGACTGTGCCAGTGGCAAGCCCTGCCAAAGGGAATCCTTAACCACACCCTCTCCACTCTTCCCAAGTTCAAAATTTGTTCAAGGACAAATGGGGAAACTTCTTTTGTATCAGGGAAGTGTCTCTGGGATCAGCACCATCCTCAAACGCCACACCCAAGGAAAGCAGGGGGCATGGCTAAGAAGTGTGGCCAAGCAGGGCTGGCTAGTACCTCCAGTTACCCCTCTATGTAGCCAGTATTAGAACGAATGAATAAGGTTCTGCTATTGCATCCACTACTAAATTATGAACTCGCCCTCTAAGGTGGAAGGCTGATCAATTTGTTCCAACTCTCTCTCAGTCTTTCCATCACTCTGTGTTTCCACTGTTTGTCATACACTGATTTAATCTTTAACTGCCCCACAGATCAAAGCGCTCAAGCGTGTCACAACTGCTGGAGTTGTTTTTGCAACCAGAAAACGTTCTGAGGCTACAGTGCCCAACATCTCACCCTGCCCTCAACAGTGAATTTTGTCATCTTGGCAAAGAAAATGTTACTCCAGGCGATAGCTAACAAGCCACAGGGGGTCTGTTAGGAAACCAGCTGGAAAGAGGCTTTGCATTTTCAGTAGCCGCCTCAGACAGCTTGGGAATGACACACTTAGGAACACCACAGAATAACTGCAACATTTTAACCAATGTGGCTCACTCAGTGCAGCCACAATATGTCAAAGGCCAAACTGAGGCATTCTGGGGTCAGGCTTCACAAAAGTAAGGGGAAACCAGCAGTCCATCACCCAGAAGGAAGGACAAGGGATGCTGTTAAAGAGGCATGCTTTGATATACAGTCAAGCAACACACAGAGAAAGACATGTTTTCATTCAGCAGAAGAATCCTGCCCCCTAGTGGCGAGCATTCAGCGCACAGACCTGAAGCAAGTAGCGAAGAAGTCCTTAGACGGGACATCCCATCATGGAACAGCCCAATCGCAAAAAGAATACGGGGGTGAGACCCCTCTGGAGGGATGGTAAAGGTAACACCATACTGGCATGTTAAGAAAAGGCAGAACGTTCTGAATAGTTCAGAATATTCTGGTAGCAAGGACTCCAGCAGACCAGGCCATTCATCTCCAACACAAGAGGGTTGGAAGCTCTGTTGTTGCTCCTGGCCTGTGTTCCCATTAACGTGTGCAGTAGTGTAGCAAGTCCAAGCACCGCAGTAGCTGGAGTGTCAATCCAGGCTACAGGGACTAATGTAGATAGACAGACAAGTGAAGCCAGAAAACTGGTCTTGCCACGCAAAGCTTTCTCGACAGTGTATGGAGGATGTCCACAGGCTTGTTCCTCCTCCCTCTTGCTTTGGAAAGACAGAGTCACGCAAACTGAAAATTTTCTCAGTGAGTCATTGGGAGGAAGCCACTCCCAGTTCTGGTCATAGAAACTGCAACAGGAATCAGGTCCACAAATAACACATCTTAAACTAACTTCTGAAACCTGCTAAACAGATGCAATGGCATAACAGAAAGAGCCGGAGCAGGAACCACCTGGAAGTTGCAACTACTCCCCTAAAGTTCCTTGTGAGAACACAAAGGAAAACTCAAGATCCTCTTAAACATCCTGGGTGGCAAAGGGTACCTCCATGCCCCATGGTCAGTAAGATCAATATTCCTTTCTCTCATAGTGGACGAGGACATCCTTGAAGATGTTCAGCAGTGATACCTGACTGGGCAGGCCAAAGCAGTCATGAAAAATTAGTGCTGAATTATATACTACAGTCTGCCCCTTTTAATTTTAGCAGAGGCAAATAAATGCCTTATAGGGGGGACAAACAAAAGGGCAGGTGTGTAGAGAAAGCAGCTACTCTTTTAGGGATGGACAGTGATTTGCAGGCAGACCTTGATCCACTATGAAACACCTTTTCTCAATATGTTTGGATAAAAGAAAATAAACTTGCAACCCAACAGGTGAGAGGGTCCTTGAATGTCCAAGGTGTCCCTCAAAATGGGAAAAGGCAAGAACCAATTTTTGTAAATGATGGAGCATGATGCTGATCCTTGGAAAGGAAACTGGTGCACTTCTTGAGACTCTGGAAAAAGCATTGCTCCCTGTGGACTGACGGTGTACCCAGTTCTGGCACTCGGCATGCAGTGGTTATGGCTTTGAAGAAGAGGACCGTCCAAGACTGAATCCTACAAAGAATCAACTTGAGAGCTTCAGGAGGCAGCTTAATAATGAAGACCTTTGGAACTTGGTTAGGGTCTCCAGCCCATAACTTAGCCTGAGGACTACATTATGATGGATCTGCTCTTACTTTTATTTCATTTTGCTTTGTGTGCTTGCCTTGATTCAAGAACTCCTTAAGACATCTGTACCAGATCCATCTCCAGTTGTTGCTAGCTGGAGACGTTCTTCTTAATCACGGTTCCGTTTCATTACTATTTTCTGAGTGTCTGATTCTCCCGCACTCTGTTGGATCTGCTCGATTGTTCATAATGGCTCTTTATTTCAGGATCTTCTTTCTTCTCAATTCTTCTGCTTCAATTTGACTATAATCAGGATCTCTCCCGCAGGTTTGGGGGATCTCTCCTTCTCTCCCTTTCTTTCCCCCACAATTTGTGCTCCTGTGATCAATCTCTAGAGCAGCCATTTTCAACCACTGTGCTGTGGCACACTGGTGTGCCGCAAATGGTCCCCAGGTGTGCTGCGGGAATTTGGGAGAGGGTCATCTATCAATAGGACCATTGGGGGATGTGAGCTCCCATTGATAGCACAGTGTGCCTTGTCAAATGTCAAAAAGCTGCTGGTGTGCCTTGAGCATTTTAGTGCCTTGCCAGTGTGCCGCAAGATGAAAAAGGTTGAAAATCACTGCTCTAGAATGCCAATAGCAAAGACTTCAAGTCTTTACCAGTTAATGTGCTTTTTCTCTACACCTGCCTATTTTTTAGATTTGATTGCTACATAACCAACCAACACCCTCTCACTACTTTCTTTATCTCCTTTTCTGACCACTCAGGTTTTTGCTAAATTCTTCTGCGGTAAAATTGCCAATCTTATCTTTCTTCCCTTCTATTTCTCCTCTAGTATCCCTTAATGCCTCCCTTTCATCTAGTCCCTTATCTTCCTCTGCCCCACCCTCTTCACTGTTGTGTTTGTCTTCCTTTTTAATCATTTCTTACTCCTATCTCATCTCTATCTTACTCTTTTCCTAAATGCTTACCCGTTTCTTACATCCCTTCCCTTCCTCCTTCCTTAAATACATTTCAACTACTTCCCTCAATCTAATATTATTTCTAAAAATGCTGACTTCTGGATTTTTTCATTTTGACCAGATTGGCTGTTCTTTTGGGGGGGAAAAGGACTCCTCTCCCAAACTAGCACCCAGTCTCCCTGTTGCCTTTTGCTTCTCAACGCTCGGAAGAGGATTGTGCCTGCAGGATGCTTAACATTTCTCTCCTGCAATTCCCTTTTTGATCCCAATCAAGCTGCTTTGCATCCTTTTCACCCCAATGAACCCACACATGGTTCTTGTTCCCTGCCAAAGCAACTCCAGGCAGAGACAGCTTGGCTTGACCCTGGAAGCTCCCAAAGCAAACTTTCCTGAGTCTGAAGAGCAACCTGGAGAATTCCACGCTGAATGTCAGTCCTGGGAGTGTGTGTGCGCTTGCCAAGTTAGGCAGAAAGTGCTCCCCACCCAGGGTTCTGAGGAGGCCTTGCCCTCTTCTTTAGGGATGGAACAATGGCACCATGCTCCTTGAGCTTGCTCCAATATGCCCTTTCCAGAGCAGAGAAATCCTTGGACAGACAGCCCCCTTAGAGAGAAAGAAGATTTATCTCCGGATGGCTACCTCTGCCTCTCAACTTCATAGTCTGTGTGTGTGTGGGAGGCTTTTAGGGGTGCCTAAACATGAATTTTTTAATCTGGTTTTTTGGAATCTGTGGGGGCCCCAGAAAGGATCCCCCATGGATACCAAGGCACCACTTGTACTTCTAATGTTAATGTCAATGCATCTCTGCTGAAAGGCATCCCTCTCGGCAAGATAGAACCAGAGTTGCAAGTGGCTTCCTTACGGGGTTGCTGGGAAAGTTCTCAATGAGCATGGCCCTGCTTTCCAGAGCAAACTATCTCAGGAAACTGTCAGCAATGAGAAAAATGGTTCTCCTTACCCTCCAACCCACCCCTCAACCTCAGACAAACTTTACCTGGAAGCCAAAGCAAATGGTGGGCATGGCGTTGAACACGGACATCCAGGAGGAAGGGCTGTGGAGAGCCATACACAAACTTGTTTAGAATATCTGTCAGCAAATGACCACACCGAACATCTATTCAACATTTCAAAGTCCCCCAAGAGTAGCATCTTATCAAAAGTGGATGTTCAAGATCTGGTTTAACTCAGCAGGCTAAGGTCAATTTTGGAGACACTCTTAACGCATTCATATCTCCACTGAGATTAATCTACATTAAAAACACACTCCATGATTTTTCCAAGAATGAAGTTAATCTACAGCCATTTTGAAATTGGTTTTTGTCCAAAGATATTCAGCCTGACCTGAGCAGTCTCTTTTTGTAGCACCCCACCCCACCCCACCCAAAGCAGAAACAGCTCCCCTTCCATCTTCTGAGTGGTATTAAGGGGAGAAAAAGGGGCCTAAAACAGATATCTTAATTGGTCATAGGCAAGGGGGGAATGTCTTTCAGCACTCTGTACAGACAGGAACATACACTGCCAATCTCAGAACTAAAAGCTTCCTATACTTCCTATTTTAATTAGTCAGAGACTCTCCTGGGCACACACACTGGCAAGAACAGCTAGATCTCTGCCATAATGAAGAAACAAATGACTGAATAATGGTTAAATAATCTTATACATAATTATAAATAATATCAATACTACTAATAATTACTACTGCACTACTACTACATCATAAACCTCAAAGAAGAGGTGAGCTTCTTCCTAGAAGTCCCTTGCAGTTGCTGCCACTTTTCAAAGAACCACCTGCTCCCACATGTACCTGGTTGGGATGTCTCCTGGAACAATCTCCTTATCGGGCCAAACATATTTCACAATGATGATGGCTGTGACATACCATGTCCCAATCACACTCAGGCAACTGGAAGAGGGAGAAAAAGAGGTCAGAGCCCTTCTACCGCTCTTCTGTCACCACCACTACCTCCTTGCAGGACTTTTTGACCAAGGAGGAAGCGGATGATTTCAGCACTGCATCACCCTGGATATAAATGAATGCCAACTGTTGATATTTTATGACGTGGCAGGTGAAGGCTTTTAACTCAAACACAATCATTCTTACAGAAGTCGCAACAGACACAGCTGTCTTCTGGTCTGTGCTGAGTTTAAACCGGTGAGACAGGAGGCTCCCCATAAAGTCTTCAGAAGTGGAGCCAGGCTTGTAAATGATGGGAGCAAATAGCTATGGTATGGGAGAGGTTCTGCTCTTATGGGAAGCTGAATGCATAAGCTTGACAATTTACAGCAGCAGTAAAAGGTTAAAATGCCATTGTCCTGACTGAACTTAAGGTTTAAACCCTGGTCTTTCTTCAATCCCAAACAGACTCAAACACCCAGAGAAGTTCCAGTTCAGCAGTGTTTCATTCATTCCCCCTTTCACAATTCTTCTTTAGGTTGTGCTGTTACAACACCAGCCCCCCCCCCCCACATATGCACATTGTGTTGGCAACCTTCAGTCTTGAAAGACTATGGTATCGCGCTCTGAATGGTGGTTCTGGAACAGCGTCTAGTGTGGCTGAAAAGGCCAATTCGGGAGTGATAATCCCTTCCACACTGGGAGCAAGTGCAGTCTGTCCCTGGTCTGTCTCCCTGGCTATGGGCCTTCCTTCTTTGCCTCTTTGCCTCAGACTGTTGGCCAAGTGTCTCTTCAAACTGGAAAAGGCCATGCTGCACAGCCTGCCTCCAAGTGGGCCACAAAGAGGCCAGGGTTTCCCACTTGTTGAGGTCCACTCCTAAGGCCTTCAGATCCCTCTTGCAGATGTCCTTGTATCGCAGCTGGGATCACATTGGGATCTTTGTGAATTACACCAACCCTTCCTCCCTGCTATACAGTCCTTTACTATGAGAGGCTGATTTTCCACAACACTCGCCCAGGAATTTCTGTACTGTCAGAGAAGCCTGCTCTGCCTCACTCTACACTACCAATGTTCTCACTCAGGTTCTGGGCC
This sequence comes from Tiliqua scincoides, assembly GCF_035046505.1. Lineage (NCBI taxonomy): Eukaryota > Metazoa > Chordata > Lepidosauria > Squamata > Scincidae > Tiliqua > Tiliqua scincoides. Next base: position 17,662,246 of record NC_089829.1, read on the forward strand.
ACAAATGTTTTCTGCAAAGGAAACCTGCTCCCACCCACTGGCCCCATCCCCTGAAACCCACTTTCTGCACTAACTACGGATGTGCAGAATCTCCCCTGAGAAATTTCATTCATTTAAGCCATTTCTGCCCAAGGTTGCATATATGCAACAGGGATCAAATGTGTACACCAGTGGGCTGGGCACAAATGGGTTAACAGAAATTAATTTGGCTTCCATGACCTGTCCTGATGTTTATCCAATATTCACTTTCAATTCCATTCCTTCAAAATGTTGGTGCCAACCCTCGTTCTAAGTAGTACATGTCAGTGACATGCCACACAGAGCAGCCTCCAAAGTCTCCTGGCTACAGAGCAGTAGAGACTCAGTACAGCCACACAACCTCTTGAGTAAAGGGTGTGCTGCAACGTCTGGCAGGGTCATCTCCAAGCCTGTGCCTGCTCCCTTTGGGACAGAGCAGGGCAGCCAGCACTGTGTTGCTTGGGGAAGGTCAGTCTACGCAATCAAACCTGCAGGCACAAGAGCACTCTCACACCCAAGGACCACCTGCATCTATTTGGTCATTCACTGTGTTCATCCCAATTGTGTCCTCCCCCAGCTCAGTCTGCAGGTACCTGGAATATTTCTGGAAGCCAATCTCCTTGGGAATCGAGAGGGGAAGGATGAACAAGAAGGCTGTGATGCTGATGGTGAATTTGCGATCTGTGTACCAGTGACTGTTCTCTGTCCCCGTGGAATCCTTCATCAGTGCTGCAATGACTGCTCGAGGACACAAAAGAGGTATAGGTAATCAGCAGAAGGTAATCAGCAAGGATGCCCCTGGGCCACCAGGGGCATCCTTGCTGGCAGTGGGAGGTCAGACTGTACAGAGTTCAAGCCAGTGCATGGCTGGGAGCAGCACAGAAAAACTCTCACACAAGTATGTAACTAAGGGCGCAATCCTCACCCCTTATGTCAGTGCTTTCCAGCACTGGCATAGTGGTGCCAATGGGACATGTGCTGCATCCTGCAGATGGGTGTCACTCATGGAGGCCTCCTCAAAGTAAAGGAATGTTTGTTCCCTTATCTTAGAGCTGCATTGCCCTTATGTCAGTGCTGGAAAGCACTAAGGGGTTAGGATTGCACCCTAAGTGTCCGTGAGAAAAAAAACTGGAAGGGAAAGAAGGGGAAACTCCCCAACACAGAACCCACAGATCTGAGTACCAGGCACAAGGCAAGGCCAAGAGAGATTTGTTACAATTATACACCACCTTTCTTGCCTGCGGGCAACTCAAGGCAGCTTATCGTCAACAAAATATATCATAAAACTCACAACAGAATAGTTTAGACTTGATATGAAAACTGCATATATCTCAATTTCCCCCCAAACGTCCTGTTCTTCCAAGGCATCAAAATTTCCAGAAATTTTACATCTCTAGCTATGTACCTTCAAATGTAGCTATGCACCCCCAAATGTACTTTTATGTACCTCATCTTCATAGTTCAACCAAGAGGGAACACCATCAAAATCCAGGACACTGTGGGGTGTATCGGAAAATTCTGTCTGTACCTTTGGAGCACGAGGCCAAAGGGATCAAGTAGCACTTTCTCAAGTTTCAAAAGGGCAATGAAGCAGTAGATCCCCCCCCCAAAACACAACTCACTCTTGTCCTGTTGATCTCCGATGATGATGAGGAAGGCAATGCAGGTGCCAAAGGTGTAGACAGCAATGGCCACTTCGCACAGCACCCCAGGAACTTTGCCACAAACGGCCCAGACCACCTCCTGGTAAGTGCGTTCATTGCTGGCCTGAGAGCAGTAGGCCAGGATGACCAGGCCACCGATGATGAAGACCAGCATGCACTGCAGCAAAGGGGCAGAGTGGTACAGGCAGTGTCAGTGACAAAGGGTTGGACACACCCAGGAAGCAGGACATGCAGCTCCAGGGCAGATGCCCAGGAGAGGCCAGTGTAAGGGCAGTGAGAGAAGTACAGCTAGGGAGTACAATATCGGGGTAATAAATTTTCCTTGGTTCTGGTACTGGCAATGCTGACACAGAATTCAGAGTACTGAAATCCGCCAATGTAATTCAGAAGTATTCTGCAGTTCATGAGGGCTGAATAGGTGCTGTGCAACATTCCCACAGCCTTCTCCCACTCCAAGGAAGCCACAAGAACTGCCTTGCTGCATTAAACCAAAAGTCCATCAAAAGGCCCAGCACTCTTCCCAAAAACAGCCCATGAGATGCCCCTGGAAAGTAGGACATGACTGAGATAACTTCCCCCTCTTGTTTGTCCTGGTATCCATCACTGCTGGTGGCAGTGAATATTCACAGCATTCATCACTCCTTAAGTGAGAGGTCTTTACTTGTCCTGAATTTGCCCCCAACCAATCTCACTGGGTCCTCTTGTGTGTCCTCTCCCTACCCACCTTATTCATAATATTATGAACATTTCTAGCTACACCAGATTCTTGCCCACATGCAAGAGAAATCAGGAAGATAATCCAACACTGCCAATACCAGGCCAGGTGGGTGATGGGTAAGCGTCACATTCCCAAGAAAAGCAAGAGAGGTTTTGCCCAAGACCCCCCAAGGTTGGTCCCCCACACTCTCTTTGCTCTCACCATCTGCATGGCAATTCCTGCTGCCACTCCGCCTGCCATGCTGAAGGCTGCTGGGAAATTGAGCAGCCCTGCCCCTAGGGCAGCGTTGACGACGATGAAGACAGCCCCCAGCATCGAGGTCGCCGCAGATCGCTGCTCCTCATGGCCTTTGGGCCCCGTCTCCACACTGGGGCTCTGGAGCAGCCTGGCGCGCTCCCCAGGATCCGCACTCCAGTCCCAGTCACCATAATCGGTGTTGATCCCCACGTGGCCTTGAGCCATGTCCTCTTCTGGGAAGGACTGGTTGGAAGTGCACTAATTCTGACCCAGCAAGCAGCTCTTCGCATCTCTCAAGAACTTCACAGCATTACCCCAAAGGGGAAGAGAGGTCACCCTCCGGACCTGACATGTCTGGGTTCAGGTGGCGATGCCCAGGGCATTTGGGGGCTCACAGTTCTGTATGCCTTAAAAAAACCAGAAGGCAGATAGTCAGCACTTAACAGACAGAGAGTCTTGGACACAGTATATTCACTGAATGCCTCAAAATCCACATGCTTCCCACAGGATGTGGTGACAGTACCTGAAGGCCTAGACACCTTGAAAAGAAGATTGGACAGATTGGTAGAGGAAAAGTCCATCACAGTTTGCAAGTCATTATGAATGTATGAAACTTCTAGGTGTTAGAGGATTTAAGAGGATACAAGTATTTTGTTGTCTTGAGTGCTCCCTGAGGCATTTGGTTGGCCACTCACTTTGAGATGCAGGAAGCTGGACTAGATGGGCTCTTGGCCGGATACAGCAGGGCTGTTCTTATGGTGGGAGAGGTAGAAGAGAACAACTGCAAACTGAGGATATATTTCTAGCCTTCATTAACTGTGGAGGAAAATTTTTAAGCAATTTGTACCTGCTGAGAGTAGAGAAAAGTGGCAGGCATCCCTGCCTGGGCAGACACAATACTTGCTTGCGAAATAGACACAAGACCTGGCCCCAGGACACTTGTAACCCAGCCCTCTATTTAGCCAGCTCTCCTTCCTCTCCTTGACTTCAGATGTCACTCACTTTCATGTCCCTATTGCCCAACAATATGCCCCCAACATACAAGTTTGCTAATGCAGAATTCTAGAGCCTCAGAATGCAGGAAAGCTGGGAAAAGAATCCATTACCAGGGGCTTAAAAAACAGAACTCCTTGCCACAGGATGTGGTGACGGCATCTGGCCTGGATGCCTTTAAAAGGGGATTGGACAAGTTTCTGGATGAAAAATCCATTACGGGTTACAAGCCATGATATGTATATGCAACCTCTTGATTTTAGAAATGGGCTATGTCAGAATGCCAGATGCAAGGGAGGGCACCAGGATGCAGGTCTCTTGTTATCAGGTGTGCTTCCTGGGCCATTTGGTGGGGCCGCTGTGAGATACAGGAAGCTGGACTAGATGGGCCTATGGCCTGATCCAGTGGGGCTGTTCTTATCCCTCCAAAGTACAAACAGCAGCAAAGTTGAATGTTGGAGCTGGTTATTAAGTGTCAAAACTAGTCTCTTGTGTGTACAAGTTTAAATCTGGAGAAAGCTTTTGAAATTTATATCTGGTTCCTTTACTCTTACAGAGTCTCCAAGCTTTTCAGCTTTTAGATCTAGTCAGTAACAGTGTGTGCCTTTACTATGACAAGAACCCTGTTCTGACCAGGCCATTGCTGGTCAGTGTACATATATTTGAATTTGAATGATGGCGCATCTACATCTTTGTATTTTCAGTTTATGGAACTCTCAAATCAACATTCTTTCAAAAGTCTCTGGGGCATTGGACCCACGGACCTACTTTTTTCATCCAGTGCACCACAGCACATTAGTGTGGTGCTAATGGTCTGCAAGTGTGCCGCAAGAGTTTGAGGGTGGATCATTTATTAGTAGAACCACTGGGGAGTCTAAGCCCCCTGCCCCACTGGTAGTGTGGCGTACCTTGTCAATTGCCAAAAAAATAATGATGTGCCTTGTCAGTGTGCCAAGAGATGAAAAAGGTTGGAAATCATCATCTGAAACAGATAGGCAGAACCACACATTTCATTTTCCTCTCTTGTAGGTGAGAGGAGAGGTTACCATAGAATCAGCAGTGCCACTGCTCCATCTGTGTTCCTTTTCTGCTAGAGAAGCAGAAGGTGGAAGCTACAAGTGGCACTGAAATTCCAACCAATCACTACAAAAAGTCTTGCTTAGTCTCTCTGAGATTCTTAGTCTCTCTGAGAATCTCTCTGCTTCAGATTTCAATACATACACTCCAAGCTCATTGTTACCATCTGAAATTCTAGTAATTGCTTTTTTAAAAGCCTCAAAGCTTCAAGATGGCAAATCTCACATCCCAGACTGGTGCCATGTTGTGGCACATTGGCAGTGCTCCCACACAGCTCAGGCTGGAAAGTATCCTAAGGGAACAGGAGGAAAGATCCAAGAAGTGGCTTGCTCTAAAAGCCCAGTACAGCCAACTCTGAAAGAGCAAGACAACATCATCACTCCTCCCCCCCCCCCCACAGGCTGCCTAATTAGCAGCAAGCAGGGCAAAGTCTCTATTCTGCTGAATCTAGCAAAAAAGTTGTTTGCTCTCCAAGTGAACTTTAGGACAAGTGTGCATTTTTTAAGAGACACGGGAGGGGGGGAGGAAGCGGACAGGAAATTTCTCAACTCTCCCCAATCCTCACATGATGCCTCCTACAGTTGGAGGGATCAAATCTTATCTTTTTAAAGATTTACCCAACAGAATCCAAGACCACTTCTCAACTAGCCTCAGAACCCTTTTCAGTCAGAACATCTATATCTTCAACATAGAAGTGATGCTTTTTTCCCCTTTCAATTTTCAATTGTAAAAAGAAACTTTAAAATATTAATGTGGGCTTCGGCACCAACTTCCATAATTATGCAACACTTTGGACAGGAAACAGTTCAGAAGAAGTTGGCATGATTTTAAGCAAGGGTCCCATTGCACATTGTCACATGCTCTGCTATGCCAACAAAGAAAACCCAATCTCCTGAAAAATCACATAATGCAGCTGAAAAGTTTGATGATTAGTCAACTTAATCACAGCAGGATGCCTCCTAGGCCCAAAGTCACGTTGCCTACCCCACCTGTGTTACCTTAAAACCCCTCCTCTTTTCCCAAGAAACCTCTGGCACCATCAGGGCACATGATAGGGGAGTAAAGGGGGTAATCTGTACCCAGGATCAGGGTCAAAAAGGGGGCCCAGGAGCAGAAGGAGGGCACCCAGAAATTTCCTGGGATCTTACATTTTCCTATCTCACCTGGACTTGTTGCCCACACAGAATGTTGGGGGCACTACTGAGGGTGTGCAGTGGTGGCTGCTGCCACAAGCCATATGTGCCAGGCTGAGGAATACCTACATGACACTCCTTAACACAGCCTCAAATGTGGGAGGAAACCAGTCTGCTACAGTAGCTCTTTGGCTTGTGGATCCACTTACCATGAAGAAGTGTATAGCAGCTCAGGGACACAGCTGTGAAGCCACAGCTGCTGCAGAAATCAATTTTGGTACACACAGTACACTATGTGGACTTAAATATGATGCCAATTTTCTGCAATAATTTTCTATATTTAAAAGATTTTAGAGTGACTTAGGAGTGTGTTTGGTTCATCCATATTACCTTATCTAACTGCTGATGCCATGCAGGTAGGTAGACCTCCCACATCCCACAGGCTGGCTCCCACATCAGGAAGCAAGGTGGACCTGGGCTTCCAAAGATTATTCTGGCTATCACCACCCTTACCCACCCCCATTCTGCCCACACCATCACCACCCTCCCCTGATCATTCGCCCCCTCCCCTTTGGGAAGGGGCCTAAAAGATACTTTGTACACCCTGATAAAATTCCTCTTAGAGGCCCTGGGCAGGAACCCTGAGCCCCCATCATGCCATGCCAGGGAGAAGACCTAAGACTGAAGGGGAACACACACACCTCCCCCTTCTAGGCCCATCTGTCTTCCAGACTGTAAGCTCCTCAGGGCAGGGACCCCTCCTCTCTCACCCTCTGCAAAGTACCATAATCATCTTCGTCACCACCCACCTGCAGGGCGGTCTTTGGCCCGAGGCTGTCCCCGCAAGTCTGGTGGCTCCGGGCGTCTCTGCCTGCCTATCTGCCGCCCAGCGGAGGAGAACAGGGCGTCCCTCCGCGCGCGAGGTCCCCAACCAGGCAGCACAGCCAGCCCCACCGCTCAGAGACGCGGCAGCTTCTCTGGAGGGGCAGAGCCACACCGGCAGCTCAGATGGTCGGATCACGTGACGGACTCACCCCCAGCAGGCCGCGCGGCATGCCGGGAAATGTAGTCTTTGGCGGCCTCCCACCCTCTCTCCACACCATACTGAACACATACACCTCTCCTCTTGCATCTGTCTTCCAGACTGCAAGCTCCTTGGGGCAGGTGCCCCTTCTCTCTCACCCTCTGCAAAGTACCAGCATCATCCTCATCATCCCTGCAGTGGCAGGGATGCTAATTCTGCTGATGCTCAATGGCTCGGCCCTTAAGAGGTGCTACTTGGCTCCTTGGTAGCAAAGGCATAGACCAGGGCCCACGAGAAGGGTGGGTACAGAAAGTAATTTGTACCCCAACCCAGGGTCACAAGGGGGGCCCCAGGAACCAAAGGAGGGCCCCCAGAAATTTCCTGGGATCTTGCAGTTCTTGGGATCAGTGAGATCCTAGCTCACGTGGACATGTTGCCCAAGTGCCAAGGCTTTTCCAGCTGTTACTACCCTGTCTTTGCACCCCCCTCCCTGCCCTTATTCTGCCAACCCCCTTCACCACCCTCCCTCCACTCTGTTTTACTCCTCCCCTCTTGGGAGGGAACCCAGTTGATGGTTGGCAACCTTCAGTGTCGGAAGACTATGGTATAAGCCTACAGCACCCGGTATTCCCTGGCGGTCTCCCATCCAAGTACTAACCAGGCCTGACCTTGCTTAGCTTCCAAGATCAGATGAGATCCGGCATGTGCAAGGTAACAGTTGCTGTCTGGAGGGAACCCAAAAGAAACTTTATACCCCCTGATAAAATTTCTCTCACAGGCCCTGCCCCAGACACACTGCCATCTGCTCAGTCACACTCTAGCACTGCCATTTTCAACCCCTATGCCCTGGCACGCAGGTATGTCACAAACAGTCTGCAGGTGTGCCATGGGAGTTTGGGGGATTCTCATTTATTAGTAGAGCTATTGGGGATGTGAGCCAGTCGCCAACAAGTTGAGAAGCCCGGCTTCAAGGTACAGCCATGCTCTGTGTGCTGGTGGCAATATGCTGGCGCAGAAGGGCCTTCAGCTGGAGATCAATGGCCAAGGACCAAAGGACTGACTAAGTAGTGCTGGCTTGACATGCTTCACGGCAATATGAAAACCACTCACCTACACCCGGACCAAGTCTGCAACGGAAATGGTGACTCTAATCCAAAATAGCAGACCCCCACCACCACAAGGGACAAATGCTAAAGATGAGGGATCTGAACCCCCCACCAACAGCATGGTGTGCCTTGTCAATTGTCAAAAAACTGATGGCATGCCTTGACAATTTTAGAACTTTTTCAGCATGCTGAGATGAAAAAAGGTTGAAAATCACTGCTCTAGCATGACTTAGAGAGGCCTAGATTACAGACATCCTCCTCCCTTCACTGGGCTCACCTTTGATCAAGCAGGAGTTTCAGCCAACATAAACCAGCCTCATTTTTCTAGCAGCCAGAATAGAACACAGAAGCATGAGATACAGCAGGAGTAAATAGTGCGCACTGTTTATTACTAGTGTTTAACCCTACATGACATGCTATACACAGACACTGTTTCTCTCCCTATTTAAAAAACAAAACTGCCAGAGCTTGGTCTCCCAACTACAGCTTTTGTGGAATCTGTGCTTAGAGCAAGGGTATCAAACTTGTTTATACAGAGGGCGAAACAGTATTTGTGATGGCTGCTGAAGGCTGGAAGTGATGTCATTAAGAATGTCATGATCAGAAATAAGCACTCCTTCCCCCCACTTAGGAACAAATCAGCTGCAAATGACAGAAGAAAAAATACACAAGTCTCGATTGTATTTTCAAATTATGGAAGAGCCCAATCATCATGCAGGCTGCCCTTTTAGCAGTGACACCTCAGTACAGCTCTGCAGTTGAAAGCAGCTGACAGCAGTGATGGGAGAGCTTCAGGGCCAGCTAAAAAGCTTCTGGGAATTGCATACAGCCTGTGGGCCTTATGTTTGACATTCCCTAGCTTAGAATGTCAGACTGATGCAGTATAGCATAAGTATTTGCCTGAAATGCAGTAGCCCTGGGCTCAGTTAGGGGGTATGACTCTGAGGGAGGGTGAAGAAAAGGACACAAAGATGATGCATTTGGGCCACTGTACACAAGATGTGGAATATTGCTTCCTTTCACCCCACCCCCCCACCAAAAAGGAATAGTCAGCAATAATTTAGGTAGTGAGACAGGGCCCGAGGAGGTACTCTCTTTCTTACTTATATCTATAAATAAATGATTTGCAAATAAATGATTTGACTCTAATGCACAGCAGTTTTATTTTTTCAAATGACAGGCTACATAAATTCCTACATGATTTCTATTGAAAGGCAGGAGATTCTCTAGAAGGACGGGGGTTGGAGGCAGAACTCAACAACCAAAAGCAGCCTGGAACCACAGCACAGAAATGAGCACCATATCCTATTATCTCTCTCAGTGGAAAGCAACAGCACAATAACATGGAGGGCTTTGGTGAATGGAGTGCTGACTTTCCTGCTAAGGGAGGTTTAGAGAAGATGAGCACACAGGGAAGGTTCTGGCTGCCTGCATGATTAGTCTATGTTCAGTCTTCTCTCTACGCAGCAGAACCCTCTTTCTTGCCAGGTCTTTCTTATGGGTATCAATACAAAAGGGGAACTTCTGGCAGCCATAAGCAAGAGGGACCTGATCACTCGAGACTGCCTGAATCTATCAGTGAGTTTTTCTTTATACAGTTACCAAAGCTGAAACTTACAAGAGGGACAACAAAAATCTCTGCTACACTTTCTCCCACAGCTGCACCTCCTTACAAACCATGAAAAAATGGTAAGCAGTTTCAGTGACACTATACATCTGTCTCACAGCTGCTTTATCCCATGACTTTTACATCACAAAAGTGGCACCCCTCCCTTCTTCTACAGATGTGTGAGCAGACTGGACCTATCATACACATAGCTGTATTGGTGGAATTTTTTCTCAATTCTTGTTCAAGTAGGGACATCTGTAGATCATTGTGTCTATGGATCTTTTGACACAATGATGATCTCTCAAGTAGACTTCCAGGAATGGAACAGAATTGGCAATGGCCAAAGCAAAACGGCACCTAGAATAATTTCGAAGAGGAAAAAGTTAATGTTTCCTGGGGGAGGCAGGGAGAGACTGGTAGCAGCAAGCTGCCAGACCTGATAGGAGATCATAAATATGTCAGTTTCTACAGTCTCCCTTACAAAGACAATAGCATGGCAGGGTAAGGGATTTCAGGAGAGGGAGAATAAGAACAATGCCAAAATCTGAGCCCTGCAAGGTCAGAACTAAAGCAAATGCAACTTAATTCCACTTACAGATTTTATCTGCTGCCCTTGATCAGATCAAGTTTGAGAGCACAATTATCTGCCTTTTGTTTGGTAATGAAACAAAAAGCTGGTTTCAACATTATTAGGAGACTTTGGAAAAAATAATTTTGGCAAGAAGCAAAAAAAGACTTAGTCCTGCTTCCACAAATCCCCACAGGGACCTGAGATTCAGTTAAAGCAGGCAACTTAAAGCATCATTTTTAGAAAAAGCAAGACAAGGGAGCCAGAAGCTCTTCACTGGCATCAGTCATTGAAAAGAACTGCTGGCTCACAACACTCACGCCTGCTTTCCTTAGAACTGGGTGCAAGGATTAGGGTGGGGGAAGGTAAGAGCCCTCCAGGATGCCCTGGGGAAAAAGCCCAAACATTGCAAGGCATTACAAATCCCAAATCCAGAACAGTGGAAAGCTTGTAATGTTTACCCTAGCTAAAATCTAATGAGGCAGCCACCCTGATCAAGTCTAATGGCAAAATATTCACTCAACCATTTGCATTGGTTCCACCACAATCTCTAGAAGCATGAAAGGTTCAGCATTTTGCTTAACTCAAACCATGGATACCTCTGAAGGGAGCAAGAACACTGTTCAGCAGCTCTGCCTAGAGCCAAACAAGGCTGGTGGGGAGTGCCAGGTGCGCAGCACCCCTACAGAAATACATTCAATGGTGTTCCAAGTGCTGTGGAAAGGTCCATTTTGTTTGCTGCCAAGTCTTCTCTCCAACCCCTGATGCCCAACCAAGTCAGAATGTCCAATGAACACTGAAGAGAAGGCCGTCCAACCCACCCCAACTCTTCTTTTACTTAGAGACTTGGTGGATGGCATGGGCCAGGTAAGCCACGTTGCTGGATGTCACCCCTGCAACGGAGATGCGGCCATCCTTGGTCATGTAGATGGAGAACTCCTTGGTAAGCCGCTCCACCTGAAAAGCAAAGCAGCCACTTCAGGAAATGTTTTAACTTAAGCAGCTCCCCAAGACCTCCCACTGCCCTCCACATGTTGGGCACAGTGTCCTGAACTTCCCAGCAGAGTAAGATTTCAGACAAGATCTCTCGGAAGACTGCTATCCAGCCAGGCACTTTGAAGTTAGGAACAATGCACTCCTGGGTATGTCTACTCAGAAGCAAGTCCCACTGTGTTCAGTGGGGCTTACTTCCAGGAAACTGCGTATAGGATTGCAGCTGCACATTGCCTTAAGACTGGCTTCTGCTTCACTGTCCCTTATCATCCAAGCCACTCACACTGTTCTTAGTCTGTAGCAGTGCAGTGTCAGAGGCACAACCTTCTTGAGAAATGGGCCTGGCTGATACCATTGGTCTTAATTAGAAACACAGGCAAGGAAAATGGATGCTTTCTGTTGCAGGCTTAGAAGCTTGAGGGCTTGCTGACCAACTGGGCCTTCCAGCTTCCAGACAGGCTACATCCTTTTCTGCACAGCTCCCCCCCCCCACGCCCCTCTATTGGTGCATAGATATCCTCTCTTTGACCCCAGTTCATCACTGGAAGCACATTTTCAATTCTCTGCTTTCCAAAAAGTTTATGAACTTTCAGGTCAGAGGGAGAGAACTGTGGTTGTATGTATAGTTCTCTCACTGACCTTGGCTGTTCAGTTTCTGCATTGAAAAGAGTTATATTTATGATTAGGAAGCTTATAAATCTAACAGGCAGTCATTTAAACTCTTATGTGACAAATATAGCGACACCTTGCACTTTCATCTGGTTAAGGACCAGAGCATGTACTAAAGTCAAAAATGGATGAAATAAGCATAGCCTTGTTTAGCATAAAAATTTTAGCGTAAAAAACAATATGAATGTATGCAAAACATAAACGTCTGGATAAATTGGATGAAAAAGGAAAGGGATGAAAGTAAATGTACTGCTCTATGACTAGTTTGGAGGGGGAAGCTGAAAGGGGCACAAGCACATTTCTCTTCCTCCCTCCCCTTCATAGTGCCGCCACCTTGGTCCTTCACTTACCTGTTCAGGCTTCAATCCTGTGAAGCAGAACATGCCAATCTGGTCCGTGATGTGCTGCCAGTTATGAGAGGAGCCTTCTTTTTTCAAGTTCGCCACCAGCTGGGTGCGCATGCCAATGATGCGGTCAGCCATCCCCTTCACTTCGACCAGCCTGTGCCAGGAAAGCAGAACAGTAACTGATAGAGGTAGTAGTAACCGGGAGGGGCAGTTGCAGGAACAAATGGGATGCCGCACCACTACCCAGAACACACTCCTTGCCTGCACCATCACCGAAGGTTGTATACCACCCACCCTGCCAGCCTGGAAAGCTGCTAAGCATAAAGCCTAGACTGTATTCCCAGGGACTGTACAACAGTTTCCACAAAGGATTTAACATTCTGCTGTGCTCATCATCTGTGTCCATCAGCTTCCTGAGGACTCTGGTTTTTCCATTTTCCTACATACAGAAAACAAATCTAAGTGAACCAGTCAGGGGGCCGTGACATGGAATGCTGTCTGTTGCCATCTAGGATTTGCCACCTCCATGCTATAAAAAACCTGAAACCCTTACAGCAGAGGTTCCCAAAACATGCATCCTGATGCCTTAGGGCATTACAGTGTACTTACAGGCACACCAGATGATGTTTCTGGTGGCCCCTCCTACCTGTTCTCCTGGACACCACCATCTTGGATCTCACAAGATTTGGATGCCACCATCTTGGATCTTGCAAGATGAGCCAGCGCACAGATGAGCCAGGAAGAAGATGCTGTGGGTGCACTGTGACCCAGGGAAGTTTGAGAGCCACTGCTTTACAGTGCTCCTTGCGTGCTGTTGTCAAACCCAGAAATGTGGGACTCCTGTTTTATTTATAGCATGGATGTGCTGTTCATGTAAATACTACAGGAAGTCCTGCACTTCTAGGTTCCAGGCACACAAGGAACACCATAAGGAGGGGAATGATTGTTTCTTGCTTGAGTGAGCAAATGGCACATAATTGTACCTTCCAGCAGCAGATTTTGGGGTGAATGGAACCCCAAGTTCAACACTCCCTCAGACCCCTAGCAATCTGTGGCTGATGCTAACCACATAAGGTGGCCTCGTGGATGGGCTGGCTGCAGAGCCAGTCATAACACTACTGATGCTTGTTCTCAGAGCAAGGCGAAGGCCAAGCAGGTTAGGCTTACATGAAGTTGGGTCTCCTCTGGTTTGCTGTTGTCACCCCACAATCTACTCTCCTTGGACACGCCTGAAGACTTGCTACCTTCCACTCTCCCATCTCCTTTATCTGCGTATGGCACAGATCCAGCTACTGGGGGGATTTACCATTCCTTTCGCAGGTCAGGGCTGTTCAGGATGGTGGAGGCAATCCGAGCCCCATTGAGAGGGGGGTTGGAATACATCGGGCGAATCAGAATCTTCAACTGGGATTCCACTCTCTTGGCCTCTTCTGCATCCTTGCAGATTGCTGTGAAGGCACCCACACGCTCCCCTAGAAAGCAGAGGCACACAATCATTGATGTATCTTCCTCCTAAACAGAACACACTTGTTCTCCTGTGCCTTTTGCCAAGCTTCTCCCTGTGCCTGGAACGGATCTCTCCCCTCCTTGCTGCTCCAGAGTTAGTACTTTACTGCTTTCCCTGGCTCTGTGTTCCTGCTCCTTCATCGGTCCTGGTCCTGGCTTCCACTTGTCTACCTGAGAGAAGAAATTGTAAGCCCCCTAAAGAGAAACTGAACATTTCCCAAGTGCAGGACCCCCTCAACACACAGAATGATCAAGTAGTCATAACACGGCAAAAAGATTTAATATAGAATTTGGGGTGAGGGAGTTTCTTTCATAATTCTCAGAATTCATCTTGCTCAAAATAAAATCTTTATCCTCATGACTCAAAAGCAAGCGTCTGAACACAAGTGGAAGACACCAGGCAGATGTCAAGCAAGGCTGCTATCCTGCAGGCAAGGAAGAGATCCTCTTCCCTGTCCCTTCTTCCTTACAGCATCCAGACTGCCCTCACCAAGCCAAATGCTCCCACCATGTGGAGCGTCTTAAGCCTGCGAATTAAAAACCCTACAAATTACACTATGCAGGCACCAGAAGGATGTACTTTTACATAACTAGACAGTTGACAGAAACCATGTTGCCTTTTGACAGAGACTTGATCATAGAAAGATTTCTTTAACCCATTTCTGCCCACCCCAAAGGTGTGTACATTTGATCCTTTTGTGCATATGCAACATTGGGCAGAAATGTCAACCATAAGTAGTGGCTTCACAATGGCTCCCCCACTGTCTCTCTACAGAGGGCTGTCCTTATCCACGGGCTCAAAATCTGTTGATTTGAATATGCAGACGCCAAGACCAGGTCTGGAAGGCAGTGGTTCTCAAACTGGTGGGTCGTGACCCACCAGCCTGTGTAAAGGTTCCCCCATCCCATTAAGGGGTGGGGGGAGAGGCAGGGAAGCAATCCCCGGGATCATGCCTGTATGGGGGGCAAGGGCGTTGCTTGTGACTTACTTTATGAAGACAAGGCTGCAGCAGGTGTGGGGAGCCCAGTGCAGCCCTCTGCAGCGCTCCCCAAGGCTTGGAACATTCGGAAAAAGCAGGTGCAAAGTGCCTCCTGCAAAACGGAAGTGCTTTGCGCCCGCTTTCTCTGAATGTTCCAAGCCTCAGGGAGCACTGCGGAGGGCTGCTCAGGGCTACCCGCACCTCCTGCAGCCTTCATAAAGTCACACGCACCCCCTCATGCCCCCCCCTTAGCAGCACAATCCTGGGGATTGCATTGCTGCCCTAGCCCCTCCCTTGCAAGAACTTACTGAGGGAGTAAAGCTCCCAGTGTTTGAGAACCACTACCTTAGAGGACCTGCTAGACACAACCAGAACTTCAGTTGTATCCAGGAGGTGTTCTGAGGTGCAAGGAGGCCACACACAACCTCCAGAGGGCTGGGCACAGCCCTCAAGTAATTGTGATGCTGCTCCCCCCCCCTCGGGATTTCATTATCCATGGAATTTGGTTTCCATGGGAGTCCTGGAAGGAATCCCCTGCACATACCAAGGGCCCACTGTACTTCCATTCCTAACTAGGAGCACCTAATTTATTGTCATTTTACTTTTAAAAGTCTTTTTCTCTGCCAGAAGGAAGCCAGTTAACAGGAAACACAGAAGAAAATACAAAGCAATCATTCTAAAAACCTCAGCTGAACCCACTGAGGGCCTTAGCTGAACCACTAAGCAGCATGCATTTCTCTCAGCACTGACAACCTGAGAGTAAAAGTCACGGACAACATATTTTAATCTGCCAAATGGCTTTTCCCTTCCACAGAAAATAATGGGGCCCAATCTTAAGACTTACCATACAGACCCATGTTCTTTGCATATGACTGGGACAGCACAACATTAATGCCTTGTTCAATGAAGTGACGGACAGCCCAGGAATCTTTGTTTATGTCTCCACTGGCAAAGCCTTGGTAAGCCATGTCAAAAAAGGCAAAGAGGTTCCTTTTCTGGAAGAGAGTAGAGGCCATCTCATTTCAAAACAGCAGTACTCCAAGGCTCATTGAAAAGTCTCTTGCCCTGCTTTCAGGCCCAAGGCAGCTGCATCCAGAATGGGAATTGCTGAATGTATCTGCAGGCACATACTTCGTTTGCACAAGGTGGCAACTAAGCTAAACAGGACTTGCCACCCCTTCCGGCAAACAGGGTGTACCCTGGACACATGCCTTTGTATCACCTGCAGTGTGTAGACATGCAGGAGGTCCTCAGTAAGCAAGTCAGCGTGGAAAGAGTTCTGCAAGGCTTGCAAGGTTGAAAACTATGGAAGTACTGGAATATTGTGGAAACGTACCAGGGTAATACTAGGTCTTTCCTGTTTTGTAATGCACCTGTAGTTATAAATATTCCATTTTACTCATCTAGTAGATGTGCTGAAGCAGAGATTAACTCACTGGGCAGATCCTGAATTCCTTGAAATTGCCTGTTCCTCCACGTCTTACCATAGCAGCATTTCAGAAGGCAACACATTTAAAGCAGCCCAGATTCACCAATGCTAAGAACTGGAACATTAGCAAAGCTGGCTCAAGTCCTGCAGGCTTTAACAAGGCTTTTGGAAAAGTTATTTCCAAGAATCTTTGAAACCTGGCAGCATGTCTGCTGAAACCTGGCAGCATCCAACAAAAGACATCTATCTATGCAGATAAGCTAGCAACAAACTACAGCACAAGAGGCAAAAGAGCAGAAGAGAGAACACCCTTGACTTCTTGAGTGCCCTAGTTGGCCACCATTATGAACAGAACGCTATCCTGCGAGTTTCTGTTCTGCACCAGCAAAGTGTTTCTTCGCTGTGATTAGAAGGATGTTCTAACAAAGAAGCTCTTATTACCACATACTGGGGGAGTTTGTTGCAGTGTACTAACACAAAGTTTAATAACCAGATAAACATGCTGTTTTCAATAAGAACCCTTGCTTTTATGGACATGCATGCTGAATTAATTTATTAAACCTCTTAAACTCAAGTGACAGTCCTGGAATCCACTTATGCCCTATAATTCCAAAAGAAGAAAGAATACCTGTAGCTAGGAGACCAACAGCAGCAGTGCAACAAAGCCTCAACAGAAAAACAGAAGCCAGTTTGCAACCTGAGCTCCTAGTCTCCTTCCTCACCTTCACCACTGCTGCCAGCTCCTTCCATTGCTCTTGCCGTGGGTCAACTCCAGTTGGGTTGTGGGCACAGGCGTGGAAGAGGACAACACTCTGCTCTGGAATTTTCTGTAAAAAAGGAGATATGAGGAGACAATTAACAATTTAAAACACAGGGACTACAAGTCTCATGTTATGACTAACACACAAGATTAAGAATATGTGTAGAACGCTTTTCAGCAAAACGTTCAGAACTGTTTGCAAAGAAAAGTTCAGATAGTAAAGTGTTATGGCACCACTGATCTAAGAGATCCTGCCAACAACTATTTTAGTGCTAGGTCAGATATGGCCCCAAACACAAAAGCCAATTGTGATGTCCATCTTGGGAGCGGAATCAAGGGGTGCGTTGTCTACTGTGCAGTCCAGGCTCGCCCTGTCTCTCCCTGGCCAGCGCAATGAACGGGGAGCCACAAAAACAGGTTTGTTGACCTTTTTTACTTTAGTTGAGGTTTTTACATTCATCTGAGGGGCCCTGCTTCATCACAGGGACCCCCGGGGCATTCTCCGTACAGTGTCAGTCAAGGTCCATAACAATGCCCAAAAGGGGCCAGTTACCTCACAGGTCCCCTCTCCAGTACTCCTCACCACAGGTTGTGCCGGGCACATTGTGCTCCCCACTGGAAGGCAGGTACATCAGGGCTGTCCCCTTGGAACAGGAGGGGTCAGGATTGCATTCTCATCCCCTCCTCGATCCCCCAGGTAGTTTCTGGCCCACTGACCTCAAGGTTCCTTGTCCGGCCAGATGGAGAATAGTCCTCTCTCCAGGTAAGTGGGGTCAGGCCAGATGGGCTCCTTGGGTCGCCTCCCGTTGGGGCTCTCCCACAGCCCTGGGGAGTGTCTCCCCTCTTTGGGCCGTAGTCCCTGGCCTTGGCCAGCCTGTGGATGCCTCCAAGCTGCAAGAGGCCCGGCCTTCCTCCTCTCTTTTGCCTTCTCTATCTCCTCCCTTCTGGAGCTCAGGAAGGTGCTTCCTCCCCCTTTGGTTGCCTGTTCTCCTCTTATCCTCCTGGGTAGCACTCCCAGCCCCGCCTCTTCCTGGTCCCGCCTGGGCCAGAGATCTTAGGTCTTTCTACTGCAGGCCCTGCCCTACCTGTTAAAAGGGGTAGCTGCACCTGGGCTGCCATGTTTCTTGGGAGGCTCCCACCCCGCCCAATGGGAGAATAGGCTGTCAGTAGTGATGGTCCAGGAACTTTACCCTCTCTGGATGACGCCTTGTCCTCCCAGGGCATTCCCCTGGGGGTTATCTTGAACTAGGCTCCCCCTCCTTCAGCTTGCCTTCCTTCATCCTCCTCCCTCCCTGCTGTGGATCACTGCCCAGGGCAAGTGACCTGGCCTGTCCCTGGGTGACACCAACATTCCTAGCTGCCCCCCCCCAAAAAAAAAACCGTCCAGGACCCACAACCTTCCCATTTGCTCACCCTCCAGTGTCAACTTACAGAGATGTCATCCAAAGCTCCAGTGAAATCAAAGCCACAGGTCTTTGGATCATAATATCGATAGCTTTGCAACTGCATCCCAGCATCTCGAAAGATAGGGGTGTGGTTACCCCAGGATGGCTTGGGGAGATACACGTCCCGGCTGTACTTGAAGAATCGTTGCTGTAACAAGGAGAGGAAAAGCATAAACAGCAATTCTCAAGCAAGAGTCTGCAGCAGATTTTAGCTGCCAAGGAGATGAGCTGGGTCTAGGAAAAATTATGTGGAAGACGCAGCCACCAGAATTAACAAGGAACAAGGGAGGAATGGTCTCCCTTGGGCCAATTTAGACTGTAACTCAACTGCGACAGGGACCCATCTTCTTCCTACTTGAAAAGCATATAATGTACAATGTATAACAGCAATAAGTACACACGCACAGTAGAGTTATTAGAAGGGGGTAACTATTTGGTCAGAAAGAAGCAGTCAAGCCACCACACTATTACAAAGGCAAAGAGGGCAGACATCAACCCATCACCCAAATGCCAGACGAAGCAATCATTTTGAGCCCTCGCCAAAAAGCCATCAGGGAGGGGGTAGTTCTTAATTCCCCTGGAAGGGAATTCCACAGTTGTGGTGCCGGCACAGAGAAGGCTCGCCTCCCCATGCCATTATCCCTCTACATGAAACAGAGGCAGCACTTGAAGGAGAGCCCCCAGATGACCTAAGAGGGTGGGCTGGAAAGTATGGGAGAAGGCAGTCCCACAAATAAGCTGGACCCAAACTGTGAAGGGCTTTAAAGGTCAATATCAGCACCCTGAATTGGGAAAGGAACCCAGTGCAGTCACTGAAGCAGAAGTCCAATAGAATAAAATTGTCTCGCTCTAGTAACCACCTGGGCCACAGCATTCTGCACTAACTGCAACCTCCACGCTGTCTTCAAGGGCAGCTCTATGTAGACTGCATTACAGTAATCCAGTTGTGAAGTCACTAAAGCATGGCCCATCATGGTCAGGTCCTATTGATTCAAATGCGGCCATAGCTGGTGCACCAGCCGAAGCTGGGCAAATGCACTCCTGGCCACACCTGCCACCTGGTTCTCCAAGGAGAGATATGAGTCCAGGAGCATACCCATACTGTGTACCTGTTCCTACAGGGGGTGTGCAACCCCATTCAGAGCAGGCAGATAACTCAGTATCTACATCAAGGATTTCCGGACCAGGAGGACCTCTGTCTTGTCTGGATTTAATCTCAATCTACTGGTTCTCATCCTGACCTCAGCCACCTTCAACCAGTGCTCTAGGACTTCCCCAGCTTCCCCGGAACAATATGGCAAGGAGAGATAGGGTTGGGTGTCATCACCATACTGATGACACCCAGCTCCAAATTGCCAGAAGATCTTCCCCAGCCATTTCATGTTAAAATGTGCAGGGGATAGAATAGAATCCTGCAGCACCCACACTAAAAAGGCCAAGGTGCTGAGCAGGTGTCCCCTAGAATCACCATCTGGGAACTGTTGGCTAAGAAGGCACAGAACTTCTGCAGAATAGTGCTGGAACACCTTCCTTATGAGGAAATGTGTTTGGGGCTTTTGAGCTTGTAAAAAGCTCTGGTTTGTGATAACACTTCCAGTAGCTAGGCCAGACTGGATGCAAGTTCCCCAACAGACATAAAGCCTGTAAAAATATAGATTGGTTTATTTAATATAAGAATTAAGGTTGCATTTCATGAAAGCATTTGAAGGAGACAAGACACACAGTATTAAAAACAACAAAAGCTAAGCTTCCTAAAAATGACTGAACCTATCACTCATCCAATCTTCAAACCTCTGGGCATAAACAAAGTGCAATTCTTCCTACCCATCCCACTATGTCTGGTACAGATGAGCATTCATCTAGGAACACGGAAGAGTTGCCCCCCTCTCATAAGTCAGGGATATCTTTATACTTTGGAGCCAGGCTCTGACCAAACAGAAATTGGAACAACCCCAACTTTCTAGAGGCTTGATGTAATCACTTGGAGTTATTACATGTTACTCTCTCCAACCCATCCTAATTGCAAAAAAGCCCACCTGTATTAAATTGGTAATTAAGGTGCAAGGAGCTGTTATCATGGCACAAGGAATTAGCTAGCACACCCTGACCTGGCCAATTGTCAGCTTCATGATAAGTAAGCTCTTCTCATCATGCTAATGAGCAGTTTATTCCACAGTGGGTAGAGAGACAAAGACTGTGCTCTCAAAATGGGGTTGGACAGCACTAGTGCTTTTAGCCGACTTCCAAAATGGAAGCCAACCAAGGCCTAGCCCTTCATACAGAGATCTATCACTGGCTATTAGTCACAATGTTATGTGCCACTTTCAGGTTCAGCAGGCAGGATGCTTCTGAATGCCTGCTGCAGGAAAGTGATGGTGGGAGAGAAGCCCACCTTTCTCTCCTACTTGGGCTTTCCAGAGGCAGCTGGTGGGTCATGGTGGAACACAGAATGCTGGACTAGGTGGGTCCCCAATCATGCAGATTCCTCTTATGTTCACTACATGCAGGGATGAAACAAGAACTCACCAACTCACAACAACTCAACAACACACCAAGAAACTGGCACCAACTCACAGCCACTCAACAACTCACCAAGAAACTGGCACCAACTCTTAAAGATCCAGTACCGGAAATGGTCTGCACAGTAACATACTGAAAGGACAAAGAAAAGTACATGAGATTTCCAGACAACAAAAGAAACAGATAAAATGGCTGAAATATAGTCAGAGAAAAGGTTGTAGAACTAAGTTAAACACCGAGACTCAAAAGTCAAAAATATCTTAGCGTCAGAACTACTTAACAACTGGGACTGGTAGGAAGGAAAGATTCTGCAATGGTCACTATGTTTAATAAAGTGGCCCAAGTCAAACCCAAGCTGCAGGCTGGTGTCTTCATTGAGAGGCGCAAGGGTAAAAAGAATGCTAGATGCAGGGAGGTGGCAGCAAGATGCAAGCATCTTGTGGTCTTGTGTGTGCTCCTTGAGGCATCTGGTGGGCCACTGTGAGATACAGGAAGCTGGACTAGTTGGGCCCTGGGCCTGATCCAGCAGGGCTTATGGGCCATCAAATGACTTAAAAGTACGTGCGGCCGATGAAGCCGCACGGATCACCTGGAACACTGGAGAGGATTGCAATAGTTGGACAAAACCACAAGATCACATTGTTTCCAGCCTCGTGAGAGGTGCTGGTGCCAAGAGACAAGAGGGAGATTTAAGCAAGGAAAAGGAGCTTGACAGGGAGCAGGACAGAGAGAAGAAGCAGGACAAAAAAAAGGAACAAAACCCAGAGAGAAGGACTTGGGCAGGAGCAGAGAAGGCTGAGGGAAAAAAAGACTAGAGGAAGAGAGTTGCAGCAAGACTGTGGAAAGGCAGAAGGAAGGAGGACTGGCAACAAAGGCAGAGGGTTGAAGAGTTGAGAGAGGGGGATTGAGGAAATGAGATGGAGGATTGGTGGGAGAGGAAGATGGCTGCAAAGAGGAGAGGGAACAAGGACCAGATACAAGGAAGGAATGGAGAAATAGAAACCTCCTAGCCAAGGGAGAGGTCAGTGCTGGAGGAACAGCCTGAAAAGAATGAAAGAAGGGCACAAAAGGCAGAAGATAGCAAGGAAGAGAGAAGGAAATAGAAGCAAGTAGGTGCAGAAAGGAGATATTCAGGTTAAGGGGCATCAAGGAATCAGGGCCAACTAGGCAGAGGCATTCTGTGGGAAGTGGAACAGGACAGCCAGAAGGAAAGCTAACTTCGGACAACACACACGGCTAGTCTAAAGAGGATCTGAGAGCAAGCATCTGCCCGATTCCTCAAGGTAATAATCCCCCACATTTGGGCAGGATGTCAGCCCCAAACCCCTTTAACACCATGATGCCACCTTGGAATGTGGCCCTGGGGGTGGCAGACCACCACTTCTGGCCCAGTGAGAGATTCCTCTGGGTTGGCAATTTCATATAGCAAGGGACTTCAAACAGCAACAACAGATCCAGTTTTTTAAAAAAAATTATTCCAACAGCAATATCTGGACTCTTTCAGGGTTTGCCTCCACCCCAAGCAAAGGCGCTCAGGACACCTGCTGGAAGTCTCACTCATAAAGGACAATAAGTTTTGATCCCTCTCTGCAATACAGACACATCACAACACACTGCTTGGAGGGTATCTTCTAGGGAACACTCTCAGCTTGAAAAAGGCAGTGGTGAGGACAGTTCAGTACTCTGCAAAAGCCCACTGAGCACCCTAGAACCTGATTCCAGATCCTCTGCAGTGCACAGGGGTTCCTTGTCACACAAATCAATGGAGAAAGTGTTCCTTGTTCATGGAAAGTCTCTGGTGTAGGAATCTTTGCTTGAACACAGCATTAACAACTGCATTTTAATCTCAACTTCTTACCCGGCCACTCTGAATAACCTCATTTGTCTCTCCCAAAGCCAGTTCAGCTGATGCCTTGTTGAACTCTGCCAGACCAGCAATAGGCAAATACTCCTTGTCCAGCTTCTTAGCAGCCAACTGGGCTTCTGCCTGGAGAGAGAACAGAATACATCCTGATGATTAATGTGTTTCTTCCACCTGTTAAGAGGAAAGCCAACTACTCAAGATACACCTAATTTATTGACTGGAAATTAGTATTCCAAATGACCAAAGGAGTGAGGTCAGTTGTTACTTGCTTTGCTTCAAAGAGGGGATTTGTAGGTTTACAACACGCAAGGAACACTGGGAGGCAGACCATATACAGCTCAACATCTAACACAGGCAGCATCAATTTTTTCTTAACCAACTTGTTAATTAAAAGCCCACCTTTGATGCTTCCCCCAAATCCTTGCAGACACCTCTGCTTTAACTCTCAGCCTTTCCAGAGCAGCTTCTGTCCAGCCTGGCACAGTCATTTGTTCTTTCCCTTTTGTGCTTGCAGCAGCATCCAGTTCCTTTACTTACTTTGCGCACACAGTTCAAGACATAAGGCTTCCCGTTGTCATCTCGATATGCCCCAACTCCCAAGTTCATCTTCTTACTGTTGCTGTCCCGTTTGAAGGCTTCGGTCACTCCCAGAATAGGATCAGGAGGACCCATCTCCACATGAGCCCACCAGGAGCTGCAACGGAACACCAATACAAGATATTTGTCTGTGTTAATAACTCCATTCTCTTACAAGCTAAACTACCTGGTGCAACTGTTCTAACTCAGGGCCCAATCCTATTCAACTTTGAAGCTCTGATGCAGCCCTGAATCAGGGAACAAATATTCCCTTACTTCCATGACTACCCCCTCACCACAGGATGCAGTGCATGCCCCATTAGCACAGCTGCATCAGAACTGTAAAGCTGGATAGTATTGGGCCCTTAATCCTAAACAGCAGCAGCTGAGACAGGGAACATCTGGACAGGCGCCAATTGGCAAGGGGTCAAGAACACCTGTTCAGGGCAAATCCCAGCAGAGCAGTGTCACACATTTTCCATTTTATGCCAGGCTGATTCACTTTTCATGACATGACAAGAACAGTGGTTATAGTTGAATGCACAACAACATAACCAGCAACCGCTATGGAGGCACAATGACCAGAATGTATTTTGTCCTTCAGAACCCTACACAAGTCAGCTCGCACATGTAACATCGTAACCCAGAGATGAAATGAGAAGTCCAATAATAAAGAGGTTTCCATTTTGATCTTTCTTTAGGTTAGGAGTTGCTCTGCTGCACAGATTCATTTTTACTATTCTTGTGTGGTCTTCGCATGCTGATTCCTGTTTGCTGTGCTTTATTGCCAGTTTTGTCTTAACTGGTAGTTTCAAATCAGGGGTGGCTAACCTTTCAGCTTTAGGGCTCCTGGACCTTTAACAATTGTGTCAAAGAGGGAATAACAGCAGGTGCAACTTGTCATCTCACAACTAAGCTGCACCTTCTGAAATTTCCTTCTCTGCACAACTGTTAAAGGTCCAGAAGCCCTAAAGCTGAAAGGTTGGCCACCACCCCTGTTTTAAATGAAGCTGTAAGCTGCCTTGGTGACTCCTTCATTGGAGTAGAAAAGCAATCAGCTCATAGAATACCTAAATCTATCAAACACCACCTTTACTCTACCCCATCCCCTTAGTTGTTGAGAGTATTCCCAACAATTCACAGTCTCTTGCTTAAGTAACAACAAGGATACTAAAGGGTCAGTTCAAACAGGAGCCACATACACAGGACCTAAGGATGCTGGCCCTGCATGCTGCTGGCAGGAAGAGGGCATACACTTTACAATCACACACCTTCCCCTGCCCCTTTGGGTATTTTTCCCACTTGGCTTGTTACCCCAGACCCCCCAGTATGCCAGTGGTCTCCAAACTAGAGATCTCTGTGTGCCGCAGACAGCCTCCCTGGTGCTACCAGAGCTTACCATTCTACTGGGGAGGATTCCATTGTTGCCACTGATCACCCCCCCCCCCCAGTTCACTCTGCCTTGCTGCATGTACTAGGAAGTTGTGGAGCAGAGCCTGTTAGGTCAGCATAAAGTGCAGTGAACATGGCGGGCAGAATGGCAGTGACAATGGAAGCCTCACCCCACAGAACAGTAAGCTTTGTTCACACAAGGGAGGGACTAGCAAGGGCACCAGATCTGGCCTATGGGATGGAGACTGAGGAGTTATACCATACAGGGAGGACTGGGATAAGAAGGCAAGTGGGATGAGTACCCTGAAGGGCTGGGGGAAGGTATCTGAGCCAAGGAACACGGCAGAGGCTTCCTGAAAAAGGAAAGACAGCTTAGCTGGAAGAAGCCCAGCAAGGGAGCAGACAGGCCAAGGAACATGGGGAGTGGGTGGCTGCTTGCCAGGGAGGCTGAGGGCTGAAGGTCATGCAGCCTCCCTTAAAGGAAACCAGCAGGCTCTACGACTGCCAATCTTCAGCAGAAGGCTCACCCTTGGCACATGCCCTGGCACATCCAGTTTCTCCCTCTCCTGGTGAGGCGCTTTCCAAAGTGAAGCCACTCACACGCTCTACAGGTGTGCGTGTGCGTGTGCGTGTGCGTGTGCGTGTCATGACCCTGCAAGTTTTCCAGCCTCTGAATGCAGAGAATAAACAGCGGAATCCTATTTATGCCTACTCAGATGCAAGTTCCATTACAGTCAGTAGGGCTTACTCCCAGGTAAAAGTGCATGGCATTGCAAGCAAACGTTTGCAGCCCAAGGATGCCATCATGTATAGGATTGCAAGCTCGGGCTGCAAACTTCACTCTGCACTCTTACCTGGGAGTAAGCCCTATTGACTCTAATGGGCTTACTTCTGAGTAGCCATGCACAGAATTGGGCTGCAGCCCTATGCACTCTTACCTGGGAGTAAACCCTATTGACTTTAATGGGGCTTACTTCCGAATAGGCGTGCGGAGGGTCTGGCTGCTAGCAGGCAAGACGAGGCATGCTCGTTCCACCCCGCTTAAGGCAGAGCCAGGCCCTGACCCGAGCAGGCGAAGGGCCTGGTCCCAGCCCCAGTCCCGACCCAGCAGACCGCACTCCTCCCCCCCCCCGGTTGCCCCTTCCCTTCCCGGCCAGCAGCACAGACAGCCACCCAGGCCGCCCCCTGCACGCGCGCGGCTGCGAGCCGGAAGTGCGGGGGCAGCGCGGGCGAGACTGAGCCCCTACCAAGTCACCCTCCCTCCACCCGGCCGCCCTCCAAGCCCTCTCCAAGGGCAAGCGCCAGCCGCCGCCCCCGCAGCCAATCGCTTGCCGGCATGGAGGCCGCCTCAGCCAATCAGGAACGGCCGCTGCGCACCCGCCCCCAGGACAGCCAATCGCCAGCGCGCTCTCCCGGCAGTCATTCCAAGCGGCGCTGACGGGACTGAGGAGGGCCTCCGAGCAGACCCCCGCCCGGACACGGGTCTGTCGCCGTTCACCCGTTACACAAACGAAGCTGAAGACCTCTCTCGTGCCCATCCCCCGCCCTGCTTACCTGGCGCGGGCTGAAAGGGCCGCCACGCGGGGCGGGAAAAGGCGGCTGAAGTGAGGGAGAGCCATGGCCGGACAGGAACCGTGTGCCGCGCACCTCGCTGAGCTCTGCCTTCTGAGGCGGCCAGGGAAGGGGCGTGGCCTGCCGAGCGGGGCGTGGCCTGCCTGGCGCTGCAGCTCCCCCTGCAAGACAGGTGGACTCACTGCATCCAGGACGGAACTGCAGGAGAAGGGCAGCCCTTGGCTGGCTGGGTGGCCTCGTGCAAGGGGCAGGCAGGGTCAGCCTCCGCTGGAGCCCTGGCAGAGGAGGGGGAAGTCTGGCAGTGCAGCTTCTCCCCCTTGCATGCTGGGCTGCAGCTGCCCACAGCTCCTCTTCTAGGCAGGACTGAAAGGCGGAGGCTCTCTGACCCCCTTGTATGTGGTCACCCCAGACCAGGAAACCTTCTCCCAGGCTCCACCTCTCCTGGCACCCCATGGCGTCCACCCCATGCAAGAGCCAATGCGTTGCATACAGAAGCCCCCCCCCCCCCAGTTCAGTCTCTAGGGTGCCACTGGGAGAGACCCTGCCTGGAGCCGCAGTGCTTAGAGTGACCATAAGAACATAAGAACATAAGAACAGCCCCACTGGATCAGGCCATAGGCCCATCTAGTCCAGCTTCCTGTATCTCACAGCGGCCCACCAAATGCCCCAGGGAGCACACCAGATAACAAGAGACCTCATCCTGGTGCCCTCCCTTGCATCTGGCATTCTGACTTAACCCATTCCTAAAATCAGGAGGTTGCGCATACACATCATGGCT
Organism: Tiliqua scincoides; assembly: GCF_035046505.1. NCBI lineage: Eukaryota > Metazoa > Chordata > Lepidosauria > Squamata > Scincidae > Tiliqua > Tiliqua scincoides. The sequence continues at coordinate 17,689,224 of NC_089829.1, forward strand.
TGTACCCCATAATGGATTTTTCCTCCAGAAACTCGTCCAATCCCCTTTTAAAGGCATCTAGGCTAGACGCCAGCACCACATCCTGTGGCAAGGAGTTCCACAGACCGACCACGCGCTGAGTAAAGAAATATTTTCTTTTGTCTGTCCTAACCCGCCCAACACTCAATTTTAGTGGATGTCCCCTGGTTCTGGTATTATGTGAGAGTGTAAAGAGCATCTCCCTATCCACTCTGTCCATCCCCTGCATAATTTTATATGTCTCAATCATGTCCCCCCTCAAGCGTCTCTTTTCTAGGCTGAAGAGGCCCAAACGCCGTAGCCTTTCCTCATAAGGAAGATGCCCCAGCCCCGTAATCATCTTAGTCGCTCTCTTTTGCACCTTTTCCATTTCCACTATGTCTTTTTTGAGATGCGGCGACCAGAACTGGACACAATACTCCAGGTGTGGCCTTACCATCGATTTGTACAACGGCATTATAATACTAACCGTTTTGTTCTCAATACCCTTCCTAATGATCCCAAGCATAGAATTGGCCTTCTTCACTGCCACCGCACATTGGGTCGACACTTTCATCGACCTGTCCACCACCACCCCAAGATCTCTCTCCTGATCTGTCACAGACAGCTCAGAACCCATCAGCCTATATCTAAAGTTTTGATTTTTTGCCCCAATGTGCATGACTTTACACTTACTGACATTGAAGCGCATCTGCCATTTTGCTGCCCATTCTGCCAGTCTGGAGAGATCCTTCTGGAGCTCCTCACAATCACTTCTGGTCTTTACCACTCGGAAAAGTTTGGTGTCGTCTGCAAACTTAGCCACTTCACTGCTCAACCCTGTCTCCAGGTCATTTATGAAGAGGTTGAAAAGCACCGGTCCCAGGACAGATCCTTGGGGCACACCGCTTTTCACCTCTCTCCATTGTGAAAATTGCCCATTGACACCCACTCTCTGCTTCCTGGCCTCCAACCAGTTCTCAATCCACGAGAGGACCTGTCCTCTAATTCCCTGACTGTGGAGTTTTTTCAGTAGCCTTTGGTGAGGGACCGTGTCAAACGCCTTCTGAAAGTCCAGATATATAATGTCCACGGGTTCTCCCACATCCACATGCCTGTTGACCTTTTCAAAGAATTCTATAAGGTTCGTGAGGCAAGACTTACCCTTACAGAAGCCATGCTGACTCTCCCTCAGCAAGGCCTGTTCGTCTATGTGTTTTGAGATCCTATCTTTGATGAGGCATTCTACCATCTTACCCGGTATGGATGTTAGGCTGACCGGCCTATAGTTTCCCGGGTCCCCTCTCTTTCCCTTTTTAAAAATAGGTGTGACATTTGCTATCCTCCAATCTTCTGGCACCGTGGCCGTTTTGAGGGACAAGTTGCATACCTTAGTCAAGAGATCTGCAACTTCATTCTTCAATTCCTTAATAACCCTTGGGTGTATGCCATCAGGGCCCGGTGACTTATTGATCTTTAATTTATCAATGAGGTCTGAAACATCTTCTCTTTTAACCTCTATCTGACTTAACTCCTCGGTTAGGAGGGGCCGTTCGGGTAGCGGTATCTGCCCGAGGTCTTCTGCCGTGAAGACAGATGCAAAGAACTCATTTAATTTCTCTGCCATCTCTAAGTCTCCTTTTATCTCCCCTTTCCCTCCCTCACCATCCAGAGGGCCAACCGCTTCTCTGGCGGGTTTCCTGCTTCTAACATATTTGAAGAAGCTTTTATTATTCCCCTTAATGTTGCTGGCCATGCGTTCCTCATAGTCTCGCTTGGCCTCCCCTATCACCTTCTTACATTTCTTTTGCCACAGTTTATGTTCCTTTTTATTCTCTTCATTAGGGCAAGACTTCCATTTACGGAAGGAAGCTTCCTTGCCCTTCACAGCCTCTCTAACTTGGCTGGTTAGCCATGCGGGCACCCTCCTGGATTTAGTGGAACCCTTCTTTCTTTGCGGTATACACCTCTGCTGGGCCTCTATTACTGTTGTTTTAAGCAGCCTCCATGCATTCTGAAGAGACTGGACTCTTTTTACCCTCCCTTTCAACCTCCTTCTAACCAGCCTCCTCATTTGAGGGAAGTCCGCCCGTCGGAAGTCAAGGGTTTTTGTTAGAGATTTGCCTGGTATTCTTCCCCCAACGTGCACGTCAAAACGGATCGCAGCATGATCACTGTTCCCCAATGGCTCAGTAACGTTTACATCTCTAACCAGGTCCTGCGTACCGCACAAAATTAAATCCAGAGTCACCTGTCCTCTGGTGGGCTCCGTGACTAGCTGATCTAAGCCACAGTCATTCAGCACGTCAAGAAATCCGGTTTCCTTATCGTGACCAGAACACAAATTGACCCAGTCAATATGAGGATAATTGAAGTCCCCCATGATTACAACCCTGTCCCTCCTTGTCACCTCCCTGATCTGTTTCCTCATTTCAAGGTCCCCATCAGATTTCTGGTCTGGAGGACGATAGCACGCCCCCAGTATTACATCGCTGCACAAGCCTGGTAATTTAACCCACAGAGATTCTACGGTGGAGTCGGACCCACCTTCAATCTCTACTTTGCTGGATTCTATCCCTTCCTTAACATAAAGGGCCACCCCACCTCCAACACGCCCCTGCCTGTCCCTCCTGTAGAGTTTATAGCCCGGGATTGCGGTATCCCACTGATTCTCCGCATTCCACCAGGTTTCCGTTATGCCCACTATGTCAATATTTTCCCTTGTCACCAGACATTCCAGTTCTCCCACCTTTGCTCGTAGACTTCGGGCATTCGCATAAAAGCATTTATACACGGAATGCCCCAGGATGGGCTGCTTATTCACTCCTTTGTCCCCGCATTCTCTCATTGTGCCAAACCGTCTATCACATCCCATCTCCCTACCTTTCCCAATTTCTTCTCCTACCCTGCCTTTGTCTTGTTGTTCTCTAACCTTCCCATCCTCATCCCATAGGGATGAGGAGTCCCGAACCGGATGCCCCTCGGCTCCTGTCGGCCTTCCCCCAGGGATCAGTTTAAAAGCTGCTCTGCCACCTTTTTAATGTTATGCGCCAGCAGTCTGGTTCCATTCTGGTTCAAATGGAGCCCGTCCCTCTTGTACAGGCCCCGCTTGTCCCAAAACGTTCCCCAGTGCCTAACGAATCTAAACCCCTCCTCCCTACACCACCGTCTCATCCACGCATTGAGACCCCTGATCTCCGCCTGCCTAGCTGGCCCTGCGCGTGGAACAGGTAGCACTTCAGAGAACGCTACCTTTGAGGTCCTGGCTTTCAGCTTCCTGCCTAAAAGCCTAAATTTGGCCTCCAGGACCTCCCAGCTACACTTGCCCACATCGTTGGTGCCAACATGCACCACAGCCGCTACCTCTCCCCCAGCACTGTCTACCAGCCTGTCTAGACGAGAAGTGATGTCCAGGTTCAAAGGGGGACAGAGAGGCTCTTCCTGTAAGTTCTTTCTAGAAGAGGGACTGTGGGCAGGTGCAGTTTCTCAAACCTTCCCTCTTGAGCTGCACTTGCGCACAGTCCCTCTTCTAGACAGGGGTTCAAGGTAGAGTCTCTCTGACCCCCTTCTATGTGGTCATCCCAGGCCAGGAAACCTCCCAGGCTCCATTTCTCCTGGCACCCCATGGCGTCCACCCCATGCATGAGTCGAGCCAATGCATTGCATACAGAAGCCTCCCCCCCCCAGTTCAGCCTCTAGGATACCACTGGGAGAAACCCTGCGTGGAGCTGCATGGCTTAGAGTGACCAGGTCCAAAGAGGGACAGAGAGCCTGTACCTTTAACCACTGTATACCTTCCCTCTTGAACTGCACCTGCCCTCATTCCCTCTTCTGTACCAAGGTTCAAAGTAAAGGCTCTCTGTCCCCTTTGGATCTGGTCACTCTAAGCCAGGGGTCTCTAAACTTTTCAGCCGAAGGACCGCATCAAACATCTGGCACAGTGTCAAGGGCTGGAAAAAAATTAAATATGAAACAAATAAGTACATTGGAGATTGAACTTAGATGAATGCATAAATGGGCTCAAATTTCCAGAATTTCTCCAAACAGCAACACATCCCAAAGCACACACTTAAACAGCTCCCCATTCCCACACCGCACAAGCACAACTCCAGTTGTGTTTGGTCAACTGGGTCAGAGGCTCTCAGAGGATCAGAGGCTGGCCGCAGGCCAGATAGAGGTTCGCTGTGGGCCGCATCTGGCCCCCAGACCGGGGTTTGGAGAACCCTGCTCTAAGCAGCAGGGCTGCAGGGAGGGTCTCTTCCAGTGGTACCCTAGAGACTGGAGGGGGGAGGCTTCTGTATGCAACGCATTGGCTCTTCCACAGTATAGATGCCATGCAGTGCCAGGAGAGAAGGAGCCTGGGAGAAGATTTCCTGGCCTGGGGTGACCAGATCCAAAGGGGGACAGAGTGCCTCTACCTACAGAAGAGGGAATCTTGGCAAATACAGCTTTTCAAACCCTTCCATGTGGAGCTGCACTTGCCAAAATTCCCTCTTCTCTACAATGCTTAAAGGTAGAGGCAACTCTGTCATCTGTATTCTATCAAATGTTATGACCAACAGAGAGGAGCAGTGTGGGTGAGGCAGAACCACCCCATCATAGTCCATGGAAAAGCACCACAGCTGCCCTGCCTGCTTACATCTGAAGAAGCTCTCCTTACACCTGAGAAAGCTGGTGCAAGGAGCGCTTCCTCAAGTTTACCATTCTCCCTCTATCCCTTGTTCTTGCAATAGCCCTGTGAGGTAGGTTAGGCTGACCTAAGGTTACTCAGGGTGCAGTCCTAACCCCTTAAGTCAGTGCTTTCCAGCACTGGCATAGCAGTGCCAATGGAACATGTGCTGCATCCTGCAGTTGGGAGGCACTCACGGAGGCCTCCTCAAAGTAAGGGAATGTTTGTTCCCTTACCTCAGAGCTGCATTGCCCTTATGTCAGTGCTGGCATAAGGGGTTAGGATTGCGCCCTCAGTGAATTACAGGGATGAGTCTAACTCCCAACTGCTTCACAATTTTGGCTTTCTTTTGGCTGCAACATAACAATGGAATTAAATTTATTGGATTGATTGGCAATCTATGTATAGAAATTGAAAGAAAAATTCTGCCCCAGTGGTCCTATTAAGGCTCTCCAAGGCTAAACAATGACAGTTTGGGTGCTTTCCAGACCATAGCAAAGTCAGAAATCTGACTAACATTGATGCATGATGCCAGAGTTAAAATTACAGTTAGAAATCAGCATAAATACTTGCCAATGGGGTGGTAGTGATCACAGGTAGTGATCACATTAAAACCTCTCATGTATCCTGCCACCCCCAAGGGGTGGTTTCCAGCTCCAGCAAGCAATGGTTCCACATTCTTGTAGCTGGAATTCTCCAACCCAAATAGGCATGGAGCCAGCTCTCTGTTTGATGTCATGTTTGATCTCCAGTACGCCTGCTACATTGACTGCAAGGGGTTAAAACTCAGATCACTGTGGTTCGTATCAAGGGCTTTAAAAACCTTCCATGTGAAATGTGCAAGCCTTCATGACCTTTTCCAAAGTGTCTTTACAGCTGCCTTGTTAGTACTGGCATTCAGTTTTTGCTCCAAAAAACCACAGTCCTCTCCACTGAAAAGTTCAGCCTGAGGAGAAGCAGAGCAGATATCAAATTTTGCCTGCCTTTGAAGATTTGTTTGATTGGTTTGTCTCAGAAGAGACAGGCCCTGGAAGGCGATTTCCAGAGCCTATTAATTAAGTGGTTTCCTCCATCCCTGAACATCTGGACATGAATGGCACTGGAAGAAAACAGCTCCAGCTACACCCTGAGGCTAAGCTCCTTGAAAGAAACACCAGGAGCAAAAATCTATTGTTGGAGCTCTTGGGTGGACCTAACCCACACATGGTTTGGAGTAGTTAGATCTTATTAGTGTGCTTGCTCTTACCTGTCCTAATTCTACCCCAGCCTCGCTTGCCGAATAAGGCAATTAAGACTGCTGGAGCAGATGTTCTCTGTCTGCTCTTGTTTTGCCTTGTCGCTGACATCAGAGCCTCTGTGTCTTCCACAGAATTTTTGCTAGAAGCCATCTGCCAGCTAGCTTGGCAATTAGACCACAGGATGCTGAGTGCCATGAACTTTGATTTTATTGAGATGAAAAGGTCAGCCGCTCTTAAAGAAAAATGACAACTTTCATTATAATGTATGGGTTCCCCCCCCCCACCACCATTTTATTCCTATTTCTGTATTGCTCTGGTTTCTGTGATTGTCAGCTAGATCCAAAGTGCAGTATTGGCTACCGATGGCTGTTGCAAATTTGGGATTCCTGAGGCATCTCAGGAAATAAGAGCCCACAGAACATCTCTAGCCTCTCATCACTTTGCAAAAACATTGCACACCATACACACAGGAAGTTTCTGCAAATGGCTTTACTGTACACCAGGTGTCTGGCATGTCTTTATATACCTATGCTATAGAGAGCTAGGATGGTGGTTCTGGTGTTGGCCTTAGACTTGGAAGGTCCAGGTTCAAATCCTTGCTCAACCATGAAGACTCTTGGTCTGTCACTATCTCTCAGCTCAGTGGCGTAGCTAATAATCGTGTAGCCCAGTGCCAAGTTCAAAATATTGTCCTGGAAGTGATGTCACGATCGGAAGTAGCTTCACGCTCGGGCTTTTTAAAAAGTGAAAATTGGGTGGAACCCAACTCCTCTCCCCAGTAGCTCACCATCCACTTGTTCTGCTGCCTCCCCCCAGTCAGTGGCATAGCTAAGGCATATATCTGCTACCTGGGGTCAAAGAGCTTGTAGACCCCCCCACATGACAAAAATCAAATTTAATTAAATAAAAAGTTATTGGTTCCATGCTGTATCATAATAACATCTCATTGGCACTCAGAACAATCAGTCTCATAGGTCAGTTTGGAGTTAAGCAAATCCACTTTTTGTTCCTCAAGGCAGTTGTGTTTTCATTTTCTGCTTAATTGGCCATAATTTTTGATAGAATACAGATATTCCAGTGCAGTTTGTTTCATTGCATTCTGTATTAAATTACCTTTCCAATGATATAAAACAGGGGTGCCCAAACCCCGGTCCTGGGGCCACTTGAGGACTCTTGAGGACTCCCAATCTGGGGGCTCCCTCAGGTATAAATAATAATAATAATAATAATAATAATAATAATAATAATAATAATAATAATAATAATAATAATAATAATTAATAATAATAATAATAATTAAATTAATTCTTTTTTTCCCCCGGCCCCTGACACAGATGATGTGGCCCTCCTGCCAAAAAGTTTGGACACACCTGATATATAGCATGATGGTATTATTTATATCTACCAAGATTTTCACAATTTTGGTCACTAGCGTCAAGCTCAGCTTGTTGCCCCCCCTAAAGCTTGATGCCCGGTGCAACTGCTACCCTCTGCACCCCCTTAGCTACTGTCTCAGCTTAACCTACTCCACAGGGTTGTTGTGAGGACGAAAGGAGGGAACCATGCACACTCCCCTTAGCTCCTTGAAGGAAAGGTAACGTAAAAATGTGAAAAATAAATAAGGGTGCAATCCTAACCTACTTTCCAGCACTGACATAAGGGCAATGCAGCTCTGAGGTAAGGGAACAAACATTCCCTTACTTTGAGGGGGCCTCCATGAGTGCCACCTAAATGCAGGATGCATCACACGTCCCGTTGGCACAGCTATGCCAGTGCTGGAAAGTGGGTTAGGATTTGGGCCTGAATCTGTTTGCCTCTGTATGTGCCCCACTGCTCTTCACCTACATTTAGTCTCCTGCATTATCTTTGATGCTAATTCCAAGTTCTGAATCATTTCAATTTGCAGGTTCATAATAAAGCATTTTTGCAGTGAATAAAATAAAAACTCCCTCAGCCATCGTTCTGAGAGCAGAATGTATGGACTAAAGATTCTCCCTGTGCAGGTGTGCCAGAAGAGGGACTCTTTCCTGGTTTGGACAAGGCTTCTTCCACCCATTTCTGCTACTTTGTGCAGATGAAAAACCACTCCCTCCACAGACACCCTTTCCTCCCCTTCTCCACCACTTACTGTTGTCACAGAAAATGGTGCATTCCAGCATGATGGGAAACACAGTTCTATCTCTAATCCTTTCAGGGAACAGTCTTTGCAATTCTGTTATGAAGATGATTGCCTTTTAGCAATTATTACGACTTCAAATTGCCTTCAGGAAAGAGTGCTTTCCATGCAGTATGTGTGCACGCATAAATGCAGAATCTGTGATCTGGGGTGGAATGTTGCATAATGAAAACTTGCCAAAGATGGCTTTGTTCATCTGTTACAGCAAAGTCTTATAGCACCACAAAAAACAGCTAGTTTATTTCAGAAGAGCCCTTCATGGATATCCATAAAAGCTTATGCTAATGATATCAATATGCCCAGTTCACTATATGGAAATATCCCAAGATGCCCAGTTCACCCACAAGGCTCTTCTCTGACCAAAAGCTATCCCTCTCAGAGAACAAGCTAGCTGTGGTATGGGCCTCCAAGGGTGAACAGAAAGTCATAAATAAAGGGCAATCGACAAATGAGGATGAAAGGGTTAGGGTAAAGGGATGAGTTAGAGTACCAGACCCCCTGTAATGGATATCTCTGCAAACAAATTGCTGATGCGTATCGAATTGCCCTCCTGATCAACATCCTGAGGATCAAGATGTTGATCTGATAACAATGCAAAATGTTGTTTGTGTGCCTGTTGGTCTATTATCCTTCCCATGGATGTTTTTTCTCTTTGTGTGCTCTTGTCCTCCCTCCCTTATCTAAAAGACCCTATAAAACCTGCATCATTGTAATCCTTCAGGGTCCTCCCCGTGTGTGGGGGGGGGGGCCCGTTTGCAAACGAGTAAACGTTAGAAGTCCTTTGAATTCTCCTGTCATCTGTTGGTTGCCTCTCCAAAAATCCAAAGAACCGTGTGTTCATGCGGGGTCACTAAAATAAATGGGTTAGGGCCCAATCCTATTCAATTTTCCAGCACCGGTGCAGCTGCAATGCAGCCCCAAGGTAAGGGAACAAATGCTCCCATGCACTGAGGAGGCCTCTTTGACTGCCTCCCCAACACAGGAAGCAGTGCATACCCCATTGGCACAGCAGCACCAGCACTGGAAAATTGGATAGGATTGGGCCCCTAGTCTTTAGCATACTACAAGACTTTTTGATGTAAAGAACAAGTCAAGCCTCTAGTCCTCATGGTTGTGTAGAAAGTTTGGGGAAGACAACACTGACAATACTGCTATACTTTTGTATTTCCAAACTCTGATGACATCAGTTACACAGATTTTTACAGTTTCACATTCAAGAGATTTGCCACCTCAATGTGAGCCCAGGCTGCCCTTCTGTAAAACTGCCCCCGTCACTTCGCAGCCTTGAAACATTTTGGAAAAATAAGAGGTGCCCAGATGCAACTTGCAAAAGTCCTGTAGCACAACATCCATTTTATTGGTAAACTCTTCTTTGGTCAACAAGAAGACTGAACATGAAAAGAAGACAAAAGATCAAAATTAAGCATAAAAAGAAAATCCACTCCAGATCTTGGGGGTGGGGGAGGGTTACAAGACACAAACTATGGTCACTTCAAGAGAGAAAGAAGCAGGACTCAGGAAGAGAGATGGACTGTCTACTTTGGAGCCCTCTTCACCCCGCGGAGGAGGTCATGCAGTGCTACCCTTCCCCCCCACCACCCAGTGGAGATTCTGTGGCCAAAGTTGCAAGCAAATAAGTGAGCCAAGCCTTGCGGGGTTGGGAGCATCACCCAGATGCAGCTCAGCAGGCAGCCCTTCCTAGGTGTGTTGTCTGCCTTACAGTAGTGGTAGTGGTAGTGACAGGGCAGGAAAAGAGAGTGGTGAAGGGAGCAGCTCCTCTCTATTGGAGGGGCTCGTTGCAGAGTACGATTTCTAGTTCCTTGCGGTAAAGCTTCCCCCCATCAGACAGATTCATGATGCTCTTTCTGTAGTTGGTGAGCTGCTGGATGTTCATCTCCTGGTAGAGACACAGGAAGAAGGTTACACATTAGGGTCAGCATTGAGCTGAAATGAAAGTTCACCCACACTTGAAGTGGCTACTGTCTGTGCCCATTCTGTGTAAAGCTTAAACATATATAAGTACAGTGGCAGCTCGCAGCAGCAGCAGTTGGTGATAACAGCATCTTCCTGGCCGTGCCAAATTAACGCGCTTTGTGTGCCAGGAAAGGGTTGTCTCCATTCAAGCCCAAAAAGATACCATGGAATGTGCACATCCTCCAACAGCCTCTATGCAAAAGGGGGGGACGGGACTAATCACTTGGAGGTCATTTCTGCCTCCAAGTTCACTCTGCTGCTGACCAGAAAGTAAGCATTCTTCTGCAAAGGAATGTCAAAGGGAAACACCAGCCTAGACCGCTAAATGCAAATTGACCAAAAGGTTTGATGGAGGAAAGAGCAGGTTATGGGGAAGGGGTGCCTGGTCCTGGGATTGCAGCTCCAGCCCTTGGATTCGGCAACCACCACAAGCTCATTCTCATTAGCTTCTTGTGAACTCACCTTCTTGTTTTTCTCATAGAGATCTTTCAGTAGGGCATCCAGTTCATTCTCATCAATGAAGCCACTTCCGTCCTGAATATCAAGGAGAGAAAGAGAGAGAGAAAGATTAGAAAATGCTCACAACCCAAACATCAAGTCACACAACTTTCCCTTGAGATTCCCTTCCTCTTACTCCAGGTTGCCGCCACAGTCTGTGGGCAGCCTCCCCCCCACCCGCTTGTCCACATACCCAGCTTTTTCCCTCCTTCGCTCTGCTGCCCTGTCTTCAAACACAACAACAGAGCCAGCCAGAAGGAAGAAACCAGGAGAAGTAGTGCCCTGCTTCTGAACAAGGATATTTCCTGGAAATTGGACATCCCTCTCTTTATTTGTTTCTTCTGGCCAGCTCTGCTGTGCTGTGTGAAACAGAGGGGCAGGGTGAAGACTTGGAGGAGGTGAGCAAGGGCAAGGTGAGGCGGCTGATGTCAGGGGCACCACCTGCACCCATTTGCCACCCTTGGCAGCTGGCCTCACTTCGCCGCATGAAAGGACCAGTTCCATCCTAAGAATAAGCCTTGTGCAGACAATCCTTCTCCTGTGGACCAAGAATGCACGAGGAGTTTTTCAGGAATGTGTGCAAGAGCCCCACCTCCACCAATGATGCACCACTTAGCCCTCCCCCTGTTTCCCCCATGCTCAGCATTTGTCTGCACATGCAAACACTGAATGTGGGGGGAGCTTTTCCCTTTGATGGGAGCCCTGGAGTATTCAGTGTTGGCCTCTGGTGATTGCTGAGGTAGTAGTGGCAAGGCTTGCATATGCATCTTCATAGGGGGTTATGACGCACAGCATTGAGAGCCCTTCATAGGTTCCCTCTCCATAGAAGAGGCACTGACTGAATAAAATAAATAAAGCTTCTTTGAGTTTTAGGAAGCTCTTTCCTAACTATAAGAGCTGTCCAGCACTGGAACAGTCTGCTTTGCGCAGTTGTGGGCTCTCCCACAACTACTCACCGCAGGTTTTCAAGCAGAGACTGGACAGCCTCCTGTCAGGGATGCTGTAGCCATTGTCTGCACTGAGCAGCAGGTTGGACTAAACAACCTCTAAGGTCTCTTCCAACTCCAATATTCTGTGAATCTATGAATGAAGCCCCATGGAGATCCATTTCACAGTAAAGGTCCAGTAAATTAAAGTGAGGCCATTGGCATCTAGTCTTGGTGAGCCAAGTTGGTAGCCACATTCTCACATAGGCTGGACCCAGCCTATGTAGGGCTTAAAAGGAAAAATGCAGCATCTTTGAACTGTGCCCAGCAGTCTGGGGATAACCACTGTTGATCTACTAATGTCTGTGTTACATGGCCATGCTGACCTTCATCCATGACACGATCCTCTGTGGCAGCGGGACAACTGTATCAGTTTTGCCAGATCTGCAGTAGTGGCAAAGAGGCATTTGGGGCCCGTACAGAGACATCTGTCCCATTCACTTACTGACTGCTATCAGGACCTGATAGGGATCGGGTGGATGGTGTTATGGTGGGTGCTGGTGTGATTCTAATGGTTTTGCCTCTTTAAAGGCAAGCAACAAGGTCAGGTCTTCATACAATATGCCTGAAATGAGAGAGACCTAGAAATGACAACTGGTGTTCACTGCAGGCTGCCAGAAGGAGACAGATGGGGAGATGCCTTCATTCCTTCTTCTGCTGTTTTCCCTGAATGCTCTTATGTGGACTTGTGAGAAAGTGGCCATTGGTGGACGTGACCCAGCACCATGCTGGGGCTGGAGGCTGCCCCACTCAGAGTGGTTGAGATCTTTCCCAATTAACCCAATAGAACTTTGGGAAAGTCACAGGGCTGGCAACAGGAATGTTCTGCAGACCACTCCTCTGGACCCCACCCACAGCCTACCCAGAAGTCATCAAGAGATGACTTGTACCTCTTTCTAGTCATCATCCCAGGTCTCGTACCTTGTCATAAAATGCAAAGATGGCATTGAATTCCTCTGAATCTAGTTTCATTCCCTGCACAAATCAAAGGGAGAAAAAAGGAAATGAGAAGGAGAAGCAAATTACAATAAGGGAGAGAAACACATCCCTTGAGCTTTTACCTGAAACTTAAGGAGGAAGTTCTCCTGCACAGGCAACAATCTGCAATGGGAATTGGGAGAAAGTCAGTCACAGGAAGTCCAGGTAGAAAAAGGGCTTCCACCCCTGAATCTAGACAAGGTGGTTCTGCCTCCTGCTTTTGCAGTAAGAGCTACCTTTTGACTTGGTGCAAATGCAACTGATGTTCAAAATGGAATATGAATTTTGGGAATGTTGGCAGGAGATGATATTTGAAGGCTAGAACATGGAATGCTGGGATTGGGCCAAGGGGATGTCTCATTCTTGGGGAAGGGTGGTTCTGTTGTGCTGGACTCTGCCTCCCACCTTAATCACTCAGGGTCCATCTAAAGGGCGGATCAAATCAAAGGGAGCAAGAAATCTTTCTTATTGTTTATAATTAGGGTAGACCCTCTCCCAAAAGGCAAAGAGCTTCTGTCATTTTTGTAAGTTCAGAAGACAACAAATTCTACTTGTGTCGCTTCATGGTGTTGACAGGATAGTGGAAAACCTGTCCCTGCAAAGTAGGGCTTTGCTTCAGAAGTTCCATTTGCAATATGGTCATTCTCCAGAAGTAAAGTGCTTGAAGCTTATTGGGTGTGGAGGACAGCCATCAGCTTTCCAGAGAGGAGGTGCTGGGATCTGGAAAGAGAATGCTTTCCAAATGGATAGAAATTTGGTCTGACCTGGAGAGGAAGGTCCATTACTTAAGATGGGTGAGGCATATAGGTAGCTGGGGGTCCAATCCTATCCAGCTTTTCAGCACAGAAGCAGCCATGCCAATGGGAATGTTTGCTCCCTAACTGTGCTGAAATGTTGGATAGGATTGGGTTCTGGAACACTGGTTGAGGATTGAGGTGAATGAGGGCCAGTGACTGGAAAGTCAGGCTTCACAGGCTTAAGAAGTCTGTGTCCTCAGTTTGAAAATAGTGGGATCCAAAAATGTTTTGGAGATCTCTCTTTGAAGGCTGCTTCCACGTAGATTTAACAGGACTACATTCCTCTCTTTTTCCCCACCTGTCTAATGATTTTAAATATTTATATTGCACTTCTCAGAGCTTTTCTGGTTGCATGGCAGCATATTCCCTGAAGAATGGTCTAGACTAGAGCTCTCCTCTGCCCTGCACTGTACACACAAAGAGCACAAAGTTTGCTACACAGATGTGCTTTCAGGGCACCACTCTTCTCTCCATCCATAGACAAGTCTGATCTTTGACTAGAATGACCATACCAATGTCATCTTTTTCTCCCCCCCCCCATATTGCTGACGCTTTCATGTAGCAGTTGAGTATCAGTTGCACTCATGATCCAGGAGTGACCACTTCACTCAGCGGGGGGCCAGAGATCTTTTGACCAATGACTACAAAGATTTCAGAGCATTTGCCCCTGATCTGCTTGTTTTTATTTTATTTGCTGAGATTTTTTTATTTGGGGGGGGGATAAATTGGCAAGACGACTCCTTTTCTGTTAGTCTACCTGTGCCTTAAGTTAATATTTCAGTTACCTCATCATGACTGCAGTTGGTCTTTGCAAGGATTCAGGTCAGCATTGACTTTGCAAACTGGTGTAAAGTTCTGGTGGATTAAAGTGCTTGAGAATGGGTGGTGTGGATGTTGAGGTGTAGTTTGAGAGGAGGAGGCCTGGGCTCCACTTATAGTCCTGCCCTGTCCTCACTTTTGACTCTTCTGTCAGTCAGGGACGTGGGTGGGGTAGGCAGGTAAGGCAGAGCCTCCCCACCAGAGTCCTTCTAATAGTGCCGCCACTGTGTGAGTTGCCCAAGCACCCACAACCCATGCACTTCACGGATGGGTTAAGGGTGTGTGGATGCCTCACATGGTGGTGGCACTTTTGAAAGGGCTCCAGTGGGGAGGCTCAACCTCACCTGCCTCCCCACCCACCAAAAGTCCCAGCTGTTAGTAAAACAGAACAGAATAGGAGGGGAAGTGCATACCAGGTTGGTTACATGGAAGCAACTCTTCAAGCACAACCTGACAAACTGACATTCCAATCAACTCTGTCCTGTACTTATTGACTCAGAAGCAAATCTCGCTCTGTTCATTAGAGCTTAGAGGCACCAAGAGAGGCTTTCTTCACTTATCTTTTTTGCTACTTCAGGTCAAGGAGAAATGTTCAGAAAGACAGGAACTGAAAACTCTATTCGACAGTCCCTGGAGAAATCTGCCCACCAGCCAAGAACTAGTTTGGCTTAGGAGGTTTCTCAACAATGCAAAGGGAAAATCTCACCGTGACATCTCAGACAGGCAGAGCTTCCCGTCCCCGTTCAAGTCAAACATTCGCAGCTGCGGGGACACAAAGTGACAGCCTTTAGTAACTCCAAAGAGAAAGGGGCCACCTGCCAGCTACACCTATTGTACAGCCTCCATTAATGTCCCCCACACAAGCTCCCCTGAAATCCACATGAATTATTGCTCAGTGGACCAGATGAACAGCCTATTTGCTTCCTCTCCCTCAAGTGGGGGCTCAGTTTCTGCCAGAGGAGAGAGCTTTGGTGAAACTGCTGGTGTCTCTGAAAGGAATGGGGTGGATGAAGCAAGGACATGTCCACAGAGCAGCTTCACTAGCCTGTCCCAGCAAAAAAGAGAACAGGCTGCAATCTGTCAACCAGATAGGCAGCTTAAACCCCACAGATGTCAATGGGATTTAGGCAGCCAAAGGGCCTTCCTGCCTGGAGCACTTCAAAGGCTAAGTAACCGATTTTCTGTTTTAGCAGGAGAATTCACAGGCTGCTGCCAGTTCAAGCTGAAGTGGTCTGGAAATTTGGAAGGTTTCATACAGAGCTCTGGTCAGGGGCAATGTAACCCAGAACACCACCTTTCCTTTAAGGGACCATAGAGATCCAGGAAGGGATGGCATGGGGGGGGGGGGGAGTCTGTTCCATCTCTCTTGGGCCTAAAAGGTCTAGCAACCCCCAATGAGTTTTGGAGTGAGGTGGTGAAGCCAGAATAGATATTTGGGGAAGTAGTCACCTCTCTTTCCCCTTTCCTGGACTCAAATCTGGATTTACTCATTACATACTAAAGGCAGGAGTCTAAACTGATCCTCAGTCTGGAATATTGCATAACACCCAGCTCCTATTTCAAGCCTGGAAGGAAGGCACAACTGGAAGCTACAAAGAGGGTGGTGGTTTTGATTGCTGGAGGCTGGGACTTCCCTTGACACCATGCAGCTCCTCCAGCCATTCCTTTAATGCAATAAACCCAGAGAGTGAAGCAAAAATGTGCAAGGAGGCATTTTTAAGGGGTAGAACACAGCTGGAGCCACTTGGTCAATCTGAATTGTCCCATTCATAGGAGATCCAGCTTTGAGCAGCAAGAGCTCTAAGCTGGAGTTCACTGGATCCTTACTACAAAAACACAATCATTCCAATTGGAATCCCACAAGAGCCACTTACCATAGTGCAAAGCTTAATGAGATAATGTTAATGCTGATTATGATGCTCAAGGGTGGAGTTTGACCAGGGCTTCTGCTTTACAATTGTCCACCTTGTTGGTGCTCTTGGAGCAACTACTAGAATACAAGCAGGCCCTGTCCTTCTTCCTCCCTTCAAATCCCATTCTCCCCAGGGTGACCAGATACAATGGAAGACAAAATGCCTATACCTTTAACCAGTATATAGAGGAGGGGATTTTGGCAGGTGTAGCTTTTTAAACGCTCCTATGTTGAGCTGCACCTGCCAAAATGTCCTCTTCTCAATAGTGGTTAAAGGTGTAGGCACTCTGTCATCCATTGTATCTGGTCACCCTGGTCCTCCCCCAGAGGGTGAAATGGGGACAGAGGGGAGATGAACATAAGAACAGCCCCACTGGATCAGGCCATAGGCCCATCTAGTCCAGCTTCCTGTATCTCACAGCGGCCCACCAAATGCCCCAGGGAGCACACCAGATAACAAGAGACCTGCATCATGGTGACCTTCCTTGCATCTGGCATTCTGATACATAGCCCATTTCTAAAATCAGGAGGTTGCACATACGCATCATGGCTTGTAATCTGTAATGGAGTTTTCCTCCAGAAACTTGTCCAATCCCCTTTTAAAGGTGTCCAGGCCAGATACCATCACCACATCCTCTGGCAAGGAGTTCCACAGACCAGCCACACGCTGAGTACAGAAATATTTTCTTTTGTCTGTTCTAACTCTCCCAACACTCAATTTTAGTGGATGTCCCCTGGTTCTGGTGTAATGTGAGAGTGTAAAGAGCATCTCTCTATCCACTTTGTCCTTCCCATGCATAATTTTGTATATCTCAATCATGTCCCCCCTCAGGCACCTCTTTTCTAGGCTGAAGAGGCCCAAACACCGTAGCCTTTCCTCATAAGGAAGGTGCCCCAGCCCAGTAATCATCTTAGTCGCTCTCTTTTGCACCTTTTCCATTTTCACTATGTCCTTTTTGAGATGTGGCGACCAGAAATGGATGCAATACTCCAGGTGTGGCCTTACTATAGATTTGTACGACGGCATTATAATATTATCTGTTTTGTTCTCAATACCTTTTCTAATGATCCCAAGCATAGAATTGGCCTTCTTCACTGCTGCCACACACTGGGTTAACACTTTCATCGACTTGTCCACCACCACCACCTCAAGATCTCTCTCCTGATCTGTCACAGACAGCTCAGAACCCATCAGCCTATATGTGAAGTTTGGATTTTTTGCCCCAATGTGCATGACTTTACACTTACATTGAAATGCACCTGCCATTTTGCTGCCCATTCTGCCAGTTTGGAGAGATCCTTCTGGAGCTCCTCACAATCACTTCTGGTCTTCACCACTCGGAAAAGCTTGGTGTTGTCTGCAAACTTAGCCACCTCACTGCTCACCCCTGTCTCCAGGTCATTTATGAAGAGGTTGAAAAGCACCGGTCCCAGGACATATCCTTGGGGCACACCGCTTTTCACCTCTCTCCATTGTGAAAATTGCCCATTGACACCCATTCTCTGTTTCCTGGTCTTCAACCAGTTCTCAGTCCATGAGAGGACCTGCCCTCTAATTCCCTGACTATGGAGTTTTTTCAGTAGTCTTTGCTGAGGGACCAACGCCTTCTGAAAGTCCAGATATATAATGTCCACGGGTTCTCCCGCATCCACATGCCTGTTGACCTTTTCAAAGAATTCTAAAAGGTTTGTGAGGCAAGACTTACCCTTACAGAAGCCATGCTGATTCTCTCTCAGCAGGGCTTGTTCGTCTATATGTTTTGAGATTCTATCTTTAATGAGGCATTCCACCATCTTACCCAGTATAGATGTTAGGCTGACCGGTCTATAGTTTCCTGGGTCCCCCCTCCTTCCCTTTTTAAAAATCGGTGTGACATTTGCTATCCTCCAAAGGCACCGTGGCTTTTTGAGTGACAAGTTGCATATTTTGTCCTAGCATAGTTTCAATCCTGATTGCAAGTGGTTTTAATTCAGGGAAAAGGCTTAAATAGAAAGCCAGTACAAAGTTGATTCTCTCATCCTTAAACACAGGAAACTGGAGTCTCATTATGTAGAGGATCCCCAGTCAAATATTCTGTAGCTGGTGTTGAAAGACAAGTAACTACAGGTTGAGAGTAGAGAGTGCTTCTGAGCAAGTGTCGAGTGTCCTCATAAGGTCTGCTCCCAGATAGTTCTCCCAGTGAACCTGAGACCCAGCACCTCTCAGTTCACAAGATGTGCCTGCTGCCCTCTGCAGTCACCCATTCCTACCTGCCTGTCCTTCACTCCCTACTGCTGTCCTGGAGCTGAGCACCCACCCATGGAACTGGTTGGAGCGCACCCTCCCTCTGGGATTTCTTGCACTTACGATGGTCTGTGTGTATTCCTGCAGCTTCGGCTCATCATAGGGCCGATTTGCTTTCTCTAACAAGTCCGACAGGAACCCCTAGGAAGAAAATAACTTGTGAGAAGGTGTCAAGGGATCTATGAGCTGATCATAAGTATTTTTACTCAGAAGTAAGTTCCACAGAATGCAAAGTTAGCTGAGGGCAACCACTAGCAGCCACAGATCTAACTCCGTAGTCTAACCCTTTACCCCACAGTGGCAACATAAAAGTATTAATGGCATACTATGAGGAGAGGAGGTCACATCCAGCAACCACCCCATAAATACCATAGCAGGTCACTTGGACCTTAGTTGTAGCCATTTTGTGCTGCTGCTACCGCTGTACCAGGCCTTCTAAGGGCTTAAAAATGTCACTTCCAGTTTCCTCAGTGAAACTGGAAGTGATGTTTTTTGGCCCTCTAAGGGCTTTACAAGGCCTTTGGAGGGTCAGGGAGGCTGCATGCAGACTCCCTGGGTGCCTGGAAGTGAGGCAACCCAGCCAGTGGGGGCGGGGTGCAGCCAGTGGGGTGGTACAGGGTCCAAGTTCACTACTGCTTTGCAAGGCACAGAGTCCTCAGTTCAAATCTCACCCTGGCCATGAACTTGGACATCTGAGCTACTCTTTTTCTCTCCAGTCTCCAATATTGGGACTCCAGTAGTAGCCTACTGTACAGGGCTGTTGCAAAGAATGTGGACATGCCATGTCAATTAATGCCAAATATTGTCAGAGCGGCAGATGCCACCCAACTGTTAGAAAATAGATTTTTTTTTTTGGTTTGCCATTGTCACAAATATTTGCTTGATCCTCCTAATTTGCTGTTTCCCATTCCCTTGTCTCAGTCCCACCTTGAGTTCATTGGCTTCTATGTAACCACTGCGATCCGTATCGTATTTCCGCCAAGCCTGCAATGGAAACAGCACAGATTTTTTACAGTAATTAATATAGTCCAGCAAGGAAAAATAGGTTTATGAGATTTGGGTAGCAATTTATATGCACACTCCTCCCAGGCATAGCTAGGAGGTGTGGGGGGTGCAGACCACACTGGGTGATGCACTCAGTGAGGGGGGGGGAACACCACTGCTGGACAAAATTGTGAAATCTTGGTATTTTCGAACAATACCATCATATTATATATCATTTGAAGCAGAATTTCATGCAGGAGGCAATGGAAAAAACTGTGTTTAAATAGCTGTATTCTATCAAACATGATGACCAAATAATCTGAAAAGGAAAACACAACTGTCTTATGTAATAAAAAGTAGATTTCTTAACATAACTGACCAATGAGACCAATTGTTCTGAGAGCCAATAAGGTGTTATTATGACACAGCACGGGACCAATAAGGTGTTAGTATGAGTCAGCCCTCATTTCCATGTATCAGAGCTAATACTAATACTCATTCCCATGCATCAGAGCTAATTCAGTTGTGTGAGTGTCATCAAGTTGGACACTGGTTTTTTATTGAATACAGATTTGTTAGGTAACCTGTACTGTTATATAAATAGTTAATGGAGGTTACACCAACCCTAGTGGTGCAACTGCATTTAAGTTATGCAGATAATATTGTAATTTATTCAGTATGAACTGGTGCAGAAGGAGGTCTATTGAGGGGGTGACAAACCCTAGTGACACTTAAAATTACTACCCAAACTTCTTCAACCTAGTTTTTTTTAAATATATAAGCAATCTTATATGTAATATTTCCAGATCACCAAAAACAGGAGGAGAAGTTTCTGGAGACGGTTCTGTCTGGAGAAAGGCCAGCAAGTAAGGTCTGATATGCTCAGTGGAAAACAAGCTGTCAAGGGTTCACCATCATTATCATGCGAATAAATATTTCAAGTGCAAATTATTACAAGTGGGATTGCTCGAGTGGAATCTGTGTTAATATCTAATTACATGTGTCTGTCATACAACTTTATCTGCCTATATCAGCCAACAACAGATGGACTCCAGTTTCATCCAGGTGCGGTATTCGTTTCCTATTATTCATCTTAATTGCTTGGATGGCTTGCTGCTTGACAGCTGTTCAGTGGGTGTCTCAAGACACATGCATAGCAGTTGTCATTCATTTATTTATGTGGCTCCTGCTTACAGTCTCTGCTTTGCTTCCTTGCTGCAAAACTGCCCAGTGTCCATCTCACTGCAAGCCCTGTCCCCACCCCCAACCCCAGCAAGGCTGCCTTGCTCCTATCCTGAAATCCTGAAGCCTTGGAGGTCTGGTGTTTAAGAGGGTGTCTCAGCACTTCTTCCGCCAGCTTTGTGACATTTCTGCAGATGCATTCATGGATGTGTTACATAAACACTTTTGTTTTCCCTCTACTTCACTCAGGAGCTGCAGCACTCAGGCTATTTGTGGACTTCGGCAATGCTGCTTTTCTCATGACATTCTCTGCCCTGGTGTTTCCTTGTTTTTCCTCTTTTCAATATTAAAGAGCAACCATGGGGGCAGGGGGAGGTAAGGATGACGCCCTCACAGTCCCAGTTCTGACTGATCTGCTCCCACAACTATTTAGGGAAGAACCCCATTTGACTGAGTCTCTTCCAGCATTCAGGCTGCCTGCAGCCTGCCTGCATGCGCTATAAGTTTGTAGGCTTATAACAGCCTGTAAAAGGAAGAACATTTTGCAAAAGTTAACTTAAAAGTTAACACGGGGGATCAGTTCTTGGGGCCCCTGCAGATACGGAAACAGCAGATACAGAGGATCTAAACAACATTAATGCGGGGGGCAGGGGGCTGCAGAACTAGGGTTCCTCTGTATCCACTGTTTCAGTATCCATAGGGACCCCAGGAACGGATTCCCTGTGGATTCAGGGGGGCACATATTTTGAGGAAAAAGCAAGAAGAAGTCACACTTTTCTTGCTCAGGAGCTCTTCACTCCTCTCCAGTTCTCATAGTCATGAGCAGAAAGCATCTACTTGTCTTAAAAGGCCTTTCCTGGGGGTAGATTTGTGTGATCCCATCCGAAGGAAGTAGCAGAAGTCAAATTCTTACCTCCATGAACTCAGCACTGGAGCTAACATGCTGTCGGAAACATAGCAGGAAATTCTCCTCCGTGGGTAAGATCTGTGCCAGCTGCAAGAGTGGGGAAGAGGACAGAGAAGGAATCTAATCAAGGCTGGTATTAGCAACAACAATTTTGTGGCCTTATGTGGGTACCTCTTTGCTGCTGATGTTTGTTTGGGTCATTGGCACATTTGTGTCATGTTCTCCATGAGCAGAGTATGGGGGAAAACCACACATTCCAAATGTTGGAGATTTTAAAAAAATTAATGTTTCTACAGAAAAAAACTATGCCCCAAGATGCTAACATTTACATAAAGAAAATGACTTAAAATATCTCATTGAGTATGTAATTAACACCCAGATGTGTTCCGTTCTCCCCAGTTACTGGTGTCTCAGTGGGTGGAAAATTACTGCTATTGCCCAGCTTCTGTTTGCTGAATCCATCTAACAGAAATGCCAGCCACAGGCACAGCACATGATTGGTCAGACCAAGTGTCATAGGGACGTTCTTTTCCCACATTCTGTTCTTTGGGTTCTCCCCAAAGCCCACTGGTTGCACATCACCCAGAATGACCTTCAGCAGTTGGAAACAGGAAAGGGAGCTGGTGGGCTGATAGGCAGGCTGGGTGGCACTGCTGGATCCATGTGATCTCTTCCAAAAAGACCAGTGACACTCTTCGCATCTACCTAACAATGAGGGACTAGATCACAGGTATGCAGGGCCGGCCTTAGGAACTGCAGGGCCCAACTGGAAACATTTTTTGTAGGGTCCCAGGTTCACAGCCAAGGTCTGTAGAATCTTAGGCCCAAATTTTAACCAACTTTCCAGCACTGGCATAACTGTGCCAATGGGATGTTTGCTGCAGACTGCAGTTGGGGGGACACTCATGGAGGCCTCCTCAAAGTTGGGGAATGTTTGTTTCCTTGCCTAGGCGCTGTATTGCCCTTATGTCAATGCTGGAAAGTGGGTTAGGTTTGCGCCCTTAGAGATATAAATAACATAATATGTACTTTATATCTCTATGGTAGAATGGAAAGCAATCAAAACTCGTGCTTTAAAAGTACGTGTGAAACTACTTTTTAAGAATTAAGAAGAAAATTAAAATTGTTGCTGTTCTCTATAAAAACTGCAGGTGTTAGGTGTTCATTGCAGTGTGCTGTTGTGTGTATTTGGCAACACTAGAGTAATTAACCTCGTGTGGGGGACCCTTAGACATGGGGGGGCAATTGGGAACAATTGGTCCAATTGGCTTAAAGCCGGCCTTGCAAATATGTGTTGACAATGGGATATGTAGGCACATTGGTCATTGCCTGGACAACTGGTAATGGCATCCTGGTTGTGCTCCAGAATGCCTTACGGCCGTTAGAGGAAATGAACTGCAGCCCCAGCAGGCCCCTTTGGCTAATTTCATCACTGTGTCAGATTTGGGTGCAGGTGGAACAACCACTCATAACAGCCATAACTCAACCCCAAATGGACACCTCTTTGGGGAAGGGCAGGCCAATCCCTTGGGAAGGGCAACTGGGGTGGTCACCCTGGGCCTTGCACTTGAAGAGGCCCCACAGAGTGCTGCACCTCACCTGTCATAAGAACATAAGAACAGCCTCGCTGGATCAGGCCATAGGCCCATCTAGTCCAGCTTCCTGTATCTTACAGCGGCCAGATCTCATGTCGCTGCTGCAAGCAAGCGCTGTGCCAACAAACTGCTTTGAAAGTGCAGGGGAAGGCTAGGGTTGACCTGTCCCTGCTTCTGTTGTAGAGCACTGGAGGCTGAGCAGGGTCACACGGGGGAGGAATAATCCTATGAATGTCTACTTCATAGCATTGGGACTTCCTTCCAGGCAAGTGTGTATAGGATTGAGCCTTTAGGCAAGGAAGGTGGCAGACGGAGTTTTGCCCTTGTTAAAAATAATGATCTCATCATCTGCCACCTCTAATGCCCTTTACATGTCACTCCACATCAAGGACTCCCACAGACTGGGCCTCAGGTCACTGCTGAAGAACTGCACCCTCTCCTCTCCCACCCCACGATCTGGGAGCAGGGGAAGGGCCTTCCAATTAGAGGAGGTGTCCTATTGCATGCAACTTCCCCTGATCTTATGTTTACCAAATGAGGAAGGAATCTCTCTTAGGTTGTGCATGGGGAATATTTCAGTATTCAGTATTTCAGAGTATTTCAGTTTCCTGGCTGTAGCAGAGATTTATGAAAATTGTTGTTTAAAAATAGTATTTTGCATATATCTTAAGATATGAGTACTTCTGGAAACTCCCCATATTGCAAACCTTCTCCCTCCCCCATTTTATGCCTATTTTGCTTCAAAGTTAGTGTTCTGTTCCTGGTTTTTCCCCTTATTTCTTTCTTTCCTTGAGGTTCTTGCTATCTACCTCTCCATAAGGCAATACATATTTGAACTATTTAAAATGGGGGGGGGGGTCCCACCTTTCAAAGAGTGCTTTGTGTTTAATATTGCAGTTTTCAGTAGTTATTTTGTCCGTTTTATTAGCTGGGTTAGTTATTTGAATATATGTTTAAAATTTCAATAAAGCAAAGAGTGTTTCTATACTTTTAGAGAATTAATGAGCACAAATTTATTGTTAATTTGGATTTTGGGTGAATCTTAATCGAAATACTCATTTTTTGTGCCTTATTTTACACATAAATGCATGTGCTCGCTCTCTCTCTCTCTCTCTCTCTCTCTCTCTCTCTCTCTCTCACACACACACACACACACACACACACACACACAGCCACAATACGGGGCCCTGAGCACTGGTTGAGTTGCTCCAGGCTCCACGCTCTTCTAGGAACAGCCCTGGGGCAGGAGCTCCTGGACTTTCAATGTGAGGTCACTCAGCTCACCTCAGACATTTCAATTTTGCCATCTGCATTCTTGTCATATTTCCGCATGAATTCCTGCATCTTCTCCAGAAAATTGACATTTTTGGATTCCTGCAAAGAGAGAAGAGAGAAAGGTCACTCCTTTGGTGTTTCCAGCACAGCTTAAATGTTCTGGGCAGGAATGGAAGCAACTCAGACTGAGAGGGCCACAGCGTAGTGAAGGTCATTTGGCAGGTTCGACCCCGCCCTATATTTTCTCCCTTCTTGTACAACCCCATCATTTTCTGCTAGGTGGAATCTGAGCCACTGCCTCTTGCAGTGTCCTTGAGAACAATGTGGAAGATCTCTACAGGTACACTTGAGAAGTCATAGAAGTGACTTGGCTGTCAAAAGACAAAGAACAAAATGATAAATTGCTGCTTGACCCCTTTTAACATACCGACTTTCCAACAAGGCAACACTTTGTGAAACAAACAGATCAGGGTGCAGTGGGAGGGAGGAGAGAATGATACATTGCACACCAATGTACCTTCCAACAGCTAGACATTGATTTTTCCACTCAGGTTCAAATGAGATGCAAAGCAGGAGATCTATGAATCTCTTTTTGAAAAAGCGCTGGGAGGAGGACAATTAGGATTGGAGCCACAACACTGTGGGTTGTAAGATTAAAGCCTTCCCAATCAAAATTGCCTACCAACGCTTGGTCCCGATAGGTAAAACATACGGGTATTACATGGGCCAGTGGTCACATCTAGCTTGACCCTCAGCTACGGCTGAGTCATCACGCCACAGCTGGAGCAGGCAGCATTGAGGCTTCATATTGACAACTGCTTCTAGCCTGCTTTTAGTGCTGTCGGAGAACTGGAATTGCTACTATAATTGCATAGTTCAAGTCAAAAATTGAACAGGCGGATGGAAAGGGTCCTACCTGAAGTGGTTACACTAGCTGGTGGCCCCAACTTTCCAAGCAGAGAGGGTAACTTCTGATATTAAAAATACCTGATTGAGGGCAAAGCCTGAAGGAACACGGTATGGGGTCAACAGTAAACAATGGCAAACACCCCCATTCAGAATATTGACTGAGGCTGCAATCCTATCCTCACTTTCATGGGAGTAAGCCCCATTGACTGTTATGAGACTTCTGAGTAGACATGCATAAGATTGGGCTCTTATTCAACAAAGTACCCAGTGCTGGAGATAAAAATATTGAGCAGGCCTGCAACAGCCAGATCCTGTCCTTGAGATATAACAGTGTATCTCCATGTACCCCAGTGCAAAGCTGGAAAAATGCAGCACCCACATAACTTCGACACCAGCACAACCCTGTTGGCGGAGGGGATCAAGGGTGGATGTGGATGGGTCGTGGGTGAGAGATGGGGCAGTTAGTGCACATCACATCCTAATCCCACTTCAAATGACAGACATTCCCCCAATTCAAGGGGGGGGGAACCGCCAATGACAGACCATAAGACAAAAAGGAAAAAAAAAAATCAGGAACTCTTATGCCCCACATACCCCTGCCCAGCTCCCTATAACAAAGCATAGAATTTGGACTACATCTGGCAGCCAACCTTAGCATCCCAGCCTCAGTAGATAATGCTCTGCCAAGGAGACTATGGCTCAGATGGGCAAATGTGCAGCATGAGAGGCATATGCAGCATTCTGCTCTGGCCTCCCAAAGTGGAAACTGCGGCACTTGGCACAAACAACCTATGGTGTGATCTCTTGTCTTCTCAGAATTCTCATTGCAGATCACCTGCCCAGGAGGACTCCACTGACCTCAACCCAAGTTGGATCTCGACCTCACCACCAAACAGGAGAAGCAAGGTAAGCAAGGAGGGGAGGGGATCTGTGCCAACACACACTGATGCTGCATCTCCATCTCATGATTCTACACCTCCCCCGACTCTCCAGGATTATCACGTGTGTCTTTGCTATCAACCGTGTTGCCTACCCATTCCTTCCTTTTGCAACGGCTAAGAGAGTGCCTGCTCTCTCTTGGTGAATGTGAGGGCTCCAACCATTGCTCCTGCTGGCCAGACAGTCATCTGAATCCCTTTTGTTTTTCAGGACTGTCACAGGGGGTTGGTCCTCTGCCTCTGAGTTCCACTGCAGCCCCCCAGGAAGCAGATAGAAAATGTCCCAAACAATTAGGCTCTTGCCCCAGCAGAGCACCACTGCACATATATGCTGGTGATACCACCCTCCCTCACAAACACGGAGTATGCATCTCAAGCCAGGGAACAGGTGTGATGCTGTTGTGAAGTCCTTGTTTCTCTGTGGTTCATCTGATCCCCAGAGACATCTGTCCCACAGGTGAAGACACCCTGCAGTAAGGGAAGCTTACAGGCTGCCTGCCTGCCTGCAGTGACCAGTGTGAGCCCAGCTGCTGCTCAGTTGCTGACCTACTTGTTCCAGTCAGGGCCCCATGGCTTTGAAAACTCCATGACAGACAGTAAATCAACTGGTGCAGCTGGACCTCACTCTTGGGACCCTCACATAAGTCCCTGCTCTTGGGGCCTATGAATTCAAACAGCGGTGACTGAAATTTGTGGCTGGAGCTCCCCTTTGCCAATCCCCTTCATCCACTGTTTCTGGATTCTGTGAAGGGTGTGGCCCAACTCTTCAGGATTTAGCACAGCCAAGGAGCCAAAAGAACCCCAGAACTTTGGCAAAAACTGTGGCATACAACACATGGGAGGAGCACCAATTGAAAAAAAGCACCTCTTTACCCAGTTAGTTCCTTGCTTATGTTTTGTGTAAATTTGTGAGGGCCCAATCCTATCCAACTTTCCAGCACTGGTGCAACTGCAATGCAGCCCCGAGATAAGGGAACAAATGTTCCCATACCTTGAGGAAGCCTCTGTGACTGCTTCCCCACCATTGGCATGGCTGCACCGGCACTGGAAAATTGGATAGGATTGGGCCGTGACGCAGCTTCTTGCCTTTATAGCATACATTTGCCAAGCTACTGGTCAAAATCCAAGGACTGCCTGGTTACAGAGAACATACAGTACATTTCACCCATCTGTGAATTACACCATAGTCACATAAAAAACCTCTATGCATTTAGCCACCTGAAATATATGGAAACAGCAAATGTACTAGTGAGTCTGTAATATTTTTAATGATCACCAATTAATAAAATAAAACTCTGCTTAATAGACCATCTTGCACACTACTCTGTGTGTGTGTGTGTGTGTGTGTGTGTGTGTGTGTGTGTGTGTGAGAGAGAGAGAGAGAGAGAGAGAGAGACCTACTCTCTTCAATGGGATGTACTTATGGTTTATGTCAAGGGTGTCCAAAGTCTTTGGCAGGAGGGCCACATCGTCTCTCTGACACTGTGTCAGGGGCCTGGGGAAAAATTAATTTACATTTCAAATTTGAATAAATTTACATACGTTTACATAAATGAATATGTTAAAGATGAACTTATATGAATGAATGAAGGTTTTGCAATAGCTCAAGGCCTATAAAAGGCCTTTCGCAAAGCAAGCCTGGCCTTTCCTTTTCTGCTGCTACTGCATCACAGTTGTGAAACAGCAAGCAGTGGATGGAGCCCTCATCCCACAGCTCACGCGAGAGGTCAAACAGTTGCCCTCACACTGAGAGCAGTTGCATCGGGCCAGTGTGGGCTCCAACAAATCACTGAAGGGCCAGAGGCTCATTGGAGACTGGGAGCTCCCTGAGGGCCCCATTGAGAGGTCTTGAGGGCCGCAAGTGGCCCTAGGGCCGGGGTTTGGGCTCCCCTGGTTTATGTGAATACAACATGCCTATGGGGTCCTGAGGGAAGGAAAGAAAAAGAGGTGCCAAGGCTTGAGGGAGCCTATAATATGAGCTTCTATGGAGATAAGCACTGGCTTGCAAATTTTATTATTGCATCGTATTTGATGAACATTTTGTAAGCCGCATTGGGCATTGCTTTGGCAAGGGAAAGACAAAAGTATAAATTATTGAAATAAATCATAAATAATTGTGCCAAAACATAGAGTGCTAAGTTACACAAGTGTTCTTGGTCCCAGACAGTGAAAGAAAGACCCTGTGTGAATACTTGGGCTCAGACACTGGAGAGCCTCCTTCTGGGGGAGGCAGAAGGACAGCTCCTGAACTGCGACTCTGCATGGTTCAAGATGAAGGGCTCAGTAGACAGGAGGGATTCAAATGGGGGAATCAGGGAGGAGGTACCAAAGGAAGATCTTCAGGGAGGGCAGGTCTCATTTGGGCAGCCATCATGAGACCCAGATTGCAGCTGAACTGTAGGACTCACAGCCCACTTCCGTGAACATTCACTTAGAAGTAAGACCATGGTGGACCAAGGAGTGGATCCAGGATTGGAACCTTAAGCTGAAAAAGAAGGTGAAGGCAAGCAAAGGAGTCAGCAAGGGTTGAAAGAAAGAAAGAAAGAAAGAAAGAAAGAAAGAAAGAAAGAAAGAAAGAAAGAAAGAAAGAAAGAAAGAAAGAAAGAAAGAAAGAAAGAAAGAAAGAAAGAAGGCAGATGCCACATACCATTCCTGCTCCTTTCCTGGCACTCTCCAGCTCTCGGAAGAAGTTCTCCAGTTCCTTCCCTTCAATGTAGCCATTTTCTGAAGGAAGAAAAATGAAATATAAAGAAACAGGGCTCAGACTAGAGAGAAAGGTTTGTAGCATCTCAGCTGCCTTACTACTTAAGAAGCCCATTCCATGTAAACAGGAACAGTATTGCCCTGTACACCCAATAGCAGTGCCTCTAGAACAGTGGTTCTCACACATTTAGTACCAGGACCCACTTTTTAGAATGAGAATCTGGTCAGGACCCGCCAGAAGTGATGTCATCACCGGAAGTGATGCCATCAAGCTGGAAAATTGGTAACAATCCTAGTCTGCAATTGTACCCCCTCTTACCCAGGAGTAAGTTCCATTTACTATCATTATTAAAGCATATACATAGTAGCTTGTTAAAAGTACAGGTGTGTAACATTTTCCCCAATGCAGTCACATCCCATGATAGCATCAAGTCTAATATATTAAAAATAAAATATTGAAATGAATGGGGACCCACCTGAAATTGGCTCGCGACCCAGCTAGTGGGTCCCGACCCACAGTTTGAGAAACACTGCTCTAGAAGATCTCACAACTCAGAATATTGCACAAGAAGAAAGAAAACCATCAAACAGTAACAACATAACAAAGGAGTTTCTTTAAAGGAGACTACAGGACTTTGGAATCACAGGGGAGATAACTGCAGGTGGTAAGGACCAAACGTGCATTTCTTGGCAAAAGAAATGAGTCAAGTGGAACAAAATATGGTCTTGCTCTGATTTTAATCACCTGTTCCAGGCTGCCAGTCCAGCACCCACCAGGCAGCCGAGGGAATGGGCACAACAGCCCACACGGAGCATATGATGCACCAATGCTGGACCAGGGCAATCCGAGAGCAGGAGGAGGGGGTTCACTCCTAGCAGTGACATGTGGTGAAGTGAATGTCTGGGGAAGCACTTGCTGTGGTGCAGCACTGCAAGGCATTCTGGGGGCTAACCCCAAGCCCAATCACGAGGGAGCCTGAGCTCTTGCTGTCCCTACTCTAGTCTCTCCCTGTATAATGCTAGGCACGTGCCTGTTACTGTAGAGCACGGGTGCCCAAACCCCGGCCCTGTGGCCACTTGCAGCCCTCAAGGACTCCCAGTCAGGCCCTCTGGGAGCCCCCAGTCTCCAATGAGCCCTGGCCCTCTGGAGACTTTCTAGAGCCCATGCTGTCTAGACGCAACTGCTGTCAGTGTGACAGCCAACTGTTCAACCTCTCCTGTGAGCTGTGGGTTGAGAGCTCTCTCCACTGCTTGCTGTTTCATGTCTGTGATGCAGCAGTGGCAGCAAAGGAAAGGCCAGCCCTGATTTGTGCAAGACCTTTTATAGGCCATGAGCTATTGCAAGACCTTCATTCATTCATATAAGTTCCATCTCTAATGTATTCATTTATGTAAATTTATTCAAATTTGAAAGGTAAATTAACTTCTTCCCCCCCCCCGGCCCTGACACAGTGTCAGAAAGATGATGTGGCTGCCAAAAAATTTGGACACCCCTGCTGTAGAGGGAGACACTAGAGCTTGCAGCAGTGGGAGCTCAGCCTCCCTTGTGATTATGTAACCCGTCAGAAACTGGTTGGAGAGCATGAGCAACTACAGGGGAGGCTGAGGCCATTGGAGCCATTGGAGCATGTTAGGTGAGGCTCTGCTTCCTTTGACCACACATCCCTGGTTCCTGGATTTTATAGCTACTGGTCCTAAACCCTGCTTTTCTGTGGGATTAGTTGTTTGGGCTCCTCAGGTCCAATGAGTTGGCCTAGAGTCAAGTTTCCTTGGGTATCAATCAAGGGGAAGTTGCTCTTGGGAAAGAGAAGACACCAAACAAAGGATGATGGTGATTTACCTCTGGATGACTTCTCAGGATACTGAGACACCCTAAACCTTCAAGGGGGCTTAAAAGGTCCAAGACAGGGGAAACAATAGGGGGTTATCAGGGGTGTTCATTCCAACACCCACTGAGTATAATTGTGAAACTCAAATGTGCGAGTAAAAGCTGATGCACGAACATGGACCATTGCAGGGAGACCTCCTCACCCTCGAGCTGCAAGCCCTTTGATGCCTCCACAGCTCTGTCCATGCATTCATGTTTTTTTGTTCCATATCGCCCTTTTCTTCTCTGAAAGGAGCAAGGCTTGCCCATCAGATTTTGGATCAAACAAAGCACATTTCTCTTCTGTGCATTTCCCAGAGAGCACATTGTCAAAGATTTTTAATGGCAGCTGTTTAAACTTCAAAGACTGAAAAAGGACAAGCACTATCACGAGGCCTGCTGGGGGACAGCCTGCTTCAGACAACTCCTTTTCAAGATCACCTGGAGGGTCTTTAAAAGAACAGTGAATCTCTTCCCAGCAAGAACGGAACACAAACTCTCCCTGCTGCTCCCCCGCAACATTCTTTGATATGTCCAGCAAAGGAACGTCTTTTTGAGTGGCTTCCTTCATTTCTCTGCCGTCTCACTGCACCAGCAGTGTCGCCTTGTGCAAGATCTTGAAAGCACCTAGCGCTGCCAGAACACTCGTTCCAGTGGTGCCTTTAGGATTGCACCCTCACAGAGCAATCCTATCCAGTGCTGGCACAGCAGGGCAGCGTGGCCCATGCAGTCCTGAAACTGAGCAGGCCGGAGTTCTCCTGAGGGTAAAGGAACATTCCCTGTGTTGCACTCAAGCCTGCCCAATGGGGCTACTTAGATCTGTGCCAAGTAGCACAAGTCTGAGAAGCCCCATGTGGGGCTTTCTGGCCTGAGAAGGGGGTTAGAAGCCTCTCCACCGTTTGTACCCCCTCCTAGGCCTGAACCATCCCCTCCCTTCCTTCCCCCACTCAAAAGACCCTGATAGCCAGTGGCTATCAGGCTGGTTTCAGTGCCAGAGGGATGGTGCAGGCCTTCCAACCAGCGCTCCCTACTTCCAAGTCATCGAATACGTTCTTTACAGCACATTTGTGATGGCTAGCACTGACACAGCAGCCACTGGGCCGTCACTTCACAAGATTTGGATTGGGCAGTAAGTCACCTATCCTTCCTGGACAGTACCAGAAGCAGGCAGAAAGAGGCAGCAGCCAGTCCACTTTTTTAATTTTCTCCATTTTTACTGTGCTTGTCTGTCTCTCTTTGGAGTTGGCACCTGGGTTCCCAGGAGGGTCGGTGACTGCATGTGGTCAATGTCCCATTTGTACTCTAGGAAACCTGGTCATCATACTGACCATTGATTTGGAGCAGAAAAGGGAAATTCGATATCACCTGATTTGGGAGTGCAGTGGGGAAGATAACAGAAATGGGGACATTTTTCTAAAAACGAAATTGATATGCTCCATCAGTGCCATTATTTAGCCAATCAGGTCTGAACTCTTAGCAGAGAGTCAATTCAGAAGGGGACCTATTACCAATTGCCAGAAACAACTGCGATAAATCAAAATAATGCAGTACTGAATGGCTCGCTCTTCTTTTTCTGGCCTGGGGCACAAACATGTCCCTCCCCCCTCCCGTCACTGCCTCTTCATGAAAATGTGCCCTTGGGTCTTGTATCACAGTATCAACCACACTCAGATTTCATGCAGGCTCAAAATATATAAATTCATTAACCAAATGCCAGCACACATTAGAGAGCTTGTTTGGCCCTCCAACTCTCCAGAGAGGCTACTGATGGTTCTTTGCGTTGCTTGTGAACAGATGTTACTGCACAAAACAATATTTTTAAGCTTTTCAAATGTTTAGTCTTAACAAGGAACAGTTCAAAATAAACTGGGCTGGCAATGGTGGATAGAAGAGAAAAATTTCTAATGGATTTTTTTTAATGCACCCCTCTGGTTGAAAATCCACTCCAAGGCAAACTGTAACCCTGGTTTATCTGGGCATTGACAAGGTGCAAAGCATACACTGGCTGCATGTTGGGCAAACTCATGATGAGATAGCTAGTTTGGGGCCTCTCTCAGACCCAAAGACAAATATCCTTCCCAGTGGCGTCACTAGTGGGGAGTGCAAACCACACTGGGTGACACTCTTGGGGGGGTAACACCACTAGTTGCCAAAATTTTGGGAACTCTTTGGAAAATTTGTATTTATGAATAATACCATCATGTTAAATATCACTGGAAAAGTAATTTCCAGTGAATGTAATGAAACAAACCACGTTGAATTATCTATACTCTATCAAAAGTTATGGCCAATTAACCAGAAAGGGAAAACACAATTGCCTTATGTAACAAAAAGTGGTTTTCTAACTCAAAACTGACCAATGAGACGGATTGTTCTGAGAGCCAATGGGGTGTTGTTATGAACCAATAAAGTGTTAGTATGAGTCAGCTCTCATTTCCATGTATCAGAGCTAATACTAGAACTCTGTTTCAGTTGTGGAAGTGTCATCAAGTTGGCCACTGTTTTTTTGTTGATTACTGATTTGTTGGGTGACCTATATTGTTATATATTAAAATAAATAAACTGAATGGAGGTTACACCAACCCTAGTGATGCCACCGCATTCAGGCTGTGCGTATGATATTTTAATTTATTCTGTATGTTCTGGTATGGAATGGTCATGGGGATGATGCAATGAGCTCTTGCTCCAGGTACCACAAACCCTAGTGATAATACTTCTGTCCTTTCCTCAGATGGTCTTTAACGCAGAGCATCCTGAGGAAGGCTGTGTCTGAGCAGAAGATGGGTGCATGGAGATGGGTTGCTAACCCCTATCCTTTCCTATCTTGTTTTCAACTCAAAAATTTCTCTCCCCCCCTGCATTTTTTCACCCTTAGTGGCAAAGATTTGAGCTATCCATACCCATCTTTCTTAGAACTGGACATATGAGAGGCAACATGGGTTCCCATGATGGGGGGGGGGGACTACAGAGAGGAATTATGAAGGTAATGCACAACCCTTCCCTTTTCCTTTCTCACTGATTCATCCCTTTCAGAGGAGTATGCATGTAGGAGTCAGTATGTAGCAGCAAATGCATTGTTTACTATAAGGCCCTTTTAACAGTGCCACCATTGTTGGAGGCGAGTGGGGTGATGATAAGGAACAGGGCCTTCTCGGGGGTGGTGCCCCAATTACAGTAGAACCTCTTTAAGTTGACCACCCAAGGGACTGGAGGAAATTGGTCAACATAGGGAGGTGGTCAACATACGGGGGGGAAAGGCATTTAAATATTATCCTGTTTAGCTCCCAGGACAACAAATGCAAGGCCATTATTTAGATTGGATTTTTAAAACGTTTTATTGCAAATATCAATGAGAATTGATCCTCTTGTGATGCTTACTATTTCTATATCTATATCAAGAGATAGAGAATAAACAGCCCACAGTGTTTTAAAAAAACCCTGAAAATTCATAAGCTTAAAAAAAAATTGTAAGTTAAAAAAAAAATACTTGGTTTCATAGCAGACAAATGCTATCCCTTGCCAGCCCATAGCATGTAGCATGTTACATAGCCACAATAGCTAAAAAAAACAACACTTTTTTACTTAGGCTGCCTGGCCTCCACTGGGTCTCCTCAGATTCACTAAATGCCAGAAGGTGTTTGATAGGATCCCTCACTAAAAGCTGTTGAGAAAACTCAACAGTCAGGGAATAAGAGGACAGGTCTTCTCATGAATTGGGAACTGGTTGAGGACCAGGAAACAGAGAGTGGGTGTCAGTGGGCAATTGACAAAAAAGTGGAGAGAGGTGGAAAGTGGAGTGCCTCAAGGATCTGTCCTGGGACTGGTGCTTTTCAACATCTTCATAAATGACCTGGAAACAGGGATGAGCAGGGAAGTAGACAAGTCTGTGGATGACACTAAACTTTTCTGAGTGGTGAAGACCAGAAGGGATTGTGAAGTGCTCCAGAAGGATCTATGCACAAGCAACCTCATGTCTTTCACAACTTAGTACATGTCCAGGTACAATTGGCAGCTGGCGCACGTCTGTTGTCTTTGTACAGTGTGCCCACCTATAAAAATCCTTTCTCACACGCACTAGCAGGTGTAGGGGAGGGATTGTCGCATGGCTTCTTGCTTTTCCAAGATGGGACAAACCAAACCACAGTATCGCGTTCAGTGGGCAACTTACAGAGGGTAAATTAATACTCTGTGCATTGGTCTGTGCAATGGTTGAAGTGGTCAAGATACAACTTACGGAGGTGGTCAATATAGAGAGGTTGGTCTCCCATAGTGTATATGCAGAGTCTGTCCATACTGTGAAAATTAGGTCAACTTGAGGAGGTGGTCATTATAGAGAGGTGGTCAACTTTGGAGGTTCTGCTGTATGGAATCCTCTCCCCTTAGAATTAAGAACAACTCTCTTCTTGAAGACCTTTTGATGGGATCTCAAGACTTTTTTTATTTAGGATGTCAGTCCATCAATAGATGACGTGATGGACTGGCATTTTAATTAAATGGAATTTTAAACATGTTTTTATGTGATCCATAAGGATTTGTATTTTTAAGACTGGTATGGTATTGGCAACCTTCAGTCTCGAAAGACTATGGTATCGCGCTCTGAAAGGTGGTTCTGGCACAGCGCCTAGTGTGGCTGAAAAGGCCAATCCGGGAGTGACAATCCCTTCCACACCGGGAGCAAGTGCAGTCTGTCCCTGGTCTGTCTCCCTGGCTATGGGCCTTCCTTCTTTGCCTCTTAGCCTCAGACTGTTGGCAAAGTGTCTCTTCAAACTGGGAAAGGCCATGCTGCACAGCCTGCCTCCAAGCGGGCCGCTCAGAGGCCAGGGTTTCCCACTTGTTGAGGTCCATCCCTAAGGCCTTCAGATCCCTCTTGCAGATGTCCTTGTATCGCAGCTGTGGTCTACCTGTAGGGTGCTTTCCTTGCACGAGTTCTCCATAGAGGAGATCCTTTGGGATCCGACCATCATCCATTCTCACGACATGACCAAGCCAACGCAGGCGTCTCTGTTTCAGCAGTGAATACATGCTAGGGATTCCAGCACGTTCCAGGACTGTGTTGTTTGGAACTTTGTCCTGCCAGGTGATGCTGAGGATGCGTCGGAGGCAGCGCATGTGGAAAGCGCTCAGTTTCCTCTCCTGTTGTGAGTGAAGAGTCCATGACTGGCTGCAGTACAGAAGTGTACTCAGGACGCAAGCTCTGTAGACCTGGATCTTGGTATGTTCCGTCAGCTTCTTGTTGGACCAGATTTTTCTGTTGGACTTGTTTCTTATTTTTAAGAAAATGTTTTATTATTGTTATGTTTTAAACTTAAGTCCCCTTGATTGCCCTTAATGGAAGAAAGGTGGGGTATAAACAAACAAACAAACAAACAAACAAACAAACAAACAAACAAACAAACAAACAAATGTGTTATATGAGATTCTTTCTTGATGTGCCCCTGCAAATATTTCTCACCTGTCATTTTACAGGGAACTTCCCGCCCCCTGCAGCCAGGATCCAAAACTAGGCATGAGCTCAGCTGGGTCCAGGGGATAGATTAAAACCTCATTCTTCCAGCTTGCTGGCTAATTGTCCCCTGCACATCTCCCCATCTGTACAACCTTGGTAAAATTGATGTTGGGATCAAGGATGGGATGTCAGTGCCAAAATGATGGCTGGTTCAACTAAAGCAGCTCTGTAGTTGTGCAGAGTCAGCTGGAAATGGGTTCTAGTTGTGGCAGCAACAATGGAAGTTTAAGCCTGGTGCCCGATGGACTGTTTACAGGCCTGTCAAGGAGGAGGAAAGCAGGTGGCATTGTTTAATTGATCCCTGATGATTCCTGGTGATCCCAAAGAGAACGTCTTTCATCAGGCTGGGTTTTACTGGCATGTCCCAGTGGGAGAAAAAGCTATTGGAAGGGTGGGGTGAGAGAGGGCTTCAGTGAGCAAGTCTGAACGCAGAGCAAGGCTAAAGCCATCACTTCAGAAAGAAGGTGCAAGGAAGAAGGAAAAGTGCTACATTTTGAGCAGTGCACAACATTAATTGCTCCACAGCCCACACTGACAACTTTTGGGGACAAGCAACCAAAGTGGCGAGTGTGGCTCAGTGAATGGATTTTCCCCACTTGCAGGGGTACATGAATTATAAAATGGCAGCTCTAATCCCTGAGTGTGGAAGCTTGTTCTGCACATGCAGCAGAGTGGGTTAGTAGACTGGGCCTCAAACCAGATTTAAAAACCAATACCTCCCTACAAAGAGAAAGCCCATCGGGCCTTTGCCTACTTACACGGTCTGCTCTGCACAAGCAATTTTACTCACAAGAAGACTTTGAAAAACAATTTCCCTCCTGCGGTCTGAAGGGCTGTGATTCACTCTACCATCTCATTCAACAGCATGTGCAGGTCAGACCAAAGATAGCATCTCAAGGACAGAAGATATTCAGGGATTAATTCCTGCAGGAAACAAAGTATTGCCCAGGGAGTTCGCCCCTTGAATCCTAGCCCATGTTTGATTTCTGGGTGCTCCTGATCCAATCCATCCTTCTTCCAAATGTTGTTTCTCCTCCCTTTTCAGTCCTGCTTCTTCTTCCCAGAGTAACAGAGATGTAACTCTTTTGAGACAGCAAAAGTAAATGTCAGATTCTTTTCCTTTAACTCACTATTTTCTGTTCCACTCCCCCCAAATTAATACTCTTCATTTACTCTCTTGTGAGTGGTTTGGCACATTTCCAATATGCTCCGCACGTCCCCTTCTTACCCATCTTCTGTCCTACAAGTTGGAAATGTGGAGCCATCTAGGAGAGCAGGAGGCACATGGATGGCCACCATGGAGGCCAAGGGGCCAAGGTTGGTGCCACTCTTGTGCAAGGCCATCCTCAGTTGCGCATCCATCTTTAAGATAGCCCCCCCTTTCTGAACAGGCATCAACAGATGTTGCTGTTATCACTGGCATGGTGCTCATATAGAAACATATGGTGCACATGTAGAAACAGGGTCCTCGTTGCAGGGGTGCTCAGATATTATAATAACAGGATTACAAAGTCATTGGGACAGTGTAATTTGGGATGGATGCTGAGTTCTTACTTTCTGCCTGATAGCTGCAAGGGAGGTGATGTAACTGAGAAGCTGTGCCTAATGATCAGTTGTCAAAATGATTATATTAATAACAGGTTGGTTAACTTCAGCTCCCCTAGGAAGTTCCCCTCCCCCACACACATTGAATCACCCTCAAATTACACTCCAACAACATACTATTTACTTGTGTTTGTGTGTGTTACAGGGGAAGCTCATTTCTGATTTTAAGCTGTGTTTATGTGCCATTGCAAGGTGTCTTGGCTGGTTTAACCCTTTGTTGCTGCAATCTGGCCAAATCTCCAAGGGGTAAACCCAGGGCTGGAAAGAAGAACATTTGAGGGAGGGGGGCACAGCCTTCCCAGGGCCAATTTACAATGCAGAGCTGTTGCACTCATTGCGTCTTTCCTTCTTCACACATTATGCTAATGGGAGGACCTGCACGGCAGCACCAGCTTATTTGTCTAAAAAACTGTTCCTTCCCATTACCACTGGTGCTTGATGAGTGTGTGAGCAGCTAATTAGCTGTCCAAGAATATCTTCCTTCAATGCTTTTGGAGCCCAGTGCACAATTGTTCATAAATTTGAGCTGAGCATCAGAAGAGCCTTCCTGTGTCGGATCAAAATGGGCTCGTTCAGTCCAGCATCTGGTCTCCTGCAACCAGCCTGTGGCCCTACTGGAAACCCACAAGTAGGCAAATGGCCTCTTCCACTGTGGCTTCCCAGCAGCTGGTACTCAGAGACCCGTTGGAGGCAGCCTGCAGCCTTTACAACTAGGAGCTTAGATGAAACTCTCTCCCTTCATTAATTGGTCCAACTTGGTTGCAGGTGTTTGACATGGCAGTTCTGTGTTGTGTACGGTTTTTTTTTTTATGCTTTTACAGTAGTTTTCTGCCTTGAATGCCTCCTGTGACAGGGCAAAGGTGGGTTATAAGTATTTTAACTAAATCAGTACATATTTTTATAGCCATCTAATCCAGTGGCCGTCACTACATCTTGTGGCAGAAAATGCCATAAGTTTAAATTAAGCCTGGCAGAAGGGTTGCTTCACTGTGGCACATTTTATCTGGAGCAGTCAAGCGGGGGGGGGGGGATGTTTGGTGGTGGTTACCATGGAGAAAGCTGTTGCATAAAAGGGACACTTGCAAAGGCTTTGAGCCATGGTCACTGGATTTTGTTGGGCATTTTGACCAGCTTAATCCATCTTGATGTCTTTGGGTTTCTGATTCAGTGCTTCCTGTTTTAGACAACAGGTGCCAAAGTTCAAGCCTGCCCAGATGGATTGAGGAAGGTGTGAGGGACTCTCCCTCCCTCCCTGATGCTTCTCACTGATGATCCTTTCAGCTGCAAATGGTGATGAGCCCTGCCCGAAAATTGAGCCCTAACTGGTTCATTAATCAATCAGCGCAGATGAGACTGTCTCAGATTGTTGGAGATGATTGTCATCTGTCATGTCGGGTTGTAACCCAGTTCAACTCCTGGTAGCATCTCCAGGTAGAACTGCAAAAAGACTCATCTCAGTTTAAAACCTTCTAGAAACACTGCTGATCAGTGCAGACAATACTGAATCTAATTGAGCCAAAGGTCTGACTCAGGATGGCAGCATCATATATTCAACATATCAAAAACTGAAGAGAAACTGTCTCTGTTCCCTGGTAAGGTTGAAGACCAGAAATGCATCCTGGGGTGGAGCGGGGAGATCAGAAGACAGAGAGGATGGGCTTTGGAAGTGCATTTTGATTACAAGGTGACTTGCCTCAGTCTGCCCAGTGCAAAGGTTGCAAACAACACAGGACAGCTAGAAACCTGTATGGTGACAGGAAACCCTCAACCTTTGCTAAAGCCATTGCCTGAGTTAAAAATGGGCATGCATTCTCATGTTTTCTTTATCACTCATATCTCCCTACGCAGGCCAGAGGACCCAGTAACACCTTTAGATGGCCCATGGGCAACAAAATGGCAAATGTGCTTCAATGTCCATAAGCATAAAGAGATTTATGACCGAGAAAAGGAAAGACTTTTTCACACCACACGTAATTGGTCTGTGTAATTCATTGCCACAAGATGTGATGATGGCCACAGGCTTGGATGGCTCTAAACCAGCCTGGCTAGCACCTGTGCTCTTTACAGCAGTGGGTATGGAAGGTGTCCTTGGCTACTTTGCTGAGTTCTGATCAGACCTGCATGTTGGCTGAGTCCTCCCACCTGGAAAGGGCTTAGGGGAAGTTCCAGAAGTCAAGCTGTTTTTCCCACTTCAGAACTAGCCAATGAGAGAGGTTGCAATCCAAAACATCACTTCACCTTAGAAAGGGAAAGATGGGGTGAGGGTCAGGACCTTGGAGTGGGGGTGCAGCGGTGTGCATCACACCTGGGCTAGAGGTCAAAAAGGGAGCCTGGGAGCCAAATTCACATTTGAAGGAAGGGGCCTAAAAGAAGCTTTGTACTCCTAATAAAATTCCTCTCAGTAACTCTGGTAGGGTTTGTTATGACTGTTTTGAAAAGGACAGGAACCTGCCTAAGATGACCAGTCTCTCTGGTAGTTTTCTTTGTCCTACATAAACAGATGTCTTAGTAGTAGGGAATGATTTGCTTTGATTTTTTTTTCTTGTGCCACAAGTATCTTTTATATGTATTCTGCCTTTTTTTTTTTAACAAAAATTTCCCCTGTTTAAAAATAAATAAATCCTGCTTGCCTGACTAAGGCAAGAACTAAGATAGATGTGCTCATTTGCTCCCTGGAGCAAATGTTACATGTGCTCTGTAAGTGTGAATGTCTCTATATGCATGACAGAGGAGCAAAGGGAAGCTGGTACAGTTGGCAAACTTTTCTGTCCTCCAACAAAGCGCTCTGACACCAATGGGCACCTAGTTAACTGGCCAATCCAGTCTGGAGAAAAGGTGACCATACTATTTCTGGTGCCAGCGATTCCATCTGCCAGGGGTCAGGCTGGAACATTGCAATGACTGCCAGGTTTGTTTGTTTTTTTTGGGGGGGGGGGAGCTACAGTGGGTCTTTCCTTGTAGGACATAAAGATGA
Organism: Tiliqua scincoides; assembly: GCF_035046505.1. Classification (NCBI taxonomy): domain Eukaryota; kingdom Metazoa; phylum Chordata; class Lepidosauria; order Squamata; family Scincidae; genus Tiliqua; species Tiliqua scincoides. Next base: position 17,729,997 of record NC_089829.1, read on the forward strand.
ATGGAAAGGTGGATATGCCTGTACTTTCATCACAGGCTTTTAAAGATTAGAGTCTGTGGCCATGGTATCCATGGGAAATATAGTTGGCAGGTCTCAGAATAGTTGGCTTGGAGGCCATTCAAAGCAACCATTTCAGAGATACTATCTATCCCATATACAGGAGCAAATGGATAGGCAAAGCCATGGGGTCCTAATGGCTGGATGAGAGCATGGTCCCAAAGGAGGCCAGCATGGCTGAAGTCAAAGAGGAGACAAAAGGCAATAAGACTTCCTTAAAAATTTTGTTCTAATCTTGGAATTTCAGATCATCAAATGAAACTTGAATGAATGATAACATGTTGAACATCAACAAAAGGAAGGTTTTATAATAATCTTGCAGTGGCCCTAGCTCAGAGGATGGATTTGGGCCCAGTGAATGGTCTGGGAACATCTGAAGCTAGATAAGTGTAACTCTGCTGAGACCCTTTGACAAGAGTTGATTGGAATCCCCGTGAAGCAGCAAAAAAGAACAAATGGTCTTTTAAGCTAAAAATGATGGTCTTGAACACCACCTCTGTACCCCAGAGGGCTGCTACATCCTTCACAGGCCTGAGAAGAGGAGGGCAGGGGCAAAATTCCTGGCCCCTGGACTTGCCTGGACCATGACAAAGCAAACTATACAGTAGAAAGCAAATTTATTACAAAATAAACGTGGGTGCCTCCATCTCAGCCTAGCCAGGACTCTGTTTCCACTACAGTTTAATCCATTTTCAGTGCATTTATATTACCCCAATGCATTTAGGAAGGGGGGGTCAATCAGACATCTTGTCCTGGGCCCAATGCCAGCTCTCAGCAGCCCTGGGCCTTCATGCTCTGTTGTGGCTTTCATGAAGCGCACCTGCTTGGCCACTGTTGGTACAGGATGCTGGACTTGCTGGGTCTACTCTGCCCTGATCCAGTGGCCAGGATTTTAGGCTCAACTGTTCTTATAATCCCTTCTTTTACATTGATGAATGGTACAACTCCATGCCTCTGAGTTAGTCTCTCCAAAACAAAGGCACGAGGGCAGGTAGAATCAGCTAGTGTGTCAGCAAAAGCTTTCTTGTTGGATGAATGGTTGTCTGAGTAATTCTTGTGTCCCAGTTTCCAGCTCCCATGTGGGCAAAGGCTCCATTAGTAACCCTCTGAAAACTCAGGCAAATATGCCAACAAACTTTCCATCTGTCAAGAACGGCTATGCCTCCCTTCACATTGATCTTAACCTGCTTTGTAACTCCCCCTTTCATGGTTTTGGGGGGGGGGAAGGGCTCTCAGACCAAGCATTTGCAGAGAGCCACCTTAAGCTAAAGCATGCAAAGCATGAATAATATCACATCAGTCAATCAAAAGGTGGTGGTGGTGGGGATTCCTTGTGCCTTTCCAGAATACTGCAAGTAACCAGTGTTGCAATCCTATGCGTGTCTATTCAGTTCCACTGTGGTCAATGAGGCTTACTCCTAAGAAAGTATGGACAGGATTGTAGCCCAAGTGGCCATGGGCTCCAATTTACTGTTCTGAGGCTAGTCCAGGCACGTGCCTCGCCCACCGTACCTCCATTACACCACAAAGGGTCAGAGGGAAGGTGAACCAAATAAGTAGCTCTAGATCAGTGTTTCTCACAGTTTGTCCTTTGCCGTACCACTTCACATGGTTCGCTTATTTGAAGTACCACCAGAAGTGACTGGCAATGACATAATCACCAGTTATTTCTGGGTTGGGAGTCCAAATGCAATGCAACAAACTTCAGTAAGAGGCTCAGGGTGGACAGGAAGGTTTTTTTGAGCATGGACAAGCATGCTTTGGAGCTCTGCCTGCCAAGCCAAACCTCTTCCTGCTGTTCATTGCATCACATTCCTGATCTCGCTGCCAGGTGGCAGGGGTCCAGGGTCCTGCGAGTACCACTGGACACCACCTCAAGTACCACTGGTGGTACCTATACCACTGGTTGAGAAACACTGCTCTAGATGACTGAAGTGAGAGCTCCACACAGGCTACTACACATCCCAGGCGAGGGCAACTGAACCTCCCAACCCCCAGTGTCTGCAGCCAGTTCATTCCAGGAGAAAAATCCTTTCCCACCTCAAATATGGCAATTTGATCAAAAGTGTGAGCAAACCATGCATACACAATCCAAAACGAGGTGTGTGTTAGCTGGTGACAAGTTCGTGGCTCTCTTCTAAAAAAATAAAATCAAGAGATATCCGTCATACATTTATTAACACTTTGCCTAGAATCTTGTGAAGCTCTTGCATCCAACAACTGTTATTAGAAGGTGATTTCAGAGCTATACATCTCAAATTCTTCCCCAGGTTTTCCTCTTTTTGAGCTTCCTGCCATCACTCATGACTGAGAGATAAGAATTTTGAAAGCAAAGTTGCATGTAGCTCCTAGACCACCATTTGCCCCCCTGCACTATATGAAAACCCTTCCTGGGTCAGACTAGTTGGAGGGCTGCCATTGGCTCTCACCTTGTAGTACAAATTAATTGTAACTACTCCAGGTACTCTAGTGAATTGCCTCTAACTGCTGCTCAGAGGTAAGTTTGAAGCTACTTAGAGTAAAATCCTGCAATGTCCTCTTGATCCTGCAAGCAGTAAAACACAATGCACAGAAGCCTGAAAGTTGGTGCTCATTTGGATCAGAGGTTAATAAAGGATACTGGGCAGCTACAGTCACAATGAGCCAAACTCCAACATTTTAAAACAATTTTTAACATTCAATAGCCAACACTCTCACGCTGTAATCGGATGAGTTAAAACGAGACACACCAACACAAAACAGGATGGGACTCATTTGCAGATGCAGTTAGGGTAATGACCTCCAAAATTTGTGTGTGCAGTGTGGCTCACTCCTTAGTTAGCATATTTAGGATTGCATGTCTGAAACTCACAGGTTCAATTTCATCCAAAACATTTTCACCCTTCTCCTTATTCCTTTCTAATCAGAGTAATCTCCTTTCTAATCAGTCTTTTGAAAGCAGACTGTATTCTGATCTACAAAGCAAAAACAGATAACAGAAACTTTCTATCTTGAGATAGATTTTAAAGCTCCACTTTTCACAGCTAAAAACCTTTAAGACAAGAATAAATGAATTTAACATGCCTACATATTTAACAATGGTCATTTCAGAAATTGATAAAATTACTTGGCACCCATCATCAAAACATCTCTTGTAGCTAAGAGGACAGCACAAGCATCACACAAATGCGAGTTTATGCCTCTTAAGTCATCTGCACTGACCGTCAGCATCATAATGCTTCCAGATGTCCAGGAACTGGGATGCTGTCAGCTCCGCCAGGTGCAGGTAAGGAGGCTGCTGCTTCCCTGCCATGAGCGAGCTGGGTCCACGACAGTGCTTCTCCCTTGCCTACTTTCAGCACCAGGCGCTGTCCAACAGCCTCTCTCGCCTCTGCTCTCCCGGTCTTTATAAACCCTCTGGAAGTTGCAAAGAGCCCTGGTGTCCACTAGAGGGCCCATGAGGATGTCGCAGCAAGGAAAGACAGCTGAGAGACAGATCTGGGGGTCTGTGATGAACATAAGAACAGAAGAACAGCCCCACTGGATCAGGCCATAGGCCCATCTAGTCCAGCTTCCTGTATCTCACAGCAGCCCACCAAATGCCCCAGGGAGCACACCAGTTAACAAGAGACCTGCATCCTGGTGCCCTCCCTTGCATCTGGCATTCTGATACATAGCCCATTTCTAAAATCAGGAGGTTGCACATACACATCATGGTTTATAACCCATGATGGATTTTTCCTCCAGAGACTTGTCCTTTTAAAGGCATCCAGGCCAGACGCCATCATCACATCCTGTGGCAAGGAGTTCCACTGACCAACCACGCGCTGAGTAAAGAAATATTTTCTTTTGTCTGCTCTAACTCTCCCAACACTCAACAGATGGTCAGTGGAGGCTGACCTGGAGTTTCCAGAGGCCAGTTTTGGGAGGGGGGGAGCTACTTTTGGTTTCTGGACAAAGTGGCTTAATTGCATGTCATGCTAAACATCTGCTGAATGCCAGTGTGCTTACCAGTAGTTTAAAACAACTAACTAGCATCAGGATCTGGTTCTCTGCAGATGGGGAATGCAGCATGGGCAGAAGGGGGGGTCTTCACTCGCTGCCCCTGCCACGATTCCAATCCAGATCGCCCCCTTTATGGCTGCTGCCTACCCTGGAAACAAAGCAGCCACCCAAGAGAGTCTGCATGCACAGCGATCCCAGAGGCCAGAGAAGGTTTCCCACAAATAAAGTGATGAAGGGAAAAGAGGAAGTGAGCCTCAGGGCAGGAGCAACTGCTCTGCAGCGTAAGCTCACTAGCAACCAAGAATGAACAGAGCAAAAGCACCAGCTGAATGAAGAAGCCACAGGTACAGGTGGTGCCATTTGCGTGGACTTCCTCCCCCCACCCTCCACATGCCACAGCAGAAACCTTCCCTATGGCTGTGGCTGCATTTGCCTATCTTGACAAGACAGGTGATCTGGATCCAATGGAACGTGCAGCACAATTCCAACTTGCACTGGAACAGGCAGACCAGTGGACCTGCACAGTATCCAGCGCAAGTATCAGGCACTAGTATCGGCGCAAGTATCAGTATCAGCTCAACCCAGGCAAGAGGAAATGTGTCCCCTTACCCTGGGGAGACCCACTGCAGTCCCAATCAGGCTACCTGGATCTGCGCCAAAATCGGTGGCACAAATCTGAGCAGCCCAGGGCTGGCCCAGGCTGCCTGGGGTTAGGATCCAGCATAACTGTCAGATCCTGGCCCCACCCACTCACCCGCCCCTGGGAACACCAGCACTCTAAATGTTTGCCACAACCACTTGCAAATGAGAATGTGGTAGATATTGCCCAATCGCTCAATGGTGAAGTCTCATGCAGGGGACAAAACTGAACCTCCAGTTACACTGTGCCTGTGGTCCCCCAAAGAGCTGGGACTCTCCTCCCTTTGAGTACATACATCCTCACGGTCAGTGCAGCTTCAGAAAGCAGAGGGAGGTCCAGGGATCTCATCTTCAGGTCAGGTTTTGTCAGCCATCTTGCATGACAATGGTTAGCTTCTGTCCTCATCAGCCCCACAGCATCCTCAGTTTGCCGCCTTCTCTGAGGCACCATGAAAGGCATAAAAGAATGCCTGCCCAGCCTTTCCTGGAAAGGGTTTCTCGAAGGAGGAGAGCCACCCTCTACCTCCAAGAGGCACCTCATTCACCTACTGATGAAATCCTTGAGGCCCCAGTGTCTGATATGGTGAGATTCAACAGGGAGCAATTATAGAATCATTGAGCTGGAAGGACCTTCTAGATCAGGGATGGGCAAACTTTCAATTTAAGGGCTCCTAGACCTTTAACAATTGTCTAGAATAGGGCATTTCAGCAGGTGTCACAGATGACAAGCTGTACCTCCTGAAATTTTCTCTCCTACACAATTGTTAAAGGTCCAGGATCCTCTTTCGAGCTCCCTCTGCCCCAGCCTGGAATGTTTCCTGCTGCTGGTCCTTGTGCTGTGGCCCTGCAGGAAAGAGGAGGCTTCTGCTGCTCTGGGCCTCTCCTTCTAATTGCTCTGCCTCATCTCCTTCTCACACACACTAAGCGTCACTTGACCCCACCAGCCCTGCCAGCTGTCTCATTTTTCACAGAGCTGAGTCCTGCTTCTGCTAACTCAGAGGTCACTGGAGGATGCAGGCACCACAGCATCCTTTTGCAGAGGGTATTCCATGAATGCAAGAGATGGTACGCACCTGGAACCAACAATCCTGGAAGTAGACCTGGAGGAAGTGGCACAGGGGGCATTCTGGCCATCAGTTGTGCCAGCATCCAGATACAGTACAAAGGCAAATGTTGACATGCAAATAGATTCTTCTTGGAATAGAGAGAAGGAAGGAGAACCCCTTTCAGCCTTTTTCTTTCTTTCGTCCCAGTGGTTCTCAAACTTTATACAGATCCTAGAGCAGGGGTGTCAAACTCATATCATACAAAGGGCCAAATAGCTTTCATGATGCCTGCTGAGGGCCAGAGGTGATGTCATTACACAGGAAGTGATGTCATTAAAGAGGTCAAAACCAGAAATAAATACTCTGTTCTCATGTAGGAACTCATTAGCTGCTAATGACAGGAGAGAAAATAACAAATCTTTATCATATTTCAAGATATGGGAGAACCCAATTATCATGTGGGCCACCCTTTCAGCAGTGTCACCTCAGCATTGCTCAGCAGCTGAGAGCCTGAGGGCCAGATCAAAAGCATCTGTGGGCTGCATCCAGCCCCGGGGGCCTTATGTTTGACACCCCTGCCCTAGAGGCTGCTGCCAGATTTATAAATGCCAAGGGATGTGGCTATAATGGTGATTGGGCAGAAGTACTGTCCTCCCCAAGTAGCAGCTTGTTTAACCCTTTATGCATATAGCCTAATCTGTCCTGACAGTTTCACAAACTACCAAAAATTGGGTCACAACCCATCGTTTGGGAACCACTGTTCTATTCCCCATGTTATGTTGTGGAGTCCAGAAGGACACAAAGTGCTGAGCTTCCTATTAGATAATTAATTATTTTATCAGTGTGGTGCAGCTCTGTTTCGAATCCCATGTTCAGTTCTGGTCACCTCATTTCAAAAGGACAAGATAGAGGGTGGAGAAGACTCATACAATGTTGGAAGGGAGCTTGGAGGTCATCTAGTCCACACCCTGCTCAGTGCAAGCAATTGTTACAGCACCAGCCTCTCCTTGGAAACTACCAAAGAGGGAGAGCCCACAAATGTCTGAGGCATACTAGTCCAGCACAGGACTGCTCTGACGGAGTGGAAATTCTTCCTCCAGTCTAGTCTAAACTTCTACAGGCAAGGTCAACTAAAATGATCAAAGAGCTGGAACACCTTCTCTATGAACAAAGCTTATTGGAGTCCCGTAGCAAAATGGGAGTTGTTAGCTTTCAACAAAGAATAGTCAAGGAGCTGATTCATGCTCACTCCCTGAGAATATGGTCTACATATTCTCTGCAGCAAAGGAGTATAAAATACCAAGCGAGCCCCTCACCCTCTAGTTGAAGGAAAGAGGGGGTTGGTAAAACGTCTGGCTAATCCAGCAGTTTTCAGGAGTATCCTCATTTTCTTTGTAGGCTTTTCAAGGAAAGATAAGGAAGATCATGAGAAGACAAGAAATGGGGAGAAAGCATCCCTTGAGGCAGTGGCATAGCTAGAGGGGGTGTAAAGCACAAAGTTTTGCAGGAAGCCTCATTGCAGTGTGCAAGTGGCCCCTTCCCCTCCACTTCAGAATCATTTTGGAAGTGTATGCCTCCATTTTGCTTCCACCACCCGAAAAGGCTCCAAAGGGGAAGGGCCACTTGCATGCTGTGGTGAGGCTCCCTGCAAAACTTTGTTCTTTGTACCCCCTCTAACCACGCCACATTGCTGCCCATCTTCTTCTGCAATGGGGATAATCGTGCGGAGAGAGAGTTCTGTGTGTCCTAGATCAGTGTTCTTCAACCTGTAGGTCATGACAACAATGGGGTTGCAAAGCCGCATTTGGGGAGTTGTGTCAACCCACCCAGGCCCTGGCCACCCTCTGAAGCTGTATCCAGGGCCCTGAGCCAGTGGCATCACTAGGGTTGGTGTCACCCAGTGTGGTAACTCATGGTGTCACCCCCATGGATTACTTCCACCTCCAGAGCTCTGGGTTCAATCAGTCTGCCCGGCCAGCCAACACCTTCCCTCCCATCAGGTAGAACTGGCCTCATGGAGAGCAAAAGACGGAAACCAGGCCATGTCTACCAGATGGGTAAACCATTTCTACAGAGGCCACACCTACTAGATGGGTAAACCTGGGCCCTGGAGACAGGTAGACTGGGTTTATGGACAAGAAGTTCAATGGGATGGCCTGGTGTGTCAGGCATGCTGCTAGACCTGGGCTCTGCCTCAGGAAGCCTGGTAGACCTGGGCTCCCAAGACTTTGCTGTCACTCTCCTGATGGTGTCACCTCTCCACATCACCCTAGTGACACCACTGCCCTGAGCAATGGTCTCCTCATTTAGGAAAACAGAGCAAGTCTTCTGGGCCAGGAAGAGCTAATTTCCCTTCAGAATCAGTTATGGTCCAGACTGCTTGTGCAGGGGGCTTCCCCCCACTGAATGCCACTTGCAATAATTCCTGTAGAATTCCTGTGTTTGGACCCAAAACGGTGAGGAAACTGTCCTTCCTCCCTTCCTGCCACCTGCTCTGACAGCTCTTGACTAGGAGATGGTGTTGCCATGGATACCAGGACAAGGAACTCTGCTCCAAAAGTGAGGTTTGCCAGACATAAACGGCAAATTAAAGATTAAAGGAACACCGAAAAGTTCTCTGAAGCGGAGAGCTGCTCCGCGCTGCAAACTCAAGTGGCTGCTGAACTGCTGCTCAGCTTCCATGTACGAGTAGTAGCACTGAGACCTCAGGCTGTCCGGCCTTGCTGAATTTGCTTGTGTCAGGGAAAAGCCAGGACTGGGGTGGGATGGTGGAGTGTGATCAGTGTAAAAGAGAATTCTAGAAGGGGGAAGAGCCATGTTCCTGAGCTGGGCATTGCTCACTCTGGGTCAGTTCCCTCTGAAAAGGTACCCCACATCTGGGAGCTCAAAAACAGGAAGAGCTAACAGGATCAAGGGTATTTGGCATGGGGGTTTAGTGGAGAAAGGTTCTGTCTTCTGGCTGAATGCCATCGAGCTTCTGCAGGCCACTATAAATCAAGCCTAAGCAGGTTCTCAAGGTCTTAACTGTTCTTGCCAGCTAACTTCTCCACACTCCTCTGCACTTTTACCGCAGGAGGCCCATCAACAACTCCGTCCTCTCACAATGGTAATAGTACTTTTATTGTCTTGGCTTTGCATCTCCCCTCCAATGGCACAACCCAAGATGCTTCTGCTTAGCTCTTCAGGCAGTACAATAGCTCAACCAACAGACCATACCTCCTGCCCCATCTTGAAGAGATTCAAGAACACTGCACATGTAAAGAGTGTATATAAGCAAAAATGTCACCATGTTTGCCTTGTTTCTGTCTCCTGGCATTGTGGTGATTGAAGATATTGTTCCTGGTGGCCATTTTCCTTACTGTGCATCTCTCAGCTACAGGAACCCTCTCAGGTTTGGAGCTGGTTGCCCCTCAGCTCCCTGGACATGCCTCTTTGGTTTTCATAGCCCTCTTGCCTATAGGGATTAACTCTTTCTCCTGGCCCTGTGTCAGACCTGGTGGCTCCCAGAGCTGGGTGATGTCATGGAGCAATGTGGCACCCCCTGGTGCCTGTGCTGTCACCCCCTCCATGGTGCAAGCATGGCCCTTGTCTCAAAAAATGGCTCTATTTGGAGCCATGCTAAGATGAAGGGCAGACGGGAGGGCCAATTTCGTGGCATTTGCCACATGAGCAAGGTAAGTGCTGTCACCCCTCCTCAGCGGAAGCAGCAGAAAACTGCCACTTCACCGCAGGGGACAATGTACCCCTCTGGCCCCACTTCAGCTACACCACTGCCCGACCCTACCGCAGTTCCTGATATGAAGGCAAGGAGAGATTCTATCACAACTGGCCACCCCTCTCTGCTCTAGTGAGCAGGAACTTCCTAGAGGAGGTGCTGCTGCTGCAGTGTAAGATTTCCAGATGGGGAAGGCCCATCTCCAGGGCAAGGTTTTCAAAAGGGAGGGGCAAAGGAGAGGAAGGAGCTTCCAGGCCCTCCAGGTCTTTGTGAGTGAATGCTGTGTTAATTATTGAGGAAATGGTACGACTGCTGCAAGTATATAAATATTTGACTATTTCCAGCTCAGCGCCTCTTCAGCCTGACAGGGAGGCGAAGGAGGAATGAAGCAGGGACTTCTGTGCCTCAGATGCTCCTTGCCGTTTGCTGCTTCTTTTACGGAACTTCTGGTGAGGAAGTGAAAGCTGTGGAAAGAGATGCTCATGCAAAAAGTCACTTCGCAGAAGTAACAAGGCATAAGAGCAAAGCCCAGGTAATTAGTGCCCAATCTGCCTTTTTACCGCCTTGGCTCTGCAAAACTGTAAGCTGTCATTATCGAGTCTACACCCTGTGTTACTTGTGCAGAAGGCCCCAGACTCACTTTCCATCCCCAAATGTTTGCCATCCTAAAATTAAACTTGAAATCACACTGCCCTGTTTTGGTTTTCCATTCTTACAACCAGGATTCCTGTAATTAGAGGTGTTCTTTAACATTTGTATTTTTTTCACAGATTTCGTTTTTTCCTAAGGAGGAAAAGTACAGAAAGGGGTGTCATGTATTTTTATTCCAAGGGTGCATTTTTAGAAATTATAATCCCTTTACAAGTGTTCTAGGTAGGTTATATAGATGGCATAGCAGATGCAGCCACAGTCATTACCTATGCACTCCTCCAGTCCAACCCATTAGTTATGCTTTATTTTATTTTTTTGCCAATTTCCTGGTTTATTTCTTTGCAGAAATTGTGTGTGTGTGTTTGTGTGTGTTTGAATGAGAAGTGCAGAAGGCAGTGTTATGTGTTTTTATTCCTCCCCCCCCCCAAAAAAAAATACCCCCCACCACACCTTTATCTATAATTCTAAATCTGCTGGGAGCAATTGTTTCTAATATCCCAAACTCCATAGGTTTCAGTGGATCAGTTTTCTTGGTGTCTATGTTGGGTAAACATTTCTCATTATATTTATGCAATTTCCCCAAAATCCAGACAAATCCGAAATGCAGGCACCTTCTCATCCCAAGCAGTCTGGATAAGGGATACTCCATCTAGTAGCAGAGGGACACTTCATATTGCCCTGGTGACATCCAGGGTACCTTCCTGGGGCACAATGTGAGAACTGCTTGGAAAGACAGCAACTGGTGGCTCCCTATTCAGACCACCTGCCCTCACACCTCTACACACTGGCCTGCCAGTCCAGAAGCAAATAATCACCTTCTACCGACCTGCGTTTGTAAGATCCAGATTCCAACACAGACATTGTTCGTAAAGGCCAACTCTGCTCAGAGTAACTGGCAGATTGTAATATCCTCCAACTCTGTCAGGGGGGAAAAGGCTGGCTTCATGATGTTATGGCCACTGGGTGACTGTCCTTTAATCTTTCCTCAGTGGAAGTTCGTGGTGAGGGTTTTTTTTGTCCTGAATGGGAAATCAGCAAGAAGTGGGGGTATTAGAGACCAGCACTCTGGGGGGTGGTGAGAAAGTGGTAGGAAAGAAAGCCATTGACAGTTTTGAATTTGGGGAGAGGGAGAGGGAGAGGGAGAGAGAGACTAGAAAGTATTTGTGCTGGAGTTTACGGACTGGTACTAGAAGCACCTGGGGTGGGGGAAACTGCTGGAGATCTCACACAGTTGTTTTGGGAATCTGTGCTCCCTTCTGTAGGAGTCTGTTTACTTCCAATAGGCTCTTTGTGCCACCAGTGGTTCCCAAACTTTTTAGCGATGGGGCCCACTAATAATAATAATAATAATAATAATAACTTTATTTCTACCCCGCCTTTCTCCCCGAAGGGACTCAAGGCGGCTTACAACATATTAAAAACAATTTAAAAACAAATAAAAACACTATTTAAAATGACACTCTGTAAGGACCCACCTAGCTTTATGAGTCTTTAAAAAAAAGGTGATCTAGAAAGAAATAATATTTGTATTTATTTACGAGGAATATTTCATTCATTTACTCACAAAAAAACCCTCTATTTCTTGTAATGAGGCAGCCTTAATTAGTAGCCTCAAGGCTTGAGGGCTTAGTTCTATGACCCAGCCTTCACCTGCCCTCACTACCTGCCATTGATGGAGTTGGAAAAAAAAAACACCAGAAAAAAGATGCTAAACATTTATCTCCCTATATTTATACAAGCTTGCAAACTGCAGGAGCTCAGCTGTTCGCAGGGCAGTTAGCAGCAAGCAGATTTTTGCATAGCCTCAGGGCTTGAGGCAATTAGTTATCTGATCTTTCTATCACCTGTGTTTTCATTGGATGCTCTGTGGGACCCACCAGAAACTGGGACATGAGCCACTGAATGGGTCCCAACCCACAGTTTGAGAAACTCTGGCATATACTGTATGTCAATAAAGCAAAGACTATGAAGTGCTCTCACAGCCAAAGGGCATACACCCCTTGTTGCCCTGGGAATTCTCACTGGTCAGGAAAGTGGGAGAATTGCTTAGCCATGTGCTCTTTACACATTTCCTCTAACAAAACATCAGCTCTTTGAGCAGATTATGTGGATTTGGGTCACTGCCAGTAGGATTTGGTAACATTAGAAGAATAGATTATTTTAGACAGTCCAGGGCAGACACGATCCTGCTCTAAAAGGGTTCCTGTTTTACGAAAAGTATAAAAGGTAAGGCAGATCCAGGCCTGTTTCCATCAAGTTAGCAGGGAACTGGTTCTGACAAAGCACCAGAATCTGGCCTAAACAAGAAAAACAGAGCCCTGCTCAGTCAAGCCGTCTCAGTGGGTATCACACTGATGCTGTGAACTTGTATGTTCTTTTCAGTACAGGCTTGGTTCCTGTCATCGCATCCAAGGACTTGACAGATAGAGAAAGGGCAGGAACAACCAGAGGCAGCCTTGCCTGCTTCCTTTTTCAACTCAGAAAGTTGTGGCTTCCGTTTGTGTGTCTTCTGGGCCATTCCACAGACTATCTCAACCACTCAGAGCACTCTGGATATTGTCAGCAGCGATGGGTCACAGCTGCGGTACTAATTTCATGGGAATTCTGGCCACACCTTGAGGGACAGATGTCCCCTTTCAAGCCAGAACCAGCCTTCTGTACAGCATTGTAACCAGTGTTATGCCACATCTGCACTTGTTTCCCAGATGTTCAGGTATGAGAAAGGAAGGCAGGCCAGCTGCATGATGCAGAGGTTCCGCTGGCCCTGTTGTTGCCAACACTGCTCATTTACACGCACACGTGTTCCTACATGTGTCATGCACAAACACATACAAAGCAACTCAAATGGACTCAGACTGGGGGAATTAGCAGCACTGTAGAACAGTGTTTCTCAAACGGCGGGTCAGGACCCACTAGGTGGGTCGCGAACCAATTTCAGGTTGGTGCCCATTCATTTCAATATTTTATTTTTGATATATTAGACTTGATGCCACCATGGAATGGTGGAAACATTGGGGAAATGTTACAGATCTGCACTTTTAACAGGTTATTCTGTATATGCTTTTAACAATGATAGTAAATGGGACTTAATCCTGGGTATGTGTGAGTGCAGCCTAGAATTGCAGACTAGGATTGCTAAAAATTTTCCTGCTTGCTGATGTCACTTCTGGTCATGACATCACTTCCAGTGGGTCCAGACAGATTCTCATTCTAAAAAGTGGGTCCTGGTGCTAAAAGCTTGAGAACCACTGCTGCAGAGTGAGTGTGCAAATTCAGCAGTGTCTGTTAGTGTTGGGATTGTTGACATGGGTGACCGATGCAAACAACCTTAAACTGCCTCAAAATTAAGGTTACCGGTAACCACAAGACCGAGCTTTTCAAAAGAAGGTAGAGTTTATTAAGGAATATAAGTGGACAAGAAAAAGGCACCTTTACTTTCAGTTACTGTGCTTAGGAGATCAGTTACAGAGCTTTAAATGGTTGCAGGTGAAAGAAATACTTGTAGGAGAGAGAGAGAAGGAATTATTATGAGGATCAAAGGGGGGGGGAGAGAGAGAGAAATTACCAATCCTATTTTGCTGGGTAGGTTTTGAGTTCGAAGTCTGTCTAAGTAGCAAGAGCTGGCCTGCATGGTTTCTAGGTTTCATTCAGAAAAGTGCAGCAGAAGGTGCTCCTCTGAGCTAGAAAGGTAGCTCCTCCGAGGGTGAGAGCAACTACCAAAGCAAGAGGGCTCAGTAAGAGGCTCCTGATGTCAGGACAGCGATGCCAAGCAAAAAATGTGGAGGCTTTCAGAAGGAAACACCACCAAAATGGAAGGGGGGTGACCCAGGAACAGAGAGTGGCAATAGTGAGGAGTCGAGGGAGTGGGGCCAGACTGGTGGGGAATGCTGTTTGTATCTTTCTCCCAAGATCCTCCAGGGCTGCCCCTGGAACCTCCACCCTCACTGTCAGAATCCTGAACAGCTGGTGCTGGTGTGGCTTCAGCTTTTGAGGGACTCTGGAGCAAAGGCCTGGTGAGAGCCCTTCCCGGAAACATGTTCCTTCCATCCTTTGGAACTGTGTGCGCATACCAACTCCATCTCCTCTCCCAGGGTGACCAGATGTCATCACCACAAAAGAGGACAAAGCACCCCAAAATGTAGGATGTCCGAGAAAAATGTAGGACATGACAAAATAACAGCTAAGAATGCTCGTATATTGATTTCACGTGGTTAATTTAAACACTAGATTACATTATTAAATTTTACATTACATATAATTTATTATATAGAATTTATTAATGACAGGTCGCCTGCAGTGACCTGCTCACAGGGAAAAGGAGGACATTTATGTTCTTTTCCAGAACTCGAGGCTAAAAAAGAGGAAATGTCCTGCAAAAAGAGGACATCTGATAACCCTGTCCTACCCCCCCCCCCATGGTGCCTGGGACCTAAGCAGTAAATGGAAAACAGTCCTCCTTCACACTGTTGCTAGAGCATATCTATTTGTGTACTGTCTTTTTAGGCCAAAGCCTCCCAAAGCGGTTTACCAGCAATGAAAATCAGCAAGAGAACAATCCATTTCTCTCCTCTTTGGGGCCACAGATGTCAGAGCAACCCTGGCTGCCTCATCTTCTGCACAGAGCAAGGGCTGGGTGTGTGTGGGTGTGTGTGAGAGAGAGGTGGTCACAGATCTCATACCAGCCCAGATGTTCTCATGGCTGCTGGCTTCTAAGGAAGGCCTGAGGTAAGTAGTCCTAGGGAGGAAACAGCTGCAGGTGGCAGTTCAAGGCAGGATTCACACCTACTGCTGGTGTAACCTGCTCCCTACTTCCACCTGGTGCCCCATGGTCCATGTTGGACTTACAGGGCAAAGATGAGGAAAGGGACAGTCGAATCTGCAAAAAGATGACTGGGGGAAGAAGAGGATGGCCCACCCCTGCCAGTATTCTTTACGGCTTCTCTGCAAGCTGGCTAGAGGTCCAGTGTCCAGTGGGCAACAGGGGACCGCTGGGAATTGTGAAATGGCACTGAGGAAGATGATGGTCTGCTGCTACTGTTCCCTCACAACTGCCCAGTAAGCCTCCCTATGGACCCATCCATGCAGCCACTACAAGCAGATTGCATCACTAGCAGATTGCAAGGAGTCTGAGGGGGTGGCAGATTTGGGATGACTTTCACCCTGAGTCTGCTGCCACCTCTGCCTCCCTTCAACCCTCCAAAAATGATCTGCTTTGCACTCAAAGCAGATCCTTTCCCTCCTTACCGTGCTCCTTGTGTGCTGCCTTGAACCTTGACTTCCAGTTTCATTTACAGGGGAGTTCTGTAATGTCCCTGTAAATGAAATTGAAAGCCCAGGACTTCTGGGTTGCAGGGCAGTGTGCGAGGAGCATGGTAAGGAATTTTTCTTTTTTGCTAGTGATGGGGTAATGCGGAGCCCGCCCTGAGCTGGCAGAATGTGTGGCTAAGGGCTTGCCCAGGGCTTATTCTTTGCTCTATCCAGATTCATATCTCATATGGTAAAGACCGCCTGTTATCTCACTCTGTCTCTCCCTGCACAGACAGCTCTGCTACTCGCCTTGCCCTATACCTCCAGGCTGCTTTCGGTGGCTTGTTTCACAGCTACTCAAAGACATGGGATGTTCCATGAATTAGTAACACTGAACGTGTGAGGGCCCAACCATGAGCTACGTGACGAGGGGTCTCAGTTGATCTCTTGTACTAACCCTTCCCTTCTTCTGTTCCTGGGACACAATTTTCTTTCCCCATGAAAGAACTGACTATGCTCTCTGATCAGATGTTCACTTGTAACTTTTTTCCCCTCCTCATTGCCACTCTCTCTAGCAAGCCTTGTTTGATGAAAGAAAGCATTGGAATGAGGTAACAAGTTCAGAAGCCTGAGATGACAGCTCATTTCATGCTTCCACCTGTTTAGCTTTTCTTCTTAATTGCATCAGATGCCTGAACACACCCCAAACAGTTTCAAGGCGGGAGGAAGTCACCAGGGAGGGAGTCACCTAGAAAGCAATGAGATCAAGCACATGGTTGTCAGTCTCCCTAGCAAAGCAAAGCTGACAGTCAGTTATGGATCAGGCAATTGATTTTAAAGATGATCTGGTTGGAAAGCCACCCTGAATTTATGGAGAAATGGGATAGGAAAAAAAAAACTGCCTGATGTAATTTACGCCTTAACCCGCTCTTTGGTTGACTCCCTCACTGCAGAATCTGAATTAAAAGATGTAACTTCATTTAGCATTTGTCCATGGGACCTGGAACAGGGTGTCTTAAATCACCAAGTTCTTAGCTAGAGATCAAACTATGACCTTTGCCAGTATGGCATTTTCAAATAATACCATCATGTTATATATCAATCAGTGCGTGATTTCATGCGGAATGCAATAAAACAAACCACGTTGAAATATCTCTATCAAAAGTTATAGCCCCAAAACCAGTGGGGGCGGGGCGATGGTACATCACCACACCCCACCCACTGCATGGAAAGGGGTCCATCATAGGGGTGAGGCGCCGGCCTCCTGCACCAAGTGATGCAAACCCTAGTGAATTCACCAATACTAAGCCTCTTATCCCAGCCCAAGCCCTAAGCCTACCTTTGCGTTTTAAAAATAAAAAGTACAGCTAATAGTAGTTAACCATATATTGGGACACAAATGTCCAAAATGCAAAAAAAAAAAAAAAAAAAAGGGGGGGGTGCAAATGTACAGGAATGCCAATGACTGGGACACATTGGGGCACAGTTATTGCCAATGACTGGGACGTAGTGCTCCTGTCACCTACATTTTTGTGTGCTCATCTTTGCAGAAAGATGTTAGAAAAGAAGAGGCTGTGGGATCTCTCTCTCTCTCTCTCTCCAGAGGCCCTCAAGTTTGCTAATCTTGTCCTGGGCTTGGTTCAGATGACCATCTCTCCAAAAGAAGATGGTACTGTATGGGCAAATTTTCTAAGCCCAAAAGCACTGCAACAGAGTCCTCATAACAGTCCCACTGAGTCCTGCAAGAAACTGCTTCTCGCTTGTGTCCCCCCACCTGGAGCCCTAGCTGCCATGAAATCTCTCCTTCCAACCTGAAAGCTCACCCCGAGTTCTACTGCTCTTCCTGACTCTGGTCAGACCCAAGGTGAAGGTGTGTGCATGCACACACACTGTGTTAGTTGTATTTGTTTCAATGTTGTCACCTTTCTTCTCCTGGGCTGGTGGCCAGGTTGTGACGAGGAGCGAGGAAGAGATGCTCACAGCACCCTTTGCTGCACACAGCTTTGCCCTTGCTTTGACACTTTCGAGTCACTTTCTTGAGGAGCTGCATGTGATGTGCAAAGCTGCAGCTCAATCAAGCTCCAGCTGTTCTTCCCAGCTCCTTGCAGGACTCACACTTTGCATTTTTTTCAAGGTGTTCTCTGCAGCGATAAAAGGTTACAGGGACAGTGCTGAAAATTTCGTGCCCTTCTGAAATCTGGCTGGGAAGCCCAGGAGAGGACTCTTGAAGAGGATTGCGTGATTCAGCTATCATCCAGCTGGGGGGACTATGAAGACATTAGGCTTCTGCAGGAGAGACAGAAAGCAGCAAAGAGATAAATCACAGATCAGTCAATAACAATGTTGTGCTTGAGGTGGTGGAATAAAAAGTAGGTGCTTGTGAACACGTACGTCGCACTTTCCAAGTGTATTATCACATTCTCACAACAACCTAGTAAGGCAAGTCAATATTATCAGCTTCCTATTGCAGCCAAGGAGCTGAGAAGGAATTGCTTTCTAAAGGCTACCAAGTAAGAACTCATGGCAGAGGCAAGATGTGAACTGGGGAAATAGATGATGAGCCCATAGGTGGAGCAGCTCTGTAAGAACATAAGAACAGCCCCGCTGGATCAGGCCAAAAGCCCATCTAGTCCAGCTTCCTGTATCTCACAGTGGCCGACCAAATGCCCCAGGGACAGAGCTCTGTGGGCTCTGTCAATCTACACAAGCCACAGCAAGGAGCTCTAGGAGCCCACTGCAGCATGACAAGCAGCTGTGATGATGTCATCAATGTTAGATTAACCTAGTAGCAAAAGTAGCATATGGGGCTCCACATTTTTGAGGGCACCGCACTGAACGTCTGCAAGCTGTCTCTGGCGAAATCGGTATCTCACAATCGGGCAACCCTGATGTTGACATGTTGGGGGAGCTGCATGGTACCTAATCATTATGGACATCATTAATAACATGATATGAATAATTTTGTTAAAAATTTAACTTTACTCCAGGTACAATCTTATTGTGTGTTAGCACTGGCGCCCAGAAAACATAACTTTTAAATTGTTGTTATTTTTGACATTTGAAATTGATACCTACATGTAAGTGACACTATTCCTGAAGTGTCAGACATATTTGTTCTATATGGCTGTATAGCAAATGAAAAAATTGAATTAGTTAACTATGAAAGTAAATAATTCATGTCCTAATATTTATCCGTAATTTTTAAATTTAGGGCCCCTTCATAACATACACTAAGGCCCCGCATTAGATTAATCTGGCCCTGCCCGAGGGCCCTGAAAAAGTCTTCAGTGAGGCATCCTGTGCTGAACATATTGAGACAAAGGTGAAACATTATGAACCTCAGCCCTCCGTGACTGTACAACACTTTATAAATTTAAATCCTGTACCAGAGCTCAAGGAGAGGGCATAGCTGTCCTTGTCGTAACACTGAAGCATCTTGCATCTAGTTGTTCCTTTGGAACCCTGCTAGATGATATGTTGCAAGAACAGCTGGTTTGGGCATTGGGGACCAGCTATTTGATGCTGTCTTTTAGCCATGCCAGATTTGACTTTAAAAATGGCCTTGGAGACTGCCTGTGCAATGGAATCTGCAGCTCACAGGGCGGAAAACCTCCAGCCAGGTCCCCAAACCACACCAATCCTCAGAATGGAGGCAGAATCAGGCCACCCAAATCCATGGGGAGGAGTCATAGTATTCTTTGAAGATTTAGGGGACCTGAAGGACTGGAAGGACTCCCTATCCAAGTGGACTAAGTAGTACAACCCAAGTTTTACTAGGCTAGTTGGTTGACAGCCTAAAGGTGATGTGGAGCTGATGCAATTGGAAGCAGCTGGTGTCATTCATCATTTATTCAGAATGGGTAGATCCAGTTGTACCAGTCTTACAACAGGATGGGTCAAATTGAATCTGTGGAGGTTAAAAGTGGAGTACCCTGGATGGGGCAATTGGGGTAGCCACCCTGGACCCTGTGTTAGCTTGACCAATATATGCCAGAAAAGGGGGGCCCTGCAAACCAAGTCATAAGACTAGTCAATGCCCAGATTGGAAGAGCTGCGGAAAAAAATAAAACTGATGGGAAGCATCAAATTCACAAAACTTCCACAGACGAATGACACTCTGGGTAAAGAAATGTTGTCCCCTTTGAAAGGCATCTAGGGGGCAGGCCAGGAGTCATCACCACATCTAGTGGGCAGGAGTTCCACAGACGAATGACATGCTGGGTAAATAAATGTTGTTTCCTTTGAAAGGCATCTAGGGGGCAGGCCAAGAGCCATCACCACATCCAGTGACCAGGAGTTCCACAAGCGAATGACACACTGCCTAAAGAAATGTTGCCCCTTTGAAAGGCATCTAGGAGGCAGGCCAAGAGCCATCACCACATCCAGTGGCCAGGAGTTCCACAGATGAATTACACTTTGGGTAAAGAGATGTTGTCCCCTTTGAAAGGCATCTAGGGGGCAGGTGCCATCTCCACTTCCAGCAGCAAGGAGTTCCACAGACTGATGTATTGTATTGGCAACCTTCAGTCTCAAAAGACTATGGTATCGCGCTCTGAAAGGTGGTTCTGGCACAGCGTCTAGTGTGGCTGAAAAGGCCAATCCGGGAGTGACAATCCCTTCCACACCGGGAGCAAGTGCAGTCTGTCCCTGGTCTGTCTCCCTGGCTATGGGCCTTCCTTCTTTGCCTCTTAGCCTCAGACTGTTGGCAAAGTGTCTCTTCAAACTGGGAAAGGCCATGCTGCACAGCCTGCCTCCAAGCGGGCAGCTCAGAGGCCAGGGTTTCCCACTTGTTGAGGTCCATCCCTAAGGCCTTCAGATCCCTCTTGCAGATGTCCTTGTATCGCAGCTGTGGTCTACCTGTAGGGCGTTTCCTTGCACGAGTTCTCCATAGAGGAGATCCTTTGGGATCCGGCCATCATCCATTCTCACGACATGACCAAGCCAACGCAGGCGTCTCTGTTTCAGCAGTGAATACATGCTAGGGATTCCAGCACGTTCCAGGATTGTGTTGTTTGGAACTTTGTCCTGCCAGGTGATGCCGAGGATGCATTGGAGGCAGCGCATGTGGAAAGCGCTCAGTTTCCTCTCCTGTTGTGAGCGAAGAGTCCATGACTCGCTGCAGTACAGAAGTGTACTCACACGCTGAGTAAAGGAATGTGGTCCCTTCTAAAAGGCATCTAGGGGGCAGGAGCCATCACCCTGTCCAGTGGCCAGGAGTTCCACAGTTTTCTTTGGTCTATGGTGGGGAGAAGAGCAGACTGGAGGCAGGCAGGAGACTTTGAGGAGCAGCCCCTGCAGGAGCGCCTGCCTGCCTGCCTGCCTCCCTAGCAACGGTTCCGTTGACGCGTTGCCATGGCGCTGGCAGGCCTGTTGCCGGGGAACCGCCACTGGCCGGCGGAGAGCGGAGGAGCCCCGCGGGCCTCCCGGAGTGACCGGAGGGGCTGCTGCTGAGGACCAGCGGAGGGAGTAAGTGCTCACCGGCCTGCCCGCGGAGGCCGCAGCGCGCCCCAAGCGCCCTCAGGCGTGCGGAGCCGCTGCCCCTGTGGCGGGGAGGTCTTGGAAGCCGCCGCTGCCCGCCCGGGTTGGGCGGGGCGCAAGCTGCCAGCAGGCCGCGGCCCAGGCAGGACCAGCGGAGGCCGGACTCGCCCCCTGCGGCGCTGCTGGGGCGCTCAGCTGCAGGCTGGGCCCCCCCGGGGAGGTCTGCACCTGCAAGGAGGGGCTCCTGTGCATGGGGAAGGGAGCCCCCCGCTGTGCGCTGGGCTTACAGGGTGGCCAGGTGCAAGGGGCAGGCAGGGGGCAGCCTCCACTGGAACCCTTGTCCTGGAGGGAGAAGTCTGGCAGGTGCAGCTTCTCACCCTTTTCATGCTGGGCTGCAGCTGCCCACAGCCCCTCTTCTAGGCAGGGCTGCAAGCTATCAGTCAGTGGTCTTCAATCTTTTCTGTGCCAGGACTTCAATCAATCAATCAATCAATCAATCAGTTATGAGACTGGGGACCTACCATCGATCTTGACCTGCTCCCAAGACCCTATCACCCTGCCCCCATCACTGCCCCCATTACTCCTGTCCCCATCACACCTCCCAGGGTGTTCACTGCAACCAAATTGGAGAGAGCAGAAAAAGTTACCATGAAGCCTGGCACAAGTGACAGCTATTTTAGCACAATTGCTAAGAACCTGAGCAGGACTGGAACACAATCTCCTGGGACTTGAAGGGGCACGTCTGATGCCTCCCCCTTTACCTGGTGGTGGTCTTCAACCTTTTTCCATTCCCATAAGTTGCCGTAAACCCACAATTGAGGCTTCACATCCCCATTGGGGTCCTGACCCCAAGGTTGAAGAATATGGTGCTAGGGTTAGGTTCCTTGAAAACCTAGTGAATACCAGATTAGTGGCTACTGAATCATTGAGCCTATGGAGAAAATAGGGTTAGGTTCCAGGAGACTCTTTTCACCATACATTCTATGCACCTTATGAATCTGAACCTTAAGTTGAAGTCTGTGGGGCTGGGTGATAGCAAGGGTTTCTCGACATCTCCAGCATCTGAGGCTTCCTCCTCCGTGCCTTCTGTCCCATAACACATTGAAGGTTGCTGGACATAACACATGGAAGGTTGTGAGAACTCGGGGTTCAGCAAAGGGGAGGGGGTTGCTTCACTCTTCCCCTCTTCTACCTGTCTCTTGGCTCCTGGGCTTGCCCCCACCACAGTATTCATGGATAATGAGAACAGGAGGTTATGTGGCAGTTCTGCCCCTTGCAGATAAGTGAGTTCATAGATGCTGTGCCTGTTTAGATTGCCACCTTCCATAGCCCTCCCTCCAGACTGAACCCATTCACTAGAAATAGCACCTTGTCTCTTGTCATAAATATCAGTTGCTGCAGCAGGATCGAGTAGTGCCGCTTATCCTCCAGCCATCCCTTTGGCTGTCTTTGGTCCAAGGATCCACACAGTTTGCAAGTGTGCTCCAGATTGTGTAGCTGCAGACATTTAAAATTTGTAATTCTGTATAACAGTGATAAATTGGCAACCTTGTTACCTGATGTAAAAGATGCTCACACAGTATTTTACCATTTGTAGGAATGGAAAGGTGAGGGAAAGGCCATGCTAAGTTCTTCTTTAAGGCAACATTGGTCATAGAGGTGAAATGGATTAAAGAATTTGTGCACAGCCAGCATATAACACCCTGGATTTTTTTTCCCCCTTGCTGATTGCTGTTTAGATGTTTCCAGGTGAAGGAGAAAGTAGCAGCACTTCAACTTAACCAAGTTGAGCAGTACCTCAACTTGGAACTGCTAGGTAGCTGGCTGGAAGCAGTGCTCCGATTTTGAAGGAGGTGCTCACCACTTCTAACTCTGATGCAACTTTTTGCTTCACTGCTAAGTGGCGCGAAAGGCTCCATCAGAGCTTTTTGGCAGGAGCAAGTGCTCACCTCCTTGGCACAGCTTCCAGTGGTGTGAAATAGTTCTGATGGAACCTTTTGCACTGGTTAGGCTCCATTGGAGCCTGGTCAACTTCCTTCCTATCTTTTGTTTTTTCAAAAGGTGAAAGGAAGCGGAGGCACAGAAGTAATTGCAGTGATGATGACATCACTGCAATTACTTCCATGTCAGGGGGAGGCTTTCCTGGTGGGAAAGCTGCTATGACCACCACTGTCCGGTGATAGTGGCGCAACTTAGGCGGGGAAGTTAACCTACTAGTACATTCTAGAGTCGCATTTGAACGAAATCATGAGCTTAGCAGGTGACCAAATATCCCGTATGACTTACTGATGTGGCCATCAGTTGGGGCTTCTTTTACTCTTTAGTATTTTAAATATGGTCACTTTAAGATTAAAATAAAAATAATAAAGGATGAACAAAACTGTATTAATAAAAATAAAAGGATTTGTTCTGCAAATTTAAGATTCGTCAAAAGGCTACACTTAATGACCTAGGCCTTAAGGCCACAGGCTCCCCATCCCTGAGCTGTTTCTTTTGGGACAAGTAGGGGTCCAATCCTATCCAACTTTCCATCACCGGTGCAACTCCAATGCAGCCCCGAGGTAAGGGAACAAATGTTCCCATACCTTGAAGACGTCTCTGTGACTGCCTCCCCACCACTGGACAGTGGCGTTCCTGGGGAGGGAAGAGGACAAATGCCCCAGGTACAAATGCCCCAAGGCACCCCCGCACACCACCCAAGGCTTTTTGCACAGAGGTGTTCTAAGGGCTGGGGAAGCAGCGCGCTGCCTCCTCAACCCTCCAAAGAACTTGCAAAGGCCTTGGAGGGCCAAAAAACATCACTTTCTGTTTCACAGAGGAAACCAGAAGTTACGTTTTTATGCCCTTAGAAGGCCTTCTGAGGGCCAAGGAAACCTTCCCAGCCCTCAGAATGCCTTTTCATTAAAACGTCACTTCCGCTTTCCTCCATGAAACCAGAAGTGATTTTTTTTAACCCTCCGAGGCCTTTACAAGGCCTTTGGAGGGTTGGGGAGAGTGTGCGCTGCCTCACTGGGCTGCCAGAAGGGAGGTGGGGGTGGCAGCCTGTGGGGGGGGGCTGCAGCTCTCCGGGGGGTAGTTGCAGACTGGTGGGGGGCAGCTTGCATTTGTGGCCCTGGGCACTACCATGGCCAGGATTACCTCTGCCGCAGGATGCAGTGCATGCTCCATTGGGACAGCTGCACCAGCAGTGGAAAATTGGATAGGTTTGGATTCTAAGTGCTGTTCTGATCCAAATAAACACAATTTTTGGTGATTTTGGTACCTGACTAGATACATGAAGGAATATATGTAAGTGTCTTCTGGCCCTTGGCAGTTTACATAATCCAGGTTTCATAAGAACATGAAAGCCCTGGGGGATCAAGACACACGGACCAGTATCTTGTTACCCTCAGTGTCCCACCAGCAGGACTTGAAGGCAAACGCTACTCTCCCACCACTGCTCTTCTGCAACTGGTATTTAGTGACTTACAGCTGCTAAATCTGGAAGTAGCATGTAGCCATAATGACTAGTAGCAATTGATATTGTTCGCCATGAATTTGTCCAATCCCCCTTTAAAGCCATCTAAACTAGTGACTGACATATCTTGTAGCAGTAAATCCCAGACTAATTATGCAGTGTTTGAAGGTCTCAAGCTGTTTGCTCCAGAAGGAGAGAGCAGAAGAAACTGCAGATGGACTTATGAGCCAGTTGATCAAAGATTTCAACCCACAGAAGCAGGCCCTCTGTGGATCTCTTGTCAAGGATAGCAGACTCTTTTGCAGATTAGAAGATCATAAGAACATAAGAACATAAGAACATAAGAACAGCCCCACTGGATCAGGCCATAGGCCCATCTAGTCCAGCTTCCTGTATCTCACAGCGGCCCACCAAATGCCCCAGGGAGCACACCAGATAACAAGAGACCTCATCCTGGTGCTCTCCCCTACATCTGGCATTCTGACTTAACCCATTCCTAAAATCAGGAGGTTGCGCATACACATCATGGCTTGTACCCCATAATGGATTTTTCCTCCAGAAACTCGTCCAATCCCCTTTTAAAGGCGTCTAGGCTAGACGCCAGCACCACATCCTGTGGCAAGGAGTTCCACAGACCAACCACGCGCTGAGTAAAGAAATATTTTCTTTTGTCTGTCCTAACCCGCCCAACACTCAATTTTAGTGGATGTCCCCTGGTTCTGGTATTATGTAAGAGTGTAAAGAGCATCTCCCTATCCACTCTGTCCATCCCCTGCATAATTTTGTATGTCTCAATCATGTCCCCCCTCAAGCGTCTCTTTTCTAGGCTGAAGAGGCCCAAACGCCGTAGCCTTTCCTCATAAGGAAGGTGCCCCAGCCCCGTAATCATCTTAGTCGCTCTCTTTTGCACCTTTTCCATTTCCACTATGTCTTTTTTGAGATGCGGCGACCAGAACTGGACACAATACTCCAGGTGTGGCCTTACCATCGATTTGTACAACGGCATTATAATACTAACCGTTTTGTTCTCAATACCCTTCCTAATGATCCCAAGCATAGAATTGGCTCCTAGCCAATAGATAGAATAGATCCTAGCCTAGAATAGATCTCTTAGCTCCTGAGATCCTATGGCTATTGTCAACTTTCCATGCTGGATGTCCATTGATCTGTTTTCCGAGGAATGCAACTGGCAGCCATTCCTGACTGTAAGATAGTCAAAAATTAACCATGGGCAGCACTGGGAACTCCAGGGGATTTTGTTCTGTTTAAAATCTGTTCTTCTTCTTATTGCAGTGGCACTGACAGATCAATCCAAAATGCTAACAAGCAGGCTTGATAAACCCCTCAATGGCTATAAGTTACCCCAAGGATTTCAAAGCAAAGTGGTGATTCCTCGCCACCCTAAGTTGGTCAGAGAAGAAAAAAAGAAAGGTGCCCCGGTACGTCTCTTCGCTGTCTTTTGATTTGGCTAAGTTATGGAAACTGCTTCAGCACCTTTTCACAAGGGATGCTGGAGCACATTTTAGACTTGCATATTTTGCTTTTGAATAGGGGACAGTAAACGGAAGAGAGTTATTTTTAAACATACTGTACATTTAAACATACAAATAGTTTTATGTTCTAAATCTAAAGACAGATCACTGTAAAAACCAGATGAAGGCAACAGTCCTAATCACGCTAACCTGACTCACTGAATTCAATGGGATTAAATTCTGAGGAGACATGGATAGGATTGTGCTGTAAGTGTGATTTGTGAAATTGGCCTCAGTGCATGGCAGTAGGTGTGGGAAGAGGTAGAGATATATCCACTGGTGATATATCTGCTGGGCTTTTAATGACTTTTTATTTAACCTGTAGGACTTCTCCTCTCAGTTCTGAAGAAGGGATCTTTGGTTGGATTCTTCTGCTTGTTCTCCCCCTCCCTAGCTTATCTAGGATGATCCTTTGATTTCTTTACTTTTTGGAATAACTTTAAAAATTATACAGAAGAGCAGCTGTATTCATCCATAGCAACAACCCCGGCTAACTAGGCAGGCACCTTTCAAAGTGGTGTCCTCTTATATTTAGCAGGAGGAGAGCAACTGTCCATCTTCATCCCCACATGGCATGAAGTGGCTGTTGCTGGTGTCTCTTCTATATTTATATTTAGATTGAAAGCCCTTTGGGACAGGGAACCGTTCCTTGATTTATTTTACTATGTAAACTGCTTTGTGAACTACTCCCATTGAGAAGCAGTATATAAATATTCTTAATAACAACAACAGTGTGTCACAGAATGTCTTTTCCTCACCAGTCACCTCCTACACGTTTGAGCCTACAGGAGGGGGCTTCCCATTCAGAGGTCTTGAATTCCAGGCTTGTGCCCTAGTTGCAGTTGCCAGCTTTTGAGCAGCACCTCTAGTGCCTGTCCCTTTGCCAGTACACAAACTGAGGCTGCAATCCTATCCACATGTACCTGGGAATAAGTCCTACTGACTATAATGGGACTTGCTTCTGAGTAGACATGCATAGGATTGGGCTCTGAAAAGCCACTCTAAAGACTAATAGATTATTTGTGGCAGACACTGTCATTGGAATCCACTTCATTAGATGCATAAAATGATGTAGTTAATTGGTGTATTACTCACACTCATTAATCTCTTTATTTACTACTGCATGTGGTGTGTACAATTTTTATCCCACTTTCTCGTCTTTGTCACAAATCCCAAAGTGGGAAATGGGCCCCAGCCTTCAAAACATTGCCACCTTGGGCAAAAGTGTTGAGTTTTGGCCTGGAGAGCTAATTTGTATTGTGCTTTCCCCTGATAAATATCTAGAGAAATTATAACAAAGAATCCTGTGGCACCATAAAGAATTAACACATTTATTGTAGCCACTGAGAGTGACACTCTATGCATCTGATGAGGGGGACCATAGTTGCTGCTAAAGACTGCTACTCTTCTGGAACCAGGAAAATTAAACTTTTCAAGAAACCCCACTTCCTAAATCTCTCTGTAAAATGAAATTTGACCAAATAATGTAATCGTTTTGCACCTTGATGACTTGTTTTGTTCAACAAGAGGGGAACAATTATGCAAACCTTTGAAAAAGTCACAAGCAGATGTCCTCCTTCCTACTCATTTTATTTCCAGTAGACTGGCAGAGTGGGGTTCTGGACAGATAAATTGCAGATGTTTTGGCAGGAAAATTGTTGGAGGTCTAGGACTCCCTGGCAGCAGGGAGCACATGTTATTTAGACATGCTTAGGAAGGAAGGCCTTTCTTTGTGCAGTCACTGATGTGATCTTGGTTCCTTGCTGCAGCTGACGCCCTCAACCTTCCTGAGAGAGATGTCTCTTACAACAGAGCAGAAGTTGGCGAACACCCATGAAGTCCACTTGCCTCGCATTGTCCAGCTTTTAGACATGAGTGAAACATCTCACCAGAAGGTAGCTTTTCCTTCCTCTTCCTTCCTGATGTGAAGCTAAAAGGGAGAAATGAACATTAGGAAATTGCTGTTGTTTCACCACAGCAATGCCTTTATTCAGAAGGTTTATTTGGTGCTCACACAGCTGTGAAAATCTGTGAGCTGTTCCTGAACCTCAGAGAACTTTACCTTTGCAATATGGGCATGAGTATGGGGAAGATCAAGCTCTGTGTGCCAAACCAGATTATATACACTGAAGAAATATAAGCTGTAAGCGTTGATTGTATTCATTTGTGAATAGAGCCAGTCCTGCTTCAGTCATGCAATTGAGGCAGGATTGGTTCCAATCAGAAAGTCTGGATTTCCCCTTTTTAGCCACATTCTTCTCCTTCAGTGTCCATCCAGGTCTGTCCACCTCTTCTTCTGTTTGGAGACCATGATTTTTTCCTCTCTTTTCTCTCTCCCTTCCACTTTCAATTGCTTTGTGGGGCCTGCCCACTGTCGAGTTTCTCGCCTGCGTATTCATCTATCTGCCCTGATTGGGACTTGGGGTGGGCAGGCATGTTTCCTGGGATAGAAGGAGGGCAAGGCTGGATCCTGCCTCTACCAGGCCTTCCTGATTCCTCCCACAAAAAGGTCATTCCCACAGCCCTTGTCTCTTGCTGCTTGGCATTCTCCACACTGGCCATGGCTCCAACTGGGAGTCTGTGAGGATGGCTTCCAAGAACAGTCTTTCTTTGATTCCTCCTCCTCTTCCTACTCCTACTCCTCCAAGTCTTTGTATACAAGGTCATCTGAATGGAAGAAAGAAGAGCAACATCATCTTCCCATTCTACTTGCCTTCAGAAAGGAGTAGGGAGGTGGGAGGAGTCACTGCCCATAGTGAAACCCACCCAAATCCTTGATCCTGTTCTTGATCTGTTATTGCCCTTTGCATTTATGTGTGTCTCTTTGTGTCTTCAGTTCTCCTCAGTTGATCTGGAGCAGTCCCTGTTCCAACCATTTCCATCAGAAGTGATTTTCCAGAATTATGCCCCTTGTGAGGTCCATGAAGTGCCACTGATTCTGAGGAACAATGACAAGGTACGCCGCATATGGTGTGGTACTGTAGCAATGACAGATGTAGTAGTGAGGGGTCCGAGGCAGCAAACAAAGAGTCGAAGTCAGGGTTTAAGATTGAGTGTAGGGAGCAAGCTGTTTTTTCAAGCCAGCAGCCCAGCTTTTATTGGCTTCTCCCATGAAGCAATCCAGTGCAATATAGAGGTTATTAACGGTTATTGATAATAGCATCCCTAGCCTAGCAACAACATTCTTAAGATATGAACGCTTCTTCATTCTAAAATGCTATCTCATCCTGTTTACCAGGTCTCATGCCTTAGCTAAGGGCTGGCTCCCTCGAGTGGGGGGGGGCAGGTGTGCCTGCCAGGTTGCCATGTTTGCTAAGGCACAATGTTACTATGCATAATCACTACAGGTATCCTGTCCAAGCATGATGAAAATCAATGAGAGAAGTTAGTCCTGACTGGGGGGGGGGGCGGCAATCCTATCTCGGCTTTCCAATGCCGATGCAGTCACAGTGCAGCCCCAAGGAAAAGGAACAAATGTTCCCTTACCTTGAAGAAGCCTCCTTGATTGCCCCCCTTTCCCGTTCAGGATGCAGCGCACACCCCCTTGGCACAGCTGCATCACCACTGGAAAGTTGGAAAGGATTGGGTCTTAAGAAGGCCCACTGAAAATAATGAGGCTTAGGGCCTAATCCTGTGCAGTGCATGCAGCTCACTGTTGGCGCGCACTGTTGCAAAAGTGCTGTAAGGCACATTTGCAGGGGTTAATGTCAGCCTAGCGCTGGAGCTGGCCCAGCACGAACCCACAGTGGGACAAAGCTGGCCAGAGACTGGCGATCTACCACCAGCCGCTCTGTGCCTGGCGGCAGAGAGGTAAGTTGGGGTGGGGGAGGCAGGATGGAGTCATTCCAGGGCAGGCAGAGGGTGGGGGGAAGGCATGGTGGGGGAGGGAGTGGGGCAGGAGGGGGGTGGGACTAGCGGAGCTGAGCTCTGCTGGATCCCAAGCCCTGTCGGCCCGACATGGGACTCTTTGATTCTGTGCTGGCTAAAGATCTGCCGCAGAATTGAGTAGCCCCTTTGAGGGGCTACTTCCCTTCCTTAGAACTGTTGGTGGCTGCCCGGTTGTGTTTAGGATTCTGTGGCAGTCTTTTTTGGTGCTGTGGCAGCCCTGCGTGCCGGGCAGCTCAGGATTGTGCTCACTGTCAGGATTCACATTTTTGATGGGTTGGAGAGAAAATTATGCACCTGGCTGTTCTTACGTGAGTTTTGTCCTCCTGAATGCCTGACAATGAAAGAGCACTCCTGAAAGACATTTCAGTGCATGAATCCTGTTCCTTCCTCTTGAAGTGACATGGTGAAGTCATAAATTTGGGTCAAGCTGCAGCTCAGTGTAAGAGCCTCTACTTTGCAGTCCGAAGATCCCAGGTTCATTCTCTGGCACCTCTTCCCAGATAAGGAAGCAAAAAATTCCCACCTGAAGCCCTGGAGAGTTTCTGCAAGTTCATGTTGACAATGCACTCTTCCCTCTTTATAAGTACTCTTGCTATACAGATTTTCACTTACACATACTGCACATATTAAGAACATCCCATTTTATCCAAACCAATATTTTCAAAATAAGGTGTTGGAATGGTGGAGAGGAAAAAAAGGAACCAAGGACCCTATCCTATCCAATTTTTCAATGCTGGTGCAGTTGTGCCAGTGGAGTGTGTACTGCATCCTATGGTGGAGGGGAAGTCACTGGGCCTTCTCAAGGAATGGGAATATTTGTTTCCTTACCATGGGGCTGCAATGTGGCTACACTGAAGCTGGAAAGTTGGATAGGATTGGGCCCCAAGTCTCTTGTGGAGGCAAAGACTACCTCCCATTTTACCCAATGGGTAAATGCACGAATGCCATGCCTCATGCCAAAAGAACATGAGAAGAGCCCTGCTGGATCAGGCCCAGGGCCCATCTAGCCCATGTTTCTGTATCCCACAGTGGCCCACTAGATGCCTCAGAGAGCAAAGACAAGACCACAAGATACTTGCATCTCACCACCACTTCCCTGCAGCTAGCATTCTATTTACACTCTGTTTTGTATTCTGTTTTGCATCAAAGCAGTCTGTTTTGCATCGAGTGCCACGTATATGACTATATGCCTCTGGGGCATAAGTCATGGGTGCAAGGAACTCCAGGGACTCAGGGAACGCGTCCGCTTCCTTGAAGCCTGGAGAAGCAGAGGCAGGCAGAGAAGGACCATGGGGAGACTTTCGGGGACAATCAGGCTTCGTCCCAACCTCAGGTGTGCAGCTCCTGAGCTGCCTGGGTGGGAAGTCTCGGGGCTGGAGGATGTCATCCTGGAGAAGAGGGAAACAGTCCCCTGGGGGGACCCCTTCTCCAGGGGACAGGTCCATATCCGAACGCACTCGGGATACTCCTTGACAGGAGGGGGGTCGGGGGCTTCTTGTAGTGGGGGATTCGATTTTTAGAAACATAGAGAGGGGGGTTTGTGATGGGTGTGAGGACCGCATGGCGGCTTGCCTGCCTCGTGCAAAGGTTGCAAACATCACTTCTCGTCTAGACAGGCTGGTAGATAGTGATGGGTAGTGCTTGTTGTGCATGTCGGCACCAATGAAGTGGGTAAGTGTAGCCGGGAGGTCCTGGAGGCCAAATTTAGGCTTTTAGGTAGGAAGCTGAAAACCAGGACCTCAAAGGTAGCGTTCTCGGAAGTGCTACCTGTTCCACGCGCAGGGCCAGCTAGGCAGGCAGAAATCAGGGGTCTCAGTGCGTGGATGAGACGCATCCATTGCTAGACCAGGAGTGTCAAACTTGTTTCAAACCAAGGGCCGAATAGCATTTATGATGCCTGCTGAGGGCTGGAAGTGATGTCATTAGGCAGGAAATGATGTCATTTAAACAGGTCGTAACCAAAAATAAGCACTTTTTCTCACTTAGGAACTCATTAGCTGCAAATGACAGAAGAGAAAATATGAAAATCTTTTAAAAATATAGGAGAGCCCAATTTTCATGTGGGCTGCCCTTTCAGAAGTAACACCTCAGCACTGCTCAGCAGATAAGAGCCTGAGGACCAGATAAAAAGCTTCCGTGGGCCACATCCAGCCCCTGGGCCTTATGTTTGACACCCCTGACCTAGACTGTCCTGACTGTATAGTCTAGTTCCTGTGATGCCTTGAACAGTCAGCATCCACTTCAGAATTTTAACAGCAACCTGGCAGATTTCCAACTGGTATCAGTCATAACAGGGAACCACGTCTGTCATATAGCAGATTGCAGATGTTTAAAACACGCAGGCAGATGAGAGAGAGACACAAGTGCAGTTGGTCAATCCATCATCTTGCACTGGAAGTACATGGCATCTCTTTAATTCCTTCCTCCTTGTGACATTCATCTGTTATAGTCTTGTAGAAAACATGCACTTAAAAAGGATGAATACAGCAGGGAAATGATACAGTTCTTTTTTCTTTTCATATACTTCTTTATGCAAAAGCAACTCCCATGGTATAATGCTTTTAAAGTTCTCATAAATATTTCTGCAGCTAACACTAAAATGAATGATGATGTATGGCTGTATCATGAGATTTATAAGTTATGTGTATGTGAATCGGAGAGACAGATGTAGGGTAAGGAAAGTTTGTCATTTTTCCAAAGCCAAAAACAAAACAACCCAGCATTGAATAGAGCTAATAAGGAACAAGATACTGTTCTGAGATGTTCTGAACAAAGCCATACACACTCTGAGGGTCACACACAGGTTGGATTGATTTTCTGCAGTGGGCAGAATTCTGACAGGTTAGTGATTGGTGGTATTGGTATTTGACCATTGATCAAGGCTTAGCTCGTCCTGATTGAATGACTGGAATGGTCCTCCTTTCTTGGCATGCCCTGGTGTTTTCCCTTGCCAAAGGGAAGGGTAGTAGTTCCCTTGCCAAAGTACTTCCCTTGCCAAAGGTACTTCCCTTGCCAAAGGGAAATAAGTAGTTTTGTGGTGGCTGCTGTTAGCAGTATTTGGGCGGCCCTGGGATTTATAGACAACACCTGAGCTTGTGTTTTCAGATGTCGATAGCTAGGCTCCTTATTGCTGGGTTTGGTTGCCCTCTGTAGTGATTTCCAGAGTGGCACTGAGAAGGACCAAATTCATCTCTGTGGATCTGGCTTTCTTCTCCATGGTCTCTGTGCTATCATGTGCAGTGGAATTCTGGCATGCGCTTCCAGAGCTTTGTTGAATGCCCTTCTCCTGTGCTTGCAGTTGCATGCCTCAAGCACAGGACCAATGTCCAATCCCCCAGTTCCTTTTTGATTGCTATTTTTGTGGCAGATTTGTTTGTCTTCCTCTCTCTGATTCACGGCGTGACCATTTTCTGGTGTTTGCATCTTCTGTAGATTCCCCGATTGGTGAAAGTTGTTCTAGAGAGTTCGCCTTACTTCAGAGTCATTAGCCCCAATGACGTGTGTAACAAAGTGGCCCCCGGCATGCCTTCCACATTCCGCATCCTCTTCACTCCTGAAGAGAACAAGGTAAGGGCACCACTCTCCCACTGGAGCCCTTCTGAGTGGTTAGTTCGGAACTAACTCAACAGTCAGGAAGCTCACTCATGGTGCCCCTTCTTCATGCTCCACAGGATTATTTCCATGAGTTGACCTGCATTACTGAAAGGGAAAAATTTATCGTCCCTATCCGAGCAATTGGTGCCAGAGGCATTCTGGATTTTCCAGATCAAATTAATTTCTCCACCTGCCCTGTCAAGTTCAACACACAGAAAACCTTGCTAGTTCGCAACATTGGCAACCGAGAAGCCTGCTACCAGATCTCCGTGCAAAGGTAAAACCTAGAGGTTTTTGTCCAAACCAGAAGTTCTGAAATTTATTTTATTTATTTATAAAATTTATACCCCCTTTTTCTTCCTGCCGGGCCCTCATATCAGCCTCCAAAAATATCAAAAATGAACATGTATAAATGTTAAAATACAATAAAAGAATAAAAACCTAAAAAAATTCATAAAAGCCCAGAGTAAGATTAAAAAACCAGCAGCAAATGATAAAAAAGCAACCCATTAAACAGCATACAAACCTCATATTACATGCCCTAAACCTGGAAGGTGAATGTAAAAAGAAATGTTTTTAGGCCCTGCAGGAAAGCCTCTAAGGAGGAGCAGTTTGCAAACTAAGGGAGAGGGAATTCATAATGCCACCTTTCAATGCATTCAGCAATCCCTCAGTCTTCCATCCCAGAAAAGGAAGTCCTTTCAGGATCTCACATGTTTCCAGTCAGCAGAGTGAAGGTAGTTTTTCTAGAAGGGCAGGTGACATTTTTTCCCCCAACAGCCCCTTTCCCAAGCACAATCATCATGTAATGGAACAAGAAAAAAAGAGCCCAGTCTGCTCTTAAATGGGAGGAGTGGAAGCAACTCCTGGCTACTTCAGAATGTAACACTTCTTTTGTACAAGCTTCTCTGGCTGCTACTTCATTTATGAGCCCAATTCAAGGTGTTGGCATTAATCTTTGAAGCTTATGCAGTCAGGATATGAATTATTGGGTACCTTAACACCTGCCTTCACCCACGTAAGCCATCCACAATCAGTGTCTCTGGCCCTGCTCTCTGGCTTGCCAGTGTCACAAATGTGGTTGGTAGATACAAAGAACAGGGCCTTTTCAGTAGTGGCACCTCTGAAACTCTTTCCACAAGGAGATCTGCCATGTGGCCTCCCTGACAGCTTTTTAAAATGGGCAGGCAAGCTGTTTCTGCTTCACCAGGCTTTTAATACATGATTTTATCATTGACAATTTTGTGCTTTTGACCACCGTTTTAAAATGAATGGGTTTTAAAAAACAAGTCCAGTCTGCTCTTAAATAGAAGGAGTGGAAGCCACTCTTGGCTACCTGAGAATGTAATACCTTTTTTGTACAAGTTTTTAAAATGGCTGCTTACTTGTTGTTTTAATGTTTGTATTGTTTTTGTATTGTTATTCTGTAAGCTGCCTTGAAGGGTTTTAACCAGAAAGGTGGGTAAAAATATTTTAAATAAATAAGTAAAATAATAAAGGCAGAAATATCTCAGACTCTTATTATTATTATTATTATTATTATTATTATTATTATTATTATTATTATTATTATTATTATTATTATTATTATTAACAGTATTTATATACCGCTTTTCAACTCAAAGTTCACAAAGCGGTTTACAGAGAAAAATCAAATAACTAAATGGCTCCCTGTCCCAAAAGGGCTCACAATCTAAAAAGATGCAAATGAATACCAGCAGACAGCCACTAGAACAGACAGTGCTGGGGTGAGGTGGGCCAGTTACTCTCCCCCTGCTAAAAAAAGGAGCACCCACTTGAAAAGGTGCCTCTTACTCAGTTAGCAGGGGTAACTCTTGGTGTTTTTGCCCAAGCAGGATAAGGATTCTGAGGAGGTGGACTCATATCACCTGATGGTGCTCCTTAAACAGGTTGGAGGCGTTGACATGCACTGTTTCCTATGCCTCTTCCCAGACCTAATCCGCTGGCACAATCAATTCCAATTTGTACCAGCGACATCGCAGGCACAGATCCTAGTTGATCTGTTGCTGCTGGGGCTTCCCCGAAGCAAGAGACAAATGTCCCCTTACCCCGAGGATATGTCCAGCAGCCAAAATTCCCCTGTGGGATGCCTGCGCAGGTGCTGCTACATTGCTGCACAGGAATTTTGTTAGGATTGAACTGTAAACTAGGTAGGGGCTCCAAGTAACTTTACCAGTCCCCTGTTGCTGTTTATATTTTCCCCAGAGTCTGTAGCAAACCTGCTCTGGAATTATGCTGCTGTAAGAGACTACTCTGTGGTGGAGGGGGGAGTGCACCTAGTGAGTGTGTTGGTGGATGATGCCTTTTTTTTTTTTGAAAATCCCTTCACCACTTTGTTAGAATTCATGTTTGTTCTCACTGAATATGGCAATAAAGGGTTTGAAAATAAATAACGGTAAGTCTGAGGTACTTACTTTTTCTTTAAAATTTCCAAACCTGGTAAATTGAAGCTAGAAATGCCCTTGGGGAAGCAGGAGTCTACTGATTGTATCAAGTGTTTAGGTATTTGGCTTAGAATCCGGTTACAGATATTGCATTTTACTATCTTCAAGCGAAAAGCCAAGAGGGGTGTCAGAGACTGGAGCAGACTATCCTTCTTGCAGTTAGGGTGTGTAGTCACATTTAAGGTGGGTATCTTACAGGAAGTTACTTTTCTCTTTTATACTGTACCAATTATGTTGCCTCTTAAGTTTTTCTCCAGTGGGAATGGCTATGCTTGTTGTTTATCTCTTAGAAGAAGAGACCACAATTTACCAGCTCTTCTACCTATCAGTCAAGTAGAGCAGGAGGTTTTGCAACCTCAGGTTTAAAAACTGTGTTGCGCTGCTTTTCAGGTCTGGTGGTTTTCCTTGGTTACTGTGTATGCTGCTCCTGAACACTGGGTCATGACGGAAACTAGCAGCTTAGGCAAAAATTGATGTTCCAGCCTGGTCATCCTAGGCAGTTTCCCATGATATGGTTCTGGTATGGGAGGAGGTCAGTGGGGATGATACCATGAGTTACTGCACTGGGTGACACCAGCCTAGTGATGCCACTAGTTCCCAAAGTAAATAATCATTTCTGGATCTCCTCTTTAATATTTAGATGACTGATACTGATTCTCAGTTTATGTGTAGGAACATGTGGTAGATTTTGAATTTGAATATTATGTTATGTTTACATTTATATATGATGTATATTTGTATGCTTGCTAATTTTGAGATTTGTTCTTTAGTGTTTTGTAACTCAGAAAGAAAGAAAAGTGGTTGGGGTAAAATTTTCAGTATTGTCATATGTGGAACGAAGCCACAAACATTTCCCTAGACTGAACACGATGTAGCAGTGGAGCTACATTGCAGCTTGACTGGGAAGATGGCAGAAGGAGGAGAGAATTGCACTTTTAGTTGAATTCATTCATGTACACTTAAGATGACCAAAGGAAGATCATGAGATATAAATTTAAAGAAAGCTAAGGGAGGGGCCTGGGCAACACCTGGCAGTATCATTCCTGATGTGCCTACACTTTAAACAAGCCAAATTTGGGCTGGAGCACGGTATGCTCAGGATTCTCCTTTGTGTTGCAGACCTTTCTGTGTTGAGCCCTCCATTGGGACCCTTGGAGTAAGTGAAACCACACAATTCACAGTTGAATTCCAGCCAGAGAAGACTGGCAATCATTGCAAGGATCTTTTAGTGCATTATGACACAGGTGAGTGTCAGACAGGATAAGCTCTTTTAGTTTTTTCCCTTTCAGTTGAGGAAGGACAGGTTAGTCCTCCAGTGTCTAGAACATCTTCTGAATATGCTTTTGCTGCTTCCTTCTGCCTCCATTTCCATAGGGTTTGCCCAAGAGTTTCCTATTTATTTTGTTCTGTTAATCCTTCCATTTGAATCCTCTCTGCCTCCTGTTCAAGGGAACAGGACGCAAGGGAGAGTACTGTATGGCACTTTTGCTTTAGCCAGGTGGTTGCAACATGCGGTCTCTGACCATGCCCTGGGACCTCCTACAAGCACTACTGAAATTAACTGAGGCTGTCTGGAACCTGTGCTTGGTAGGGTCTGCCCCTTATCAGCACAGTTACTGACTTGACTAATGCTTTTCTCTGTGTTGATGGCATCCTCCTCCTCATGTATACCTCCTATCATAAAACGATGCTCATAAAACAGTAAAGTCATATACGAGTTGCATAAAATGAACAAGCAATACAAAATTAGTGAGGCAGCAATTTTGCAGCACAGTACTGCAGGTGATAAAATGCAGCCTTCCTAAGCTAAAAGGTGGCAAAAACCAAACCAAACCAGTACATGTCTATGGAGATGTTTATTGTGGATCTCTCACAAACCAATTTTGCATTTTTATTGTCCTATTCATGTTCAGCACCTCAAAATCTATAAGAAATGACTAATTTAATATTGGAGCATGACTTTTGTGAAAATTTGTTGTCCAGGGCCTTCCAGGCCATCATCATTTCCAAAGAAACAGTGCCCAGTCACTTTTAAATGCCTTATCTATCAGCAACTGTTATAAGGAGGATTTAGCCAGTAAATAAGGAGTAACCAAGGGCTCATCAACACATAACGGCAAACATCTCTCTTGTCAGGTGAAATTCCTAGAACAGTATTGTGGGTGTGAGCAGCGACTGAATGAAATGTGAACTTTCATCATGTTGTTTGCCCTTGTGTGACTGGCTATGAATTGTGCTGTGCTGAAGACACCAGTGGTGATGTCACCACTACATGCCTCCAGCCTGGGACTGAGCGATGGTTCTCCAGCTGCTTATCAGTTGAGATGGCTGACAGCTGGGAGTCAGCACCAGCTCTTAAAGGGAGATGGGAGAGATAGGAGAGGGGGGAGGGACAGGAGACAAATGGGAGAAATGGAAAAACTGAGAAAAGGGGAAGGTGAAACCAAAAAGAGAGTGAACAAAGAAGGAGCCAAAGAAAGGAGAAAGGAGGAGCAAGCAGATGGCTGGTGTGGCAGATCTACCCCCATCACTTGTTCCATGCGGGGGGGGGGGGAGGCCTACACCATTGGATGTGAAGTACAACATAGAAGTTTGTCATATGAAATATCTGGAGATCCGAGGTTGTTGCCCCTGACAAAGGTTTATTGAGGATTGGAAGACACAGAAGAAAATCAGGAGAGGGTGGTTTGACTGGAGGGGAAGGTTCTATCAGTTCAGAGTCATTCCGTCTGCCCTTTAAGCTTAAGCAAAGCTTAAACTGAGGGGCTTGTTTTGGTTCTGCCACCAACCTTAGACCAAATTGATACTTTAAAGAGGGAGACTCTTGGCTTGGGGGCATTCAAAGCAGACACTTTCTGTGAAATTAGAAGAGTCAGACCTGTCTCCACTCAATTAACCTGTGATCGTTTCTGTTCCCTGTTGCTTCTCCTAGGGGAGGACATTCACATAAACTTATATGGAGCTGCCACAGATGTCAATGTGAGACTAGACAAGAACTCCCTGACAATTGAGAAAACATATATAACTTTAGCAAACCAGAGATCTGTCATTATTCACAATCGAAGCGAGATCATTGCTCATTTCCAGTGGAAAGTCTTTGCAACACAAGAAGAGGAGGATCAGAGAAAGCAGAGGTTAGCTTGAGGGTTATGTTGATTTCAGCAATGTCTCCTTTTGAGCAGGGTTTTCAGTGTGGGCTTAAAGAGGCATCTTCACAGGCAGAATCCATGGGCTGACTTTTAGCTGTCTCTGTGTCATTCCACAACTGCTGTGGGGGAGCTATGCTGCAGCATGGGTGAAGTGTGTGTTGGCTGCTAGTTGAAGTGCTGGAAGCTGCACCATAAGATCTGTACCAGAAACTGGTTCAGTTGCTGGAGTATAGCAGCCTTAGGTCAGGAGTAGTATCACTGCCACGGCAACCATCTCCAACTGTTCCTGGTTAACCTCTGGTTAACCTCATCTTCCTGCTTGCTCCTTTACCAGAGTTGCCACTGTGGAGGGTCTTGTTGTGATCAGGGGAGGGGGCTGTAGCTACATTCTGTAGTAATGCTCTGCCTTTTTCCTAGCTATAAAGAAGACTCTGAGCCAGCCCTGCACATTCACCAGGGCCCCTGTTTTGTAGTCTGCTTGTGACGGTAACAGCAGAGCACCTGGCAGACACCTGGCAGATGGGATGTGTTCAGCCTGTGGGAGGCTGTCAAAGGTTGAGGGCATTTGATTTAGACACTTGATGAGAGGGCAAATACAAGGGCCTGTCCTTTGCTTTGGACACTCTTACCTTGTCAGGAAAATTAATAGTGGCTGGAGAACAGTCTAAAGCGTGAGCTCACCTGTCAAGGGATCCAGACATCTCTCTGCTCTTGACATGCTGTGAACTCACCAGGGGATCGTTCTTCATTCTGGATGCACCAAGGAGAAAAATAATTCAGAGGGATTTTTCAAAGACATTTCCATGAGGCTGCTAAATTTGCACACACCTAATTACACATTTTGGAGGCTTGTGGCTGGGTGGGAGGCAGGCCTTAGCATAGTCTGCAAGGGAGATGGCTATCCTAACAATCCAGTTGGGGCACAGGATTGCATGAGGCCATCAGTTTTTTATGGTCCCCCTCGCTTTCTTGCCTCACTGCCTGGTAAAGCAAACTTTCATAACATAATACCTGGGAGTAAGGCCCATTGAACTTAGTGGAGCTTACTTTTGAGTAGATGTGCCTAGGATTGTGGTATTAGAGTGCTAATCTAAATCTGTATTCAGCAGGACTTACTCCCAGGTAAATTTGCATAGAGATGACTTTTCTGGGTTCAGTTCCTGCCTGAGTGGTGGTTGGTAATTGTGCTTGGAAGAATGAGAGGGAGAGAGGCTGGGAGGAGCAGAGAGCAGTTCTTGGGTAGAGGAGGAAATGGGGGTGCTTGAACAGCAATCAGTGAGGAGCAGGAGGCAGAAGAACGAAAGGTCTGTGATACAGATGGACAAAATTCCCATAAAACACCACAGAATATTGTGATGGTGAGCTTATCAAGGACTTTTTGTGCCTTGATGATCCATACCAGTTCAAAAGGGGTTCCCTCTGTTGTTTTGTACCCTGAGGAGGGCATGGCAGGGAGCTTCTTGACTGCTCTGAAGGCCTGTACTACCGTTAAAGTGCAACTGGTGTTTAGTGAGAGAAGCCATGTTGAAGGCACTTTTTTTGTATTCCCAAATCACTTTACTTACTCCTGAGTCAGGAAAGTCCCAGAATGTGGCCTTGTTTACAGGCTGAAATTTGCTGACCAAATTGGTCATGGAAAAGGCAAAGTCTTCTCTTAAGCCAGCCAGTGAGGGTTGGTGTTCTAATGCTTGCAAATCCCCACATCAGGGCCCTGGCAGAGCCTGGAAAAAGGGAACCGTTCTATCATGCCAGGTCTTCGGACGCTTACTGTTTGCCCTGCAAACTAATATCAGGTCTGCCCTAACAGTGGGATAGTTAAATTTTACACTAAACACATCACATGGGCCTGTGGATTGTTTATACACAGTCTTGTTGTAACTTATTATATAAGTTGTCTCAGGTACTGTTTATTTGTTTTAAATAGCAGCCCAGAGGGGCTGTGGAAGGAAGCAGAACCACAAGTGGGGGGGAGGGGTTTGGAAGGCGTTAGGTGTTTCCCCCCACTTTGGTTTTGCTTCTGATCTTGTCTCCTCCCACACTCTATTTTAAACAGAAAAAACCTGTTGAAAATAACGTGGGGGGCATGCAACTGGCAGTGAAACCAAGAGGGAGCATATCCTAAAGCCCCCTACCTGGAGCACTGTAATTGTGGATGCTAATATGAAAACACACAAACAAACCACTAGGCCTTGTGATGTGTTTATAAGCAGATCTAACATAGTCCTTTGTTTTCTCCCTTCTGCTGGGAATCTGCTTTTCATGCCTGCAACCAGCTTCCTTTGGACAGTGCTTTTCAACCCTTTTCATCTCACTACACTCTGGTAAAGCACTAAAATTTTCAGGGCACACCAGCAGTTTCTTGACAGTTGACAAGGCACACTGTGCTGCCGATGGCGGGCTCACATCCCCCCAAAACCCTACTAATACATGGCCCTTCTTCAAACTCTCTCTGCACACCTGTGGATTATACAGTGGTTGAAAATCGCTGCTTTGAATAGTGACAATTTCATTTCTGTCTCCCTGTGTCTCCAGTCTATGCCATACTCTGAAGACTGAGGAAGAGGGTGTCCTCGATCGGTTTGTGGAGGAATGTGACATGAACCCTGGTTTCCGCGAGCGCCTCTCCCTTGTCACCCGTAGTTTTTGGAACCGCCAGTCCACAGTGCTTGAAGACCCCATGCTTTTCAACAACAACACCTTCGAAATTGAGCCTCTGGTAAGAAGCAGTGCAGGGAATGACATTTCAGGGAATGAGGGAACAAGCAATAGGAATGATCATAATGCTAACAGTATTTGTGTCTTTTTTTAAGCGCTCGAGTCTCTCCTTGTCTGTTATCTCTGTAGTCTTTAAACAAACTTTGTAAGGGACCCTTTTTTCTATTGCTTTTCAGCTAAAATATTGAAGACAGTATGTAAATTGCACATACAAATGTTTCTTCTCCTGTTGGAGATGAGAGATGGGCAACTCAATCCTATTCAGCGCTGGCACAGTGGGGCCATGTAGCCCATGCTGTATCTAGCACTGAAATTGAGCTAAGGTGAGGGCTGCAGTTGCTTGTCTTGAGAGGTTTGTTTGAGATTGGTGTGATTAAAGTTGGGTGTGATTATCCAAGCTCTTCCGGGTCTGGTTGAATCTTCTTGCTTGCAAGAAAGAACTGGGGGAACAGATCCTAATGCTAAAGCATTAGGGGTCTCCAAACTTTTTGGCCAGAGGGCCACATCAAATACCTAGCATGGTGTTGAGGGCCGGAAAAAATTTTTAAATATAAAATTTAAATAAATTAATTAAAGATGGAACTTAGATGAGTGAATAAATGAATGAATGGGCTCATTCATTCAACCTCTCTGGCCCTCAGAACAACCTCCAGACACAATCAGAGCACAATTCTGGTCATGTTCAGTTGAGTGGGCCAGAGGCTTTCAGAGGACAAGAGGCTGCCTGCGGGCCGGATAGAGGCTTGCCGCTGGCCGCATCTGACCCCCAGGCCGGGGTTTGGAGACCCCTGCATTAAAGCAAAGAAAGGAACCAAACTGAACAAATGCACATAACATTTGTGCCAAGAAATAAAGCAAAAATATTCCAAATGCTTTGAGCAGCTTTTCCAAGCCCCTCAGGAATGCTTATGCAACTCTGACTTTCTGAGTGCATCTCAAATTTAGCTTGATCTAGTTCTGCAAAAAAAGGCATGAAATGTCAGCAGAAAAAGCTGCAGGGGAAGCCCAGGTGGCTAGTAGAGGACATGTCTTGCTTCTGCCTGCAGAACGGCTTTGATTCAATTTGCAGCGTCCCTTGCCATGCTCAGCAAGTCACACTGTGAGCATGTGCAAGCTGACTCCTTGGAAATGGAAACCAAAAGCTGGAGAAGGGGAGGACTGTGCTGTAGCTGCTCTGCCCTTGAAAGGCTACCACTGGCCTGTAGTTGCTTGTTAGTGAGGCTGCTGCCTCCCTGGATTCATGCTGACCTGTCGAGAATCTTTTGAATATAATTTTAAAGTGTGGCAGGTGATGGTGAGAAACTGAGATGATCGTAATTATAGGCCTCCTGGAAGGAATTGCTCTAGGCCGAGGAGGGCTCTGTACCCTGAAACCTACATCTAGGACTCAAGGTCCAATCCTATCCAGCTTTCCAGCACCAGTGCAGCCTCAGTGCAGCTCCAAGGTAAGGGAACAAACATT
This sequence comes from Tiliqua scincoides, assembly GCF_035046505.1. Lineage (NCBI taxonomy): Eukaryota > Metazoa > Chordata > Lepidosauria > Squamata > Scincidae > Tiliqua > Tiliqua scincoides. The sequence continues at coordinate 17,773,076 of NC_089829.1, forward strand.
CCCTTAACTTGAGAAGGCTTCTGTGAATGCCTCCCTACCACAGCATGAAGCGCTTGCTCCATTGGCACAGCTGCACCAGCACTGCAGAATTGGATAGGTTTGGGCCCTCCATCAGTTGTTCTGCATCTAAAGAGGTCAAAGGGTCGCCTCTTGAGAAATGATAGTTTTGTTCATTTACTCAGGGTGTTCCTTAAAGCAGAACTGTCTTCCTCATCTAGCCTCTTGCTCATTAAAAGCTAACTCTGGTGCTGGGGTCAGTGATGGCAGACTTTAAATTAATCCAGGGAGTTTTTCAGAGCTCTTCCCCCCCCCCCTTCTCAGGTTTCCAAGGAAAAGAGATGCCTGGTGGTGAATTAAAAGCTTTGGTGGAGGAGTAAAAGGCTGCTAAAATAGCCTTGATGCCATAACAAGCTTTTCTATATCAAAGAACATTGACCAAAGCCTCTCCTGGTCCTAGTAAAGCAACAGTGGCTGTTCCTATAGAGGGGTTTCTTACCCCCACATGGAAGCTCACTCGATGTCCTGCTTGATTGCTGCTACAACCTGCTTTTCAAAATGTAGACATAGATGCTGGCATGATGATACACCCATCAGCTTGAATATGTTGCAAAGTACGGCTTCCATAGTGCCTGAATGAGCATTGACTGAACCTGAGCTTTATTCAACTGGTCCAGTCTGCTCTCAGCAGCCCCCCCCCAAAAAAAAATCTGATGGTTGCCTTCACTACTGCATGATTTGCAAATTTCAGGTGATACAAAATAACTTCAAGAATCATTCATCAGTCAAGTTAAACTCAACATTGTGACATTTAACATTTGCTGAAAAGAGTTGGCTCTTGTGGCATGTTAGCTTCATCTTCTCTTCCACTTTGCCTTGTACCCCTTAACAAGATCTGTGTTCAACCTTGTACTTTTTCCTCCATCACTTCCAATATAGTGATGTACTGCACTGGCTACTGATCTAGTCAGTGGTGTCAGACTGTAGGGTCCCTGGTAATTCTGTTCTAAAACTGCTGGGCTTGGAGTTCCTGAGTGCCCAACTCAGCTAAACCCAGCCATCTAAGAAAGCCATTGTTAGCAAATATGTACTAATCAGGGCAAAATTCATTTTAAGATTTCCCCTTTCTGCATATTCTTGTGTTTCTTATACATTTCAGTGTCTCATTAACTGGAGATGTATTGCTCTTGTCAGTCCATTGATGAATGAGTCCAGAGCCTTGCAAGACTAGGCAGGCTGGTGACTCAACAGACTGAGGCAAGGCTGACTGGAAACATTCACTAAGGAGGCAAAATGCAGTTGGCAAAGTCCGTTGACAGGTGCATCCTTCACCAGGTGGTCTCATTTGGGTGTATTACTACCACCAAGTTCAACAGCAACTTACCAATTTCAGGGGAATGAAGGGGAAGAAACGTGTGCCTTTTTCTTCTACTTGTGGGTTTCCCTGGGTCACTGCGGGACACTGAATTAGATGGGACTTTGGCCTGATCCAACAGGGCTTTTCTAATGTTCTCTGGAATTGATATTCTCTGGAAGCTCCCTGGAATTTTTCATCTGAATTTGAAAACAAACGTGTGATAAGAACCCATGTGGGTTTCTCAGGAAAAAGTTGTGGCAGGACAATCTCATCTCCTTTTCTGACAAAGTGACTAACCTAGTAGATTATGGGAATGCCGTAGCCATAGTGCCCCTAGATTTCAGCAAAACATTTGACAAAATCTCCCATGATAGTCTTGTGGATAAAATGTGGGCTAGATGCGACTACAATAAAGTGGTTTCAAAGCTGGCTGAACAACCATTCCCAACAAGGAATAAATGATGATTAAATGGTTCCAACATCAACCTGGAGGGAGGTTGTCATCAGTGCTTACTCTCTTATATTTGTTTCTTTAGGAGGGAGACGTTTGGCCCAATTCCACAACTGAAGTCCGTGTGATCTTCAGGCCACAAGAAGCTGGAATTTATCACCACACAGTGTATTGTGATATCTCAGGTATGACATCCCCACCTTGTGTCAATGTGATAGGATGTTGCTTGTTCTCAGACTTCCTGACTTGTGCATGTATTCTGGTGAGTCTTTCCAAGCAGACAAGGGCCCTTCCTTTATAGCAGTGCGAGGTGCCTGCCAACTCCATGTGCTGTCTTGAGGCGCACCTCATTTGCTCTGCAACAGCTAGTCCTGTTGGGTGGCCTTTTCAGAGAAATAAGGTACTATTGTCTCAGGTACTATTTGTGATGTCAGGTTGCTTTGCCTGCTGCTCATCCAGCAGAAACATCAAAGATGGCAAGACTGAAAGGGTCCGTCATGAAAGAGTTCTCCATCAAGAGAAACAACAAGGAGCCTTGTGGCATCTGACTCTTTGTTTTTGCTGCAGCCGGCAAACATGAAAGTTGACGCCATCAAAAGAAGTGCCACAAATGCAGATGTTTTCAGACAGATGCAGTTGCAAACCAGAAAAAAATCCACTTTGCTACCCCCCCTTTTTTTTAAGCAAAGGAGATAGAGATTGGAGGTTTGGCAGATACTGTACCTTGAAACTTGACAGGGAGCTTTGGACGCACAAAGACAGATCAGGGATGTTATCCTGAAAGTTCTCCTGCCATTTCACTACGGTGAGGACAATGCTAGTAAAGTCCAGCTGACATTCCCCCCCTGTAGAGGTCCAAACCTACATTTGGAATCCCATGAGGGAGAAAGCAGTTTGGGATGGGAAATTTGATATTAGTCCTTTCATATGTTAGTGGAGGAGCATTTGGGAAACATGATTTCATCTCTTTCTTCAGTTCAGGAGTCCTGGTTTTATCATCCTCAGAACTTTCTCCTTTTCTTCCTGGTCTAAGCTCTCATCAGACACCACAGCAAGTGGAATCTTTAGAGCAAAAGTGTTAAAATAACTCCTTTGCCTAGGAGTGGATCAGGGCCGGCCACTGCAGCTGCCAGAATGCAAATACAGTGCATTAGTACAAATCTGTGGTAATTACTATGTGTGGTTGTTGCCAAGCAAGCCCTCTGTGCAGTTCTAAGTACATAAAAAAGAACACTTGTGGTATTTGCATCCTTTCGGCTGAAGTTTTACAGTGTTCAACAAACTACAAATTAAACTATCCACTTGCACAGTGGGAGTTTTGCTTCTCTGAAACACACAGTGTGGCTCTTATCCAAAACTCAGAGGGGGTGAGAGTTCCCTGGAGAGCCCATCAGGTTTTGTCTCCCACCCTCCACTGCCAGCAGAGAAGTTCTGATAAACTGAAAGGTAGCAGCAGAAGCTGTTCCTGCTGAGTGTTTGGCTGTGAAATAGTTCCCTCCCTCTTGTTCTGGAGTGCCCTTGCCATTCCTGAGGTCTTCATGGGAAGACAGGGCACAGCAGGAGCTCAGCATCTAGCAACCAGCACCACCCCCAGCCCCACTCCATCCTTTAAAATGGGAACTACTACAGGCACCACCCAAACCTGTGGTTTTGAACAGAAGGAGTCCACCTTGGGCCAACCTCCCTCCCAGCAGGTACAGTACATAAGATCAGGGTATCCCCTTGAAGGAAAACAGCAGCAGCAGGCAACTTGGGAAGTTGGGGCAACTGTCTGCCTCCAAATGAACTGCGACAGGGCAGATAAAACAGTTAAACTTCTCTTAAAAGGATTTAAAGGGGCAGAAATCTTGGGAAAGAGAATAAAAAGGGGAAGAACAAAGCCCGTACAAGGGGCAGGCAATGGCTCAGGTAATTAAGTGGAAGGGTTTGGGCAAAATGTGGGAGCAAAGGGAAAGAAGCAAGCAGAAAATGAATGAAACACTAACATGGCTTACTAGGCACTTTTTCCTACCCCAGTTACACATATGAGTTTGTGTTCTTGATCCTGAACACCTGCTTCTAGCCAGGCAGGCCAGTGACACTCTGCCATACAACTGCTCTGAATGATGGACCAGGATGTTTGCACCGAAGGGTGTGTGAGCTTGTGTGTGACCCCCCCTTTGTATAACCTGTGTGAAGATTAGGTTGGTCACTTTCGTTTACCTGAGCCATTTGAATTTCCTGCTCTTGGGAGTTGAGTAAACCGACTCAAAATCAAGATCTTTGTCACCAGTTAATTGGGAAGAAAAAGGACAGCAGCAAAACAGCAATACAGCAAACGTGGCTACTGAACTTAATGACTCAGTATCCCTGAAGCTTAAGATGAGAGAAGCATCCAAAGTAGGCAAAAAGGGAGGTGGGGAATTAGGAATTTTCATCATCAGGTCTGCTCTGAGTTGATTCTCTTGCACAGAGCAGCCAAGCTTTTCCACAGCCACCCAGACCAAGTCTGTAACCCGTATCTATTCAAGAAATCCTATTATGGGTGGCTTCCCAGATATAGATAGCAGCTGACACAGGCAACATCAAGGGGATGTATGATGGTATCAAGCAGGCCCTAGGTCCAACACAGAAGAGAATTGCCCCTCTGAAGTCTGCCACAGGCGAGGTCATCCAGGACCGGGCGCAGCAGATGGAACGCTGGGTGCAGCACTTCTCTGAGCTGTATTCCAGAGAAAACGTAGTTACCAAAGAAGCGCTGAACAGTATTGAATGCCTGCCTGTGTTGGAGGAGCTTGACAGTGAACCAACCCTAGGAAAACGTCACGTGGCCCTGGACTCCTTTGCCTCTGGCAAGGCACCTGGGAAAGACAGCATCCCTGCTGAGGTCCTAAAGTGCTGCAAAGAGATCATTGCCACTGAGCTGCATGAAATCCTTTGTCTCTGTTGGAGAGAAGGCGGAGTACCACAGGACATGAGGGATGCAAACATCGTCACGCTGTACAAGAACAAAGGCGACAGGGGTGACTGTTTGCCCGAGTTGCACTAAAGAGGCTCCAGGTACTTGCATCTATCCAGAATCGCAGTGCGGATTCTGAGCCAACAGGTCCACCACTGATATGGTATTCTCTCTTAGACAGCTGCAGGAGAAATGCAGGGAACAACGATAGCCACTCTTCATAGACCTCACGAAGGCTTTCGACCTGGTCAGCAGGGATGTCCTCTTCAAGATTCTCCCCAAGACTGGATGTCCACCCAGGCTTCTCAGCATCATCAGGTCTTTCCACAAGGACATGAAGGGCACTGTAGTCTTTGATGGCTCCACATCAGAACCCTTTGACATCCAAAACAAAGTTAAGCAAGGCTGTGTTTTTGCTCCGACCTTGTTTGGGATTTTCTTTGCTGTCCTGCTGAAGCATGCCTTTGGAACTGCAACAGAAGGCATCTGTCTCTGGACCATATCAGACGGAAAGCTTTTCAGCCTCTCTAGACTGAGAGCAAAGTCCAAGTCCAGCTGAAATGTCTGCGTGATTTCCTCTTTGCTGACGATGCAGCCGTCACCTCCCACTCTGCCAAAGATCTTCAGCAGCTCATGGATCATTTTAGCAAGGCCTGCCAAGACTTTGGACTGACAATCAGCCTTAAGAAAACACAGGTCATGGTTCAGGATGTGGACTCACCTCCCTGCATTACAATCTCTGCGCATGAACTGGAGCTTGTCCATGACTTTGTGTACCTTGGCTCAACGATCTCCGACACTCTTTCTCTCGATACCGAGCTAAACAAATGCATCGGTAAAGCAGCTACCACGTTTTCCAGACTCACAAAGAGAGTCTGGTCCAACAAGAAGCTGAGGGAACATACCAAGATCCAGGTCTACAGAGCTTGTGTCTTGAGTACACTTCTGTACTGCAGCGAGTCATGGACTCTTCACTCACAACAGGAGAGGAAACTGAATGCTTTCCACATGCGCTGCCTCCGACGCATCCTCGTTATCACCTGGCAGGACAAAGTTCCAAACACCACAGTCCTGGAATGAGCTGGAATCCCTAACATGTATGCACTGCTGAAACAGAGACACCTGCGCTGGCTTGGTCATGTCATTAGAATGGGCGATGGCCGGATCCCAAAGGATCTCCTCTATGGAGAACTCGTGCAGGGAAAGCACCCTGTGGGTAGACCACAGCTGCAATACAAGGACATCTGCAAGAGGGATCTGAAGGCCTTAGGAATGGACCTCGACAGATGGGAAACCCTGGCCTCTGAGCGTCCCGCTTGGAGGCAGGCTGTGCAGCATGGCCTCTCCCAGTTTGAAGAGACACTTTGCCAGCAGACTGAGGCAAAGAGGCAAAGAAGGAAGGCCCACAACCAGGGAGACACACCAGGGACAGACTACATTTGCTCCCAGTGTGGAAGGGATTGTCACTCCCGAATTGGCCTCTTCAGCCACACTAGACGCTGTTCCAGAACCACTTTTCAGAGCACGATACCATAGACTCCCGAGACTGAAGGATGCTGGTAATGACTACAGAGGGCACATCTGAGTGACAAGGCTGCCACCTGTCAACCATTCCCTTCTGCTATGAATCAGGGTTCCAAATGGCATTGTTCAAAAACCAGGAGAAATGAATTTTAGCAGTGATTTGAGAGGAAGTACCAGTGTCTAGAAGCTCTTGCTATCACAGGCTAGCCTTCTGGAATCTGTCCCTCTGGAACTCTAAGTTTTAAAATTCAAATGAAATAAAATGCTTACAAGAAAAAAAAAACCCAAAGTATTCCCTGTTAAAATCTCTCCCCCTTCCTTAACCAATATCCAGCTCAAAGAGAAATGCCTGATGCTTCCAATAGAAATAGTTATGCCCCTGCGGGGCCCTCCCTATGTGCCCGTGTCCTGTGAGGGCATTCTTAATAGATCTAAGCAAAGAGAACCTGACAGGGCAGAAGGGCAGGAAGCCTTCAGCATACCCAGTGGGCATACTGTTTAGGCCTGCTTAGCTCACACTGAATTATGCCTAGTTTAAAATCCTCCCAGTCACCCACCCACACCAGCAGGTGCCTGCAGCTGCATCTACCAGCTGAAGCTTCCAAACAGGAACAGCCCTGTGCAAGTACTTTACAGTACAAGTGACTGGCTTTAAGGCTATGAGCCCCTGAAAGAAGGACCATGGCATTCTTGCCAGGTGGAGCTGGTAGAATATGGTATTAACAGTTGCTTTTGCTTGAAGGTCCAGGCAAAACACTGGCGGTGAACATGCATAATCAGGGATCCTGCCTACCACCCAAAAAATCTGTTACAAGGCAAGCCACATGTCAATTTTTCAATGGGCTTATTTATTTATTTATCGACTGATTTATATCCTGCCTTTCTCCCCAGAGGTCACCCAAGGTGGCACACCACACTAAAAACCATACACATTATAAAACACAAAAAATATAAATTACATATATAATACAACTTTAAGCCCCTACCCTCCCGCTTAAAAGCTAGTTGTAAAAGAAAATTTTTTTCTATTACCTTTTCATGTTCTTTCAGAAATGAATATGATTCCTGAGATTGTACGAGATTGAGACTCGTACTTTCTGGCTCTGAAAGTTTACTTGCAGAACACCCTGAAGCTCAGGGAAGAAAAGTTCAGCACTCTTTTTATGGTGTCCCTCTGTCATGCGGGACTTTTCATGTTCTAGTGCAGGGGTGTCAAACATAAGGCCTGGGGGCCAGATGCGGCCCACAGAAGCTTTTTATACAATCCTCAGGCTTTCAGCTGCGGAGTAGAGCTGAGGTGTTACTACTGAAAGGGCAGCCCACATGAAAATTGGGCTCTCCTGTATCTTGAAATATGATCAAGATTCATATATTTTCTCTTTTGTTAGTTGCAGCTAATGAATTCCTAAGTGAGAAAAAAGTGTTTATTTTTGGTTATGACCTGTTTAATGACATCACTTCTTGCCTAATGACATCACTTCCGGCCCTCAGCAGGCATCATGAATACTATGTGGCCCTCCGTATGAAATGAGTTTGACACCCCTGATCTAGTGCTTCCAGCTAATGTCTTTGAGCTTATATCCTAAAGGGGAATTGCATCTCCACAGGCCGCGAGACCAGACTACCTCTGCGCATCAAAGGAGAGGCCATGGGTCCCAAGCTACTCTTAAACTTTGATCAGCTGGACGCTGGGAAAATTTTTGTTGGATCAATCCATTGTTATGAGGTGACTGTTGTCGTAAATCATATGTGTTTCCTGCTGCCCTCCGAAAAGCTCTTTTGTTTTAGCAACTCTGTGAGGTGGGTGGTGGTGTAGTGGTCAACTATGAAGTGCAGGAGCTTGTAGTGATACCACAAGAGCCATGCCAATAGAGTCATCTGTTCAGTAAAACTTACTCTCAGGTAAATTTTCACAATTAATAGTCCCACTGTCTCCAGGCCTGAGGATTCAGGACCTGGCCCAGCTAGGTGACCCTTGGTCAGTGCCCAGTCTAGCCAACCCATGATATCACTCAGTTCTCTCATGGTGCTAAGGCAGTGGTTTTCAGACTGGGCCCTGGCCTCTTTCCCCTTAAGGGGCAGGGGCGGGGGCAGGGGGGAGGCAGCGACACGATCCCCAGGATCGCACCACTCAGGAGGGCTGCAGGGACTGGGATGCACTCACCAGTCCCTGCAGCAGCCTGTCAGAGGCGTGTGGAGGTGTGGGGAGCACGAGCGCCTGCAGGGTTCCCCAGGTCATCAGGAGTGAAAGTGGATCGATCGTGCTCCACTTCTGCAAAACTAGGAGCATGATCGCTCCACTTTCGCTTCTAACTAGCTGGGGATCCCTGTAGACACTCGCGCAAGGCTCTCCACACCTCCAACAGGCTGCTGCAGGGGCTGGTGAGTGCACCCCAGTCCCTGCAGCCCTCCTGAGCAGTGTGATCCTGGGGATCGTGTCGCTGCCTCCTCCCTGCCTCCCCTGGGGATTGCATTGCTGGGGATTGCATTGCTCCCTTCCCCTCCACCCCCGCTGCCTACCCCACCCCTGCAAGGACTTACAGCGGTGCAAACTCTCCTAGAGAGTTTGAAAACCACTGTGCTAAGGGGAAATGTTCACAAAACACATTGCGTATTTCATCTAACTATATGAAATGTAAGCTGCGTTATTTTCTGCTGTTGTGGAGTGTGATGTTGGTGTGTCTGTTTAATGGAGATACTCTATATATGCTGTTTTGAATACAAGTATCAACAGATTTCACTAGAGAATGCAAATAAGTTGTAACTATGCCATGCAACCTGCTTCTTATCATTTACCTTCACTCCTTCTCTGCTGCAGGTCATCCTGTCTAACAAAGGCGCTATTGATGCCCTCTTCAACCTGACCTGGCCATCCACTGCCCTGGGCTCCTGCTTTAACTTTCATCCCAGTGAAGGCATAATTGAGCCAGGTGGCCATCAAGCCATTCAGATCACCTTCAGCTCCACTGTCCTGGGACATTTCCTTGAAGAGTACAAATTTAATGTGAATGGATCTCCCCAGCCAGTGTGCTTAGTAATTCGGTAAGCTGGAGACACAATAAGGAGGAGCATGGTGCATACTGTTTGTAGTCAAAACTGATATTTGAAAAAACATTATTTTTACAGTAATATATATGCAAACACACACACACGCACGCACACACACACACACACACACACACACACACACACACACCCCCTGTATCCAGATATTTTCCTTCCTCCTGGGTTCTGTTACACTCTGGTGCAATCAAAAAATAAAACCCTATGGGAAGACGACTATGGAGGGGTTATCTCACTTCTCAGTGGTACTAACTGGGCTGTGGCCTGTGTTTGTGGGGGGAGGAGTATCTCTTGTAGACAGAAAAAATCTGCATAATAAAATCTACATAATAAAATTGAAGTTACCCTTAAATTGCTGTAGGAATACAAAATTAAGTCCCTTAGTTCTTGGACAGCCACACTGGAATGGGATGTTCTGTCCGCAGACATTCTGCCATCTGTTCTTAACCTCTCGTGCACAACACAGCACTTCTCTTTTCTTTCTCTTTCCCTTTCCAGGGGCTGCGTCATTGGACCTACATTTCATTTCAGTGTTCCATCCCTCAATTTTGGAGATGTCTCCTTTGGTAAGCTTATATGCTCACAATGAACCATCAACCTATTGTAGATTTTAATTGTGGTCTGGATGAGTGCTTTTTGGAGTGTGGTCTATGGACTGGTGTCGGTCCACGAGCCATCGTTTGCCAGTCTGTGGCGAGTCTAAGGCACTTGTTTTTTTTTTTTGGGGGGGGGAGGGGGCAACTTCTCCTTTTCTCCTACCTGGATCCAACATGTTCATGTTGCTGGATGTGCTCGGACTGCGAGAACAGAAAGAAGAGGCGCTGCTACAGAAGGAGGTGATGGGTTAGGAATAGGTGGCGGCTTTTAATCAGCCTGCCTCTCAGCCTGATGATGATGATGATTCTTGAGAAGTACTGGTCTGGACTAGGCAAGAGAAGCTCTGCTGGATCAGACCAAAGCCTTCCCTGCTCAGCATTCTGTTTCCTTTCCAACAAACATGGGTTTTTAAATGTTTGAATGAGATGAGTGGATAGGTGTTCCAAGAAGGTAAAAGGTAGTATGGGAGAGAATAGCAGAAAATATCTGATGATGATTCTTACTGACTGATGGTTGCTAAGATCAGAGAGAGAGAGAGACTCCTCCCAATGCAGGATAAAATTCAGCAAGAGATGGTGATGGCTGGTGCTGGTGCCAGGTTACTGGGGCTCTGAGGCAAACCTTGCACTGCCCCCCCCCCGGGGGCCCCTGCCCTGCCCCTAATGGCACATTGGGCACTATCCCTGTCACAGCTATGAAAGACTCAGGCTGATGGATGTGGACCTCTGGCCAGTGCCTAACCTGACTAACCCCTGACACCATCACTAGTGATGGCCAGTGACTTGGGTGTTAGACCAATTCATGAAAGAGATTTGTCAAAAGCTATAAGCCATGTCAAAGGTTGTATATCTTTTAAGTGTCAGATGTTAGGGGCAAAGCATATAGGAGAACATTTATTCTCTGCCTGTGGCTTCCAAGAGGCCTCTGGCCAACCACTGTTGGAAACAAGGTGCTGAACTCAGTAGGCTTTGGGCTGGCTCCAGCAGGGCTCTGCTTCCATTCTTTTTGTTGATGTGGTTGTTCACTGACCTTGCTCCCCTTGCAGGCTCAGGTTTCTCTCCTTCATTCCCTGTTGCAAACTCATCTTCACTTACATATTCCTGGGTCATTTATTTAGAACATTTCCATTTCAGAGCTGATCCTGGCTCCTCTGTCTCAGCCTCACTAAAGATTTTTTTTTTCCACAGAAATGATCTGCAGTTTAAATGTGAAATCAATATCGCCTTGTTTGAAGGCATGTTAGTGCTCCGTGCAAAAGTATCTGGCCAGCCCTGCTCCACTGTAATGCACTTGAATCTGTTCCTTCTCTTGAGCATTTCCCACCACTCCACACTCTCACCTCTTCATATCTGATTAATGAATTGAAAGGAAAAACCCAACAGCAAACATTGAAAAACAAAAGAGGGGCAAAACAGATACTTCAGGGACTCCATGCCAGCTTGGAGTATTGGCTGTGGCCCCTCAGCTCCTTTTACCCTTAGTTCCAGCTCAGGCTCAACTATTTTCTTGCCTGCTGTAACCCAACGGCCCTTGTGTGGCCATTATTATGGTCAAATGGGCATAAAGGGTCATCTGATGATCACCATCTCGTGTAATTCTCTCTTCAGTCATAACTGTAAACCAAAAAATAAAAGCTAGCCATTCTTACACACACACAGAACAACAAACCTATGAACTTTGCAGTAAATATACAAACTTCACTGGAGGGTCCCTGCCCTGGAGGGGCCTGGAACAGGCTTGTTCCACCCCCAGGGAAGCCTCAGATTGGCTGGAGAGGGAGGGGGCTCCAGCACCCTTGTCCTCCTCCCTAGCAGAGCTGCCGGACCTGGCCTAGGAGCAGGAGCTATTTACCTCACAGCTCCCTGCTTCACACTGACTGCCTCTCATCACTGGCCTCCCTGTTTTATGGAGCAAGCCCGCCCCCTTTGGCCCCTCCCCTTCCTCCAGGTGGGGCAGAAAAGGCCTTTCCTGTTCCTGGCTTGTTTCCTGCAGTGTTCCTTGTTTACCCTGCCAGCCCCCACTGGCTGGTTAGGGTGAGCCAACCTTCTTTGCCCCCTTCAAGGGCAGGGAAGCCTCCCCACCCTGGGTGGGCATGGGGTGCCTGCTCCAGGGTACGTTGGGGGTCAGGGCATCTGGGAGGGGCCCCAACACTCACTTAAAAATCTAATAAGCAATCTGTCGATTATACCAAAATAGCAATGTATAGATAGGCCTGGAAGAATAGTGCACTGGCTGCATGTATGGAACATGCAAGACAAAAATTATACTGCATGGGAGAATCTTTCGAGCTGTGACACTGGAAAAGAAAGAGAGAATCACAAGAAAGGGGACTGCTGTTTCCTGTTCAGGTTCTGCTGTACTGGCTTGCCCAATCCCTGACCTTTGCAAAAATGACTGGCCATTGTGTCATCCTGCTCTGGCCCGGATCAGCCAGGGGGCACAGTATGAGTCATAAACCTGAAGAAAGTTTTTAGCTACTAGAGATGTGAAATCTTGTTTCCCTAGACAAATCATAGGAGAATTCTCAGACAGCCCCATTTCTACCTAGTGTTTTATTTCCTTCTCTTTCTAGTGTCCCTGACAGTTACCTCAAGGTATTGTAAGAGCACCACTCATAAATTTGTCAGTTTCCTCAGTCTAATGGATTTATCATAAAATTTCTGCTTCCCCCTTTCATGTACAGGGAAACATTTTGTTACTATTTTTTTTTATTTGTTAACAGTATTTCTATACTTTCTTTGAACAACAATTGAGTAAAACAATTTGCAGAATGCAAATTAAAATTTTAAAAATCTAAAACTAGATTTAGAAAAAATCATCAACAAGAACTTAGTTCCTAAAGCCTGGTGGTTTTAGCTTCTGAAAGAATGCTGCAGGCATAAATGGGCCAGCTGTCTGGGAGAACGAATTCCATTGGTCCAGGCTCTGCTCCTGGACAGATGATAGTTTCACCTTCTGAGAGGGCAGAGCCCCAAGCAGGATCTCCTTAGCTGATGGGGAGAGGATGTTCCTGCGGATAATCAGGGCTCGGTCATCTATTGTGACTTTCTGTTGCTTGGCAAATGTTTATGAATCATTGGTTTTCATTTATTTTATCTAGAAGTGTCCTCTCTTTTGTTGGTTATCCACAAACTGGCACATTTTTAATGCTAATCCTTCTTCCTATCAACCCCCTATGTACAATATGGCTGTATATGAGACTGCAGGAGAAATTGAAATTTAATTTGTGCTTATCTCTGTTTGTTGACGTTCTTTTTCAGAACATCCTTCACAGTTTAAGAATAGCTGTCCTAAGAAAGTATCTTGTTGCCCAAATGCAGTTTTTAGCATACTTTTAATTTCTATTGTCTATGAAGTGATGTTACATTGTGGAAGGTCTTGGAAGCTACAACCATTGGAAAGAGGGTGTGAGGGACCTGTGGAATTTCGCCTGGGGACAGCTTGCCTGATCACTGTATTTGGGCTAAGGAATTATTTATTGCCTAGTCCAGTGGTTCTCAAACTGGAGCATCGCAATGCCCCAGCCAGAGAGCCCTGGCCTCTGCCCCCTTAAGGGGTGGGGAGGGGGGAAGGCAGCAACGCAGCCAGCTGGATCACACCACTTTGGACGGGCGCAGGGGCTTGCTGCCACTTACGAGAGCCTGCAACAGAACCGGAAGTGGTTGAGATCGCAATTTTGAGGGTCTCCGCAGTGTGGGGAGCTCTGCAGAGGCTGGCATGGGGGCTCCCTGCACCCCTGGGAGGCTGCTGCAGGCTCTGGTAAGTGGCAGCAGGCTCCAGCACCCTTCCAAAGTGGTGCAATCCAGCAGGTCGTATTGCTGCCTGCCCCCGCACACACACTGCAGCTCAAACTCTTCCTGAAAGTTTGAGAACCTCTGGCCTGGTCCTTCAGCTTGGCAGATAGGGTGAGGGTTAATTTCCTATGTAGCACATGGCCAGAAGCATCATTTAGGAACTGCTCCCATACATTTCAAATCTGGTGTGATTATTGCTCCAGAATTCCTCCATCTCTGGCCAAATTGCAGGTTCTGCGCACTGCCTGACTCCTGATATGTAAACAGTAATGTGGGCCTGAGTGCTCACTATGCCCCCCAAAGGCACAAACCTTGTTGCCTAAGTCAAGAAGGTGACTGCTCTCTGCTTGGGGGGGGGAGGAGTTTGGATGGTATGGCCTTCTGTTGCCTTCTGGCACCTTGGATGTGTTCCGTCAACACCCCTGTTGGGTGACCACTCTCTTTTGCAGGTTTCCCTCATACCCTTTCCTGCAGCCTCAACAATACTTCTCTGGTGCCCATGACCTTCAACCTTCGTGTCCCAGGAGATGGCAGTGGAAAGCCTAGTGTGCAGAGCAGCAATCAGGCCTCTGGTATCTCAGCGGCAAGCTGGACAAAGCCAGTTTTGAATGGCATAAGGCTCAAAGAGTTCACCATCACTCCTAGCCATGGCACCCTCCGTTCGCAAGGTCTCATGGATATCCAGGTACAGGAGCCCAAAACACAGTTTGTCCTGGGGAGCAGAGGGAGCCTGAATTAGAGCTTGTGCCACACTGAGGTTGTAGTAATGCGCCTTCATCAGAGTGAGTTGTGAAGTCACTTGCTTGGCAGTTGATCTAAGTGGTGTTCGCCCAAAGCCTGCTGCTCAAGGGAGAATAATTCTGAGCATCCTGCAATTAGTGACTGAGAAAAAGAATTCTCCCCCATGTGCTCAGGGCTGACAGACCGGCTGCTTTCTCAGCATCTCCAGATCTGCCCCTTTATTCCTGACCTTTCCTCCTGCTAGAATGGTGCTTGCCCAAGTTCTCTGCTCACCACCACCCCAGGTTTCTACAACCTACTCTATGCTAGGCCCCTCCTGCTGTCTCTGTAAGACCATCTGGAATGAACTCCTCTTTCTCTCCCATCAGTGGTTGCAACATCACCCCCATCCCTCAGGTCTTTCCGCCGTCCTTTTACATTCCGCATCAACGTCTAGGCCAGCGGGTAAATGAAATGAGACCCTCAGAGTTGGAAGAATAATTGACCCTTGCCGCTCTAGGGATGGATTTCCAGGGAAATTCTGGGCAACCCGAGTTCTCCAGGGCTGCAAGATCTCTAGGGATGGGCAGCTGTGGGTTTCAGATTTGGAAACCTTTTCGGACGAGAATGTACATATTTGAATTTACTCCTGGGTGACCCGGAGGTTACTGACAGAATGTTACAAGTGCCTTTTTGCAAAGGTCTCCATTAAACACTCATGTGTTTGCCATGAGCAAGAGAGCTTTTGGTCAGGAAGTGAAATGTGCAGTCCCTGGGCATAGCCCAAAGGGAATTTCCCCAGCTCAGAGCTGAGATAACCTCCTTTGCATGCCCTGTATAAGCTCCCCATCCCAAATACACAAGCCATGTGACTGCAGTGGGCCTGCTGCTGATATGCCTCCATTAGTTTGCACAGCCAACTGCTTGCTCTGCTAGTTATGTGAATTAGGATGCAATTCTAACCAACTTTCCAGCACTGGTATGCCAGTGGGGCATGTTCTGCATCCTGCAGTTGGGGGGCAGTCATGGAGGCCTCCTCAAGGTAGGTCAATGTTTGTTCCCTTACCTTGGAGTTGCATTCCCCTTACGTCAGTGCTGGAAAGTTGGTTAGGATTGCGGCCTTAGCCAAGTTCTCTAGGGGGTTTCAGATGTGGGTTTCAGATTTGAAAGTCCCTTTGGATGAGACTGCAGTACATTCAGTACTTGAACTTGCAAGTGAGACATCTTGCTTTGTCAGGGAGCTGGATTCCAATGGCTTGAAGACTGTAAGGGGATGTCTTCATCAGCAACTTTTAATTGCAGTTGTTCTTTTTGTTTGAGTTTCCTTTTAATTTGTCCTTCTCAATCCTCCAACATTAAGGACTGCTCATCATCCATTCCCTGCACTTACGTGCCATAGGGAGACTCTTTTTTGGGGTAGTCAGATGATTGCTGGATAGTCTCTGTGCTGCAGTTGGTAGAGAGTCTTGTTCTTGTAACCAGAACTCTTGTTTCCCTCGGACATGCAGGTGACCATGTGTTCCAACACTGTGAAGACATATGAAACGGCACTGGTTGTGGATGTGAAGGGCAGTGGGGAAGATGTCCTGGCACTTCCAATCACAGCAAGGTATTGCCACTCTCTTGTTGCATTGCCCTGGCCCCTCCCCCAATACCAGTCTTTAATTATATGGGCTTTGCAGCATTGTTGCATCTGCTGTTGCATCTCAGTCTTTGGGTGCAAAAGGAGCATCACAGGAGAAGGAAGGATGCAGGGGAGGGCACCAGGATGCAGGTTGTGTCTCGTTGTCTTGTGTGTTCCTTGAAGCATTTGGTGGACGACAGTGAGATACAGGAAGCTGGGCTAGATGGGCCTTTGGCCTGATCCAGCAGGGCTCTTCTTATGTTCTTATGTTAGGAGCTTGTAACTGCTCTGAGACTACTCAAAAGGACGCAAGGGGCATTTCATCTGCTATCCAGGCTTTCTAGCTTTGGAAGAGGAAGGAGCCAACAGTTTCAGGAGAAGCCTACATGTCTTGCTCCATTTCCTCTCTGGAGTCCTTTCTTTCAGTGAAGTCTACCCAATATGTGGACCTTGATGTTTCTTCCAATGTTTGTCCTCCCAACCACCCCAATGGTTAGGAGAGCCTGGAGGCTGGCAACTATCCCCATCTTGCTTCCTTGTTTGGGTTGCTTCTGGAGTCAAGACACTGCTCCCTTTCGAGAGTATCTTGCAGGACCTTTGCCCATTGATCTAATTACTTCCTCTAGTCCCTCAACTCTTGTAATGAGCGGGGTGGGGGAGAGTAACTTGGTTTTTGCCTGCTCAGGAAATGACCGCCTTGCTGCATTGGAAGTGGGCCTGGCACCTTTCCCTTTGCAAACCTCACACTCATGCTCTTTCCTCTTCCTCCCTGGCTCTGGAACATCTCTTAGGTTAGGTGCACCCAGCAGAGAGCCTCTTTTACACATCAACCAGTTGAGCCTTAGCTGATGCCAGCATGTGCCTGCAGTTCCAAAGTGACCATCACCTGGCACATCTGTTTCGGACCAAGATGTTGGTTGGCGAGTTAATGCAGATGAAGTTTGTTTGTTTGTTGCAGTGTTTATAAACCACCTTTCTGATTGATTCAAAGGTGGTTTCCATAGGCAGGCTGAACACAAACCCCATTTTCCAATGAGATTTTTTACAAGTATCATTCCATGAAAAAATCTCATAGAGCCTCAGTTTCCCCACAAGTTTCCCTTCATAGTGCAGTCGTCATCTTGGCTGCGTGACTCTTGCACTTTCCAAGCTCTCGTAGGCAGCTACACCAAGCTTCAGACCAGTCTCTAAAAGATGCTATAACTGGTTTTTGCCAGCTAACTCCTCCACTGCTCCTCAGAGATATGCCTGCGTCCTCTCAGTCTCCCATCCACCTGCTGATCCTGCTTAGCTTCTTCAGGCAAGGTGACAGATCAAACTCCAGACCTCACCTCCTGTATGGCAAAAGTGTGAGGATTGCACCTGAATCCCCAGCCAAATTGAAAGGAAATATTAGTGTTTATGTTGTTTTAGGATGGAATCACATGGCTGTAAGATCCATATATGACAATTTAATTGTGGATGTCATCTATTGAGCCTTTTCTTTACACAAATATGGCTCATTGCTGGCAAATGAAGCTCTTATATGAGGAGGACCATGTGGAATAGCCCAGTTGTTCTCACACATTTAGCACCGAGACCCGCTTTTGAGAATAAGAATCTGTCAGGACCCACTGGAAGTAATGTCATGACCAAAAGTGACATCATCAAGCTGGAAATTTTTTGCAATCCTACCCACACTGACCCAGGAGTAAGACCCATTTACTACCATTGTTAAAAGCACATACATAGCAGCTTGTTAAAAGTACAGGTCTGTAACATTTCCCCAAGTGCAGTCACATACCATGGGAGCATCAAGTCTAGCATATTAAAAATAAAATATTGAAATGAATGGGGACCCACCTGAAATTGAGTCGCGACCCACCTAGTGGGTCCCAACCCACAGTTTGAGAAACACTGAAATAGCCTGTTAAGTGTATTCAGTGGAACTAGGTCTGGTTGCAGTAATAGCACTGGCTTCTGGTGAGATATGCAGGGCAGGAATTTGCCCCAATCCCCGAATGCTCATTAGTGCCAGTAGTGGGTCTGCGTGTAACAACTTTTGTGAGGTTGTGTTTTGGAAACTTGAGCTTCCAGAGTACTGATGAGCCTCCTTCTGACAGTGCTAAATGTGTTCCTCTCCACCAGCCTCCCCATTCTGGGTCAGCTACAAATGAACTCTGCTCTCTGTTTATTTGCTTCATTTAATTGAATAGATGCATCACACCTCCAGTGCATATGGCTAATCCCATCGTGAATTTTGGACGTTGTTTCCTGCAGTTCCCATACCAGCAAATGGTGAAACTCGTTAATGACAGTGATCTTCCAGGATGCTACTGTGTTCTCCCCCAGGTTGGTCCTGTAGTTTCTCTGCGATTACTAGAGGGATGCTTTCATTTCAGACTGATCAGGGGACCAGGCTTGGGTCACTATACTCATGGGAAGTGTGTGTTCCAGTGGATTATTCAGAATGATTTTGAGACAAATGCCTCTAATAGCCTACCCTGTTTATTTTTTAACACGATTTAAGGATATCAGAATCGTTTTTCGTTTGGTGCTGTTAAGCTAGCAAAATCTTACCAAGAATGCTGAAAAGTGTGCAGTGGCGTATTCTGCCAAAGAGCAAACATCTGCTCCTTCTTCAAGAATTGCTCTGTTACCAAGGGATATACATGTAATCGCATAAGGAAAAAAGATTTCAAAATGTCTTCACTGGAGAACTGGAATTGATAGCTTAGCCAGAAGAAAAGTATCAGACAGTTCTGAAAATTGATGGTGTGCTTCTCTCTCTCTCTCTCCAGAAAACTGAGAAGCACCCCAAAATCTTGCATTCCAGTCCCATGCCTTCTGGCATAATTGAACCTCACACTATGGTTGAAATCCCCTTGGCTTTGGAAGTCCAGGAGAGAGGACCACAGGAGGTGACAGCCTACATTGCTGTTTTTGGAAGTGAAGACCCCCCACTGGTGAGTGGGATGAATGGAAGCTGTCTTGTCTGTGGCAATAACCTTGTGCTCCAGAAATAGACTATTAAGTGGAATGTCTGTGAGCTCTTAGAAAATAATGGGGTGAATTATAGGAGCCAAAAGGTGTTGTGCTAAATGATTCCTTTTACAGACTGTTAGACCATGGGAATGCCATGGACATAGCGCACCTAGATTTCAGCAGAGCACTTGACAAAGTCTCCTGTGATATCCTTGTGGATAAGACAGTAAAGTGTGAGCTAGATGGCACCACTATCAGATGGAGTCAAGTTGGTTGAACAACTCCTCCCATTGAATGCTATTAAATTGCTCTAAATCAACCTGGAGGGAGGTATGTGTCTGTTCAGCATTTTTATAAATGACCAGGATAAGGGGATAGAGGGGATGCACATTGGATTTGCAGGTGACACAAAGCTGGGGGAGGGGGAATAGCTAGCACCCTGCAAGATTAAGTAAGTATTCAAAATTATCTTGCCAGGCTCTGTTATTGGGCTCATATCAAGAAGATAAAGTTCAATAAAGACCAATGTAAAGTCCTGCATATAGAAACAGAGAATTAGAAGCTCAAATACAGAATGGGAGAAGTCTGGCTCATCCGCAGCATGTTGGAAAAGTTCTAGGTTGTCTTAGTACTTTCCTCTGAACTGAGCTGGTGGTATCCTGGGAAGGGCATTTCCCACCCCAGTCACAGGCACATAGGATTGGTTTGTTTATGTGGGGCAGAGTTTGGCCTCTGGATGGACAAGCAAAGCCCACATCTGTTCGGGTTGCAGATCTTGAGCTGAGCCAAAGCTTGTCAACATGACAATTCCCTTCTGAAATACCTCTTTCAACAACTATTTTTTCCAGTCATGTAGGACAATATAGTGATTGACTTTCTATCTTTGCTCCATTTCCTCTTGTTCCCTTGGAACAGACAGTTCAGCTGATGACTTTTGGAGAAGGACCCGTGGTTTACGTGCACCCCCCTAAGATTGATTTTGGCTGCATCCACGTTTTAAAGGATGTTTCGAGGGTGCTACACCTTTCCAATCAGTCAGTTATTCCTGCACTGTTTGAAGCACAGATGGTGAGTAGTGTGTGGTTTCATAATGAAAACCAACTAGGAAAGCCATGTGTGTGAAAGCCTGCAAGCAGCCTATGTGTGGAAGTCCCTCTTAAAATTATTTCCAGATAGAAAATAATTGGATGTGCTGGATATATGTCTGCATGGCCTCTGAATACATAGATTGGACCTTTACTCACAACCTGATGTACTCTCTTCCACCTCCACCACTCCATTTCCTTTTTCTTCCATATAGTGACAGTTGTGAAGCCTTCTTAAGATGCTGAGAGACCCTTGGACAGAATGTTCATTTGAGGCCTCACTTCCTTTGCTTCTCAGTTGGAGTGGGCCCCCACTCCCAGGAATGAGTTTACTGACATCAACAGAAGCAGGGCATTCAGATTCATTTAAAACTTGCTTGCTGAGAACCTATGTGGCCCAAGAGAGTAGAATGTTGGTTGTAAACATGAGAAACCCCTGGTTTTGGGTAGATAGATTACCCCCTCCCCCCAAAATCTGACTATTGTTCCATAGTAATAACATGGGAGGAACATGGGATTGTGAGGAAGAAAGAGAGGGACCAAAGAATGCTTTGCACCTTCAGCTTTACATTTCATGAAGGTGATGGGAGGTCTTGGTTCAAAATTTCAGCCCTGAACTGAGCTTAGGCAAGCTACTGTCAGCCTCAGTCCGCTATATGTATCGTGAGGGTAATAATCATACGGCTTAGAGCATTTTGTAAGGATGTTGGTGAAGTACAGCATGATGGTTCATCAAACAAAGCACTGCTCTTGCTAATAAGGTTGTGGTACATTTTAGAATACAAATGGATCTTCCTCTGCTGATGCTCTTGCATAGCTTTCCATCGTTAAGACCATCTGGGCAATAAGAACATAAGAACATAAGAACAGCCCCACTGGATCAGGCCATAGGCCCATCTAGTCCAGCTTCCTGTATCTCACAGTGGCCCACCAAATGCCCCAGGGAGCACACCAGATAACAAGAGACCTCATCCTGGTGCTCTCCCCTACATCTGGCATTCTGACTTAACCCATTCCTAAAATCAGGAGGTTGCGCATACACATCATGGCTTGTACCCCATAATGGATTTTTCCTCCAGAAACTCGTCCAATCCCCTTTTAAAGGCGTCTAGGCTAGACGCTAGCACCACATCCTGTGGCAAGGAGTTCCACAGACCGACCATGCGCTGAGTAAAGAAATATTTTCTTTTGTCTGTCCTAACCCACCCAACACTCAATTTTAGTGGATGTCCCCTGGTTCTGGTATTATGTGAGAGTGTAAAGAGCATCTCCCTATCCACTCTGTCCATCCCCTGCATAATTTTGTATGTCTCAATCATGTCCCCCCTCAAGCGTCTCTTTTCTAGGCTGAAGAGGCCCAAACGCCGTAGCCTTTCCTCATAAGGAAGGTGCCCCAGCCCCGTAATCATCTTAGTCGCTCTCTTTTGCACCTTTTCCATTTCCACTATGTCTTTTTTGAGATGCGGCGACCAGAACTGGACACAATACTCCAGGTGTGGCCTTACCATAGATTTGTACAACGGCATTATAATACTAACCGTTTTGTTCTCAATACCCTTCCTAATGATCCCAAGCATAGAATTGGCCTTCTTCACTGCCACCGCACATTGGGTCGACACTTTCATCGACCTGTCCACCACCACCCCAAGATCTCTCTCCTGATCTGTCACAGACAGCTCAGAACCCATCAGCCTATATCTAAAGTTTTGATTTTTTGCCCCAATGTGCATGACTTTACACTTACTGACATTGAAGCGCATCTGCCATTTTGCTGCCCATTCTGCCAGTCTGGAGAGATCCTTCTGGAGCTCCTCACAATCACTTCTGGTCTTTACCACTCGGAAAAGTTTGGTGTCGTCTGCAAACTTAGCCACTTCACTGCTCAACCCTGTCTCCAGGTCATTTATGAAGAGGTTGAAAAGCACCGGTCCCAGGACAGACCCTTGGGACACACCGCTTTTCACCTCTCTCCATTGTGAAAATTGCCCATTGACACCCACTCTCTGCTTCCTGGCCTCCAACCAGTTCTCAATCCATGAGAGGACCTGTCCTCTAATTCCCTGACTGTGGAGTTTTTTCAGTAGCCTTTGGTGAGGGACCGTGTCAAACGCCTTCTGAAAGTCCAGATATATAATGTCCACGGGTTCTCCCGCATCCACATGCCTGTTGACCTTTTCAAAGAATTCTATAAGGTTTGTGAGGCAAGACTTACCCTTACAGAAGCCATGCTGACTCTCCCTCAGCAAGGCCTGTTCGTCTATGTGTTTTGTGATCCTATCTTTGATGAGGCATTCCACCATCTTACCCGGTATGGATGTTAGGCTGACCGGCCTATAGTTTCCCAGGTCCCCCCTCTTTCCCTTTTTAAAAATAGGCGTGACATTTGCTATCCTCCAATCTTCTGGCACTGTGGCCGTTTTGAGGGACAAGTTGCATACCTTAGTCAAGAGATCTGCAACTTCATTCTTCAATTCCTTAATAACCCTTGGGTGTATGCCATCAGGGCCCGGTGACTTATTGATCTTTAATTTATCAATGAGGTCTGAAACATCTTCTCTTTTAACCTCTATCTGACTTAACTCCTCGGTTAGGAGGGGCCGTTCGGGCAGCGGTATCTGCCCGAGGTCTTCTGCCGTGAAGACAGATGCAAAGAACTCATTTAATTTCTCTGCCATCTCTAAGTCTCCTTTTATCTCCCCTTTCCCTCCCTCACCATCCAGAGGGCCAACCGCTTCTCTGGCGGGTTTCCTGCTTCTAACATATTTGAAGAAGCTTTTATTATTCCCCTTAATGTTGCTGGCCATGCGTTCCTCATAGTCTCGCTTGGCCTCCCCTGTCACCTTCTTACATTTCTTTTGCCACAGTTTATGTTCCTTTTTATTCTCTTCATTAGGGCAAGACTTCCATTTACGGAAGGAAGCTTCCTTGCCCTTCACAGCCTCTCTAACTTGGCTGGTTAGCCATGCGGGCACTCTCCTGGATTTAGTGGAACCCTTCTTTCTTTGCGGTATACACCTCTGCTGGGCCTCTATTACTGTTGTTTTAAGCAGCCTCCATGCACTCTGGAGAGACTGGACTCTTTTTACCCTCCCTTTCAACCTCCTTCTAACCAGCCTCCTCATTTGAGGGAAGTCCGCCTGTCGGAAGTCAAGGGTTTTTGTTAGAGATTTGCCTGGTATTCTTCCCCCAACGTGCACGTCAAAACGGATCGCAGCATGATCACTGTTCCCCAATGGCTCAGTAACGTTTACATCTCTAACCAGGTCCTGCATACCGCACAAAATTAAATCCAGAGTCACCTGTCCTCTGGTGGGCTCCGTGACTAGCTGATCTAAGCCACAGTCATTTAGCACGTCAAGAAATCCGGTTTCCTTATCGTGACCAGAACACAAATTGACCCAGTCAATATGAGGATAATTGAAGTCCCCCATGATTACAACCCTGTCCCTCCTTGTCACCTCCCTGATCTGTTTCCTCATTTCAAGGTCCCCATCAGATTTCTGGTCTGGAGGACGATAGCACGCCCCCAGTATTACATCGCTGCACAAGCCTGGTAATTTAACCCACAGAGATTCTACGGTGGAGTCGGACCCACCTTCAATCTCTACTTTGCTGGATTCTATCCCTTCCTTAACATAAAGGGCCACCCCACCTCCAACACGCCCCTGCCTGTCCCTCCTGTAGAGTTTATAGCCCGGGATTGCGGTATCCCACTGATTCTCCGCATTCCACCAGGTTTCCGTTATGCCCACTATGTCAATATTTTCCCTTGTCACCAGACATTCCAGTTCTCCCACCTTTGCTCGTAGACTTCGGGCATTCGCATAAAAGCATTTATACACGGAATGTCCCAGGATGGGCTGCTTATTCGCTCCTTTGTCCCCGCATCCTCTCATTGTGCCAAACCATCTATCACATCCCATCACCCTACCTTTCCCAATTTCTTCTCCTACCCTGCCTTTGTCTTGTTGTTCTCTAACCTCCCCATCCTCATCCCATAGGGATGAGGAGTCCCGAACCGGATGCCCCTCGGCTCCTGTCGGCCTTCCCCCAGGGATTAGTTTAAAAGCTGCTCTGCCACCTTTTTAATGTTATGCGCCAGCAGTCTGGTTCCATTCTGGTTCAAATGGAGCCCGTCCCTCTTGTACAGGCCCCGCTTGTCCCAAAACGTTCCCCAGTGCATAACGAATCTAAACCCCTCCTCCCTACACCACCGTCTCATCCACGCATTGAGACCCCTGATCTCCGCCTGCCTAGCTGGCCCTGCGCGTGGAACAGATAGCACTTCAGGGAACGCTACCTTTGAGGTCCTGGCTTTCAGCTTCTGAAATGAATCAGTTTAATCCCGTTGTACTTAACGAACACAAGAATGTAGGAGGATGCTGGGCTGAGGAAGACACTTCTAGCTGTACTCATAGCAGTCCTGCAGAAGATGCTTCTCTTGCCAATTGCACAGCTGAGCAAATGCATAATGGAGCCTCACCTCCTTCTATTCCCCACTGTCAAGATTTAACCATGCAGTTAAATCTTGTGCAGTCAGTGAAGCAGTCACAAAAGCCTGACCTGTTTTTGGTGGTTGTGAATTTTCACGAACATGGTGGACTTGATAGCTGAGTGTCGTGTGATGATGCCAGTATGAATGATAAAGGTGTGTGTGTGGGCAGATCTAGAAGTTTAAGCCGTAGCTGATAGAGATGTGGCATCTCTGCAGCTATTTGAGAGAATAATCATGGACCTATTTGGTTCTAGCCTCAAATACCGTCCAGGGATGTGGTTTCAAATCCCAGCTGAGCGGTGAAGTGAGAGCCAGTGTGGGGTAGTGCAGAGATGGACAGGGGAGGGACTGCGTTTGCTGGTGGATTGCTTGGTGCCTGGAGGGTTCTAGACTTCGTGGACCTTGAAGCAAGCAAGCAGGCTTCGAATCGCTGCATACAGAGCAGCTGCCCCTTGCAGTTAAGAGAACCTGAGTAGGCAGCTTGCCTTATAACGTACCACTGAACCACAAGGCTCCTAATACTGGTCAGCCCATTCTAGCGTACTGAACAGTAGTCTGGGAACAGAGAGAATTAGGTTAAGATCCCTTTCAACTGTGAAGCTCAGGGGTTGATTTTGGACCAGCCTCTTTCTCTCACCCTAATCTGTTTCATTGAATTGCGTCTGAAAGTAAAATCGGGTCATCCCCGTATCTGCAAAGCAACCCTGAATCCCTTAGAAGGCAGGATATAAAGAACATGCTGGGCAAGGAGTCCTAATCCCTCTCAGCAATACATAAGATTCTAGAAAATAATGACTGGTGGTGACACAGGACAAAATGATAGAGGTGTTGCAACCTTCAAATGCTGTCAAGACATGGAGTTGTAATAATTATGAGAACCTTCATCCTAATAATGACGTTTCAACTGCCAAATATGTCAAAACTTTCAGTTATGTAAAGAGAGTGAGAGGGAGAAAAAAGCAAACCAGCATGAACTAAAAAATATAAACATCAGGATCTAATATGAAAAATCTGATCAAAATGTCAAACAGCTTTCTGATCAGTAGTCAATTAATCAGCACATCAATGAAAAGGTAATCAAACTTTCATTTTGTTTCATCTAGGAATAAATAGATTAATCTTAAATTCATCTAGGAGTTAGTCCATCCATCCATAAACCTTTATTGGCATTAAAAACAGTTAATAACAGTAATAACAATAATAACAAGAGCCAACGCAGTGAGAGTTAGTCTTTAAAAAACTGTTCAGAATCCTAAGTAACACAGATACAAATCAATTGTGCATTAAAATTTTATCTCAAAGAAGCCTGTGAAAAAAATATCACAAGAAAATGTATATGAAGTCAATTGTGACATGATAGTTCTTAACACTTGAAAAATGAAGGTTCTTCACTTGTTTGAGAAGCATTTCACAGCCCAATCCTGAGCTGCTCATTGTGCCCAGGGCTGCCATGGCACCAAAACAGCTGCTGCGGCATCCTGTGCGCAACAGGGGAGCCTCTGGCAGCTCCTCGAGGGAAGGGGACTTTCATCCCCTTCCCCTGGGCAACGGAAGTAGCTCCTCATTGGGGCTACTAGATTCTGCAGCAGCTCTTGAACTGGCGCAGAATCAAGAACCTACATGTCAGGCTTCGTGGCCTGACACGGAGGCTCTAGATGCGCTGGAACAGAGCTCCGTCAGTAGCGCCAGTACCATCTCCTTCCGGCCCCACTCCCTCCCCCCGTAATGCCTCCTCCCCACTCTCTCTCCTCCCTCCCCCTGCCCCAGAACGTCTCCTATCTCCTTCGCCCCACACCCTCACCCACCTCTCCACCACCTAGCAGTCCACGTGAGCAGTGGAGCACTGGCGATCCACTGGTGGTAGCCCATTGCTTGTTGGTGCTGAGCTACCACCAGCGCTGACTGGTACTGAGGGCCACAAACGTGCTTTACAGCACATTTGTGACACTTACGGAGTGCCGGCGTGTAAGCTCTCTATCATGCTTACAAAAAGTGGATATAAATTCAGAAAGAATTTGGGAAAGCTTAAGCCATTTCTGCCCAATGTTGCATATATGCAACAGGGACCAAATGTGTACCCCTGTGGGTCAGGCAAAAATGGGTTAAGTTACTATTGTCCATTCGTACTATTGTCTAACAAAAGATGAATCCAGACTCCAAGAAGAGGTAAATGGTTTTGCCCTTTCCTAAAAGGTTCTACTGCTGGTTTTTATGTTTTTTAGGGATTTTTTTTAATGTTTAATTTTAATGATGTCTTGTCATGACTGTTTTAAATATGATTTTATGATTTTTTGTGTAAGCTGTTTTCTCCCTTGGGGAGAAAAGCAAGATAAAAATAGGGTTGTTGTTAATGATAATAAACTGATGCTCCAGACCTCAAGCATATCTAGGTAGCTTTAGCATTAGCATCCTTGAGAGCCACTCTCCAAATTGTAGAAAGGTCTATTTTTCCTGCCTCAGAGTAGCTTTCAGAACTAGGGCTTCTTCATCTGCAAATCAGAGGATGAGACTGCAGTGGTCTGCCATGGTACTGGCAGTGTTTGCAAGGCTCTTGTTAGGAAACATGGCATCTTATAGCTGCTTTTGCCATCCTTCTCTGGAAGGAAAATAACAGTGTAGACTCTGCTGGTGGAAGACACAGCTGCTAAGAATCACAGTCAGTCAGAAGGGACAGCACATCATCTGCTCCGGCCTGCTGTTTGGCAGGACTACCCATTTACCACCACCACACAATGCAAACCTCTACAATTACTGTACACATTCACTTTAAATGTGGGTGCCATGCTGAAAGTACTGAGTGGAGCACAGCGGTGTCATGGTCCTTGCCCATCAGTGGGTGCAATCCACACACTCCTCTCAGTTGCTCAAGCCATGACACCTTCTTGCTAGCCGTGCACTTCTGTTGGGCCTTGCATGCACCCTCCCACTAATCCTATCTCCAGCAAACTGCACATCTGGAATTTGTGTGGCTCATATCAGTTTGGGCAGAAGTTTCTCAAGGTGCTTTTAGGGCGCAGTCCTAACTGTGCCCTATGCCGGTCCAAGTCCTTTGGGCCGGCCTGGGAGGGTCATAAACGTGCCGTAAAGCACGTTTGCACCTTCTTGGGAGGAAGCCAGGGCAATGCTCCAAGAAGCACCAGCCTGCGGAGTCTGACAGAAGCCTCTGCACCAGCTTCCCCCCAGCTCCTCGCGTCAGCTCGGGTGAGCCGATGCAAGGACAAAAGGAAGGCGTGGGGCTGGGCAGGGAGGAAGAGGGAGGGAGGTGTTCCTGGGTGGGGGAGGGAAGGCAATGGGCAGCCCAGGAAGTGGGTGGGCGGGCAGGGAGCGGGAGACGGGGCTGGGATCTGGCAGTTATGCTGGATCCCAACACCTGGCCCTGGGGAGAAAGCTGCTTCAAGCCGCTCCGCTCTCCTTGAACTTGTGCCACCTCCTGAGGTGGCACAGGTTCAAGGAGACCCATAGGCACCAGCAGCCCTTACCCAGGGGTAAGGGGAAAAGTTTTCCCTCGCCTCTGGCTAAGCTGCTGCTCACCGCAATCCTGCGCTAGATACAGTGCAAGCCTTCTGGCTTGCTTGTTCCAGCGCAAGTTAGGATTGCGCCCTTAGGGCAATGCAGCTCCTAGGTAAGGAAACAAACATTCCCTTGCTTTGAGGTGGCCTCCATGAGTGTCCGCAACTGCAGGATGCAGCACACGTCCCATTGGCACAGCTATGCCAGTGCTGGAAAGTGGGTTCGGATTTGGGCCTTAATGACTTTAACATGTTTTCCCTGCCCTTTCAGTCTCTTCGTCAATAGAGCGATTTCTTCATTACAGCTGCAGAACCAAATGCTTGCCAATATAACTGTGTTGTCATGAAAATCAGCAAGTGCCAGATATGGGTTCTGCAGCGTTGTATGCCCTCCTTGTGGCTCCAGATTAGTTGTGCACACAGTTTTCATTCCAGTACTCATTCATTGCAATTCATCAGCATTAGTTTCTTTGGCATGAGCCCCCACCCCTATCTGCAGGTCAAACACTGATAAATGACTTTAATCAGGCATCAGACTGGCAATTCACCAGTGGAACAAGGCTTCCAGACCTCTGAGCTAGCAAGAATCATAAAAGGAGAGCTTGTATGATAGTGTCAGCCCAAGCCTAATATCTTCTGACTTGAAATAGAAGGAATCCCAGCTGTACGTGTACCAAATATAACCTAGCTACTGGATACAGGTGAAGCTTCTTTATCTAAATGAAAACAAGTACAAAATTTGTCTGTTTGCTTATTTATTTAAAATTTGTAAATCTCAGTCAAAATGATGCCTAAGGTGGCTTACCAAAACAGTATAAAACAAGGGTGTCAAACTCATACTGTGATTTCCTGGATTCCCCAGGAGCCCATTTTAAATATTGATGTTACATTGGCTACATTCCAGTCCCAGAACACAGTGGCCAAACAGACAAGCAAACAGTCAAAGTTTGTTTGGCGAGTGTGATGTTTGGGCTGCTTGAGCAGTAAGCTCCATAAGACAACTGCAGTTCAAACAAACTTTCTCCAACAAGAAGCTAATGGGCCTTAAAGGAAGGACCTTAAAGGACAACAATCACCTGGGAGACAGGAGAGCAATTAGGAACAAAAGAAGAGGAACACAATGTTCACACACGCACAGCGACCTGCAGAACCGATTATGAACTGGCTGAACCTGGCCAAAATGTTCTTCTTGGAGGGGATAAAGAAGCTTGTCTCACAACATGACAATTGCTTCAATTCAGATGGAGACTGCATGGAGATGTAGTGTGGCCACTACAGTATTTAAAGTATACTGTATTAAATACTGTTAAAGTATTTAACTTCTGAGCTGTATTAAATTGTTTCCTTAAGTCTTGTTTTTTAGCAGCCAAGCTGTACTTACTTTCAGAATAGCCCTGGTATGCTGAACCAGATAAAGCTGTGGTCACTGTTCCCTAATGGTTTGACAGCTCTTAAATCTTGCACATGTTATCTCTTTGTCATGACCTGAACATAAATTTATGCAATCTTTGTGGGTAATTGAAACCACCCATGACTACAACACTTTGAGCCTAATCCTATCCCTACCCTGCTAGTCCACCTGCACAAAAAACAAGTGTAATATTCTTGGGGGGGAGGGGAAGAGGCGAATTAGGAGGCTTCATGGTGATAGGGGATTTAAATCCCCTACCCTTTGTCAGCCTTCTGACCCACAATGGGTCTCCTTGGACCTACGCTGGTGATTTCGCTATCATGAGATCATTTCTGTGACACAGGCTTTGTGATATTAGGGCATGGAGCTGTATCCCCAAGCATCCTTGCCCTTTCTTTGTTTTAAAAAAATATTTTGTTGCTCTGCCAGTCTGGACAGACTAAGACCAGTTTTTGAATTGTGTTTCAGGTCCGCAAACATTCACTGTGGAGGATTGACCCCAGTGAAGGGATCGTCCCTCCAGAGGCTGAAATGTCGCTCACTATAATAGCCAACTTGGATGACACCGTGCTGTTCGAAGACAGAATCCAACTGATCATACAAAACAGCAATTCCTACACCATTCCAGTTCAGGCTACTGGCATTGGCACCACCATAGTTACAGACAAGCCCTTTGCTCCAGTTCTCAATCTGGGGCCCCACTTCAGGTAGGCGCACACTCTGGTTATTTTTCTGGTGCCCTCTCTAGTGAGAGACAAAGCATTTCGTTTTTGGGAAGGAAGGGATTTAAGTCATGTTTCCTTAATGCATTGCAATGTGAGCTACAGTAATTGGAAACTCTTATCATGCCCTTGGGCTACAACTACAGGTAACACTGACCAAGTGCCATACAGCAAATATATGGCTGTCATTGCAGTGGTTGTATAGATTTAGTGACAGATATAAAAATAATTTGTTTACACATGTATGTATTTCATAGCTCTCCAGTCCTAGGTGCATTTACTTGAGAGTAAGCCCTGCTGAAGTAATTGGGATTTGATGTCAGAGTAAACATGCTAGTATGATCTGACTAGTATGATCTGGCTTAGTTCAAGTTGATGACTTTGCTTGTAGTCTCCATCTTTGTGGTCTCTGAAGCAGAGATAATTACTGATCAGTAGAGCTCCCACCTGTAGATGGACTGAGTTTGAAAGAAGGCTTTTGTAGCTACAGTCACAAGTCAGTGTGACTTGATGACCTGGTGGATCTACGAGACTTCCTATGGACATGTTCCAGTGGACTCTCCACTCCCCAGCGAAAGGAAACTGGCCTGTGCCTCAGTTCTCATAAAGCACAGAAATGCATCCTCCTCAGTGCAGTGTCTTGAACATGTGGGCTTCTTCTTCTTTTTCTTTTAAGGCAAGAGAGGCCAGGCTTGGGACTGGGGTTCTTACCTCCAACCACTATTAATGGCAATTGTATTTACAAACCACTTTTCATATGTGATGCTCAAGACATCTCACTTTACAAAACTGGCAAAATACAACATTGCAGACAAAATTAGTTCATCTCAGACCTTTCTTGAGATGCCTGGTATATACTTAAATGCCCAAGGCAGTCAAATAATTTTCTATCCCCAAAACAGGATTGCCCATCTAATAAAAAAGTTAACCCGAATTAAACCATTAAGGGTGCAATCCTAACCAACTTTCCAGCATTGACATAAGGGCAATGCAGCTCCAAGGTAAGGGAACAAACATTGCCTTACCTTGAGGAGGCCTCCATGACTGCCCCCCAACTGCAGGATGCAGCCCATGCCCCATTGGCACAGCTGTGCCAGTGCTGGAAAGTTGGTTAGGGTTTGGGCTAAGATGTATAGCTGAGTCCTTGTTCTAGACAGGAAGGAACTGTTTTCATTGCAAAGCTTAGTTTCAAAGTGACATTCTGTAGGGTGCCCATTTGCATTCTCCCTATAGCAAGCTGGTTTTCCCACTCTCATTTTATTGGGCTTGGAAGGTGAATTTATGATTGCAAATGGGGGGCTGTATTTCTTGTAACAAACCGAATATTGATGTATGAAGTTGGCAGGAAAATACAATTCTACATGTATAAAATCAAGATCAACATATCTTGTTGCTCCAAGTGGGGCTGCATCATCCTGTCTGCAAGCTGCATCTCATCCTCTGTGATAAAACAGACTCAGCTCCTCTCTCTGCCCCTTTCCTAGCTTGGATCCCTGTTGCTATCGCTTCACAATAACCAACTGTGGGCGCCGCACGCATCAGCTCTACTGGATGACTGAAGGCTTCCCCCCATTTCGCCAGCGCAACAGCCTTCCTGCCATTGACACAAATGCCAAGAGCAAGACCTCCCAGTCCAAGCCGGAGCCCCCAGCTCCTTTGTTTAAGCTGCAGCCTCTGAGGATGGAGCTGACCCCAGGAAAGTCCATGGACATGGTACTGAGAGGATCTTCTAACACTCCCAAGGTAGAGAGATGCACACAGGCCTATTCCTCCTCCCCCTTAGATCTTGTACCTCCCCAAAGATCAACTTCTGCCAGGGATTGCTGGAATACTTCTAGTTGCCATGGTAATAATTTCTGTGTTCCAGGCATGGACCCAGTTACTTCTTACTTAGGTTTTACTTGTAACTATAATTACCACTATATTCCTTCTCATAATATTAGCTAAGTGACTTCTGGACAAAAATCTATTGGGTCTGACCAAGGCTGAGTCTTGAATGGCACTCTGAGAGTGCCCAAGTCCAGACCTCCAGCCATGGCATAACCTTGAGCCACTGCGTACCTAAACTGCCTTGTACTATGTCAGACCAGAGGCAGCCTGTGTTTCCTCACAGCCTGAAACCCACCAACTTTGCCCCCCAGAGCATGCCCGCCTGCCAATGGATGAAGAGAAGGGGCAGACAGGTGAGCAACAGGTGGGGAAGGCTAATGAACCAGTGGAAGGCAAGTGACTGCACAGGTTATACCCCATGGATAGGTAGAGAGTAGAAAGGTATCCCTGCCCCCATGCCTTCATCTACCTGGAGCTTAAGGAGCACTGTCCGTCCTCTGCTGTTGTGCCACTCTTATTTTGAATGAACAGGAGCAATGCATGCTGGCAAAACAAGAATATTTCATTCCCAGCATGCACTGCTCCTGTTCATTCAACATAAGAGTGCTGCATAGGATGGAGGGTGCTCCCTGAGCTCCAAGGAAGGAAAGGGGGTGTAGGGACCCTGGCCCCCTTGCTCTCTTCCCAGGCAAGGAGTTGGGTTTTATAGAGGAATGGGAAGGACATGGTCTGTACTCACCCATGAACCAGAGGTGGTGGGTGGCCTGCCAACCCTGATTTTATTGTGAATACAGTCTGGAAAGTTGGGAATGGCGCTCCTTATACTTCTGAGGGTGCTCCCTCAGGGCTTCCTCTACCCTCTTCCCCAGCCCCATTAGCTGGAGTCCTGCTGCCCATGGGCCTCCTCTTCCTGGGGTCACATCCGGGATCCTTCACTTGCTTCTGCCCAGTACTGCCTGGTCCCAGTGGGTTGGTAATGACTCAGGGCCCAATCCTATCCAACTTTCCAGCACCAGTGCAGCTGCAATGTAGCCCCGAGGAAAGGGAACAAATGTCCCCATAACTTGAGGGGGCTTCTGTGGCGGCCTCCCCACCACAGGATGCAGTGCACGCCCCATTGGCACAGCTGCACTAGCAGTAGAAAATTGGATAGGTTTTGGCCCTCAGTTGTCATGGTCTTTTCCAATGTGTGTGCCTGTGCATGGGGCCCATTGATAGCCAAATGTGTTTTTTCCGCTGAAAGCCACGGCTACTAGCATCTCTGAAAGCTGTCCTTTGATAAGAGCCAAGGCACCACAGCCTTTTCTGTCCCAAGCAGTTTCATTCTGATAAACTCTGATCCTTGCATGTAAAGGTGGTGAAGGAAAGACTGCTCTGCCACGCCATCATAGGGAAGCAGTCCGGGAAGGAGCTCATCATGAAGGTTGACGTCATCTGTGAATTCATTGCACCCGTTCTCCAGATTTCCTCCAAAGAGATCACTTTCCAAGTAGAGAAGGTTAGTCCTTTGACCTAAGACTGCCAGCTGGCATATTCCAAATGGCTAGCAAATGGGTGTTGCAGTGCAGTGGAACGTTGGGGGAGAGGTGTAGGAGGTAGGGAGACTACAGAAATTCAATCCAGAAATCTCCTAATGTAGAAGTCCCCCATTGCTGCTTCAGACATTCTGCCCAGCGTCAAGAACAACTTTCAGTAGTCACAGCCATCTTATAAGAGACATAAATGTATAATGTGGAAAGTGTTAATTTTAAGATGCACAGACTCTGTTGTGCAAGCATGTCATGTATCTATCACAATTAACAACTGTGCTGTATAAATACCAAGGAGATAATTCCAGCTCCAGCAGCGGACTAAATTAGTTCCTTACCTGACAAATCTAAATTCCTAGCCCAGTGGTTCCTGAACATTTTAGCACTGGAACCCACTTGTTTAAGAACACTGTTATCAGGACCCACCTAGCTTTATGAGGCTTAAAAAAAAGTTTTATCATCTGCTCAACTCTGTTTTTATCCTTTTTACCATGGCTGGGGGGGGGGGCACCTCCTGGAGCGTTTGTTAAGCTCCACTTTCATCAGATCAGGACCATTCTGGTGGCCTTGCATTTTCCCTTCACCTGGCCTTTGATAAGAGCCAAGGCATGATCGCCTGCTCATGGGTAAACACGCACGTGGGTCTCAATACATTTTCCTTGTCAGCTTAGAGGCGGCACTTCCATTTCTAGAGTTTCTTGTGGCCTGTGTTCAGATCAGGACCATTCTGATGGTGTTACACTCTCCACATTCTGCCCTTTAATTGGATGGAAATTTGCTTACTCTTGAGTAAACATGCATGTGCTGCTTCATTTTGGTTTCCATAGGGCTCAATACATTTTCCTTAGCTATCAGCTTGTCAGTTTCATGACCCACCAAAAATCAGGGCCACACGCACACTTTGGGAACCACTGGGTTAAAGAACTTCACATCCTTTTGTCAGTATAAGTGCAAGTTCTAGTGTTGACCTTTTAAGTTCTAAATAGCTTCAGACCTGGGTATCTGAAGGAACACCAGCACCCATCTGCATGTAGATAATCTTCAGGGGCTCTCCTCCAGTTGCCCCTTCCGCCTGAAGTCAGGTGGGAAGGTGGTGACCAGAAAGAGGGCCTTGTTCGTTGTGGTCTCCTGTCTTTGGGACTTCCTTCTTTAAGGACTTTTTTCAGATTCTCTGTAAAGAAGGTGTGTCTTTATTGCTCTCTGTTGACTACCAGACCTTTTTTTCTGATTAGTTGCTGGTTTTAACTACTGCTTTATTATAATGTAGCTGGGGTTATTATTTTTTGTGTTTTTCTTTAAACTGCCTTGAGAACTTTCTTAAAGGGGGGATGTAAAATATTTTAAACTAACAAATACATAAGTAAAAGTTTTGACAAGAATGGACTTTGATTCTGCAGGGCTCTTTTTATGACTAACTGATGGAAATACCTCAACACATATTGTTAGAATGTAGGATTTCTATTTGGAAAACTTAGATGCAGTAATTAAATGAATACACAGTTACCACTTGGAGGTCTCTGTCATACTTTTACAACCCAGATTTTGCATCTTCTGGAATGTGACAGGCATAGGTGCTTGAGACTAGTGTGGGGCACACAACCATGGTGAAGGGACAAAACTATATTGAGAACGTGGTTATGGGTGACACTGTGCTGCAGGGTTCACCATTGCAGAGCAGCAGATGCAGCTGAATGCAGAACAGTTAAGAAACATGAAAATTGGCAGTTCATGCTTCCTAAGAGAGAGCCACAGGCCACCACAATCATATGCTTATGTGTGTAAATGCATACAATGAATCCTCCAGTTAATGTCTGCCTAGTTTGTCCCTTAAAGGCACAATACAGTTTTTTAATGAACATCTATACTTCATACATTCATTGCTGTATGTCATTTCTTATGGAACCTGGAAGGGCATGACAACAGGGAATGGAGATGGATCTTCTATTTGTTTGCTGTACACCAAAATGAAACTATCTCTTCTTTTTTTTCTTCACAAATACTTTGCTTTTTTCCCCTCAGAACCCGAATGATGTCTTGACAGCACAATACGAACCTCTGACCTTGAAGAACATTTCCTCTTTGCCACTTCACGTCCAGCTCTCCTTGCAAGAGCCCTTCACCCTTTGTAACATGGATCACGAAGTGTTGCCGGCACCTGAGCAGGTAGAAGACCTTCTTTTTCAACTAGAGCCTCTCAGCATGGCCTTTTTATTGGAAAGTATGTACAGTGCTGCCTGCAGGGCCTGGGGGGGAGTGTGTTTTTCAGGAGGCAAATAATGCAGAGGTCTCCTGTCTCAAACCCTTGTCTCCTCTAACCTGTGGAGGTGTGTCTCCACCCCGCTTCCTTCCTTTCACCCTCTCTCCTGGCCTTCCAATGAGCAGCACTTTTTTGCCAGCTACATGGCATCTATCACGTCATTATGTCTCACACATGCAGCAAGCTAGCATGGATTGATGGGGGGGCGGAGCAAACGATTCCACCATACAACTCTGCTTAAATTTCCATCATTTTTTGTACTGCAGTTCAAGGTGCTGTTTGTGACCTACCTAGCACTGAACAGCCCCCTATGGCTGGAAATGTAGAATCCTTTCTCAACAAATTACAGTGAGAGAAAAGTATAGATAAGTGATTTTTTAAAACAAAACAACTTATTTCCCCAATTCAGCCATTCAGGATGGACATTGGAGAGATGTACCATCTTTGCATCAGATTTGACCCCCTCTATCAAGATGACCTATACAATCGAGTTGCAGAGGAAGTCCTGACTATTCGGTACCTTGAGCATCCCCACGTGGACCATGTCAGCCTCCGAGGAGAGGTGCACTTTCCAAACCTCAACTTCCAGACAATGCATTTGGATTTTGGTTGCATCTTGAATGACACTGAAGTTGTTCGTGACATCACAATGACTAACTGCAGCCCTCTTCTTGTCAAATACCACTGGTCCTTCCTGACAGACGCCAGCGAGGTCCAGATCAGGTAAAAGCAGCAACGCATCCTCTCATGAGGATTTTGCAGGGTACTTTCAGCAACTCCCTTTTGTACATGTGGTCTTTGAGGAATTGCTTCTGGCTACCAAAAACAAAGAGCCGTGCACTGGGTGGACCTTGCCAATCATGTGGTCAGCATCATACATAGCTTGTGACCATCACCCGTAGTTCTGGGACCAGTTTCCTTCTAATTATATTCTGTGCCTCTAGCAGATTTCCAGTTCTTTTTTATTTTGTAGCAATAAGTTTGTGTTCATCACATTTTCCTTTAAGTTAAAACTAAGGTAACTTACATCTACTATCACCTTGCTTTAAAAACAAAAACACCACTTTGGAAGGCTTACAGCCCAACCCTCTGCATGTCTAGTTGGAAGTAAGTTCCATTCAGTGTAATGGGACTTACTCCCAGGAAACTATGTACAGGTTTATAGCCTTTGAGCCCAATATTATCCCCCCACCTGATGAAGTAAAAATATTTTTACTTACCTCCACATAGACTTCCTGGTGGCCAGTGGATCTCCTTGGACCTCCAGCTGCTAAATAGCTGGCATAAATCCAAGGAAAGAAAAGGGGGGGGATTGGTTTAAAAAGAGGAGATAAGATCCTCGCACTCACTGGTGCTGCCAGGATCCTCCTCCTCCCCCCACCCCCGACATCTCTCTGCCACCAACTTACTGGCACTGGCAGAGTCTTTGGGAGCCACTTCTGTGCACACTGTGCTGCCACCTGTTTACATCAGCAGCCCGAATGTGCGCAATGGTGGCCTGGCTTTCGTGCTGCAGGTAGGATTGGGCTATTACAGGGGTCTCCAAACCCCGGCCCAGGGGCCAGATGCGGCCTGCAGCAAGCCTCTTTCCAGCCCGCGGCCAACCTCTTGTCCCCTGAAAGCCTCTGGCCCGCTCAACTGAACATGACCAGAACTGTGCTCTGAATATGTCTGGAGGGTGTTCTGAGGGCCAGAGAGGTTGAATGATTGAGCCCATTCATTCATTTATTCACTCATCTAAGTTCCATCTCAAATTTATTTATTTAAATTTTATATTTAAATTTTTTTTCCGAGCCTCCACACCACGCCAGATATTTGATGTGGCCCTCTGGCCAAAAAGTTTCGAGACTCTTGGGCTATTAGACACTCAGCATTAAGTAGGAGTGATGTATTCCAACATACACATTTAATTGTTTGCTGTGTGACTGTACCTCTCAGCCCTCCCTTTCTTCAGTGTCCTGGAAATACTGAACTTTGTTTGGTCTGTGGCTTCTTCACTGGACTTCTGAGTATGAGAGAGAGAGAGAGAGAGATATTTTGGAAGAGATGACTAGGAATGATGTTGGCCTGCCTCCCAGCAGTCTTATCACAAACAGATACGCCAATACTGCAAACTTCCCCAAAGTCGGAGTTCATGCAGTTATTTTAATTACAACAGCAAACGGATTTTCCACAACGCCTCAGGAAGCCCAACAAGCATATAACCTCTGCATCAGAATGGGCTGCCATTCTGAATAATGTCATTAAGCAATTTCCCAAGGAGATCAGTGGCTGAGCCAGTGGAGAGCCCTGTTGTGAGGGGGGGCACCCTTGTTAAGGAGTTAAGAGCATCCCTGTTAAGGACAGTGCTGAGTATCTTCTGTCAGAAACTTAGTGGTATTCTCCCCACCCCACCCTGTAGTCCAGGGCAGTTCATGATCCATGTCAGCTTCTGAAAGGTTGTAAGTATGTTAAAAACACACAGAAGGTCTGAAAGAATATGTCACAATCCAGCAGAAACTTGTACTGCGACTGGGAGAAAAGGTGAACAAAAAGCCATGACTGGCTTTGGCTGCTCCTCTCCTGGGCTTTCCTGCTGCCAAGTGGAAGTTCTTTATCTGGCTGGCTCCACGAAAGACCTCTCCCCTTTGGGAAACACCCAGCTTATGTTCCAGCACTTTAACACTACTTGGCAGAGTGAGATTGCGATCAGGCATGAAAGGGGAAAAAACTCAGAAGCCCAAACAGATGAACAAATATACATACTTACCAGAGATTGTGAAAAAGGTTTTAGGGCCCAATCCTATCCAATTTTCCAGCTCCAGTGTAGTTGCACTGTAGCCCCAAGGTAAGGGAACAAATGTTCCCATACCTTAAGGAGGCTTCTGGGACTGCCTCCCCATCACAGGATGCGATGCATGCCCCATTGGCATGGCTGCACTGGCACTGGAAAATCGGATAGGATTGGGCCCTCAGTCATCAAATAGAGAGCCAGGATAGTGTAGTAGTTTGGGAGTTGAACTTATCTCTGGAAGATCCAGATTCAAATCCCTCCTTAGCCATTAAGCTTTCTTGGTAACCTTGGGCCAGTCAGTCTCTCAGCCTCACCTACCTCTCGGGGTTGTTGTGAGGAATAAAGAGGGAAGGAACTGTGCATACCTGTGCTCCTTGGAGGAAAAGCGGTATAAAAATGTGAAAAATAAATATGCGTACAAGGTAAAAGCAGTTTAGGGGGGAAAAAACGTAAGAGCATTTGGAATAAGAAAGTACAAAGGGATAACCACATCTTGCCAGCTATCACTAGATTTGTTCCCATTTGTAGCTATATAGCAATATGCATGCCCAATTCCTCTGTTAGTTGAGCTCTTCGCCCACTTGCAGTGGTCCTCTCTGCAATGTCACTTTTCGTTCTGGAGCAGCTTTTGCATTCTTGCCGTTCTGGTTCAGCCCAACCTGTAGAAGTAAACATTGACCCTTCTTCACAGATGATACCTGTTTTAAGTTTCATTTCTCCAAAGTACTCTTTTTAGTTTCTAATTTCCTGAAGGTCTTTTTCCCCTTGTTTTTTTTCTGGGCAGTACTTTTAGTTTCTGGTTCCTGGACCTGGCCTGACCTTTTTAACCTTGCTTCCTATAATTAAACTGAAACTAAGGAGAATATTTGGTTGTTCAGGCAATCATGCTGCAACATAAACACAAAGAAGGAGAAAACAGGTACATCCTTGTTTTTCATACTTGTTTTTCACAGTATCTCTGGATATCACGTTGCCTAAAGTACTTACCATTCCCTCCCCCCCACTAAGGTGCTGCAAGCAGAAATGCAACAAGGCTGATCTCGCATCAGTTGTAAAGCCTATAACTGTGGTGACAATTCACAATTGTTGATAACCATTTCCTGACAGTGCTCATTTAATTAACTCTAATGCAGGGGTCTCCAAACTTTTCGGCCAGAGGGCTGCATCAAATATCTGGTGTTGAGGGCCAAAAAAACATTTAAATATAAAATTTAAATAAATAAATTAGAGATGGAACTTAGATGAGTGAATAAATGAATGAATGGGCTCATTCATTCAACCTCTCTGGCCCTCAAAATACCCTCCAGCCACAATCAGAGCACAGTTCTGGTCATATTCAGTTGAGTGGGCCAGAGGCTTTCATGGGACAAGAGGTTGGCCATGGGCCAGAAAGAGGCTTACTGCGGGCCACATTTGACCCCTGGGCCGGGGTTTGGAGACCCATTATCTGAAATATTGGTGTGTTGAGTGGGAGAGAAATGGAAGATGCCCAGACACTCCTTCTCCCAGTAGTAGAGCCCATAGGATTGGGCTGTTACGGCTTACATTTACTCAGGAGTAGCAGCCATGTGCAACCACAGTTTGGATGGGGATTGCTGCGCCAAGGTAGAGGCTATTTAACTCTTTGCTTCTTCCTCTGCAAAAAATGTGCACCCTCCAAGTGGCTGTTTAGTTCTGAAAGTACCATTTACTATAACAGCACTTTCAGATTTCAGCAGCCTTGTTGGGGACACAAATTTCATTTGGAAAATGATGGAGAAGTAAAGGATTTGGTACCCTCTAACTTCCCATCATGGTACCAGTCCAAAACATGATTCTATGCTACGCAGAAGTAAAAGGAAGTGTGAGTAACATCACATCTAGCTGAAGATTCATGCAGCAGATGAAGTGGACTGTGGTCCATGAAAGCTTCTGCTGCAATCTGTTTGTGAGCCTTTAAGGTGACACTTCAGGTCTTGGCTGCTTCTGCTGCTGCAGATGAACATGGCTACCCATCTGGAAGTTGTTGCTGTGACACAGAATGTGTTTCAGTTTGAGATTTTTTAAAAAACTCTGCATACATTAGCGCCTTCAGATTTTCTCTTTCCCATGGCATTTAAGACATTGACAAAGCTTGTACAAAGGCTAACTATCCATTGCACAGGCACGTAGCCAGCAGTTCACAGTATCAGGCCCTTCCTTCTACAGGGCTCCTCATTAACCATCTGGATGTGACGTCAGTCCTAGACCGGTTTGCGGTTCCCTTTCTTTTCAGCCACGTGTGTTAATTAGGCAATCCTGCTGTTCCACCAGGCCCTTTTACAGACAGCACCTGACTGTCCAGGGAATAGCTGAGCCCAAAGGCAACCTCAAAGCTGTTCACACCTCTGTTTGGTCATTAACTGGCCAGGATAAAGCACAGCTTGTCAGATATTATTTCTGTTCTGATACCAAGTGTATCAAATAATTACATCCAGCTAATGCAGCCTGACAGTTGGGTAGCTAAAAATCAGGTCACAGCCATTCTGTCCACTCCATCCATGCCTTTCCTCACAGTAACTAATTGTCATTCGGATTAACATCTGTTTTTCAGCTAGGGGTGAAGAATGCAATTTATTTAGTTTTATTTCTGGACCTTATAATTAGGGCAGTGACTTTTATGGTTTTTTAAATCTAATTATTCAGTCTTAACCTTTCATTTTTTGCCCCCTTGGCTGTTTTCACATGAAAACACTTCCAGTTTCTGCATAAGTTCTTTGAAAAACTGTCTTGCTGCTCCATGTGTAGTGATGTGCTGAAAGCGTGGGAGAACCATGCTGTCAAAAGGCAAATACCCTTTTCTGTTGCATGAGCAGAAGTGCCACCTGTGAGGCATACACAGTGAGGCTGGCACTGGTTAAGCCTCTGATGGATCTTTATGCCCCTTTTTAAAGGGACACAATTAAACCAGCCAGGAAAGGGATGTCAGTTCTGAGGATGTCAGTGCTAAAGCCCATAGGAGGAAAGGTGGAGCTGACCCTCTCTCCCATAAAAGCATCACACTGGGATGTTGCACCAAAGTGCACTCCGGCGGACCCCAGTGGTAGGCCACACTTTCTGTGCACTGCTTTCAGGGATCTGAAGGCCTTAGGAGTAGACCTCAACAAGTGGGAAACCCTGGCCTCTGAGCGGAAGGAAAGCCCATAGCCAGGGAGACAGACCAGGGACAGACTGCACTTGCTCCCAGTGTGGAAGGGATTGTCACTCTCGAATTGGCCTTTTCAGCCACACTAGACGCTGTTCCAGAACCACCATTCAGAGCGCGATACCATAGTCTTTCGAGACTGAAGGTTGCCAACAGAATTTCAGGTTCAATCCCTGCCATCTCAGTTAGAGGGATCTCTGCAGAAAGTGATGATCTGACTGTATGGGACAGCTTTAAATGCGTGACTGGATTCCTAGACTCAGGAAGAGTGGTTCATTACTAGAACCAGTTGCTTTTCCTAGGAGACTTCAGACAGGACTGGGCGTTAAGGTTGCTGATGCAGGACAAGTGGTGAGGGAGTAGACTCCATGATCCAGCTCTGTGAAACTGGAAATCCTTCTGCTCTCTGAGAACCAGTTCAAGACATCTTGCCAACCCAGGAGGCTGCCTCACACTATCTGAGGAATGCTCACCTTCATTGCACCTTACTGTGTGGTTGGAAATGCAACTGAATTGCAAGAATTGTGCCCTGACGTCACTCCTGATGTAAGGTTTGTAGGGTCCTCAGGCCAAGCCCCTTAGTGCTTGTGTGTGCACATGTTTGTGCATGTGTGTCCCCATGGAGCAGCTGGGGGTGCTCCTACATCTGTGTCCCAGTGGCACTGAGGGAGGAGCACCTACCATGATCACTCTCTTTCTCCAACCTGGATGAGTCAGAGAAGAGAGGAGCTATTGTGGTGTATACTCCTCTGTCAGTGCTGTCAGAGTGCTGAAGGATAAGCATCCAGCAGGCTCCTCTCTCACCACATACAAGTAAGCTGCTTCAGAGGCCTCTGCGTCATTGCAGCTATGATGGTGGGAGAACACAAAAATGGTCTACGTAACTCTGTCTGGGCTCATTCTCATATTGCATTTTTCAGGTCAGATATGGACCTGATGGAAGGACTCCAAAAGGGGGGATCCTACTCCCCCTTATTTGATTAAAAATATATAGCCTGCTTTTTCATTCCAGTGTGGTGTGCCCAGTTTATCTGATGTTCTGATATTTTATTGATAAACAAAAAAACTTATTTTGGCTTTCAGTGGACAGTGTTTTCCAGTGAAACACAGTAAGGGGGAAGGGGTGCAATTGGGACCAGAACTGTGGTGGGGGCAAAGTGCTAAAGCCCCCCATTCATGCTATGGTTTTGCCCTGTTTTGCTGCTCAGACCACTGCACATGCCCAGCATATACAGCCTCATTACACATTTGTTGTAATGTGTAGTTTGCCCTGCAAGCCCAAAAGTTGCTGAGGTTGCTGGTATCCCGAACCATGCAAGATGCTGAGAACCAGCCTCTGCTGCTTCTGATACCGGAGTCCTGCACCCAATTATTTTCTTCCCAGCCCGTCTTGTCAGTGAATGTTACTGTCTGTGTTACTAGGCAATGTGCCCCTTCCGGCAGAGACGTTCATTGTCCGAAAAGTCTTGTGGATGCCTCCATCCTTCCAAAACTAATGGCTGTAACAAGAGGATGAGAGTGGGGGAAATGCAGCCAAGGATACACCCCAACAGAAATGTGTCAGCAGATCACATCGCTTAGTTCTGCCTGTCTCACCCATTGCTGGGAAACCGCTTGATGGATTGAAGACTGAGGAGAGATTTGTTGTGTAACCTGAGCTCAGGGCTGCGCTTCTGATATGTTGGGCTAAATGACATAGCTGTTGGGAAGAGAACGCACTCTTGAATTTGCAGCCATCTCTGGAGAGGAGGAGGGACTGAGACCTTTGGGTCGGGAGAGTTTTCTGTCTCACAAGAAACAGATGTCAGTAGCAAGCGGAAACTAAGGCCCAAACCAAACATGCAGAAGCCTATGTGGAAATGAGCATTTCCCACTGAATAAGTGCACGTTTGGATGCAAAACATGTGGGTTTCCTTATCTGTGAGAAGTTTGTGAATTGTTTGCAATGGAATATCTAAGTAACTCTTTCCCGCTTTTTCACCTCTTAATCCATGGGTTTGGAGCCTTCCACTTGGGTTTTAGTTTGCAACACTCTAGATATCCATGGTTTCTGATATCCATGAGTTTTAAGTCCTCAGAGAAGGTGAGACAGCACCCTAGACTGGCTCCTGGCAGAGCCCTCCTTTGCCAGACTGGAGGAACAGCATCCTAAGGTACTAGAAGAGCTTGCCAATGTACCCTGATAGCTTGTTCCATGGTGATGATGTTCAGTGGTGGTGGTTCACTTCACACATACTACTGCTCTACAAGTATGAGTGGAGAATTGTTCCTCTCTTGTGCCAGCAGCAGTCTGGGCTCTGCAACTGGTCAGAGAACCTGTTGGTTCCTGGTCCACTCTGCATGCACAGAAGTCATTCTTCCAATCTCATGCATGAAGCTCTTC
The DNA here is from genome assembly GCF_035046505.1 of Tiliqua scincoides. Lineage (NCBI taxonomy): Eukaryota > Metazoa > Chordata > Lepidosauria > Squamata > Scincidae > Tiliqua > Tiliqua scincoides. Next base: position 17,817,262 of record NC_089829.1, read on the forward strand.
TTGTTTATGTAAGCTTACTAATTGACAGGATTTCAGTGCAGGACAGGGTGGATATTCTGCCTGATGCTGGTAGGGAGAATGTTATTGGCTGTTGATGAATCTTTGATTTCAGATTTTTGGGACATGTGTGCCCTGGCTGACCAAGTCAGCCACATCAATTTTGAAACTGCCAGCCCTCTCTGTCCTCGTTGCTGCGCATCCCTTGGGATTTCTGCAGCATTTCTTCCTCTTGGTCTGTTTTTCTGACATAATACGCCAGTCTACAAAACCTTGTTGAGTCCCTGGAGCTCTGCCTTAAGTCTCCTTTAAAGTGTTGCCTTCCCTTGCTACTTTATGCCTACATTGAAACTTATCATTCAGTGCTTCAAAAGATCTCTAGCTCATTGTATGCCAGACTCTTGCAGTGGGTTGCAGTAGTTTAAAACAAACGTATAAAAATTGAAAAATGGGGTTGATAAATATCCCAAATAAGTATTAGAGTGCTCCTGCACTTCAAAATTAGCCCTGTCCACAACCCTGGATGGCCACTGCCAGTTTGTGCAGGCAGTACTGCCTAAGCTGGTTGGATGAGTGGGTTGATTCCTTTTAAGACCTCATAGGTTCAGAGCAGTCCCTTAATACATGTGTATCAGGGAGAACTGTTTTACCTTAACTTGGTCCTGGCTGTCTTAGTTTTTCACTTACGAGGATGTTTTCATGCATGGCAGCACACAGAGATGGTGTCTTTCACCTGCTATCCAAATTGAGACACTCCATTCTCATTCTCCCACTTCATTCCAGGGCTTGTGTTTTTTCAGGAGCTGAACTCAACTGCAGGTCTGCTGGATTCCCTCCTGCCTCATTCTAAATTAAGGTTGTCAGAACCCATGCTGACTCTTCCTCACCTGTTCTTCTGCAGGTTCAATCCTTTGCAATACCTTCCAACAATTTGCCTCATGGCTAATTACACAGGCCTACAAAATTGAGGATCAGAAAAGTTTTTCCCAAACTTTATGGTGGTTTGATGTGAATTTGGGGTGCAGATTCCAAAAATGGCATCTGTTTTTCCCTATCACGTCTAGTTTTGGAGATATAGTATAGCCTCATTAGTGAATGGTTCAAGCAGCTTCCTCATGAAGAAGCCATGGTGTAGGCTTACTCACCATGGTTTAAGGAATTGGTTTAAGGAAGCAGAATGTGTGTTGGCCTGTGTTATTAGGCTAACAATCTGTAATCTCCTAGATCCTCGTTTAAGGATCGGTGTTATATTAGTTATTGTTCAGTCAATTAAGAAATTATTTTACATTTAAGTTAAGAATTCTTGCGTGAACGTGGACCCTATTGTTTACAAATTTTTAAAAATTCACTTAATGGTGTAAATTATCATAACACCTTCCTAGTTTGTTCAGGATAAAAGCTAGGAGGAAATCTGGAAAGCAGCACCGAGGCCAGCGTCAGAAGATCTGGTTTGGGCGTTCGCCTCCCTGACAAAATGACATTGGATTTTTCAGGTTCAGCCCCAGAGTGGTTCAGCCTTCAGTTAAGCAGGAAACAGCAGAGAAGCCAGAGGCCCAGTTGCTGCCGCTACCACTGCCCCCACAAGTGGCACCGGCAAGTAATGAAGACAGCAAAGACTCTTCAAGGTGTGTGCAGTAAGGACAGGCCCCTATTTCTGCCTTGGTATTGACACCACAGGTGGCTAGGCCGCCGTGTTGCCCTGAGCCTTCCAGGCAGCTCAGTCATTTTGCTTACTTTCTACCAGACCTAGAACTAGAGTTTTATGGGCTATGGATGGCTTATCTAGGCTCCACTGGGGCTGGGAACCATTGACATCAGTGAAGAACTCATGAAGGTTGACAGGCAGAATAGGAACAGCACAATGAGACAGGAGGACTGGAAAGAGCGAAAGGTAGAACAGCTGCAGTGAGCACCCAAGAGCAGCAGGAAAGGGGCAAGAAGGTGAATTAAGTGGACAGGGTGGGAACTGACTGCACTTAGACCAGGGGTGTCAAACTCATTTCATACAGTGGGCCGAATATCATTCATGATGTCTGCTGAGGACCAGAAGTGATGTCATTAAATAGGTCCTAACCAAAAATAAGGGCTTTTTCTCACTTAGGAACATTAGCTGCAAACGACTGAAAAGAAAATATGCAAACCTTGATCATATTTCAAGTTATGGGAGAGCCCAATTTTCATGTGGACTGCCATTTCAGCAGTCCACCTCAGCACTGCTCAGAAGTTGAGAGCCTGAGGGCCAGATAAAAAGCTTCTGCAGGCCACATCCGGCCCCTGTGCCTTATGTTTGACACCCCTGAATTAGACCATTAACACCTGTGGAAAGATGGGCAGGGTGACAGGTGCATTACGTCATGGGCAACTGTGTCTTGGTCAAACACGTCCTGGTATTGTACATTTGTGTCAGTGCATTTTGCATCCTGGACATTGGGGTCCCAATATATAACTATATTAGATGTACTTTTTATTGTTTAAAATGCATTACCTATTGTTTAAAAGGTAGGGTTAGGGTTAGGGATGGGATAAGAGGCTATATAACAAGGCGTTGCCCAGTTATAGTGGGATGCAAATGACTGTGAAGCAAAAAAAAACCTCAAATGTGAATGTCCAGGGACACCAATAACTGGGATGCATTTGACAGACACAGTCATCCAGGATGCAAATACCGTGATACTGATGGGCACTTTAGAGGCTAGAATGAATTATGAGAGAAAGAGCACAATCGTAGCCATGTCTACTCAAAAGGAAGTCCTATTGTGTTAAATGGGCTTACTCTCAGGAAAGTGTATATAGGTTTGCCGCCAAAATGATGCAGCCTCTTATCAGCCCCGTTTCAGTATATAGGCATGAAGGGTTAAAATAGTGCATAAAATCCATTTTGGCAAAAATATGACATTGGAGATGTTATTAAACTCAGGGAATGAAATGTCTTAAATCAGAATGTAGATAAACGCTACATACAGGTTAAGAAATTTAAGAATTTGTCTGTTGGCCAGTGGAAATATGTATGGTGTCTCAGATGGCGGCAATAATCTCAATGAGTAGGATCCATAGAAGTGTTAGAAGATGCTGCTGCAGTGGTTCTGCAATCCAGTAAAGATTATTCATTCATTCATTTATTTTGCTAGATTTATACGCCAGCTTTCTCTCCAAAGGGCACCCAACGTGGCTTGGTTAAGATTAAAAGTTAAACGTCTTGATGAGACTTTGAAGCAATGTTTGAAATGTAAGGTGCAGAACTTGTGATTTTTGTAAACGTGATGGGAATATAGGATTTGTCATAGAATCATAGAGTTGAAAGTTACCTTTTGAGATCATCCAGACCCACCCATGCTCCTTTCAGGCAGTTGCAGCAACCCCAACAGATTGCTGTGCAGCCTCTGCTTTGATACCTCCAATGAGGCAGGTTGTTTTTGGAAAGATGGGAAGTTTTGGGAGTAGAATCAATTGTGAAATAAAAGGATGCAATGCTCTTATAGTTGGGAAATCCTTCCACATGTCTAGCTTAAATCTGCTTCCCAGTTATTTCAACCCATTTGTTCTTGTCCTCCTCTCAGGAACCACAAAAAGTATGTCCTCCCCTTCATCTGTGTGACAGCCCTTCTGATAGTGGGAGGCAGCTGTTCTTTCTCCTCGTAGTCTCTTTTCCAGACTGAATGTACCATGTGCTTTTAACCTTTCCTTGTAAGACTTGGTTTTCCACTGTCAGCCCTCCACTGAACCTGCTCCAGCTTATTAATGGCATCCTTAAAATGTAGTGCCTAAAACTGGATGCAGGATTCCAAATGAGGTCAGGTTAGTGCAAGCTAGAGTGGAACTGTGTGACTCCATGCCTCTATTGCTGCCTAGCCTTGCAGTAGTTTTTGTGTTTTGTTTTCGTTTTTTTTTTTGCAGTTACATCATGCAGCTGACTCATCTTCAGCTTGTGGTCTATTGAAAATGGACCACAAGATGGACTATCATGGGGGGAAGGGTTCCCACACCCATTTGGGTGCATTCTGTGGGGGGGGGGGGATTCAGGCATCCAGGAGACACAGGCTGCTACTGAATAGTCCTATCTGCTCTTAGACTCAAGGGCTTTTATTAAACAGTGTTTTTGGAATCAGCCTGTCAGTGCAATTAGGAAATTGTTGGATATCTGTTGATTTAAGAGCCAAGTGCTTTTATTACATGATTTATGGCACAGTACAGAAAGAGATTCACGGCTTAGTGAATGACTTACAGCCCTATGTTATTGGGCACAGCTGCTGGCGGGAGTGTCTTCCATCAGTGGCATTTGCCTTACAGCAGTCACAAAACATTCTCTGGAAGTGGCGGGAAGTATAGGATTGGGCTCTCAGTTATGGCAGTTAAATGTTGTTGGCCAAATACTGGAAGAATGGGGTGGAAAAATTGTGTAAATTAACTGCTTTGAATAAACCTTAGAATAAAAAGATGCATGCAGTCATTGATTTTGCAAAGAATTCCCTTGGTTTATAACAACTTGTAGGTCAAGCAAACTTGTTCATGTTTGATTTTATAGATAGATGTTTAAAGAATTTTACCAGAGCCTGCCAAGTGCTTTTGCTGTTAAAGAAAGGTGCCCAGGTGTACCCTGAGTGCAGTTCAGTACTTTTCTGTATCAATATTTGTTTATCATTTCAGAGAAGCAGCGGTGGAAGAAAGTATCAACTCAGTGAGTGGTGCAGAGGCTTCCTCTAAAGAGCCTTTGGATGCAGCAGGTGATGGCATGGAAGCAAAGGTAATAGCATCTGCTCATTCTCCAGAGCCCTCACCCAGTCTGAGTTTTCACCTGCTGCCCGATGAAGACAGAAGCTAGACAGCTACTAGATGATAACACCTGTTGGCAGCCTTGCCCTGATGGAAGTGGAGGCTATAGGGTAACAGTGCCTGCTTAGCAAGTGATTTATCTTGTCCTTAAGTTGGTGGAGTAACAAAGGGGTATCCTTAGGTCACATTAGGTCTCAAGGAAGATTGTCCTGGCAACACCTAGGAGTTCATGTGCCCTTATGGGCTATGAGCATACTGGTTCAGGCATAATGTACACCCATATTTTATGTAATCATCAGAATGGAGATCTTCAACTGTGGCCACAATCCTAACCAACTTTCCAGCTCTGACATAAGGGCAATGCAACTCTGCCTTACCTTGTGGAGGTAACAAACATTGCCTTACCTTGTGGAGGCCTCTGTGACTGCCCCCCCAACTGTAGGATGTGTTAGAGTTGCAACCCTTTGGTAAAGAGTGGTATGGAACCTTGGATGAGCAGGCACACAAAACAGCATACACCAGCAGAGTTCTTTGAATGCAGTGGTTATATTTCAGAGCAAGGGTTATCACAGGTAGAGTAATCAGTAAACAGTCCTAGTCAGCACGATGAGCAGTCAGTCCATAAACAACAAATCCAAATCAGTTTTCCAAGATACACAGTCAAAGTTCATTCCATGGTCAGTAACAACATATATATACTCACATCCAGCCTCCCACGTTACTGGCAGCAGTTCAGTAGTCTCCTACTACACTCCTACTGCTGCACTGGAAGCTCAATAGACCAAACATTAAGTAGTTGGAGTGGCCAATCAGTGTAGGCTAAGCCACACCCAGGGTGAGGCAGTCACAGGTGTTTGCTGATCCTGCTGACTCCAGCAATCTGCACCTGTTCCTGAACCACCTTGTTGGCTGTGTTTCTGCCTTATCCAGAACATAGACCTGACAGGATGCAGCACATGCCCCACTGGCACAGGTATGCCAGTACTGGAAAGTTGGTTAGGATTGCACCCTGTGTTTGTTTTGCATGGTGAACAAATGGATTGTTCCATTTCAGAACATGCTGTTTGGGTTGCATGAGGCAGCCATCATTTTCCGTAGGCTGGTGGGAAAGATTTTGGTCCAATGACAAGCATACGCCCTGGCTTTATTTGATGATATTGTGTTCAGTAATCCCTGGAAATGGTCTTCAGAGCCATGCTAGAGGTGGGATTACAGGCAATTCCCCAAAAAGGCTCCTGGATGTGACCATGTAGAAGTATCTTGGATTCCTGGGCAAACAAGAAGGTGCGTCCTCTCCTGAATAAGATAGCAGCATTGAAGGATATTCCTCAACCCTGAACCAGGAAGTATCTTTGGACATTTCTTTGTCAGATATTACAGCAGGTTCGTATTAGGCTTTGCCTCACTAGCCTTGAAAATCTTGTTGTGAGTAACGTGCCTAGACTGCTGGAGGTCCACGGTGAGAAGTTTGTAGACCTTCATGACAGTTAAAAATTTACTCATCACAAAGCCAGTGTTGAAAAGTTCCTCACTGAGAGCTTGGAAGCCTACTGGAAGCCAGCTGTGATGTGCTCTGACCACTGAGTGCCGTGGCTGCTGCTTTCTGCACCAGCTGAAGCTTCAGAACCATCTTCAAGGGCAGTCCAAGTAGAGTGTGTTAGTCCAGTGGTTCCCAAGCTTTTCAACACTGGGATCCACTTTTTAAAACGATACTCTATGAGGACCCACCTCATACCCTCCTCATACGACCTCTATGAGGACCCACCTTTTACAAGACTAAAAAAAAATGTTTCAGCTTATTGGGTGCCCTGTTTTTATCCTTTTTCCTGTGATGCTGTGTCTGCCTTCTGGAGCATTTGTTGAGCTCCATGTTCATCAGATGGCAACACTTTGCCAGCAATCAGGAAGAAATGGGCTGTTTGGATTTCTTCTGGCACTTCACAGGAGGATAGGCAAAGTGGGCAAAAATAAATCACTGCTTCATATGGTGAGCCATGAACATGAGAGTTAACAGCTGCAACTTCCCTGGCCCCAGAACTTCATCGCTCTGTGCATGTCAGCAGAAATCTTGACTGACCCCTTTTCCACAGGCAGATGCATCTTCTCTGCAGGAATCAGGTGGAACATAAGAACAGCCCCACTGGATCAGGCCATAGGCCCATCTAGTCCAGCTTCCTGTATCTCACAGCGGCCCACCAAATGCCCCAGGGAGCACACCAGATAACAAGAGACCTCATTCTGGTACCCTCCCTTGCATCTGGCCTTCTGACATAGCCCATTTCTAAAATCAGGAGGTTGCACATGCCCATCATGGCTTGTAACCTGTAATGGATTTTTCCTCCAGAAATTTGTCCAATCCCCTTTTAAAGGCGTCCAGGCCAGACGCCATCACCGCATCCTGCGGCAAGGAGTTCCACAGACCGACCACACGCTGAGTAAAGAAATATTTTCTTTTGTCTGTCCTAACCCTCCCAACACTCAATTTTAGTAGATGTCCCCTGGTTCTGGTGTTATGTGAGAGTGTAAAGAGCGTGTGGCATTTCTAGAACTCATGATCCATGTTGCTGCTTGGCTTAAGGCACAAAGGCAGAGGGGGTGCTTCCTTTTCGGGTGCGCTGTGTGGAAACAGAGACATGTAACCCACTGGAGAAATTCACTCACTCTACTGAAATGCTTGAGTTTCCCTTAAAATCGCTACAGATGTTTTGCCAGGAGCGCAGCAAATTCACTTGAACTGTCACTTTAGGGGAAATTCTGTGACTGTTTGTGGTTGGATGGAGGAAAATTATGACAAGGAGTTCAGGTAGATTTAGGGTCACTTTTCCACTACTTAGATCTATCCTTGGCATTTTCTCCCAGCTTGGTAAAAGCCAGTCAGTGCCTTTAAGGATATTGCTGGCCTAACTGATCGAGGGTGCTCTAATACCTGCCCTGGTCATGTAGATGCAGCAGAGGAACTTGGCCCTCCCGCCCATCTTCTCTCGGGAAACCTCCAAGCCAAAAGATTCTGGCACCTCTTCCAGCTGTTACAGTGGAAAAATGTCTATGTCCTGCGCAACTGTGGCAAAGAGCCCCAAGCAGCAGGAGTGTGAATACACTGTTCTTGTTCTTGTAGTCGTTATCACCGCATGCTGAAGAAGTGGAAGAGGCACCTTCAAAGACAGGCCAGTCAGAAACTAAGACAGAGGGCAAGGGACTGCTGTGGTGTACAGAACCTGAGGAGCATCCAGTAACCGGCGTGGAAGAAGTGAGCAGGCGTTCCTCTGGCCCTAGCTCTTGCTCCCCATTTTTGTGTTCCTGCTTTCTTTTTACTTCTTGCACATGTATCCATGCACAGTGGAGATGGTGACCCTGGTGTGCACAGGTGCATGTGTGCAGCTGCATCATCCCCTTTATACCCACAGCCCAACTCCTCATCTCACTTTTTGTTTTTGTTTTTCTGCTACTAATTTTTCTGAAAAGTTTGTGAGTCCTACTGCCTCTACCCTCTGTCTCTCTTTCTGGGTTTGTTTCCCTTTGATTATAAACCTGTGCACTGAGCCCATCTGTGACTTTGGTCTCTGGATGTCATTATTTGATTTGAAAGTGACTTGTCAATAGCAATAACAGGCAGGCTCCATGACAAAATGTTCGTGGTGCAAGAAGAGGCTGGCAGAGAGAGGAAAAAGAGTTTTTCCCCTTAATTCTCTCCTTTGGCCCTCCCACACTCATTCTCTTTGTCGCATGCACACACACAGAGATGGGGCAGTGGACGATTGGGCAATAGTTGCAACTGTGTTTGCAGAATGGCAGGTGGCCATGGAGATCACCTCAGCTACATTCCTTTCCCTCAGCCCCCACTGTTTGCCTCGGGAGTGGAGGTCAGCAGCTCTCTCCCCAAGAAAGTGGTGGTGGAGAAGCATGTGCTTCTCCTCCACCTGAGATGAGTCAGCCAGATCAGCATAAGGTGTCACTTGTTACATGTTAAGTCAAGCCTAGCAGATGCTGAAGTTTCACTTCTTGAACTTTCATAGACCAAGGTGGATTATAATAAAAACATGAGTAACCTTGAGTTCAAACCACTGAAACCAAGCTCAGGGTTTAGGTTGCTTGTTTTCTGTGCCTCTGTTCTGGCTCAAGCCCTCACCCAGGGAAACATGGGATCCTGATTTGAATGTGTGGGTAGCAGGCTTCCTCCTGCAAACATACACACCCAAGACAAAAACCCACACCTGTTATTGTAAAACAGCAATATTTATTCATAAACCATCCCTTCAATCCCAACATCTCCACTTCCCTCCCAAAGTCTGTGCACCAAGGCAAGGCTGTGTCATTTAGGTTCCAGTCACAGGTAATCCACAGGTACAGTTAGTGGCTCAGCATTCCTAGGCTGTCCCCAGCTCAACACAAAAATTGAGTTAATTGCAATATGAAGCAAATCCAGCAGGTGGCAGTAAGTTGGTCCCAGAAATTTTCAGCCAAAAAGGATGCCTTGTAGCTCTGACCAAAGAAACTATATGCCAGGATCCCCATTCCTAAACTAGCTCAGACCCTTCCTTTCCCAGTAGTAATTTCAGCAAAGAAGGATTCTGTCTCTAGTGATTTTGGCCAATTAAAATTACAGATTACAAAACTTAAAAGCCTGTGTTCAGTGTTTCAGCCTGGCCTTAGCCATGGGTACCTAATGCTGGTTCCTGCGTGCCTCTCTCCTTCTCAATCAGGTGTTTGACATCCTGCCACTGTATGGAATGCTCCGACCGAACGAGTCCCAACAAATGACTTTCACCTTCTATGGCCACGCCGACATTGTTGCCTGTGTAAAAGCTCTTTGCGAAGTGGAAGGGGGTCCCACCTACAGGATCCTGCTGACTGGCGAGGCTTCAGTCGTGCGCTATGCATTTGACAGAATGGAGATTGACTATGGGCTCCAGGTAGGAGCAGTACTGCTGCTGGTGATGATGAAGCCAGCTGCAGTTTGAGTGGCCAATTAAAATTATAGATTATGAAGCTTAAAACTGCAGGGAATAAAAACCTGACGAGGGGTCCAGTGCAGTTACCTCTGCCCATTGCACCCCTCTAGTATGCTGCTTCAATTGGCTCTCTGATCCCACATGCTGAGAGTGATCAAGAAGAGGGTCAGACCAGCAGCAGCCCACCTCTAGAGGAAGAAATGGAGAAACTCCTGCTGCCTCCTCATTCTCTGCTCAGAAAAGCAGGCAGGCCAGGAGAATGAGGCATGGTGATGCAGCAGTCCACTCTCTGCTCCCGCACCATGTACCAAGGCTTGACCACCTCCTTCCTGAGCATTCCCAGCACGCTTCGCTCCTGTTGTATGTTTTAAACAGGATAGCCTGGGAAGGAGGCAGTGCCAGAACTCAAGGCAAGGGGGCAATTGGCTGTGCCTTGCTACGCCTCCCTCTCCTTGTCCGTCTGACTGGTCTCCTAAACTGCCAGGAGCAAATAAGGAGAATGAGGAAGTGCTGGCAGGTGCAAGGCATGCATGCTAACTCATGTACAAATGCTGGAGGGGGGCAAAATTTGCACACCCCTTCAAGCAGCACTTTGGCTCAGGGCAGAGCTGGCCATTGGCCTTATTTTCAGAGCTCTTTTGGATGGCTTTTGCTGATCACATCATCTTTTCCCTTACACCTCATATCTTGGCATAGCCCACCAAGGGCAGTTTCTGCACAAGCACTGCTGAAACCACTCTGTTTTGGGGCAACCCATTTCTAAATATTTTGTACATGTTTCTGGAATTTGAGCCTCCTATTTTTGTGGGAATTGTTTCAAAGCTGAACTATCTAGCAGGGGTTGCTATTTAGTTCTCAGAACAATCAACTGTAGGGGAAAGAACTTTAAAAAGCACCTGGCTGTGCACTAGAAAGGTTTGCTTAGCCAAATCTCTAGCCATACTGTCTCTTTCCTCATCCCCCCTACACACTCCAACTACCACAGTAGTCATTTCCTCAACAAATTACATATTCCATGCAGGGAATATGCATATTCCATTCCAGGGAAGAGGCACCACCTTCTCACCTTCCTCAGACCATGGTGCCTGAGGTTGACATCAGACCAATGGGGGCAGATTACTGCACCACTAACCTCTGAGTGTAGCCCCCCCCCAAAAAAAAAAAAAAAAATTCAGGGAGGGATTTGGCTCTTCTACTCAAGGCAAAACCTATACTACTCCACCTGCAACCTTTGCAGGCTTTGAGAGTCTTGGTTTCCAGTTTCCTAGGTGGTGATGACCTCTTTCAGTTGTCCTTCTTTTGGATTTTTTCAGGTCCAGTAACCCCCTTTCCCTGTCCCAGAGTAATTCCAGGAGTTGCTCATCCTAGGATGTGTCTGAAGAGTTTTCACTTCTCCAAAAACTGCAGAACTCAGATGTTGAATTCAGAGCATCTGGACATAGCCAGAGTTGCCATGAAATCCTGTTCTGTTGAATATTGAGACAAGTGAATTAAACATCTGTATATATTTTGGTGAAAATTACCAGCAAGTTGAAAAGATTGGCCAAGTGTCTCAGGGTGCTTGTGGTAGTGGTTGCTCTTCTCTGTACACGTCAACCCTTTCCTTTGGACCCTACTGAAAAATATATATAGACTGGCTCCTTATGCTGATGAAGATGACAGGGTCCTTTGCCCCTCTGAAGAATAAATGGGGGCTGCTGCTTTTCATGTGAAGAGTCCATGGTCTACATGGAGAATGCTTCTGTGCAAGACATGTCTCCCAAACTCAAACGATGTATCTGCTCTAACATGTTTTGTGTCCTGCCAACTGAATAGTTGGTGATGGGGAATGGAAGGGCCAAAAGGATGGTGAGCAAAAAGCTTTCAGGCTGGCAACACAGTGATTTCTTTTCATGTTGCCTTCATACTCTTATGTCCCTCCTGTTAGCCTTTTGATCAAGTGAGCGAGGCCGAGATCACCCTGCAGAATACTGGGAAAGTTGGGTTCAAGTTCTCAGTCCTTGATGCCATTCTATCGTCGTCTGACAACCCTCCTCCTGGTGTGCCACTGACTCTGCCTGTTGAGGTGAGTACAAGCACAAGTTGAGGAAAGAAGGGCAGGCAGCACCAGGGGACAGAATTGGTAACAAAGGGGGAGGCAGAAAGGGCCGAAGAAGAAAATATTTCTTGGATGTTGCACTCGTGTCGTGAAGTTGTTATATTTCATGGGCACATTAATTCCTTTTTGCTTATTTCTTTGTAAGGTCCTGAATGTGTGTATAATTTCTTCCCCCCTTCTTTTGTTAGTATAGTATCCCAGCTATGCTCTAATTACATGGCTTTTCCCTGGGGGACATTTAGGAAGGGTGGAAGGCTAGTGCCATCCAATTAGAAAGCAGGGGTGTCCTCCCAGTTGGAGGATAAATTCCCAAGAACCCAGAATTGTGTCTTTCTTTTTTGGATACTGCTCAAGAGAGAACCCAGCAAGGGATTCCTGTGATTGTGAGTCAGAATCCTAATGGAATTTAGTGTTTGATCAAGTTAGGGACTGCGTATTTAGAAACCGCCAGGTTTTATTCTATTTTTTGGTTTGTATTCTGTCTGCTATTTTTACTCAACTCTGTTGTAGTGTAGTGGTTATTTAAAACCCTGTATGACAGTGGTTCTCACACATTTACCATCGGGACCCACTTTTTAGAAAAAGAATCTTGTCGGGACCCACCAGAAGTGATGTCATGACCAGAAGTGACATCATCGAGCAGGGAAATTTTTAACAATCCTAGGCTGCAACCCTACCTACACTTACCCAGGAGTAAGTCCTATTTACTATCTTTGTTAAAAGCATATACATAGTAGTCTGTTAAAAGTACAGGTCTGTAACATTTCGCCAAATGCAGTCACATTCTATGGTAGCATCAAGTCTAATATATTAAAAATAAAATATTGAAATGAATGGGGACCCACCTGAAATTGGCTCACAACCCACCTAGTGTTTGAGAAACACTGCTCTATGAGGCATGTGATAGGTCTCAGCCCAATCTTAGAGCTTTACTGTTGGCCAGTTGTGGTAATTTGTTTACTGTATTTGTAGAAGTAACTCCTTTTCTGCCAGATTTGATGACTCTGTTGTTTTTGCTTGTTTAATTGACTTTGCCATCTTATTTTTTATTGTTTATTTATTTATTGGATTTGTAATCCGCCTTTCTCCCCGAAGGGCACCCAAGGCTTATTTGGCTTTATTTTTGGCATATTTTTTCTTTTAGTATTTTAATAAAATCTTTATTCTTGTATTTTTCTTTGTCTTATTCTAAGAATATTAGAATACTGTATTCCTTATATTAAGTTAGGGGAAGGGCTCTGGCTCAGGGGACCCCTCTAGTTAGCCTAGTTTCCTGGGCTGGTAGCAGCAGAGTCATTACCAATCCCACCCTGGCCATGACAACCTGTCTAGCATATTACCCTTTTCAGGGCAAAATGTTCCACTTGACTTTTTAGAGACCATGTGCTCTGAGTGAAAGATTGCAACATATCAAGCAGAAAGAGGCAAAAACACAGAGGGAGAAGTGGGTTATTCTGGGGGGAGATAGCTTAAGGAAAGTCCTCTCCAGACCACAGCTTATGGAATGGTTTAAACCAGCGGTTTCCAAACTTACTATGGACTTAGTACACTTCTTTCACAGTGGCCTCTTCTTCCCAACTCTCGTTGGTGCAGCCATCTTGGTTCATGCAAGATCATGAGCAATTCAAGATGGCGGCTCAGGCAGAAGAGGCCACTGGGGACATCCTGAGGCACTCCTGTGACTTTGTTGCGGCACCCTGAGGTGCCACAGCACACAGTTTGGGAACCACTGATTTAAACTGTCCTTCTACCCCTGTTGTGGTCCCAGTTCAGATCAGCCCCCACCCACCATCACAGCTGAACCACTCAAGCCCTACACTACCACCAAACACAACATCTGGGTACTAATAGTCGGTTCACAGACTTTTGATAGATGTTCTTTCCTCAGTGCAGTAAATGTGTCAGGGTGGGATCAAATCTTCTATCCCAGTCCCAGTGCCTGAATGGTATTTGATAAGATGGGAGAGGCTCTGCAGCTCGAATGGACCATTTTCTGTCTAGTGGGGATGCCTGTTTAGACAGCAGATGTTCTCCCTATTCAGTATTTTACTGCTTGTATCTTTTAGGGGTTTATTGAATCAGAGAAGGAGCAGGTGCTGAAGGTTTATTACTTGCCTGGCGTGCCTGAAGTTTTCCAAAGGACTTTCCAAATTCAGGTGGCCCACTTGGAACCAGACAGCATCACCCTGAAGGGGGAGGGAAATTTCCCCAGAATCTGCATGGATCTACCTAGAAACATTAGAGGTAGGAGCAGCTTGCTCAGTGCTTCCTTGTTCACTAGAAGCAAGGAGGGGGAGAGTCACAGGCCCACAGAGCAGAACTTCAGTGATCTCCTGGCATATATACCTGCCCTTTTCTTCCTTTGGTAGGAAATGAGCAGTACAGGAGAATTCTCCGAGAAGCAAAGCAACGCACCGAGCAAGAGTCTCAAAAAGATTCCAACAGTAACTCAGAGGCAGTAGCCACAGAACCAACCACAGACGACTCCATTGCTGCAGTAAGATTAAAAGTGCTCTCCCTGAATTGTGTGCAGGTCCCTTTTTGTCCAGTGTGGGTGCACTGAGAAGAGAAGCTTCTTGGAACGTTTTGGATGGGCTGTGCTGGTGCTTCCTGATCAGTGTTGGTCCATGGCCTTCTGCTTGCTGTCGCCACCACTCAGCCCCAGGGCAGTGGATGTGGAATCTGAATGATGGCAAATGCCTTGGAGGCCTCACAAGAAGGGCAGTGATGGGCATCAACTCCAAGAAAGGGAATGAGCATCAACCCCAGGAGAGGGGAGGAGCAGAGCCTATAGCAGTCACCATTCCTGCCCATGGAAAAGAGGGCAGTCTTGTGCCTGTTGCCCTGGCCAAAAGGGCAGTATTAGGTCAGCAGGGTGATTAGTTCTTTGTTTGGTTTCTGCAGTTTGACACTCAGTTGCAGATGGAAATGGAAAGGCTTCTTGTTCAGGAGCATGCCTTAGAGCAACAGAAGTTCCTCTCCTATGGTCCAGTGGAGGACCCTGGCACCAGTCAGCGAGCTCGCCGGAAACTTGTAAAGTTAGTGCCCATATTCTCCTTGCGGTCATCCTCTGAAGGATACTTCCTCTCTCTTTGAAAGATAAACATTGGATCTACAACCATCCTGTTCATTTGATGGGGCAGGGAGTGGAGCACTTTTCACAAGTGTGCTGGAGCTCAGATCTCCTGTATTTCTAGGTAAAAGGATTTTGGAGCAGGTGCTGGCTCTCCTGCTAGTCTCAAGTTTTGTTAGTACAGGGCTATATGGCACACTGCCTTGTTGGGAGGCAGCTTCATATGGTACTGGGCTGGGCTGCCTATGCCGATCTATGCCTGGGGGATAATCACCAAACCCTGCTGCGAGGAAGATGGCAGATGGTTCACACAGGGGTGAGAATCAAACAGTGGTTTGTCCAGGTCAACCCAACAGCCTCCTTTTTTAAATGCAGCTGCATATGATGTATAATATGCCGAAGGGGATGACCCTCTGAGTGATAAATGGTGGGCCCTGTTCTTCCTCATCTCCATAATCCTGGTGGGAGGGGGTTGGGGAGTCGCAGGAGGAATAGGATACAGTGGAGCCCCTTCTGGATCTGGAGTTTGGGGAGAGCATCTCCTGCCTAGTTGGATTCTTCATTGTTTCCCTTCCCCTAAAAATGTTAACAGAGACACAGGAGGCAGTGGTGTGGGTGGGAGCTCTTGCCGATATAATCTGTTGAGAGGATTATACCCCAACTGTTTTGATTGATTGGTTTTATTTAGTGTTCTATTTTGCAAGCTCAGTTTTTTTTTTAATGAAACTTGTGAGCCACCTTGGGCATTTTCCTTGGCAAAGGAAAGGTGGGATATAAAACAAACAAATAACATAAAGAAGAGCTGCTAAACTGTTTCTGTGACTGGTCGTATGGAGGAGAATGTTAGACCCAGGCAAACAGGCAGCTATTCAATGGAAAAACGCATCCATGAGTCACATCTGTGGGATTCAACTCACGTGGGATTTGCAACCACACGTTCACTGTAATTCAGGACTTTCTTTGCGGCACAAGCTGCATTAGTCCCTCCTCCCACACTGTCAATCATTGTTCGGCAGACTGGGATTTAGGGCAATATTAAAAGATGATCCTTCCCCTCTCCAGTGCAAAGAGGACCTAAGCACTGTTGGGATTCTCCTCCCAATCCCCCCCCCCGGATTCCAGTCAGATAGAGCAAAAGCTGCTTTTGCTGCTGTCTCCTTCTTACTATAAGCAAGGGGGAGAGATGGCTGCCCTTTAGAGCCAAATACAAAGAGAGGGCAAGTTGTGGTGAAGGAGGGCTCTACCTGGAGCCAGTCTAGGGCACCGTCTCTATGGGCTGATACCTGAGCATTTAGGTCTGGGTGCTCTTGAATTGGGGGTTGCTGTCTGAATCCTTGACACTCTTTCAAAAGTATAACTCTAGGATGCCCAGTTTTATACTAAACATCTGTTCAACCCTCATGATGTGTCTCTTTCAGAGCACAACTTCCTGAGTACATCTTGGACTTTGGCTACATCATCTTGGGTACCATAAGAACACATATTGTCAAAATCACCAACACCAGCCAGTTCCCCGTGTCCTTCTATGCAGACCGACGGGAACTGCGCGACACAGGTAATGAGGACCAATTGCTTATTTTTTTCCTGTTACTATCCCAGCTCATCCTGAAGTCCTGAGCAGTTGTTTAAGAGGAATACAAAGAAATGGGCAGTGCATGTGCTCACCTCTCTTCCCACAGCCTAGTCCCGTCCCCTCACACACCACACCAGCTCCAAATGGACTAGCTCTTTGGAGGTGTCCAAGTGAGGTGCTGACAAGTGTGGACACCAAATTCTCTGCTGTGGCCAGATCCTCTGTAGGCCTTGCTAAGAGAGAGAAAGGTTTGTGTGTCATCAGTATAGCATTAGCCTCTCAGGGCTCCCTTCAGCCCTGCTGCACTTGTGCTGAAGGGCTTGTCATAGCCATTCAAGAATCACCTGGTCAATCTCCTAGCAGCCCTACCTAGAGAACCAGGAAGAGGCTGCATTACAGCAATTGCCTGGGCTCTGTGTTCTTGTGCTGCTCAAATGGGCCTGCTTTGTTGGTCATTTGATGTCTCACCTACTGCTGGGCCTGTCCCTTTGGCTATCTTTGTTTTCTATCATTCTTTATTCTGCTCTCATCCCAAATCAGAATGCCACATGACTGCCCCAGCACCATGTGCACATCTATGCAGAAAAACATGGTAGGCCATGTGCACTCACTCACACATGCATCATTCCCTGCTCTGCAGGTCCTTTCTCTCCATTTGTGCCAAAGCCTGTTAACTAACATTAGCCATTTGCAGTTGTTGATATGATTACCTTAGCAGTTACCAATTTGCAGAAGAGTTTTGCAGAGTTGCTCAGTTTTGCAAATGGAGGAAAAACTGTGTGGTCTCACATGATCACCACCTCCTCCACTCAGTATTACAGGTAGGAAGAGTGATGACAATGCCACCTGCCTCATAAGGGGAAGTCTCTTTGAGGTCCCTACACTGCTCAGGCATGACATCTCTTCTTTGTGCACGATAATAGTTTCTTTCCATGGGACTTTCTGTTGCTGTTTGGGTCCAGGTTTCTATGCTGAACTGGACCGAGTGAAGAACCTGCCTTTCTGCGAGACAGAGACTTTTGAAGTGCGGTTTGATCCCCAGAGTGCCAACCGGCCCCTTGGAGAGGTGGAAGTGCTGCTGCCGATCAAGGTACCATTGCAGTTGTGATCCTTCTCCTGGGCTGGCCCCTCTTGTGATAGCACCAGACAAGGAAGTGCCACAAATGTGACACATTCCAGATCACAGCTAGCTTGTAATGTGCTTGTCACCAGACATTCCAAATCTCCCATCTTTGCTCGGAGACCTTGGGCATTTGCATAAAAGCATTTGTACGTGGAATGCCCCAGGATGGGCTGCTTATTAGCTCCTTTATCCCTGCATCATCTCACTGTGCCAAACCATCTATCACATCCCATCATGCTACCATTCCCAATTTCTTCTCCTACTCTGCCCTTATTCTTTGCCCCAGGTCATCTCTGGGCCCACGTTTAATGTCTCTCTCCGTGCTGCGGTGATCATGCCATCCCTCTGCATCTCCAACAACAACCTGGAGTTCATCGCTGTTCAGTGTGGAATGTGCCAAGTGGACACCATCCAGCTTCACAACCAGCTGCAGGTCACATGTGAGTGGTTCACCACCAGCACCGAGCAAATGAGAAAGGTAATGGAAGCAATCACGGCAAGACGGGGGCTACATCTCATCATCCTTTCTTGCTTTTCATGTCCACTTTGCTTTAGTCAATGGGGTTGGCAACGGATCTGCTCTTGTGGTTCAAATAGCTGCTTGATCTGCAGCAATGGCTAGTGAGGCTTCTCACAGCACAGAGATCAAGCTGACGTTACAGGCACAGTTGCAGAGGCTCATTAGAGAGATGTGAAAATGGGATAGGCTTGCTTTTCTGCTCTTGTGTGCTACATAACACTACCTGATGCTGATGGCAAGACCGCAGGCAGAGTGCTCTGTCTTTACTATTGGAGGAGCAGAGGCCGGAGTTCTGTATACCTCTCCAACTCCTTGCTTGTTCACTCCCAACAGAGAAGCCCATTGTTCTCCCAGATGGAGGTCAACACCTCCAAGAAGAGCTCTTTCTCTGAACTGTTTACAGACCTGGGTCTCTCTTGGGGTAATGTAAGCAACCCTGGTGTCTGTACCGTGTAGCAGGCACCGAAACTGGAGCCATGTTTCTGAGTGGGCAGGAGGTCTCTGAACAGTGGCATGGAAACACAGTTGTTTGGAAGTGACTGAATCATTTCTTGTAACCTCAGGTGGACAAGCACATGCCCATGTTTTTACGTCAGAAGATGCGCCGAGAATTAAAGAGTAAGCCCCAAGTCTTTGAGATGATTCCCCCCTATGGGATCTTGGCCCCTGGAGAACGACTCAATGTGCAGGTCAAGTTTGCACCAAGAGAGGAGGTAGGTAGTAGGCGGCCAGGATTGGTTGTTCTGTGGCCAGTGGAAGTAATGTTATATAGTTGGAAGTGAGAGTCTTCCAACTTTTGCAAAGGGGGTGGGGTGGGTTAAGCCACTATGGTGCTAGGAGTATAGCAAAGAGCATGGGTCTGGGTGGACTCCTGCTGTAGGTGCTTTCTGTCACACACCAGCCCAATGATGCAGTCCTCATTCCGATAGGTTCATGTGCTACAGTCTCCGAGCCAGGTGTACCTGCTTGTGGTGATGTGAGGTGTTAGCTTTGTGGAGTTGCCAGTATGGTTCTAGATCTGCCTCCTCTTCTTTTGTTCCTGCCATGGGTGATTCTGGCTAGTCATGCAAAAGGAGAGTGCCTTGCTGGTGAGAGAAACTTCCTTGGCTGGGCTGAAATCCCCCTTGCCAGGCTCCCAGCCTGTGCCTTTGTGCCGTGAGCCACCTTCACCCTGTTTTGCCTGAGGCTTCCCCAATGACTTGTTTCTCCCCTGATAAAAGGTAGTGAATACCCTCATGGGGCCTCAAACCGTTGCTGTGGAGGGGCTTTGTGTGTGTTTCACATTGCTGCCCTCTTCTAAGGGAGCTGCCCTTGCTGTATTCAAAAGGTAATCCTTGAACATGTGAGTTGGATGAAGGAACTTGAACCCTGGATGCAGGGCTTCAGGCTGTTCCTTGTTTGTGCCTCTTTGCTGCTGATGCTACTGTGACTCCTGTAGAAGGTGGGAATGCTATGGCCTCCTTTTTTCCTGTTGTGCCTCTTTCGGGCATCTCCCTACACTTGTGAATAGTGCCTGTTGCTGTGTTGCTCATTCCTCAGCAGGGATGGCTGGTGCACTGACCGCTCATTGGCTGTGCACCTGCCGCTGTTCCCTGCTCAGTTCACCTTGGCAGCATTTCTTTGGCTGTCAGTGTTGGGGCAGATTGGATGCAGTGATTGGCTTCTTGGACATCATACAGGTGTTACATGATGAGGCACTGACTTGTCACACCGATCTCATGGCAATGATGCCATCAGGTGTTGGTGTTTCCATGGACACTTGGGGTATTAATGGGAAGGGCTATGTTACAGTCCTGTACCCAAGCCACAGTGCACCAACTTGCTTCCCTTTCGGGGAGATAGTTAGACTAGGGTAAGGAGTACTCAGTTCCTTCAAAACAAAACCCCGCAAAGAATAATTCAATTTATTAGAGTAATTTAAGACCAAATTTGTTAGAAAGGCAACTAAGGGTGCATCATGTTGGACTGGTGCAAGTCCCTTGCTCCAGCCTAGGAGGGTCACAAATGTGCTGTAAAGCATGTTTGCACCTCCTCAGGAGGAAGCTGCACCAGCACATGGAGGCTGCATCCAGCCTCCGTGGCAGCTTCCCCCAGGTAAGTTGCATCGGCTGAGCTTGGCCGACTCAGGGTTCTGGGGGAGGTGGGGAGGAGGCAGGAGGGAGGCGTTCCAAGGCAGGGGGAGGGTGGGCAGAGGGCATTCCCAGGGCAGGCAGATGGCGAGCAGGAGGTGGGGCTGAGATTCGGCTGTTATGCCAGATCCCAACCCCTGTTCCTGAGCAGCGTGAAGTTGCTTCAAACTGCTCCACTCTCCTCAAACTTATGCCACCTCCTGAAGTGGTGTAAGTCCAAGGAGACCCATAGGGATTGCAGTGGCTTACCTGGGTGCAAGGGGAAGGGTTTCGCCTTACCTCTGGCTGAGCCATTTTGGCGCCCTATCTCGCGCTGGATACAATGCAAGCCTCCTGGTCTGCCTGTTCCATCGCAAGATAGGATTGCACTGTAAAGTAATTAAGACAGAGGGTATACAAATCACTTCCCATTTTGAAACCAACAGGAGGAAAGGAACACAAAAGCAAACTCCTCATGCTTACTCACTCATCCAGAGAGACAGTGAAGTTTTTTCTGCCAGCTCCTGAACTCCTTTATATTATCAACCTCCAAACAAATCAGCTGATCAGTACTTTCCCTCTCTCTAATAAATTCCCCCCAGTTGTTGGTGAAGTCTTGCCAGGATTGGCTTAGGATGCAGCTGACATGTTGCTGGCATCCATGCAACATCAACCCGGTGTCCAAATAGGATTGGACAATCAGTGTGTCACCTTAGCCATGCAGAGCAGGGCCCTTCTTACTTACGACAGGGAAAAGACTTGTGCCTGGCACACGGGCATTGTATCTGTAACACTCCAGGGGTGATTATGCTGATGGCAGGAGCAGCCCCTTGGGCCTTCCTGCTTTTCTTCTCTTGGTAGTAACATCATCTCTCCATGTCTGTCTTGTATCTTAGAAAGTCTATCGCCACACGCTCATCCTGAGTGTTTTGCAGAGCACTCAGCAGCTGCACCTGCATGTCTCTGGGCAGGGACTGGAGCCACGTCTTGAGTTCAACCCTTCCATCCTAGAGCTCGGGCCCCTCCTGCCTTACGCTGTTGGGGACGAAGCTGAGGTGGTGGTGAAGAACCCCTGCAGTTTCCCCATTGACTTTTACTCCTTGGAATTGGACCAACAGTATCTGCTGGAGGAGCGGGTGAGAACGAGGAGCCAGCCTGCTGCCTTCTAAGCTGTGCCTTCCCAAACGTCTTCATACAGTCCCTGTTGTGTTTCTCCAGGAAGCTTCAGGGTGGCATATGTGGGATAATCCAATTCTGGGAGGGAATGACTTTGGGGATGACTTTAGATTTTGAACAAAATGAGCTGTTTTGAGGATTTGAGGCGTCCCTGATCCAAGTCCGCTGCTAGTCTCTTTCAGCTGCTCCCTAGCAGTCCACCTCATGGCTCATAATGCATAGGTTTAAAATTCTTGCAGCTGGGCAGCCCACTTGAAATCCAGAGATTCAGATCCTTTGGTCTTACATGCATGTCTCTGATGTAAAGGGGGGGGGGTCCCCGTAGGTTCTTTGCCTATAAGTGGTGACGTTTTGACCAGGAACAGGTAAAATGAGCATCACAGCTGTCCTTCCAATTGACCTGAGAAGGTCTTGGAACCTAGGTGAAGGCAAGGTGATTATGTGCACCAAGCCCTCACCCCTTGTGCAGCTTCCCTGTGTTTATGTCCTGTCTGGTAGGCAGGTAGTCCTGTACTCCTGGCTGCTCCCTGTGTCACCCTTGTTCTCAGGAAGCCAGTGTTAGACTGCTTGGACCAGGGCAATTAAGGACTGGGCACTCTCAAGTTTGCCAGCAGTGCCCGACGCTTTCCTCTTCCAAAAGTCAGGTCACTGGCTCTCTAAAGGCTCTCTGAAAGTTCTTCACCAGCATACCTATTGTCCTCCCTCTAGTTTATGAACCCCAGTAAGTGTCCCCTGGCAAACAGTGCTAATATCTGACAGTTTTATATGATTTGCAGTCAGTTTGACAGCTGGCACATTCTACAAAAGAAAGAATATTGCCAGTTGAGAATGGGGCGTACACAGATATGTCTAGTTTACAGACTGGACGTTTCTGGTTGGAGATCTGGAGACTGTTTTAGTAGCACATCCCAGGCTGTATTTCCTCAGGATCAATGCACACAAAGCAGGAGTTTGTAGAGAATCCATAGGATTTAGAAGGAAGATCTCTTGAAAATATTCCAGTGATGCTTTAGTGAATGCTGCTTCCTTCAGTGCTGTTTCATTACATCTTTGTCCTGGGTTGGTGGACAGTTCCTGCAGCTAATGAGAGCAGTTTTCTGGCTAATCATCTCCTGCCTGTTCTTCAGTGGAATGTCCTCTAGTGCTGTTTCAGACAGTGCTTAGCTTTCCAGGAGTGGATCCCTTGTGTATGAGAGGAGCAAGTGGAGTACAAATGGCTAGAAAAGAATTCCGCTAGCTCTTAAAGGTTCTCCAGAGCTGTTCTTTTAAGGGGAAGCCTTTACTAAGGGCCAGTGAAAGGATCTCAGGAGGCAGAGTTGGGAGAGATCTGGAAGATCACATCTATTCTGTATACTGTCCTGGGCTCAGTGGACCATTGATCTGACTCTGAATGGGTCTTCTTAATTTTAGATTTTGCGTATGCTAAAGGGCTACGACTCCCACAATATCCTTTTGTTGCCTCCTCGCATCCCTGGGGAAAAGTTGCCCCCTGAAGTGCTGGAATACTATGAGGAACAGAAGAAGTTCCAAGGCGACCAGGATACTGGGACTCAAGATAATGGTGAGGTGGGCAGGGCAGTTTGGGAGCCCAGCTGTATGGTTTGAGTTGACACTGGCTATGCTACAGCCCTCCCCAGCAGGGCAGGGGAACAGGCAGGAAGGGCCCACCTTTGACTTCTACTTGGCCTGCCTTCTGCCAGGGCTACATAGTTTGCTGCTGTCTGCTTTCCTGCCTGTTGG
The DNA here is from genome assembly GCF_035046505.1 of Tiliqua scincoides. NCBI lineage: Eukaryota > Metazoa > Chordata > Lepidosauria > Squamata > Scincidae > Tiliqua > Tiliqua scincoides. The sequence continues at coordinate 17,840,389 of NC_089829.1, forward strand.
TCCAAAGGGAACCTGCTTCCTGTTTCCTGTTAATGTTCACTGAGTCATCCTCTCTAGTGTGCAGGCTTCCTGCCTTCTTATCTGTCTATAATAGCGGTCTCCAAACTGGAGACCACTGTGCAACAGGAAAGGCGTCTCTGGCACGACTGGCACTTATCATTCTGTCAGGGAGCTGCCCTTCCCTGCTACCAATCTCCCCCAAACTGAACTTCAGCCTGCTGCACCTGCCCAGAAATCCGTGTGCAGTGGCTGCTGGGGCAATGGAACCCAGAAGTGGCAGGCTGGAGCTCAGTTTGGGAGAGATCAGCGGTGGGGAAGGACTGCTCCCTTGCAGAACAGTGAGTACTATTCGTGCAGGGAGAGAAAAGGCAGGGTGCCAGATCCAGCCCGCAGGATAGGACCTGGAGAACTCTGGTCTATAAGCTTTCTGCTTATAGTGTCCTGTAAAAGCAAGATACCAATTGCTTTGCATAAGTATAAACAATATCAGTGAAGGAAGTGGGTATGTGGGGGCCATGGAAATTGGGTTTGCTTTTATCCACTGTTTCCTGTATCTGCGGGGGGGATCACATCCCCTGCAGATATGGGGATGATGACGCCTGTATTCTTTTCTAAAAAATTGCTGCACATCGTTCTACACGTAAGACATTAAATAGCTAATATAAACAATTTGTCAAGAATGGAGTCATCATTACAGGCATGCCCTCGTATCTGCGGGGGTTCTGTTCTGGAACCCCCTGTGGTTAAATTAAACCGTGGATAACCAGTGACATCCCCCCAGTTGGGGCTAACTGGGGCTGGGCTCTGGTCTGGTCTGGAGGCTTTCCTGAGCCCTACAGAGGCCGCACACACTGCCCCGAAGCTTTGTGGGCTTCAGAATGGCTGTTTGGGCCAAAAAAACATGGCATCCGTATTCTTTGGGAAACTGGAAGTGACATTATTGCCTTGTAAGGCATTCTAAGACCCAAGGAAGCTCTCCTGGGGGTGCACGGGGGTACCCACAGACTCACTGATATGGGATATGGAAGCCCCCCTGTACATTGTAATCCTGTTAACAACAAAAAAATGAAAGTAGTAAATAAGAGAGAGATGAAAAAAGCAACCATATACAGTTGTGCTTCGCTTAGCGAAAGGATGGAATAATGGAATAAGGACTCACTGGCACCCCTGTCATCAAGCAAGGCCTGATACTATACGAAGCCTCCAAAGACAAGGGGAAGCTGTGCCACCTTTGCTTCTGGAGGCTTTTCTGAGCCCTGCAGAGGCAGCACGAAGTTGTGTCTCTCGTGCAATTTGTGCATTCTGAACCTCATAGAGGCAACGCACAGACGCATGCTGTCTCTGCAAGGCTCTACAATTTTTCAATATTCTATGAAAGGAGGCCTTTTCATCATACATTTCTGCTTTGCCCACCTACCATCTCTTAATCTATCTTAGTGTTCTTTGTTATCCACTGTCACAGAGTGATAATCTTTTTATATTTGGTTAAGGCAGAAGTTTTCAACATTTTTGTTCTCATGGCACACTGACCACTATGGTCTTTGCCTCTTGTGATGTAACTTCCAGCTTCTGAGAGATTCTTCTGGGTCCTGCTGCTCTGTTTCTAGGGCAACTGTCTGTAGTAACTAATTGTAACATGCAATTCATTACTACAGGGACATGCACTTCATTATTACAGACAGTTGCCCTAAACTCAGGAGAACTCAGAGCCTTCAGAAGAGTCTATATCAGAAGTGTTCAGCAATTTTCAACCACTGTGCTCCAAACTCAAGCAAAACACTTGCGAACCTTTCGTGGCACAACGGTTGAAAATAACTTGGTTAAGGTGAGACAGGTGTCCTACCATCTGGGAACTAGATACTTGTTTTGAATCAGTGTCTCAGGGCCTGTGAAGCCAGCACTGGAATGAGTAGGGAATTCAAGTACTTGAATGAGTAGGGAAGGAAGTGCATCATGGGGGTTGATCTTTCAAGCTGGTGCCTTGAAAATCTGTATGGGAAGATTGACCTTATCTAGTGGCCATGAGTAGAATCTGCACTTCATTAGGTCACACATTGTGGCTAAGAATGTGGTGAAATCATTGAGGAACCACCAGTTTCAAGTCATTTCTTGTCCTTTTCCCTGCACAGAAGAGGAAGGCGAAAACCCTCATGTTTCTGACCTTGGAATAAGGACTCACATTTCTAGTACTGCACAAACCACATCCACGGGTGGCTCCATTCTTGCTTCTCTTTCACACCATGAAGAGAACCGTTCTTTGAGGGTGGAATCCAAATTTGATCAGGAGGAAGAAGAGGAAGAGGAGGGAACTGACAGAGGGCAAGTGCAGGGTAAGTGAGAGCTTTGGTACAGGAAAAAGATCAGATTGATAAATGACATAAGGTAGGATAGCAAGTGATGTGACATGAGAGTTATTGGTTTCCAGAGCACACAATGACTTTTTGCTGCCACCTTGAGCTGAAATCTGTAAGGATCAGGAGAGCTAGGGTCCTGCTTTCTCACTAGAAAGCAGCATGTGGATGCCAGCATATAGCACACTGGCTTGTTTAAACATATAATCATAGGATTGTAGAGTTGGAAGGAACCACAAAGATCACCTAGTCCAACCCCTTGCTCAGTGTAGGCAACTACTACAGCATCCCAGACTGGTGGTCAGTCAGCTTCTGCTTAAAAACCTATAATCAGGGAGAGCCCACAATTGCATGAGGTGGACTGTTCCAGTTCCTGACTGCTCTTACAATGGAGAAATCCTTCCTCATGTCTAGCCTAACTCAACTTTCCTGTAGTTTCAGTGCACTGAGTCTAGTCCTGCTCTCAGGAGTCACAGATCAAGTCCTCCCTTCTTCAGCATGTCAGCCCTTTAAATATTTGAAAGTGGCTATCGTAACTCCCCTTAGTCTTCTGTTCCCCAGGCTTAACACACCCAGCTCCTTCGACCATTCCTCACAGAACTAGGTTTCCAGACCTCACCAAAGCTGCCCTTTTCTAAATCCAGCTTTTTAATGTCCTTTAAGTGTGTATTCCAAAACAGGTCTAAGTAGTGAGGGATAGTGTCCCTTCACATGATCTGGACTCTATGCCTCATTCATGCAGCCCAGCATTGCATTAGTCTTCCCCCCCCCTTTCCAGCTGCATCACATTACTGGCTCATGTGCAGCTTGTGAACCACTAGGGCTTCAAACCTAAACACAGTTACTAGGGAGCAAGCCCCAGTGAACACAGTGGTACTTATAGCTGAGTAAATATGCACAGGATTGCACTGTAAGACACCTAAATCCTTTTCACACATATTGCTGTCATCCTGTACTTGTGCTTCTTTTTCTCTATGTGCTTCTTTTCTCGTCCCTACGTGCTGGACTTTACATATGCCTCTGCTGAACTTTCTCTTGTTGGTTTGGACCCAGTGACTGAACCTGTCAATGGTCAAGCTTCATTTGTATCCCATCTTTCAATGATAGATATAAAAACAGAGCTTGCAAAATTTATAAAGAGAGCAAAAAAACAATTTCCAGAGAGTTTTCTGCAGCAGAACAAGAGTCTTGTAGCACCATAAAGACTAACCCCATTTATTTCAGCAGACGCTTTCGTAGGCTGCAGTTCCCTTTGTTAGGTGCAGTGTAGTCCATGAAAACTTCTGCTGAAATGAATGGGTTAGACCGGAGTGTCAAACATAAGATCCAGGAGCTGGATGCAGCCCACGGAAGCTTTTTATCCGGCCCTTGGTCTCTCCCAGCACCACCATCAGCTATTGAGGGGTCTTAAGGTGTCACTGCTGAAAGGGCTGCCTTCATGATATTTGGGCTGTCCCATGTTTTGAAATATGATCAAGATTTGCTTATTTTCTGTCGTTTGCAGCTGAGTTCCTAAGTGAGAAAAGTGCTTATTTCTGGTTTATGACCTGTTCCTGCCTAATGACATCACTTCCAGCCCTTAATAGGCATCATGAATGCTATTTGGCCTGCTATATAAAATTATTTTGACACCCCTGGGTTAAACAGCCCAGCACGGCTGCTGTGCTCCTGAAGCCTTCCAAGCATATTAAGTTTAGGGGAAACACCTTTGCACTGAACAGTCTTTCCTGGAAGCTTGAGCGGACCTGACTGGCATTTGAAAGAGCTGACCAAGGCCCTGGTTCCTTTCCACAGGAAGTCAGCACAGCGTGACCAAGAATAAGGAGGCTGTTGGAGAACTAGACAACAACCCTGTTTCTAAAGCCATTGCCCGTCACTTGGGCATTGACATCTCTCCAAATGGACGGGCTGCCAGAAATCGCAGGGGCATTGTCATCATGATCCACGGAGCTCCCCTTACAGGTACACAGGGCTGCCTCTGTGGGTACAGCTGAGTGCAGAGTGCACTGAATGGAGGAAAAGCTCTTAGAGTGGCTGCTCCCCCCCCCAATGGAGTGCCACCACTTGCTTTCAGAACATGGTGTTCTCTCTCTCTCTCTCTCTCTCTCCCTCCCTCCCTCCCTCTCATTAACTTCCTCTGACTTCTGTTGCTGTGCTCTGAATCTTTTACACTTTGCCAACTTTATTTTCAAATGGAAGAACTCTAGGCATGATCTGACTGGGGAGCAGCAGTGTTTCCCCTGAGTCTTGGAAATAACACTTCAGTCTTGTATTCAGTTAGTTCTCTACCTTAGCTCTACATCAGGCTGGTAGGACATAAGGCCCTTGGGATGATTTCAGCCTTCCTTCCTATCAGTTTGCAGCCGCCTGGGAGAATTCTAAACACCAACTGTTTGCAGCTCTTTTCCCCTCTTTATGGGAACACCAAAGACCTGCTCAAGCCCATCAAACTGATGGGGGGGGGGAGGGCAAGAGAATACCTGTAAGGCAGCGGTTTCGCAGGGAGTTTGAGCCCCACTGCAAGTTCTTGTGGGGGAGGGGGGGAGGCAGCCACACATTCGGCAGAACCACTTTGCTGTCAAGAGGCACAGGGGCTTGCTTGGATTCACCACAGCTTGCAACAGCCTTCCAGGGTGCTAGGAGCCCCGCGCCAGCCTCTACAGGGCTCCCCAACATATGGAGACAGTCACAATAATAATCGTGACCCACTACTGGTTTCACGATTGTAAACCAGAAGTGGGTCGCGGTCATTATCTGCACAGTCTCCCCATGTTGGGGAAAGAAGAGGAACATGAGGAGCAAGATACTTGCGGAGTGGAGCATTGTGTTATTGGGTGCAGAAAAGCACGGAAGTGAAGCTACCAAAAGACCTGTGGGGAGAAAACAGAAAGGAAGGAAAGGAAAACTGAGCAGTGGTGATCCAGATGCATCTTTTAGGGAGAGTGTCAGAGAAAAATGGAGGCAACAGATGGGGATACAGAGAGACTGGTGTTGGTGCATAGAGTCAAGAGTGCTTTGGGGTATGCAGCGAAGAAAGAGGGAACAACTGGGAAATGGAGTTGTAGGGAAGCCAGTGTTTAAGGAAGTGGAAAAGTGGGGTGAGGGACTGAAAGAATGGGCTGCAGTCCTATAATGGTGCAGAGAGAGAGAGAGAGTATCTGCTATAGGTTCTAACAGAGAAGTGGGATTAATAGGGTAGAGCTGACCCAGCCACAAAACAGGCTGATGTAGCTTATGTCTGCAGTGGATGGCAGGAGGTGAGGGGGTGGTGGCTTCAGGTTGCTCTTCACCTCTCGTCTGCCACCACCTTGCTACAGCAGATTCCAGTTTTCCAGCTGTTCCTATCTGTTGCCACCAAAGGTTTTGAGAAGTGCCCTTCCTGAGAGGAGGAGTTAGTCGTTGCTGCTGCCTTAAATTTGTTATGGTCGTCCAAGTATCCCTTGACCTGCTTGTTTATGGTCACCTTGAACTGTTCTTCTTTTGACCATGGGCTAAACGTGACATCACCTCTGCGAAGACTCAAGCAAGGTGACCATGGCATGATTCTGCTTTCTTTCAATTATGATATTTTTCCCCTGTCAGTGTGCAGGACTGATCCGCTACATTCTTTGATGTCTTTGTGCATCAAAGGTCACTGTCAACCCTGTTCTTGGGGTGCACATTGTGCAGCAGTTGTTACTTCTTTCACTCTGGCTTTTCATCTTGACACATTTATATTCCAGAGATGCATCATCTGTCTACTTCATGCAAGTTTCTTCTTTTGTTTTCGGACCACTACATCTCCATTGGGTTTTCTGCCATTCTTCCTGCTTCATTTTTTGCATGTAAATGGTTTGTAGTTGTATGTTGACATGAAAAAATGCTATGGCAGGAATGATAGGCAGCAAGAGAGCCTCTGTGTGTGCTTATAGCTGTGTCTATATTTCTCCCCCAGGGAAGACCAGTGCAGCCATCACCCTGGCCAAGCAGTACAATGCTGCCTGCTTATCCATTGATTCTGTGGTCCTGGAAGCCATCTCTGATGGGAGCAGCTCAGCGGGGCTTCGTGCCCGAGAACTCTGCATCCGAGCAGCTCTAGAGCAGGCACAGCGGGAAAACGAAGGAGAAGGTAAAGAGAAATATGCAAGTGGAATTCTGCAGAAAGTCCATGTGGGTCACCAGCACCACTACGCCTATCCTGCCTGGCTTTGCCACTCCATCCTCAGTGCCATTTTGCCTCTTCACAGGACCAGCTATGCAAGGCTCCAACTTGCCACCTCTTGGGGCATCTTTGGTTGTGAGTCAGCCCCCATCTCTTTTGTTAGAGATTTGGCCTCCACTCTCTGACTTGTGAAATTCCCAGAGAATATTTCTTCCATATTGAAAGCTTCAAAAATAGATACTGGGTGTAGAATACTCAGAGGTTCGCCAAGTATTGCTGGATGATCAGGCAGGGACCACCATAACCCATGTTTATGTAATTAATTACTCATATGAGGCTACAAAAGCTGGTTGCATAGAAGAAGTGCTTTGATATATTTTCAAACATTAGGTGACTTCTGTAATTTTCTGGAACTTGGTCATGGTGCATCAAAATGCATGACTTTAAGAACACAGAGAAGCATCTTTTTACCCATGTTTGACAAGGCCTGCAATGCTTCTGTAATACGATGTGGATGTGGGTGAACCCATTGATATGTATGTACCTGGACTTTCTGAAGGTATTTGACAGTCCCTCACTAAAGGCTCCTGAGAAACTCTGCTGTCAGGGAATAAGAGGGCAGGTCCTCATGTGGATTAGGAATTGGTTGAAGACCTGAAAACAAGGAGTGGGTGTCAGTGGGCAATGTTCACAGGGGAGAGGGGTGAAGAGTGCTGTGCTCCAAGGATTGGTCTTGGAACTGGTGCTTTTCAGTTTGTTCAAAAATGACCTGGAGTTGGAGATAAACAGCAAGGACACCAGGTTTGCAGGTGGTGAAATCTAGAATGGATTGTGAAGAGCTCCAGAAGGAGCTGTCCAACCTGGGGGAATGGACAGCAAATTGCCACAAAGGAGAACTCTCCTGGGAGGTTGCTGGGACACACATGTGCCTGAGGGCCTGGAATATCTGGTGTCAATGCTGAGCACATTGTTCAAGGCTTTAATTGTTTTATGAAACAAAGTGACTCAGTGCAGATGAACAGTGAATATTTCAAAGCTGTTTCTCTATTATAAAAGATAGTCATTCTCCATTAAAATCATTCATAAGAAGGAATATAAAATGTGGCAAAAGAAATGTAAGAAGATGAAGTGTTGGCAGAGTTCGAACAGACCAGAGAAAATATATTTTTACCCAGTGTGTAATTAGTCTGTGGAATTCCTTGCCACAGGATGTGGCGATGGCATCTGGCCTAAATGCCTTGAAACGGGAATTGGACAAATTTCTGGAGGCAGAGTCCATCACAGGTTACAAGCCATGATGGGTATGTGCAACTTCCTGATTTTAGAAGCACTGTAGATACTCGCCTATGTTGATCTCACAGATAAGTCGATGGCAGGTTTTCAGCCAAAAATCATGGCATGTTCCATGACCGTCGGATAAGTTGGGGGTAAAACTTAGGGAATGGGGCTTAAAAGGAGGAGCTGCACCTTTCTCTGGAGCCTGATTGAAAGGGGACAAAGAACCTGAGCGACACCACTGTTTTTGAAGACCTTCACAAGTTGCTTATATAGTACTGTGTGCCATTCCCCCCTTAAAGCAACAGAATTGAACATTGCATTGAATGGCTAACAAACAAACAAACAATCCAGGTTTGAAGCCACAGAAAAACAGTTGCACTTTTAAAAACCTGCCAGAACAAATGCAGCACCACTATAAGCAACATAAACGGCTTACCTCAACACAACACCCTGCTTCCGTTGCTGCCACACAACTTTTTATGCTATTCGCTTTTCGTTTTAAGAGACACTTCTAGATTTGAAGTTAATGAGTTTGCTTAGAAAACTTTCCAATGGAGCTTCAACAAATGTAAACAAAGCTGCCTGTTTGCAAGCTGTCTGCAATCACCCAAAATGTTCCTCAGACCCTCCACAGGCACTTTTGAGGAGTCGCTCTGTACCTGATTTATTGGTAGAAATTTCTCACTTTATAGGTATCTACAGTAGGCTACCTCAGAATGCCAGAAGCAAGGGAGTGGCACCAGGATGCAGGTCTCTTGTTGTCTGGTGTGCTCCTTGAAGCATCTGGTGGGCCACTGTGAGATGCAGGAAGCTTGACTAGATGGGCCTTTGGCCTGATCCAGTGGGGCTCTTCTTATGTTTTTATTCCAAAAAGAATAACTCTCTAATCTTACTGCCCAAGTTGGTCTCTGGGCTGGTGGTTTTGATCAGAATTTTCCCTGATCAGAATCTGTTCCATGTCCACAGTTTATTGAGTAGATACTAGCCCATAATTTCTCAAAGTCTGCTCCTACAAGCCCTGGGGCTCCCTGAGTAAAACAGAATGCTGTAGGCTGTGCTGATATCAGGTGTCTGGGTTAAAACCTTACAGTAGGGCTAGGCTCTGTCAAGTCATCTTTGCCCACCTCTCTGGTGCTGCATTAAGTACTGCCACTGCTAGTGATCCTCAGGTTTCAGGGATCCTCCTGGCCAGTGGGCCCTCCTGTACTCATGTACTTGGCCTGACCCGTCTCCAAGCCCACGCCTGCTTCTGGATATTGTTATGTCTGGGAAACATCCAATAGAACTTCTGCGGCTCCTCAAGGGCTGAACCTTCTCTTCTTTCCTTAATTTCCAAGGAGTTGAAGGACAGCCTGCTCTAGCTCTGGGAGCCAGGTTGAGTGCAGAGGCTTTGGCCAAGCACACTTCAGAAGGCAGCCAGCAAAGCTCAGAATCCAAAACGGGACCACCACTCTCAGCTGTCTCAAGAGGCTACAGGGGAAGTACAGCAACAGCAAAAGGCAAGTCTGAAGGTCACCAGTCCCAAAAGCAACAGCAACATCAACAGTCAGATCAAGCCGGATCTCAGGTAAGACAACTTGCTACCTTCCTCCCTGCTGTGTTATATGGTGCATACAGAGGGATTGTTGAGATTTGCCCTTTTAAATATCATGTTAACAAATGCATGTCTATCATATTTATTCCTCTTCCACATGGGACTCCCAGTGGTCACCCACCCACACCAGTCAATCCTTTTGCTTCAGTGTCAAGTGCTTGCAGACGACTCAGTGAAGCCCTGAAATAACCCACGGATCATGGAGTGGTGCACTGATGGCAGCCTGACATTGACCCAATGTGGAACAAACAAAGCAGTGCAGCCTACACAGCCCCAATGCTAGCAGCCAGAGTAACGGTGCCAGGGTGAACCTAGTAGGGGATGATGGCAAATGCATGTCTAGTGAGGAGCTATTACTGGGACAGTGGCTCCTGGCAACCCCCCGAAACAATCAGCACAGCCCCCAGAAATGAATTAGAGTTTGGCCAGCAGTGGCAATAGCTAAAGTGCTAAATAGCTAGTCACTCTCTGCTAAGAGATGTGTTGCCTGCTCCTTTTAATTGTGCAGGAAGACACCTTGGTGTACATGCATACATAATGCTGAGTGCCTGCTGCGCATCATGTTATCCCACAGCCTGGTCTTTCCCCAGCACTAATATGAGGTTCTGCTCCTCCTGCTGAGAGAAGCTTGGATGGCTTATCGGAGGAACCCCCTGTCGGAGACAGCAAAAGGAGGCATCGGTTCAGTGCAAAGAGTCTGCAGAGCCATATGTGTGTCGGATTTCTGTTTGCCTCTTCCCTCTCGCAGACTCCCGTCCTTGTTTTCACTGCAGCTTCTGTGTCTCATGATGGGTAGTCACCCAGAGATCTGAGCTGTGGAACATGGCTTGGGAGCAGAGGCGAGGGGCATGGTCATTGTGGGATGCCTGCTTGCTGACAGACCCTTTTCTGCCTTGTGTTACCCTTGCAGGTTCCATCCAGCCCCATTCCCAGTGCTCCCATCCAGCGAAGACTCAGCCTCAGCGTCAGCGTGGCAGGAGATTACGGCCTGATGAGTTGCGTGCTTCCTGAGGAGCTCTTGGTGGAGATTCTCTCGGAGAGGATGCAGGTCAGCAGTTGGGAGGAGGAGAGGGTTGGCAAGAAGATCTAGCAGCATCAAGAAAGTTTGGAAACTGTGTGGGTGGCTCCTTTTGGAATCCTGTGTTTGTGGGTCTGGCTCTGCACTGTGCAATTTGTCCTGCTAATGGTGGAGAGATAGTACTAAAACTTTTTCTATTACTGCAACAGCAGCACTTCTATTTACTGGGAGATGCACATAAGAACATCCCTGTCGGATCAGACCAAAGACCTAGTAGTTGCAGTGGCATCGCTAGGGAGGTGCGGGGTGTGTGGGCTGCACCGGGTGACGCGCAAGGGGGGGTGACGTGCTAAAATCGCGGTGGTTAGGAGCAACGCCACCTTGTCATTTACCGTTGGATGCAGAATTTCCAGCAGAATCCAATGCAAAAAACAGGAGTGAAATATCTCCTTTCTATCAAAAGTTATTGGCAAAAAACTGGAAAACAAAAAATGCATAGAGCCCAATGGAAAGTGAAACCGAGCCGTATTGTGCATTTACTCACAAGTAGACAAATGTCCTTTAGTCCGTCTGAAAGGGCAGGCTGAGAGGAATCCAACAACACCAGAATGGTCCTGATCCAATGAATGTAGCCCCCAAAAAACACCCGAGAAGAAGGTCCCTCCCTCCAATTTGGCAAATGTATTGAGCCCTATGGAAAGCGAAACTAAGCCACATGGTCGCATTTACTCACAAGTAAGCAAATTGCCTTGGCTCCTGGGCAGTTCAGGCAAAGGGAAATGTGAGGCCACCACCAGAATGGTCCAGATTTGATGCAAATGGAGCTCAACAAGTGCTCCAGAAGGCAGCCCCCCCCCCCCCCATAAAAAGAATAAAACAGAGGCTTGACAGGGTAAGTGAATCTTTTTGTTTTAGGCTGCAATCCTATCCACACTTTCCTGGGAATTAGCCCCACTGACTATAATTGGACTTACTTCTGAGGCATAGAATTGGGCTCTCAGGCTTATAAAGCCAGGTGGGTCCTGATAGTGATATGCTTGAAATATAAGAACTTAAATTGAACTGGGTACTGGGTAGAGGTGAAAATCTTACTGATTCTTTTGGGGGGGGGGTGTTATTGCAGGCAGACTACAGAGAAAATTAACTTGGTGGAACAGGGCTGGCTTTCCCTTATTTATTTTACTTTAATTTATTTATAATTATTTATTTTAATTTGCTTTATGATGGGTCCTGAACAGATTGTCATTCTAAAAAGTGGGTCCCAGTGCTAAAAGTTTGAGAACTGCTTCAATAAGGTGTTAGTAAGTTGATACCCTGGGGGGTGGTGACACCATTAGTGACCAAAATCACAGTTTGCAAAAATAATACCATCATGTTATATATCAATCAATGTGTAATTTCCTGCAGAATGCGATGAAACAAACTGCGTTGAAATATCTTTATTCTATCAAAAGGTACAGCCAAAAATACCAGTGGGGGTGGGGCGATGGTAGATCGCCATGCCCACCACCTGGGGTGTTGCCCCGCCCACTGTGTGGGGTGACGCGCTGGCCTCCCGCACCAGGTGTCGCGAACCCTAGTGACGCCACTGAGTAGTTGCCCAACACATGTCTCCAAGGGAAAAGCTTTTACATCATTGTATTTGTTTACCTCTGGCACTGGTTGAGGTCTGCTGCCTCTGAAGTCAATGCACTTCACTTGCAGCTGGATCTGTGCCTGGTAATGGCCAGAACCTTCTTGCCTGGGCCCAACAGGGTGTGCTATCATTTCCAAACAGCTCAGTGACTGCTATCGTGGCGTGGTCTTTGACGGGCTGGAGACAATGTTTGCCCGCAGCATGACGTCAGCACTCCTCTGCCTGCTCAAGGCAATCAACACCCGGCGCTACATCTATTTTGTGAACCTGGTCCAGGATTTTGCTGCCATGAAAGCCAGAGATAAAGCAAAACAAGAGCAGGAGGGTAAGAAGGAGCAGCAAGTGAGACATTCCCATGATCCCCTGTTTGTTCCTCTTTGTCTTCCAAGTGCTTGGAAACAGAAACAGGTCCAATTCTTCCAGAATTTGAGGGTAACGCCAACTCAATCTGATGGAATTGGGGCACCAGGTAGCATAGACAGGGTCACCTTGGATGTTGCCAGACTCTGCTGTGCTATGAGTTGTTTGCAACTGATGCTGTCTTTCTCTCTGGCCTTCTTGGAAGAACGGGAGCAGCAGGAAGCAATTGCCAGAGAAAAGGCTCGTCTCCAGGAGATGGATGAAGAAGAATATGATGACCTCACCGAAGAACAGAAAGTCCAGTTTGATGGGGAACTATTGCAAGCGCTGCGAGATCGGAAAAAGAGGTCAGCGAACTCTTTCTTGATAGCCATGAGAATATGCTCTGCTGCCCAGAGGAAGGTTTTGGATTGTGACAGTAAAGTGCCGAATTGGGCATTATATAAAATTTCAGTTGTGGCTCAGGAGGTTGGAGGGAGCACACTGTAGGTGTTGTGCCACTGTGCTGTGGATTGGGGGGGAGCCTTAGCACTTTATCCAGAGTCTGTGTCAGAGTTTGATGTGTCAGGCACCAACAAAGCTCCTCTGGGCCCACCTAGCCAATCCCTGAAGCCCCCTAGCCACCCCCCTTGCCAAGGAGCAGTGGTGGAGCAATGCATTCAGCCAAGCCCTTTGCTCCATTGCTGTCATATCCCCTCCTTCAGTTGTTTGCTCCCCAAGGTGGAGCAAGTATGATTAGGAAGGAGACAAAGGAAGGAGGAAGAACCAGCCTGAGTTCCTCTATTCCCTGGATTATAGATGCAAGAAAGTCACAGGCAGACAGGAGGGATACAGAGGTTGCTTGCCTGTCCCTTTTCTGCAGAACAGGGAGAACGGAGTGGGAAGGAATTGCAGTTGGGGAAGGGAAATTTTTGGGACCTTGTTTGGGTGCGCAATGCACACATGGCTTCCCAGCACCAAAGTGCCCCAGAACCAAGCACAACCTGGCAGCCACCCAGACTTTGTCCTTTAATTGTTCCAGTCCTGACTCCAGCCCCTCTGCCCAGGCGCCCAGGTTTTAAATAGAAAAAAGCTCCAGCTAACAACCATCACACCCATTGTATTTTCACTGCCTATCACTGTCAAAGTTGTGGCCTCCTTAAACCTTTTCCCAAGTGCCTTGCATAGGACTGAATTCCAAAACTGTGAGAAACTCCATTGGTCTCTTTTGGGAGATTTGAGTGAAAATATGCCTTACAATTGATGACAAGACACGTAAAAGAAGGCTAAATGTCAAACCAAAATTCAAGTAAACTCAGATTCTTCAACCAGAATGTTGCCGGTAGCACCAGACTCATGATGGGTGGATCCTTAAGCACCAGACTCACGATGGGTGGATTGTTAAGCATATTTATATACTGTTTTTCAACCACAAAAAAGTCTACAAAGCAGTTTACAGTCAAAATCAAATAATTAAATGGTTCCCTCTCTTGAAAGGGCTCACAATCTAAAAAAAAGATTCAGAAAAACACCAGCAAACAGCCTCTAGAAAAGACACTGTACTAGGGTGAAGAGGGATAGTCACTCTTCCCCTGCTAAATCTAAGAGGAGCTCCATATGAAAGAGAGTCTCTTTGTCCAGTTAACTGAATCTACTCCAGTTAGGGTCCATTTTTAAGGATCTGTTTTTGTTTTGTCAACTGATTTTTTGAGTCTTGGTGAACCAAGGCACCAAAATGAACTGTAAAAGAGCTGAAATGGCCCTGGGAGGCTCATGTCCCTCTGTGTACCTAATACTCAAGCCAAATAGAGAGCTCTCCTTTCTGAACTGAGAACTCTCTGTCACTGCTTCCCTTTGCATTATTGTTTGAAAGGTGGTGGGATGGTAGAGAGGGCATGAGTTAGTCAGGAAGGCTTTGGAAGGCCTTGGACACTCCCGTACCTGCCTGATGCTGCTGAGATGGCAAGGGACCATGAGAGCTGTCGTTCTCACAATATCCAGCCCCCTAGTACACATTGGTTCTAACAGAGCTCTTCCCAGACAAATGAGTCCCTCTCCACATACCTGCCCCCAGAGCACCTTCCAGTAGCAGCATGGTGTGTGTGTGTGTCTGTGTCTGTGTCTGTGTGTGTGTGTGTGTGTGTGTGTGTGGTGGACTGTTCAGCTGGGTGGGAGCAAGGTTGGCATCGAGTGCTTGATGATGTCATTGGTTGTGCAAAGAGCCCCAGCGAATTTGTAATTGATCCAGGGTGGCAGATACAGATTACTTGTGAGTTGTTTTACAGGCCTCTAGGTAACTAAACAAAATGTGTCCTTCGTATGTAATGTATTGAAGGGAGCTGGAGAAGCTGGCTCGGGAGCTGGAGGAAAAAAAGCACCAGCAGGAATTGGAGCGTCTGCGGGAGGAGGAGGAAATGAAGAAGAAGTCCAAGCGCTACAAAAAAGATGCAGCAAAAGAGAAAGAGAAGGGGCAGCAAGGAGGCAAGCAAGTAAGCCAGAAAGTTGTGCAGCCCTTGGGGACACCAAGCAACTGGGTGTCCCAGTCCTGGACAGGCTTCCTTTTTTGCACTGGTGATGACGTCATTGCTGAATGACTCAGGGGTTCAAAAGGCTTCACAAGCTGGAGCAACACTTTACTGGTGTTGAGAAATTGGCCCCTGAGGAAAGGCATAAGGTGGAGAGTGTCCATTTGATTGCTTTTGTATCTCTGCGGGCAGGAAGGTAATGATAAATGAGACCAGGAGAGACTGAGACTGATCAACATGATCTTGCATGTTATCCTAAAGTAAGCCCTGAGCTGAGCAGCAGTGGGGCATTCTGGACTTTTCTTGTAAGAGACCGACATCACAGTGATGTTTTCTAGCCCATATGAAGTACTGTAGACCTATCCCCATGGGAGGAGGCAGAGGGAGGTGGGTGGTCCACATGCCCTGACCAAAATCCTGGGTTCAAGTTCTTCCCCATTACTCCTTCAGCAAGTCTGAAACAATCTGCCACCAGAATATACTCCCTTCTCTTTTCTTGGCTGTCCCCTTTCAGAATGCCCCTGTAGCTGTTTTAAAATCTGATGGCAAGCTGAATGAAGGAGTTGAGCAGAAATCATCTACCAAGGATCGTCCAGACACAAATGTCAACGATGAGAAGAAAAAGAAGAGCAAAATGACCCTGCAGAATGGACAGCCTGCTCCGGTCCCGGAAGAGGAGGAAGCAGAGAAGGAAGTGCTGAGTGACAGTGAGAAGACCTTGGCCCAGCGCTTCAAGCTCTATGAGGCCTGCCAGAAGGACATTATTCAGCTCTTGCTGTTCTGGGATCGGATTCAGCTGATTCTGCAGCCACCCCCTGGCTCGGAGGAGAAGCAGGAGGAAGCTGAGGACCAGCGGCAGGCTCCATCGGGTCGCAAGGGCCGGAAGGATAGGGAACGGGAACGCCAGGAGAGGCTGGAGAAGGAGAGAGCGGAGAAGGAACGTCTTGAAAAAGAGAAAGCAGAACGAGAGAGACTGGAGAAGCTCAGGGCTCTGGAGGACAGCCTAATGGGAGGGCCAGAGGGAGAAGGGGGAGAAGGAGGAGAAGGTGCCTACAGGGACGTGGGGATTCCATGCTTAGAAATCCACGTGCTCAGTTCTGAGGATTCCAGTGGCAAGAGGATTCTGGAGAGTGGGAAGCTGCCTGAAGTCGACCAGGTGAGTTCTTTGGTGACTTGTGCAGAAAGTGGACCTGGTTGGACTGGTCTGAGCTTTGCAGTCCAGGGGGCACAGGAATGGCCCTTTTGGGAAAATGGCCACTGTCAGAGAGAGCCTAGTAGTTTAGAGTGGAATCCAGTAGACATGCTTTTATCCCATATAGGAAATGAACATTTTTTTAATTCACAGAATGTTTATACATTTATTTATGGCTCATCAAAGATGGCTGGTAATGGCAGTTTACACAGACAAAAGGCTCATGGTCTCAAGAAAAGGGTGGTTTCCTGACTAGTGCTGTCTTTCAGCAGCTACCCTCTGGGCTGCTGCTTCTAAATGGTCACTTTGGTGGGGAAGGATCCAGTCCCATCTACCAGAGCCGCAGGCCTGATGCAGACCAAAGTCCCTGAGTGACACCTGGATAGCATGGGCATCAGAAACAGTCTCTGTCTCTTCTCTCCCTGATCTCCCCCTCTCCCCTGCTTGCTTCCCTCTCCCCCCATGAGTTTGAGGGACAGGCAAGTGAGCAGGGGAAGGGTAGGCAAGTGGGTGAGCAAAGCAGGGAGGACAGATAGAAGCACTTTCATCTTCCTGGAAGAGGAATCTAGAGTAATTGTACAATTCCTTAACTGATTACTTTGGAGCTATGTGGATCTGTCACAGCTGGCCTCCGCAGGTCAATAATGCAGTGGTTTGATCTTTCTCCAGTGTATGTGTGGTGGAACAAAAGGCTCTTATGTCCCGCATGGTCTGTCTGCAATGGTCTGAGAGCAACGGATTTCAAGGGAGTCAATGACTGTCCCTAAGAGGGTATTTCTCCCTTGGTCCCCCTCAAATATCCATGCTGCCCCACATTACCCCAACGCTAGAATGTTGCTGCCTTCCTGCCTTTTTTCAGTGTCACAGCCCTTGACATTTCATTCTGTCTGCCTTCCATGTATTGTAGTGCTCTGTCCTTTTCTGGATCACTCACAGCTTCTTCAATTCTGACATCACCAAAAATTACTTTTCCAGCACTCAGAAACTGTTTCACATGTCACAGGAATGTCTTTCTTGGATGGGACTTCCTGGAATTCACTCAAGCTGTTTGCCCAGGAATTTCCACAAGGAAAATGGTCACCGTTATGAAAGCAACCTGCTCCGTGGCACCATAATACTGAGGCATTGAGATGTCTTTCCTTTTTCCCTAGATCTTGGACGGTTTGGGACTGGGCCCCTCAGGGCCACCCATCCCTCCTCCTGCCTTTTTCTCTGTGATCCCCTACCCAGAGAAGCGGACAGCACCAATCCTAGGGGAGGCTCTCAAGCACTTCACCTTTATTGCCTCTGAAGAACCTGCTCTGGAAGATGATAAGAAAGATGCTGAAGGTGCTGCTGAGGCAGCAGTGAATCTCCCTGTCAAGGTAAACGGCCTTCCTCGTTTACAAGCGCACCTGTATGGTGCAAATTATTATTATTATTATTATTATTATTATTATTATTATTATTATTATTATTATTATTATTATTATTATTATTATAATTGATTGATTGATTGATTGATTGATTGATTGATTGATTGATTAACAGTATTTATATACCGCTTTTCAACAAAAAATTCACAAAGCAGTTTACAGAAAAAGTCAAATAACTAATGGCTCCCTGTCCCAAAAGGGCTCACAATCTAAAAAGATGCAACACCAGCAGACAGCCACTAGAAAAGACACTGCTGGGCTGAGGAGGGCCAGTTACTCTCCCCCTGCTAAATAAAAGAGGAGCACCCACTTGAAAAAGTGCCTCTTAACCAGTTAGCAGGGCGTTCTACCAATATCATTACACACACCCAGGGAAGTGTTGCATTTCACCTTCAGGGTTGCTGGTTCTGTCACTAAGAGGAGTCTGGCAAAATTCAAAACCCTTTGCAAGGGCGTGAAGTCGAACACACCAAATGGAAAGGAGCAAACTATCCTGTGATTGTATTTATTCTGGATTTGATTGGGTGGATGTGGCTCACATCTAGGAAAGAGGCAAAGATTATATTAATCTCAAAAGATTGATCAAAGCCATAATCTTATCTAGTTTCTTAATTAAGGTTTTAAGCTGTGCAACAGCTTTGGCTAAAATACTAATGCTGTATTCTCAGGCCAAACAGAATTCATAATTGATGGAAAGCTGGCTATAGTATGTTTTTACAGTGAAGCTTTTAGTAAGATCTGAGTGAATGGATCCTGGCTTTCGGAATAAGTTTGGTTGTGGAGATGGACTAAGCAGAATATGCTTCTGTGCAGAAAGAAAGGGAATATATTAATATAATGAATTACATAAATTCTATATAAAAATTTGATTTTTCTGGCATAAAGAATCTAGTTTTGGTTTATGATCAATTTCTCATCTCAGGGTGAGCATATAGCACAGAGTGTTTCTATAATGCTGAAGATGTATTCATGATATACCCAGTGCTTGGCTTGCCTTGCCTGTGAGCACTGTTACTTTTGTTATACAAGTATCTGTTTCTCTCTGCTGTCTTTCTCCCTGTGTTTCCACTGGAGTTCAGGAGGAACAGGCAACACCAACTCGAGGCAGGTCTAAGAAGGAGAAACCTGAACCAAGCCGCGACCTTTCAAAGGATAAGGAGAAGGAGAAGGATAAAGATAAGGAGAAGGATAAGAAAAGCACAACAGCCCGTGGCAGGAAGGGCCCTCACCCCAGCCCTGGCACAGTGACCACTTTGTCTGAGCTAGACCAAGGGGGCCTTGCAGGGATGCCATCCAGTGAGAAGCTCCTCAGGTGATGTAGCAGGCAGGGCCTGGGGGAAGGTGCACTTGGGTTGGAGAAGGGGAGCTTGGAGAACAGCTCAAAGCAGACCAGGACAGGAGGCTGTCCTGTCCTGGGTTGAAGGTGCTTGGTTTACTACAGGAGCATCCCTTCTCCAGCAAGTATCAGGGGAGCATTGCAAGAGCTCTGCTTCTCTGCTTCTGGAATCCAGAGCAGTCATGGTGTTTTGTGCTCTGCATATGACAGGCTGAGCAACTTCCGTTGGACGGTTCCTGCAAACGGAGAGGTTTCAATTCGCATCCATTTTGCCTCCAACACAGTTGGGCTGTTTGATCAGGTCTTCAACTTTGAGATCCTGGGAACCCGGCGACAGTATCAGGTCTACTGCAGGGGTATCTGCACTTACCCAAGCATCTGCCAAGACCCCATGTAAGTCCCAGAAAAGGCTGTTCCATGGTCAGAGGAGCCTTGGAGATGGCTCATTGCTCAGTGGTAGAGGACCGCTTATGCAGAAGGGCCCAGGTTCAGTCTCATAGGCAAAGAAGTAAATGCAGGTACTTGTTCTGAGCAGGGAAATGTTACTGATTGGGAGCTAACAGCCTGTTTATAGCATGTGTTGGAAAGGCTAGCACAGTCTCAAGAATCAACCTGTACCTAAAGATCTTGGAAAACAAGGTTGGAGGTACACAGTGTGGCCTATCTTGGCATTGGTGAAGTTATTTCTTCCTGGCAGTTCGAACCTGAAACTTTCTTTAGACACATGTGTCGCTCCAGACGGTGCCTGAGCTCCCAACGATCCCAGGCTTCTTGGATTTCTGCATCTCCTCATGCATCTCTGCTTCTTTTATCCAGGGTAGTGTTTCCCCACCGAAGGAAGATTCTCAAACCTGGTGAAATCATCTACAAAAAGTACATCATGAGTTTGGGCGTGTTCCATTTTGGCCCCTTGCTCTGCGGGAGGTCAAGAGAGAAGTAAGTGCCACCTGAATCTAGTGCAAAAGAGCAAAATAACCTTCAAGGCATTGTGGGTCTTGAACTGGTGATATCAGTCTGCCTGATCTCTATGGCACTGAAGTGCCCCCCTCCCACCATGACGGCCAACATGGTCCTATTCCTCTTCTGCAAATGTGGTCTGAGGAGCCAGTAGGAGTTGCCCCAGGCCTCGTGGATGGGCCAGCCCTGCCTGCTTGGTTGCAGTGCATCCATACCTCCCTTTCTCTTTGACTCATGTGCCTCCTACCAGTCTGTTTGTGAAAGAAGTGTTACTTCATGGTGGAGGCTTCAGCCTACCCCAGATACAAATGGCATAGTACTCACAGTGTGTCCATCTGTTGCAGGCAAGCCCAAGCCTTGCTGATGGAAGCGAGCACAGTTGAATCTCTTTAGGTAGACAGGCACACTCTCTCTTCTCATGAAAACACATTTTCCTGGTCATTCGTTGCCCTTCTCCCTCGGTGTGCTTCCAGGTACAAGGCAACCAGATACCCCAATCACTTTGAAAAGTTAACCATCTATAACACCTCCCCTCTGGATGCCGACGTGCATTTCTGCTTCCAGCATGACTTCAAGGCAGTTACTTATCTCTTGGACCCCCCCACTATGACACTCAAACCCAACGAACATCAGGTAACAGCAGAAGGAAGGGAGGGCAGTATCCCTGGAAGGCATTCTGATGGAAAGGCTTACCCCCAAAGACATTTGCTGCTTCCCCAGGTGCTGACTGTCTGGGCGTATCCAACGGGCAGTGGTGTATTTGAGGACAACATTGTCTGCTGTGTTAAAGAGAATCCAGAGCCCGTCACATTCCGGATTTGCTGCCAAGGGGTTCGGCCAGAGCTGGAGCTGGATCGCAAACTGCTCCATTTTGACAAGTTGCTGTTACACAGGTTTGGCCTTGGTGAATCCGGCCATTTGCTTTGGCCATTTGCTATCCCTTCATTGATTCATTTTTCACAACCTGGAATTCTTCCATTGTTTCTTTTCTCTGTGTTTCACAGCACAGCTGGACACCTTACCTTTGGTTAGGTCAATGTGCTCTCATGGCAATGATATGTTTCTGTAGCTCTCCAGCCAGTAACATAGCCGGGGTGGTGGTGGTGCAGTAAGTATTGCAGGTGCTACAACGTGCCATGTAAACAACCCACTCACTATTGGAGCCATTGGGAAAGCAATGGCAAATGGGAAAGCCTGCTTACATAGCACATTGCAGCACCTGCAATACGTACCACCCCCACTCCCCCCCCCCCCCCCGGTCTCCAGCTTTGAAATAAGAATTTTCCCTGGTTTGTATTCCAACAAGTCTCCAGACTTTTCAGTCTTGTATTTCTTTTTTAAATCCTCCCTACTAGGGAGAACCTCTGACTATGTTACTATTTTTGCCCACAGTTCACTCTGTAACACAGGGAGAAGTTAACACTCAAAATATGAGTACCGTGAGTGGTTACAGTGTAGAGCTTACCTGGGGCCACTGCTGCAGCAAAGCTCCCCAGGAGTGTCCTTGCACTGAGTTGCTCCCTCAATATACGAGCAGTGGCCACATTCCCAGTTGGGTGAAGTAGCATGATGATCCTGCAGCAGATGGCAGGCTTGGTTCATCAGAGGCCCCAGAAAATGCTGCTGCTTTGGTTTCTGCAGGAAAGAAAGCAAGGTGCTCTTCCTGAAGAACAACACTCCCCTGCCCGTTTCGTGGCGGATCAGCGGCCTGGAGAACATTGGCGACGACTTCAGTGTGTCAGATGATGTGGGGGTCATTGAGCCCTATGCTGAGTACTGCCTGCAGGTGACCTTTAAGGCCACAAAGGCTCTCATTGTCAAGAAGGCCATTCGCCTGGAGGTGAGCGCTCTGCAGGGGCCAGGGTGACTGCTGGATTGTTCACTGCCTTGCCAGTTTCCACAAGCATTTGTGCAATTTTCCTCAAAGCACTAACAGCTTTAAAAACACTTAACGTTGAACAGCCCATTGTGTTTAGAACAGCAGTTCCCAAACTTTTTTCAACTTGCAGTTCCCTTGACCTCCTGGGCCATTGGCCATGGCTCCCCTTTCAGGCTACAATCCTATACATTGTAGGTTTTTTGTGAGGATTCCATGGCTGCCCTGGCTGATGACCACAGCTCCCTGGGGATCCATGACTCACAGTTTGGGAACTACTGGTTTTGAAGCTTTGCTTTTATGAAAGGCTGATGACAAAGAGAGAGTCCAGAATGAATGGCTACTCTGTGGTGGCTTCAGTTATGCTCAGGCTGCCGCAGGCTGGGACTGGGGGGGGGGGTCCTTGAATCCTGTGAATGAGCCTCTGAAGCTCCTCCAGCCATTCCCTCAAAGAAGCAAGCAGTTTGCCAAACTCTGCCCCATTTCAGTACTATGTAGGCATAGGAGTAGTGACATAGGAGTAGTGATGGGTTTCAGTAGGCATAGGAGAGTGATGGGTGTGATTGAGAAATGGGTTGAAATTATACCCCCCTGACACCCACTGCAGTTCCTATATTGATCATAACCTTCCATGTACTTTTTTTATTGGAGGAAAAAAGCTTTTCACTTTTTTAATTGGAAAAAAACCAAAAATAGGATGGGAGATTATCAGAATTATGGGGTGGGGACTAAACTTCTAATGCCCCTAATGTGGTTTCAAGGCCCCTCCTTGCACTGTTAAAAAACAGAAACAACAAGCATTGGGCTGCAGTATATATTCAGCGTAATATGTTTTTTGACTCAGTCTGCCAGCACACGAGTGCATAACTCCTGGAGAGGAGTGGGGAATGCAGAAGCTGAAGTGATGTGCAAAATGGGGGTCCTCATTCCCCCCACCACAAAATTCATGAGTTTCAACTGGGATCTGCTTCCATAGAACCTTGTAGGAACACCTGCTTTCCCTCCTTGTTAAGTGAACCTTTGAGTTAGTCCCGTAGCACTGATGCTGCCTGCATAAATTCACCATTGCACACAGAAATCTAGACATAATGAAGAAGAATTTATTTTCACCTGCAGCCAGGAAAAAGAAGAAGCTGAGAGCTATAGGCTGTCTGTGAATGGCTGGTAGCACACAGACTTTATGGGCAGCTCTTATCTGACAGCCATGCATCCAATAGAAGAGGCAACAGAATTAGGTAGAGGCTAGAGCTGCTGTCACTTCCTCCAGCAAGTGCCCAGATGGAGCTCAACTTGAAGGTTTGTTGCTGCATTTCAGGTGTCAGATTCAGAAAACATCCTGGGGATTGTCCAGGTTGAAAACATACAGATAATCGCTGAGGCCTATGATGTTGCCCTGGACATCAGTTTCCCTAAAGGTGAGTTGAGCACCTCCAAGCAGGGAGCACCCTCAGTGATCCCTTACAAGAAAGAATTCTCAGGGTAAGAAAAAGGCTAGGAGTTTATAAAGACCAAATAATTGTGCATTGTTTGCCTACAAATTGCCTCCCAGAATCCGTAGCTGTTTCTCTACACACTGTCCTTTAGGCATGGCCACGTGCTCTCATTCCATTCCATTCAGAGAAGCAGGCCCTGATAGTTATGTGACCATCCAGCAATACAGAGAAACTAAATGATCCCCCATCCTGTAGTGGAGGATTGGGGAATGTGCATGTAGGCCAACTGCCTTAGTGCATATGCATGTTGCAGGGGCACTTATGAATCCTCTTTCCCAAATTCTGCCTCAGGGTTGGCAGCAAGTATCATGTTATTTTCATTATTATAATGGCTACCCCATTCCTCTGTCTGTGTTTCCTTCTACCTTTGTTGTTCCTTGCCTATTAGGTCCAAGTACACATCCCTTTGTTTTCAAAGCAGGGCTGTAATTTGCTTGAAAAGAAAGGTGAAATAAACAAGGTGATCACCTGCAAAGCATATTATGGACAGCAAAGTTGCAGAAGGACAGATACAGAAAAATTCTGAAAGTGGGTATCTTTGTGCTGCAAGAGATGTTCCTTGGGAGCCCTTGCAGTGTTAGAGGGAAAGCTCTTGGGCTGTACATGACTCTCTGTGGCACCCTGTAGAAAGTGCTTGGATTCCCAAGTAAGTGCCTAGATTCCCTGTGCCAAGGGTGTCAAACCCATTTCATATACTGGGCTAAATAGTACTCATGATGCCTGGTGAGGGCCAGAAGTGAGGTAATGAAGCAGGTCATGACCAGAAATAAGCACTTTTTACTCACTAAGGAACTCATTAGCTGCAAATGACAGAAGAAAAAAAATATGCAAATTGTGATCCTGTTTTCAAGATATGGGAGTATGTGGGCTGCCCTTTCAATAGTGATACTTCAGCACAGCTCAGCAGGTGAGAGCAGTTGATGATGCTGGGAGAGCCCAAGGGCCAAATAAAGAGCTTCTGTGGGACACTTCCACCTGCAGACCTTATGTCTGACACCCTTGCTCTGTGCAGCCTGACTGGTCCTGCCTGCTAGAAAGGGAGTGGATGGAGAATGAAATCCACAGCACTGACAATGGCTCACCTTACATTGCAGGCACAAATGGAGGTCTGGAGTTTGGGGCTGTTAAAGTCATGGATGAAACGAAGCAGGTCCTGTCTCTGAAGAACAAAGGCAAATACGAGATTGGCTATAGGTAACATATATTATGTCTCATTCGTGTTGACTCTGAAGATGTGCTGTCTGTGCAACGCACTGTTATTGTGGACTTGAGATGGTGCCAAGAAGCTGCTGCAGTCCAGCACTTGGAACCTTTCCCAAAAGCAACACAACATGGAAAGCAGCAGAGTTAGCAAAATACAGTTACATGTTCATGTCCCTGTTCCCTGAGTGATGAGAAGTTCCAGGGGTGTCTGCACTGTTTGGAGGGGAGGGAACTTATGGTGTCTTTGTAATCTTGACTTTATTCACAAGTTTGAGCATTTGGGTGGAGTTAGGAAATGCATACTCCTGCAAGATGTCTTTTGGTTTGCATGCTGTGTGTTAGAGTAGTGCTAACAATGCTGGAGAAGTTGGTGTAGTGCACCCACAGTCTCTGTAAACAGAGAGAGGCTGGAGGGTTGTTGGGCTTCTGTGAGCAAGCAACTTAGGGCACTATCCTAACCAACTTTCCAGTACTGGCATAGCTGTGCCAGTGGGACATGTGCTGCATCCTGCAGTTGGGAGGCAGTCATGGAGGCCTCCTCAAGGTAAGGCAATGTTTGTTCCCTTACTTCAGAGTTGCATTGTCCTTATGTCAGTGCTGGAAAATTGGTTAGGATTGCAACCTTAGGGATGGAACTACCCTTGCAAACATGGATCTGAATCGCATAGAGGAAAAATTGCTTCTCTCTCTCTCTCTCTCTCTCTCTCTCTGGGTGGGTGTGCTGGATTGCGGAAATGGCTTGTGAGGAAAGGGTTAAACACCTTCACACATCACATCACTTCTGCTCCAAGTTCTTCCCTTCAAAAGTGATATTTTTTTAAGGCAAGGAGTTGGACACTGTTGTACATATTCACATGTGAAGATGCAAGTTTGCCCTTGAGGTGGAGTCTTGTCAATTTAAGTGGGTGGGTGGGGGCTCAGCCAGTATGGTTTTACCTGTTTTACCTGCCTCAGCTTTCCTAGTGCCACAAGCTGTTTTATCCCGGACAGTTCACAAAGAGGGGTCCCCTTGTTTTCCCCCCATGCTCCAGCTTTGTTTTGGAAGCTACAGATCACTGGCTGCCCAATCTGAGTTCGCTGTTCACGATCCAGCCGCAGAAAGGGAATTTGGGTCCCAACGACCGTCCTGCTCAGGTCCAGATACTTTTTCGCTCCAAGAAGGAAGTGAAAATAGACGACAAGCCTGTCCTGCATTGCAACGTAAGACATCTGGCAACCGCTGGCAGCTGAAAGTGTTTTGCAGTACCTTCACTCAGTAGTGTAGCTGTGTGTTGTGCTTGCCAAGGAGCCCTGAGTGCCCAGGCAGTGCTATCCTGGCAGGGCTACTCTTTCCTCTTTTTCCTCTGCTTGGGTTGAGGCTCTGGAAGTCACCACCACTTAAAGTGGTTGGAGGAAGGCATAACACTCAGCTTTCTTACTTAAGGTTCAAATGATGTGATTCAGTAAAAGGCTCAGGAGTTTCATGGAGTTTCAAAGGTTTCATGTGAGCATTGAGGCTTCCAGGCATCACCTGTCCCTGGCTGCCATTCTTTTGCCAGTGGCACTTGTGGTGCCCAGTGAAGTGGATGGCAGTCACTCTTTGCATATAGCCCCAGTTCTCTGTGGATGCTGAGTGGGGGCTGACCTTCAGGTGGTTGCCCTCAGATAAGCGCTCCTTTTAGGAGGATTTGCCCCATTCAGAGGCCTCTTGTGGAATGTGCCTCACACATTCTCTGCTCAGGGGTGGCTCCAGATTTTGAGGCTCTCTGGGCAAAATCTTGGATGGCCTCCCTACATGCTTTGGAAAATGCATAATGCACCAGGTTCCACCTCATGGGGCCCAAGAACTAGATAGCAAGTGGTATCAGGTCCTCCTTCCTGCCACCATTTGCAGCTGTGGGTCTGCTGCCCGGGCACCCATTGGGGAGCATTAGCAGGAGGCAGTGGGAGCAGGCGGCAGCAGCAGCAGCAGCTGGGCATCCTCTTCCCTGATGCTTCTTAACAGTTCTGGTGTGCCTGGCCCTGATACATGGTTGCAGGGCAGACAGCTAAGAATTCTAAAATGGCACTGGGGAACACCTACTGCTCCCACGCCACTCCCACACAATTGCCCAATTCAAACAGTATACTCTGGTTTACTGGGGGGAGGGCAGTGGTGAGCAATGGCAGCAGTGGACCCTCACAGCCCAATCGGTGAACCAGGCATGGTTGTGGGCAAGGGGCCCCAGCCTGTACCCTTACGTCCCCACCTTCGGAGCAGTCTGTGGTTCTGCCAGACTTTGCCTTTGCAGCTGTGGTTTGCTGCCTCTCATCATGTGGTGTGCTGATGCAGATCTCTCCCACGTGGTGCGTTTTCTAGAGCTGCGCATAGAGAGCAAGGCTGTCTGGATCCCATCAGAGCCCACTCCTGTGGAGAAGGGTATATGAGAAACCTTCTAGGTGTTTTTATTTGGGGCCCGACTGCATGACGTTCGGGGACTGGATTTCCTGACTTTTTTAAAAACTTTAAAGCAGTTGCACCTCCTTCCAAATTAGACTGCAGTACTGGGGGGGTGTTTTAACTCTTCCCCATGCTGTTTTACTGCTCTGCATACCCTGCCTAAGCTGGTATTAGCCCTGTGGTGGGAAAAATGCAAACCAGAACTTGTTACTTTTTTCCCTCCCCAATATGAGGATGGTAGCAGCCCCAGGGGAGGATTTAGATTTGAAAAGTGGTGTAGGGGAAAGTTAAGCAACCTTCCTCAGCTCGGAGGCTGTGATCCAACTCTCTTTATGCAGTAATTAGAAGCTGTGATCCAACTCTCTTTATGCAGTAATTAGAAGTTGAGAGATCTTTTCTCACAGCTTCCACGTCTTGTGGAGTTTGGCCCAGCCCTTCAAAGCAATGAAGTGCAAAGACAGCAACAGGACCAGGATTCTAGTGGGGCCTGCTTGACACATTGCCTAATGTCTGGATTACTGGCCTTCGAACAAGCGGAAGCCAATCCACCTAATCCAACCACCTAATCCATCCACCAAATCCAACCATTTTCAACCACTGTGCTGTAGCACACTGGTGTGCCACGAATGGTCCCCAGGTGTGCCGCAGGAATTTGGGAGAGGGTCATTTATCAATAGGACCATTGGGGGATGTGAGCCCCCACTGACAGCACAATGTGCCTTGTCAATTGTCAAATAGCTGATGGTGTGCCTTGAACATTTTAGTGCCTTGCTAGTGTGCTGCTAGATGAAATAGGTTGAAAATCACTGTCACTTTCAATCTAGGTAATTGAGCCTAACATCTGTGAAGGAGGGGAGATCATTGCCACCATCCCTATAAGAGTGTTGGTCCACTCCTTGTTCAGCAAATACAAAATCATCCCTCCGGCGCTCATCAGCTTTGGCCCCCTGGTGCAGGGAACCCGGAAGTCCAGCAGTTTCTCCATTGAGAACAAAGGCTCCATTGATTTTAAGTTTGTCATCTGCAGGCAGATCCGAGACACCATCATCGCCCCGAGGAAAGGGTAAGAGTGGGACTTTAGCCTGAGAGGTTTGGCATCAGTGAAGGATGAAGGGAATCAGACTTTCCAGTCAGCCATGGAATGCCAGATTACTCAGGACAGTGGGGCTGCTCAGCCACTGCATGCTGTGTTTTCCGGGCTGCACAGTGAAAAGGGACCACATTTGTAAATGGAGAACCACCATTTGTGAATCTTAAATATTAGCATTTTCCTCTGCCAATGCCAGGCCTCAAAATCAAGATTTTTTAAAAACTTAATCTGCCATTGTTGGGTTTTATTTTGAGTGTGTGCTTGCATGTGTGTGCGCCCAGTAGGAGCGCCTGCTCCTTTGGTGCTCTGCTGGCACGCATCTGGTCCTGCTGCAATAGCATGGTGACAGTTTCTGAGTAAAGGGAAGAGGAGCAACCTTTCTCTGGCAAAATCGCCTTGTAGTGGGAGCAGTCTGTTGGCTACTTAAAAACAAAACACACTAGCATCCAAGAGCAGGCACACATCCTTGAAACCAGAGAAGAACTATTCATTCATCCTGCTTGGCCACAAACTGGGCAAGGGCTTGCAATCCCTTTTCTGAAGCCAGTAGTATCGTGAAGCAATGACTGCTTGTAGGCCTGGCACCAATGAGAGTTGTATTCAAATGCCAGTCCTTTGACTCTTCCCATTCATGTGGCAGAATCAAACACTGGGGCATCTCCATGGTCCTTCTGGTCATAATTTCTTTGTTTCCATTTTCTCTCGCAGGCTCTCTAATGTCAAAAACTCCCGCTCCCGTGAGACAGATCTCACCAAGCAGAATGCGGCACTTGGCCGACAAAGCAAACGCACTGATTCTATGCAGAAGGATGTAAACATCCCATCCCAGGTGGGCAGCAACTTTTCCTCCATCACTGTGGTCTAATGCTTGATTGTGGCAAATTGCTACATCACAATGGGCTCATCCCTTCACTCTCATTTTGCTTGTCCACGTTGACACGAGTGACGTTGCTATGGGGTTGTGGGGGGTGCAGCCTGCACTGGGTGACATGCACCCCTACAGGGTGATGTGAACTAGGGGGGTGACACCACTAGTGACCAAAATCGCGGTTTGTAGGAATAATACCTTAATGTTATATAACATTTGATGTGTAATTTACAGCAGAATGCAATGGGAAAAAAAACTGGAGTGAAATACCTCCATTCTATCAAAAGTTATTGTCAAAAAACCAGAAAACAAAAATGCAACTTTCTTACGTAACTGAAAAGTACATTCACTGTCTGAATTGTTCTCTGTTTTACACATAGAAGGCAGTACATTATGCTCAAAAGCATCCTGTCACACATGCACTTTCTGACTCTGCCACTCTGACACACATTTGTGTGCACCCCCATCTGGATTGGGACCTGTGCAGCCCTTACAGATGGAAAGTAGAAGATGGGCACAACACTCCTCTTGGCTTCCTACAATTTTTTTGATTTCTCCTCCCTTTGATTCTGTGCTCTTAATTTTCTGGTCATAAAATGGCAATATGGATCCTAGTAAGCTCACATTTCTTTTGTTGTTGCTCGTTTATCCCATTATTTAATATATTTGTCCTTACCGGAATCAACTGCTATTATTTAACCTCCCCTCCCCTCAGTTGCTAGTAACACATGGAAGCCAGTTGTGGCTAGAAAAGTCCTCAGCTGCTTTGAGAGTGGGGTGCTCGAGGGCAGAAGGCTTCCATCTACTCCACAGGCTTGGTTTTCCTCAGTCTTGGAGACAACATGCTAGATCAGCAATTTTCAACATTTTTCTTCTCACAGCTGACCTCTATGGTCTTTCACCTCTTGTGATGTCACCAGGATGCAGGTCTCTTGTTGTCTTGTGTGCTCCCTGGGGGTATTTGTTGGGCCACTGTGAGATACAGGAAGCTGAACTAGATGGGCCTATGGCCTGATCCAGTGGGGCTCTTCTTATGTTATTATGACTCTCTCTGCAGGCTCGCTTTTCCCTCGGCATGTTCAGCATCTACCCTGGATATGGCTTTATTGCTCCAGGAGGCCATCAGACAATCACTGTGGATTGCTATGCGGATCCCGTTGGGAAGTGTGAGGAGTACTTGAATATCGAGATCACTGACCGAGACCCTGAAGACAATCCTGGAGGCATTCCATATACTCTCTTTGCAGAGGCCTGCACCCCAGGTAGACAGGAGCCACAGAAGCAGCAAAGCTTGGGAACGAAGCCCTGGTCCCCCTCCCCCAAACACAGAACCCCAAGGATTCTTATTAAAAATTGCCCACAAACAAATAGACATGGCCACTCACTAAATTACCCATTAACATGGGTTAGGAAGGCAAATAATAAAAATGTAATTATTATATTAGAATTAGAGGACAGGTCCTCTCGTGGATTGAGAACTGGTTGGAGACCAGGAAGCAGAGAGTGGGTGTCAATGGGCAATTTTCACAATGGAGAGAGGTGAAAAGCGGTGTGCCCCAAGGATCTGTCCTGGGACCGGTGCTTTTCAACCTCTTCATAAATGACCTGGAGACAGGGTTGAGCAGTGAAGTGGCTAAGTTTGCAGATGACACCAAACTTTTCCGAGTGGTAAAGACCAGAAGTGATTGTGAGGAGCTCCAGAAGGATCTCTCCAGACTGGCAGAATGGGCAGCAAAATGGCAGATGCGCTTCAATGTCAGTAAGTGTAAAGTCATGCACATTGGGGCAAAAAATCAAAACTTTAGATATAGGCTGATGGGTTCTGAGCTGTCTGTGACAGATCAGGAGAGAGATCTTGGGGTGGTGGTGGACAGGTCGATGAAAGTGTCGACCCAATGTGCGGCGGCAGTGAAGAAGGCCAATTCTATGCTTGGGATCATTAGGAAGGGTATTGAGAACAAAATGGCTAGTATTATAATGCCGTTGTACAAATCGATGGTAAGGCCACACCTGGAGTATTGTGTCCAGTTCTGGTCGCCGCATCTCAAAAAAGACATAGTGGAAATGGAAAAGGTGCAAAAGAGAGCGACTAAGATGATTACGGGGCTGGGGCACCTTCCTTATGAGGAAAGGCTACGGCGTTTGGGCCTCTTCAGCCTAGAAAAGAGACGCTTGAGGGGGGACATGATTGAGACATACAAAATTATGCAGGGGATGGACAGAGTGGATAGGGAGATGCTCTTTACACTCTCACATAATACCAGAACCAGGGGACATCCACTAAAATTGAGTGTTGGGCGGGTTAGGACAGACAAAAGAAAATATTTCTTTACTCAGCGCGTGGTCGGTCTGTGGAACTCCTTGCCACAGGATGTGGTGCTGGCGTCTAGCCTAGACGCCTTTAAAAGGGAATTGGACGAGTTTCTGGAGGAAAAATCCATTATGGGGTACAAGCCATGATGAGTATGCGCAACCTCCTGATTTTAGGAATGGGTTAAGTCAGAATGCCAGATGTAGGGGAGGGCACCAGGATGAGGTCTCTTGTTATCTGGTGTGCTCCCTGGGGCATTTGGTGGGCCGCTGTGAGATACAGGAAGCTGGACTAGATGGGCCTATGGCCTGATCCAGTGGGGCTGTTCTTATGTTCTTATGTTCTTATATTTAAAAATATGATTTAAAAGAAATAAGAAAATAGGAGAGGAAGCATGCAAGCAGCGTGATGGAAAATACCTGAACTTGGCTAGATGAACACAAAGGCCGGACCAAATTAGATATAGTAACTAGCAATGTCTGGCAGATGGAGTTGTCTGAGCAAAATACACACAATCCCCAATGCATTACATTGCTAACTGCTGAAATTTGCAGGCTGGCTTCAAGTGAAAAAGAGCAAACAAAGCAAAATTAGGTCCATAAATACATCTAGCTAGAAATTCAGTCCCTGTTGCTAGCTACTTACATTGTCCCAGGAATCTCAGTCCATGCACCTACTGGAGAGTAGGTGGGTGTGCCTTCTGCAGACTAACACTAGATACCTGGCACAGGCAAGTCTCCCACAACAAAGCAGCCTCTCACACTGCAGTCTGTATAATGGAACAGGATCCTGGGTCAGTACCTAGCAACCAGCAACACCGTCCTTGTCCCCATATTGCCCATTGAATGGGTTGAACTGGGATTGTAGTCGACACTGTCATGACCCAAGACAAGGGAAGATCCATGGCGAAGGAGGACATTTGGAGCTAACCTCCCACTTGGTGTAATGGAGAGCCCCAAAATCCCAGGGGCAGGATAGCAAAGATGGGTGGTCTGAGAAAGCAGGACACCCAGCTGAGTTATGGGGCAAACATGCACTTTCCTTTTTAACAGCTTCTAGGCATGAGCAAGATTTATCCCTGGGATTAGTTTCTGGGCATCACCTGAACCCCCTGACTCCCACTCTGGGGAATTGGGTCCAAGCATTGGCTCAAGACCAGGTTCTTTCACTACCAGTCAGTAGGGCACAAAGGTGAAAACAGCAAAGGCAAAATGCAGGAGTGGATTTTTACCAGTTTGCAATGTGGATCACACAGGTTTTGCACTTTGGGTGTGTGACCAATCCTTGGGTTTACTCTACAGCAAACAAAACTTTGCTTTTCCACGGTGAGGTGCAAATTGGCCAGTGCATTTTCTCTAGGCCCTTTGGACCTGGATGAGGAGAGCCTGTGATCCCTCTGGTGTCTCTTTCCAGGTTTTGTCATTGATGATCCAGCGACCATTTTTGAAGAGCATCGGATCTGCAACAGCAGCAACCTCAGCCAGGTGCTGAACAATGCCGGGTGCCAAGGAGTGTTTGTGACTGATGAGAATAGGTTTATCTTCAATAACATCCTGGTTGGGCACCAGTCAGCAGCCCGGTTCAAGATCTGCAATATTGGCCGAATTCCCTGCGATGTGATTCTTTGCATCAAGCCAGTCTCTACTAAGGTAAGAAAAGGAATAGGGTGTGTGAGATTGTCTTTATGTTGGTGTCTCTTACACAGTGCCATAGCTAGCAGGGGCAGGCTGCCCTGGGTACAACATTGGAAGGAGGCACCATTTGAGGCCCAGCCAAGATGGCAGCTGCTATGGTCTTCTTTTTTGCAGCTTCACAATTTGCCTGCTGCCTTGCTGCTAGCGAGCTGTGCTCATGAGAACACAAAGCCACTCAGCACAGCTAAGAGCACCGGTGGTTTTTCGCTTGTTCTCCGAGACAAGTGAAAAAGCTGCCAGCACTCCTAGCTGTGCCAAGTGCCTTCTTTGTGTTCTCAAGAGCAAGCCAAGTGACTTTGTCTGTGGCTTGCAATCCAGAAGTAATTGGCTATGACGTTATCCATCACCACCAATTATTTCCACATCTGTGCACTTTCAACTCTGTTGAAAGGATGGCCCATGTGATAATTGGGCTCACCTAGCACCTTGGCAACTTGACCCTCTCTCACCCCTCAGTCTGTCCCTTCCCCTGTCGTATTCTTTGCCTTCTGAGGCCTCCTTCCTCCTTCCCAGAGCTTCCTCCCATTCCCTCCTGTCACTTGCAATTGGTGATTCCATGTTTCTTTTGCCTTAGATAAGCACAAAGGAAACTAGGAAGGTCAATGCTTGTATAACGGGGTTGGTGTCCTGGAATGAGCCCAGCTGCACCTTGTTCCTGATTACTGGCATCTAGAAAGACAGATATATTAAGAAAGAGCACTTTCATTTTTTGTTGTTGGTGAAATCAGGCAAAACAAGATTAATTTTCAAATGGAAGTTGGATTTCAGATAGACTGAGACTGTAACTCAATGGTTCCCAAACTTTTTCAACTGGTGACTCCCCTGATCTACTGGGCCACTGGCTGCTCCTCCTCATTAGGGCTACAATCCTATACATTGTATAGGGTAGTGGGTTTTTTGCAAGGATTCTGTGGTTCCCCTGGCTGCTTTCCACAGCTCCCCAGGAAGCTATGGCTCACAGTTTGGGAATCACTGCTATAACTGGAGGCTCTACACTTTGGATTTAGGATTAATTCATCCTGAATTAATAAGAACACATATAGGAAAACAAAAAAGAAAATAATCATTTCTTTAGGGCTAAAGGTGCAGTTTTTAGAGGGGATTCCTGACAGTTGTTGTTAATGGCAGCTGAGGCTTGGGATGAGGGCATTTGGCTACTTGATGTCTTCCTGTTGGTTTCAAATGACTACACAGCAAACTCAGTGTTACATTTCCTGCAATAGGTGCACAGACCTCTTGTTTCTAAATAAATTACCCATTAGCACATCACTGGCTCCTGATGGAGTGTTTCTTAATGTGTGCATTGGTTGTGTGGATTTTTCAGACCTCCATCCGCATCAGTGACATCTTCGAGATCCACCCTATAAAGATGTGCGTTGCCAGCCGCTCATCTGCCTTTGCCACAGTGACCTTCTCACCACAGGTCATGCAGAACTACCAGTGCCTTTTTGAGGCTTCTGTGGATGCTATGCCCAGGTAATACATCTTCTGTGTCTGAGCAGGTGAGCGATGCTCTGGACTGGTCTTTCTGACATTTTGCAGGAATGCACTACTTTCTTTTGCCTCTCACTTTCAGCGTGGCTGCAAAATCCAGAAACTTAACATTTGAAATAACAGGGGATGGCAACCTTCCTCGTGTCACGATTGTGCACCCTGTGCTCCGCAACAGAAAAGGGCAGCCGCTTCTTCTCTTCAGGAGGATCCTCCTGGGCTGTTCTGAGAAACTTCCTCTCATCCTCAAGAACAGTGGCAGCATACCTGTCCAGGTAATTTGGGTGCTAAGAGTGGCTGGAGAAACCATCGCTATTCAGCCTATGTCATTGTATTCCAAGGTGGATCTCAAATATTCTCCCAGGTCTCACTCATTCTTTGTTACTGTTTTTGTTCGGTTCCTTTCCCCAGCTGTACCTTGATCTGTCAGGTGAACACGGTGCTTTCAGCCTGAAACCCAGGCCCACCACCCACTGTACTTACATGTATCAGACTGAAGAAGGTGAATCCAGTGAGGGAGGTAAGCAGCTCACAGCAGCCACAGTGAGAGGGCAGTGCTTGCAAGAGTCACTTCCCTGAAAGGGTGGTTGTTGTAAGGATCTCATTAAGAGGATACAGGTGAAGGAGTACTTGGCGCATTCTTAAGTCCTTTATAGGGGCCAAGGATTGTTGGCACCTGCTGACCCACGCAGTAAGCAGGTGGGGGCGTAGTGCAGCCCTTGCTGCCTCTTTGCCTCTGTTCTGAGCACAGTCTACCACAAACACAGTGTAAGTGGACTACAACAAAGGCCTCTGCAGAGAAATTACTTCAGGTATTTCAAGCAGGGGCATGTGGTCAGGGGAAGCAAAGCCTCACTTGTCATACTCCAAGGAAAGTAGCCTCAGCCTCCCCTGTGATTGCACATGCACTTCACCCACTTTCTGAGTATTGCACAATCATAGGGG
The DNA here is from genome assembly GCF_035046505.1 of Tiliqua scincoides. NCBI lineage: Eukaryota > Metazoa > Chordata > Lepidosauria > Squamata > Scincidae > Tiliqua > Tiliqua scincoides. The sequence goes on from NC_089829.1 coordinate 17,875,561, forward strand.
ATGCTGAGCTCTTGCTGCTGCTAAACTAGAGCTGTGGCAGATGAGGCTCAGCCTCCCCTGCGATCACACAACCACTCAAAAACTGGATGGAGCATGCGTGCAATCACAGGGAACCACATTGCACATTTCACTCCTCCTAGTTTCTGAGTGGTTGTGCAATTGCAGTGGAGGCTGAGCTCTAGTCTGCCACTGCTCTAGTTTCTCTCTGTATTATAACAGGCACGTGGTTGTACAGGGAGAGACTAGACCTGCAGCAGCAAGATCTCAGTCTCCTCTGGTAGCCCCCAGAATGCCTTGCAGCACTATGCCACAGCAAGTGCCTCACCAGCCATTCACTTCACTGCACATCACTGATTTCAAGCAAAAAGCCAACCCTCCCTTTGAAAGGGAGAACCACCCCTGCTTTTCCCAGGGTTTCTAATCTGATAAGACTTACCCCTTACTGATAACTTTGAGTGCTACACATATATTATGTTGATTACCTGTTTACAGCAACCCTCTGATAGGTGCTCCAAGACTCTTCCATGTTTCCCATTTTCCTTCTCAGGCAGGAAGCCTCACACGGTCTCCTTGACCCTGAACAATGGGGAATCAGCTGAGTTTGATGTGCTTTTCCAACCCACCCTGACTCAGCGTGTTGAAGAGATGATCCACCTCTCTATTGTGGACAACCAGTATGAAGAGACCAGCATCCATCTGGTGGGGGAAGGCTACCAGGATGACATGACACTGGACAATGTTCGGAGCTTGGTGGAAAATGCTGATGGGGAGAATGCTGAGCGGCAGCTGGAAGGCAACATAGTAGAGGGTGAGAGAAAGGGGAGGAGGGGCTCTGTGTGTGGGAGTGATCTTGCCAGCCTTGTTCCAAAGGCCTTGGCTTACTTTTGTGTCTGGGACTAGACCCAGTTGAATATTGCAGTTCCTTGAAAGCTCATTCAGCAGTGTCGATGATCTTTCCACAGGGTCTTGCCCTAGGTTTCTGTATTCTTGGCAGGCCCAGCTGGTAATCAAGTACTGCCACAGTTGTCACTCCCCCATAGGTGACTATCTGTACCACTTTTTTCCCATTTGACTCGCCCCTGAGAGTGCAAGCCCTTGCCTTGAGCAGCCGCACCAGACAGGGTCATGATTCTGATAAGGAGAATGGTTGTGATCCTGGATATTCTCATACCTCGTTGCACTTGTCCTCCCAGCACTCTCTTCCTTCCTGTTTCTCTCACCCTCCGCTCCTCTATAGCAAGGCATGGTGCAAGAGAAGAGCTAATCGGTTCACGTTGTCTGGTCTTCACTTGTCCCTAAGTTGCAGCCTGACCATTCTCAAGACACCTACCTTATGTCCACCTCCCAACTAATGTGTGTAGGGAAATAAAATGTGTGGGAGAGTGCACAGAGCCAGTCAATGCCTTTTCTCTTTCCCCACAGCCATCAAAGTAGATTGCATTAAGTTTGGAGATTGTCACGTTGGGAGGCAGTATCAGGCAACCTTCACAATCACAAATCACAGCAAGTCAGACGTGATGAGATTCGAGTGGCCTGTTTGGGGTCCACTTCAGTTCTCTCCACAGGTATGTGCTGACCCATTCTTCCTGCTTTTGGGGCTTGTGCTGTCAAAGCTCCCAGTGTTCCAAGTGTCAGTTCCCTGCTTATGCCTCTCTGGTCACAAAGGGGAATTTGCTACTGCGGGTTCCATTGCCATCAAATGCCCAGTTTCCAGCTCAGTCCTGTCATTTGAGATGGGCAGACCTCCCGCCACCAAGTCTGCCTAGTCCAATAGATGACCTATCTGTGCAGTGCACAATCTGCACTGCAACACTCATACAAGCCTCCCCCCAGAGAGAGCAAGCACCTTGTAGGTACACAGGTGCTGTCTTGTTCAGAGACCAGTAACCAGATCAGAGATTCACACAAACGCAATTTGTTTGGCAGTCTGCAGGATTTGAAATCTGGCCTGTCCTATTAGAGCCTCTTTATGATACCCCTCTTTATTCCTGGAGAGCCTGTACTTGCAAGAAAATATAGAGCATCCAGCTTCCCATGTGAAGGAGCAGACCCCATGGCCCAAGGCAGCCAGCAAAAAAGGATACCTTGCCAGGAAGTTGTTCTTATTGACTCTGGTAGAGGGGTCTTGCCCAGTAAAAACGCTGCCCTTTTTGTCTGCCTGGGCTACGAGTGCACCCTCATGCCCACTGCCTAACTCAATGCCTCAAATCCTTGAGCTCTTTTTCTAACTAGAGGCCTACAGTGGAGTGGTGTCTCCAAAGCCCCTCCCACAAAGGGGAATTCACCTCCACACTTGATCCAACTGGTCCACCACCACCTCTCCCTCAATGATAAGCCAGGATCCCTCCTTGAGAGCCAGGAAGTGTCCTGCAGGCTCCTGGCAAGCAGCTGAGAGTTGTGGAGGATGATGCAATGCCCCACCCCCTTCCATTTCTTAGTGCTTCCCAGAGTCACCTGAACAGTTAGGACTGCAATGAGGTTGAGCAGCATTTCCCAAATATCCGCACAATTAAAAGAAGAAAATTAAGGATTAAGTGGGTACATAGGATACCTTGAAGGAATCTGAGTACAATAATCAGGTTCAAATCCCTGCTCAGCCATGAAACTTCTTAGGTGACCTTGGGCCAGTCACTGTCTCTCAGCCTAACCCAGCTGACAGGCTTGTTGTGAGAACAAAAGGAGGGAAGGGGTTATGTACACCCACCTGAACTCCTTGGAGGAAGGGTGGTATGAAAGAGTGAAAACTAAATAAATAATACCCTCCCAGGTCGCGCACACAACTAGCTGCCTCTAAGATCTACTCACATCAGTATCCTTCCCTAAAACCCTGGGGGAAGGTGATCAGGGGACTTGGCAACAACAGCATCTCCCCTTGGCTAATGTCAAGGACAAAAAAACAGCTCTTAGGATACCTGTACTTATTCCTGGGTTAGCCAATCATAATGTCATAAATTCTGCTGGTTCATGCTAGCTAGCAAGAGTATATTTTCTGTCATCTAAGCACTCTCGCAAATCTAGGTGTCTAGTACCACTGTCTAATTGTCCGCCCAGCGACCCCACCTCTCTTCCTTATAGGTGACCCTGGAAATGAACTGAGATCTATTCTCCAGATGCGCTTTTGCTCCCCCGGAACAAAGGGAGTGTTCAGTTTGAGAAAGATGTCTCCAGTCCTACTTTATAGCCTGCAAATGACAAGATGGATCCCAGTCCAGAGCAATATAGAATTGATGTAGAAATAAAACTACCCTACCCTAAAACTATTTAGTTCTCTAAATTACTTCTTTTCCCCACTGAGCCTGGCATGTCAAAGATAGTTAGTTCAAAGAAGTAACAGTGTTGCTGTAACCACTAGGGATGAATATGTTCCCAGTACCTGAGTTTATAACCAATTAACTTCCCAACCCTACGTCTTTCATGGGAGCTTTCAAGTTCTCAACTGGAACTCACTGGCTAAGGTTTTCCTGAGCCCACATGCTGATTCTCAGGGAGCCTGCTGGAGGCCACTATTCATCTCTGGATTCCAAATGAACATGGTGGCAGGGTGGTAAAGTTATCTGATGGAGACCGCTTTCTAAATGCAAATATTCATGCTAAAAAATCACTAACTCCAGAGCATAAAAAAGTGCAAACAAAAACAAAATGTTTGCGCATCCCTTGTGGAAGTGGTCCATTTTGCCATGGGGCGTTTCTGTTGTTTTGTTTTGTTTTGATATAAAGGAAGTGTTGTTGATGAGTCCAGGTTGTGGGACATGCAAGGAGGAGCACTGACTTGAGGCTAAATGAGTGAAAGGACAGCAGGATAGAGGATCACATATCTGTGATAGCAACACAGGTGTGTGATCCCAAGGCCTGTTGTCATTGCCACCCATTCAGCATCAAGTCAGGCACCAGCGTGCTTTTCCAGCACCTGCCTTTCAGCAGCATTGAGGCACCTTTGTGACCAAGTGCAAATTCGATCTCCAAGATCAGCTAGTGCTGCTTGTGAGCTTCGTTCTTCTCTCCTCGACTCTCAGAGACAGAATCCTGCCACTGACACCCTCCCCACTCCTCCCTAGGTTGGCCATCTCCACTCAGGATGTACCAAGGATGTCCTTCTGACGTTGAAGTCCAGTGTCCCCACCACCCTCAAAGCTCATCCCGTGAAGTGCAAGGTCTCCAAGATTGCCTTCCAGCTGCCGGCTGACCAGGTGCCTGATTGGGATGATCGCCTGCACACGATCAAGTGGGTGGACGTCTCAAAGAGCGTCACAACCACGCGCCCAACTAAGAAGAAGGTAAGACATGAGGCAGTGGAAATGTGTTCAGAGCAACTTAACCTGTGGGGCTGTTGATGAAGCTGGAGAGACCCAAAATACCTGGATTCTGTGCTCAGGGTTAAATGTCTACAAAGTCAGCAAGCTACACTTTATGCATAAATGTGTGCAACAGACCCACAATGTTACTTTTTAAACAAAACAAATAGATTTAGGAAGAGGATCTCTCTGGGACTGACCAATGGGGCAAGTGATAGGGCCAAGTGCCAAGACGCATCGATCTCCAGTTGCAAAGGTGGAGAAAAAAGAAAAAAATAAAGAATGAAAAGCAAGCCCAAGTGGGACAGGCAGTAGCCTTAGCTAGTTCCCAGGCAGGCAGGCAGGCAGGCATTGGAGCCGAGATTGCTTTCCTGGGAGAAGGGGTTCTTGAGAGGCACTGAGTGGGTGCTGGATTGGTGGCTGACAAAATAGAGGCGGTTCAGGGGATGCTGGAGCTGCTACTTGCGGTAGCACTCAAGGGAGGGGAGTGGGGGAAGAAGAGAGAGAGATTGGAGGGGAAGAAAGTGGTCTGATACCTGTCCTGGAGGCTGCCTGGCACAGCACTTCTTGGTGGATGAAGTGGGGCTGCTTGACACAGCCCAGTGGACCCCTGAGCAGTTCATGAGCGTGGACAACATGGGCACAAAGGATCTGTGACCCAGATTTTTATACCCTAAATTCACCATGGGAACCTTGGGCTGTTTGTTTATTTAGAAGATTTATTTAGTAGCTTTTTTGTTTTGCTCCTGGATTTGATGGCAATGACTCAGCTACCAGTTTTCCTTAGTTTTCCAGGGAGGCAAGCAAAATGTAGGGGGCTTCTTACTGGAAGGTAACCCATAATTCCCTTGTCATCCTGTGGCCTTTTGTGTAGCTCCATTAACCCATGGTGGCTTGGTTCTCCTGCAAATTTCTAGCTGTGTGATTTGAGAAGTTCCAATAACTGCCTAATCAAAAATGTGTGAGACAAGAATGGATTGAGAGTTCCTAAGTTTTGTGGCTTGTGATATCTTGGATTTGATTTTTAAAGTTGCAACCCACTTACTAGCCAAACTGAGTATGAAAGCAGCTTACAAAATTAAAATTAATTGGTGTAACAGTCAAATAACACATTATAAATGCCAGAATCAACATGCGCTGCAGGGTAACGAGAGCCTGCAGTTTGACGTGCCATTTCTTGACAAGAGGCAGTAGAATTTCCTTGTTGCCTAACCTAGAAACTCTTACAGGTGTCAGATCTTGTCATGTGCCTATTTCTTTGCTGATCTGAGACTTCCAGCTTTTAGGCTCCAAGGATGGGACAGGAAACATGTCCTTTTTCTTTCCACATTTACTTCATGATAAGAATAACATCTCTTTCTCTGAACTTCTGAGATCTGCATGTTGTTTGGGGTATTTTGCTTACCCATAATCCATAACAGCCTCCTGGTTAAGTTAGGTGCAGGCTTGAAATCAAACTATTCCTCCAAAACCCAGAGTGTCCACGTAGTGAAAAACTGGTGCCTCGTAGATAGAAGCTTGTGTACGAGGGTGCCTTCTTTGCCTTCCCTTGTGCCCAGGGTGACCAAACACAATGGAGGACAGAGTGCCTATACCTTTAACCACTGAATGGAAGAGGGAATTTTGACAGGTGCAGCTCAACATGGAAGGATTTTAAAAAGCTGCACCTGCCAAAATTCCCTCTTCCATTCAGTGGTTAAAGGTATAGACACTTTGTCCTCCATTGTATCAGGTCACCCTGCTTGTGCAATCACCATATGCTGGGAAAATTGCCTGTGTGAGGTCCTTTCATGTTTGCCCATTGTTGTCCTTGGTGAAGGTGATAGAGACAGACCCAGAGCCTGCTCACATGACTGTGGAGGACAGTGCCCGAGAGCTGGAGCTTTGGGTGAGCGCCACAGTTGACTACGCCCAGTATGCAATGGAGGTGGATACAGTACACTTCAAAGAAACAATGCTCTTCCAGACTCGAGTGTTCAAGTAAGTAGCTAATGCACAGTATCTGGCAGAGATGCTCTTTCCTTATACTTCTCTTCTGTCAGTGATAAACTATGTCTTAAAATGGAACGTTGCATTTTTTCCTCTCATGGCTTTTCCTTGCCTATTCATTGGCCACATATACCCATCTACAATTCTGTGATGGTTTTCACATCAGTTTTGCCTTGTGCCCCATCCCACTTGGTGTGTTATATTTTTAGTCCTGCTTTTACATTTAACACATCAAAAGTTCATTTGTTTTGATTTGTTTTTTTTTTTTTAAAGTAGAGTCACTTTTTAAAACACTGCAAAACTGTTTTGGAGTGGGATTCATAGTGTCACAATCACCAGCCAATTAGTGCCGCACACAGCTGTTTTTCAAAGGCTTCACCCTGGAGGGGATTAAATATTCTGTTTAACAAAAGTGGTGTATTTCCACAGCACAGCTTTTCTTTCTTAGGTTCAGGTGCATTCCAATTCTGTGCAGAAAGTTAATTTCCATTCTGTCCCTCTTTCCTTTCTCTCATTTTGTTGTGCTTTTCTTTTCAGAGTGGAGCTGCGCAACCCTGGGAATGTGCAGCTGGAGTACTCCTGGAGAGTGGTCATGGAGGAAGGTGGAAGAGCAGTCAATTTTGCCACAGAGCTCTTATCAACAAGCCCAGAAGGTACAGCTGGCAACTACTGGCATGTTTGTCGTTCAGCCCTTACTCCCCACCCTGAGCCCTCCAGGGCCTATTCCTTTTTGTGAGGGCTTCTTCAAATTCTTCCTTTCCATCTTGGGAGCCAGTCCATCTGTGCGGCCTACTATAGCAGTTGCCTCAGGCAGCAGATTGGTGGGGGTGCTCCTCTGTCTGCCTACTTGCCTCCACTGCTCCTCCTCCTCCTCCTTCTGCCTTAAAATGGAAGAGGAAGTATGGAGGGGAAGACATTGGAGCTAGGACATTGAAGAGTGGGAAGAATAGAGGCTGGCACATTCTTGAGTAAAAGGGGGCAGCAATTAGCATGCTGCCTCAGGTATCAAGTGGTCTTAGGCTGGCCCTGCCTATCCCCTTTCTGCTCAAGTTGACCTCTCCCATTCTTTCAGGTCTTTCTGGAGGACTCATACATTTGCAATAGAAATGTTAGAGGGAGGCAATGTAGTGTAGCACTGCTTGACTGGGAGTCTTTCTGTAGAGACTTGCAGATGGTGATTTTGAACAGCATTAGGCTCAAATCCTAACCAACTTTCTAGCACTGACACAGCTGTGCCAATGGGGCATGTGCTGTATCGTGCAATTGGGGGACAGTCATAGAGGCTTCCTCAAGGTAAGGGAATCTTTGTTCCCTTACTTTGGGGCTCCCTTACTTTGGGCCCTTACCTCTGTGCTGAAAAGTTGGTTAGGATTTCAGCCTTAGTCTCTAAGCCTCTGCTTTGTGTTCCAAGTACCATCTGTTGTCATGAACTCTTCTCAACACCTATCAGAGAGAAAGAATGCTATTTGAAGCCCAGAAAATGTTTCTACTGGCTGCTGGGGTTTACTTTACTCCCAGGGTCTCCAACAGAGAATTATATGAAGGAATGAGAAATAAATGGAAGTTCTTTGTATTGCTGGGAAGTATATGTCAAGCCACAATGGTGATCCCAGCAAATTCTGCCTCTCACCCAGGAGAAGATCCATTGCGTACCTCAGCCGCTTCTGTCAGGACCCAGTCCAGCCGACCGCTCAGCCAACTGGAGAGCGTGATGGAGAGTATGTCTTCCTACGTGTTCCCAGTAGGCAGCCACCCCCCGTTCTTTGTGGAGCCCAACAGTGGCATCATTCCTCCTGGGAGTTCCCGGTGCCTCCATGTGAAATTCTCTCCCCTGGAAGTGGGAGAGTTTGAAGGTCGCCTGCTCTGCTGGTAAGGAGATGTCACCTGAGTGGTAGCACTGCTTCATGGGAAGGTGAGACAAGGCCTCTCACAAGGGCTGCCATGTTCTTGCCCTTTTGACTCCATGGAGGCTGGAATCACGAACAGTGCCAGAGATTGCAGATGCTGTTTACCTAACAACAGGTTTTCAGTGAGGTTGTTTGCTTCTTCATCTTAATAATAATAATAATAATAATAATAATACTTTTAAAATAGGGGAATTTTTCACTTGTATTCACCTTCTTCAACTGTAAGGAGGCTCCAGCATTGGGTCAGTTCATGAAAGGCCTGCTGAATCATTTGGGAGCACCAGGCATTTTGCCTTTGCCATTGACTTTCACCTTTGTCCCCAACCGACTGGTAATGAAACAACGTGGCGTTGAGCCAATCCTTGGACCTGATTCCCCAGAGTGGGGAAGTCAAGGGGTTCCAGTGGCCCCAAGAAACCAATTCCAGGGTAAACCTTGCTCATGCCTGGAAGTCATAAAAAGCGAAGTGCATATTTGCCCTGGTGCCTGGAACAGTGGGACTTGCCCCCCCCCCCGGATTGCAGACAGCATGGAGGAGGCTGTGATCAGTCTGTGGCTTGCAGATCTTGCAGGCCTGCACTTATCAAATGCCATTGTATTAAACTCACTGAAGTGGTCTGTGCCAGACAGTGGGGTGAAGTAAGGGTCTGCTGTTGCTGTTCTCTTGGGATAGCTGGAGATACAAATGAGTGGAGGTCTTTCATGAGAAGTGTGGCCACCACTGCTGTAAAGACAAAGAAAATGGCTACAGAGAGAAAGTGACAAGAAGGGGACTTCATGTAACATGTGGAGCAGAAAGTTTCATTGGTTAATTTACATTTGCTATCAATCTGCTTTTTTCTTCTTCTCAGTATTTCTAACATGAAGCCTGACGAGGAAGGCCCTGCTCTGTCCGTGAAGGGGAAGGGCCTGCTACCGTATTGCCACTTCGATCTGCAAGACTCTGATTACCTCACTGCAGGCAGAAGCAACCCAGACCTGCGAGGGCCTGGAGGGCTGGCAGTGGATCCAAACACCAAAGTGATTGAATTCACTTCCGTCGGAGTCCACATCAGAAACACCAAGTGAGCCTCCTGCAGCAGCAGAGAACTGGCAGCTGAAAACTGCCTGGGGCATTTAGGTTGGCAACTGACCTGGAACAGCTATCAGCATCAGAAACCAGACAAGTTTCTGGAGAAAAAATCCATTATGGGTTACAAGCCATGATGCATATGTACACCCTCCTGATTTTAGAAATGGGCTATGTATCAGAATGCCAGATGCAAGGGAGGGCCCAAGGTTGTAGGTCTGTTGTTATCTGGTGTACTCCCTGGGGCATTTGGTGGGCCGCTGTGAGATACAGGAAGCTGGACTAGATGGGCCTACGGCCTAATCCAGTGGGGCTGTTCTTATGTTCTTAACAGTGCCAGTATGGCTTCTGCTGTGTCCTTCGGGGGATTGATGGCTACTAGAGGCCTCCTTTGGTTAAGGGATATTAGTTCCCTTACCCCTGGGTAACCCTCAGCAGCTGCTATGGGTCAGTTCAGACCTGGTTCAGCTTGATTGCTGGCTCAAGTCTGCGTTGGCCTGGGAAGGCAGATCAGGCCTGGGAAAGGGGTCAAGATTCGGCCTGCAGCACCATCACTGAACCCCCCTCTCTCTGACCTGATATGCCCTCCTCCCTGCCCCTGTCACCACCCCTTGGTGTGAGCCAGACCAGGGGTCTTGGGGAGCCAAAGAATGAGATGCAAACAGCAATAACAAAAGAACAACAACAATTGCTAGTTCCAGCAAATGGAAAGTGCTCAGGGGTGCCTATTTGGCTGATGGTGTCCCTTGAGTCTCTGTCCTGATAGAATACTTGCTAAGAGTTTGTGCGTTGTTAAGGATGCCATATTGCATAGGGGGTCTGATCCTTGTCAGTGGTGTTGAGACTTAATGGCATACTTGCTTATTTTTGAGGCTCATTTGCAGTTTGTAGGAAATAAAAAAATATTTAAGAGAGTCTCTCTTCTCTAAAATGTGCTTTCTGTGGAAATTTTCTTGTTCTTCAGCAGCTTCAAAAAGGTGTTTATAATGTAAACCTTTTGTGATATGCAGAATAATTTATATGCAAGTGATTGATTGATTGATTGATTAAAAGGTAGGTGATTAATCTGTTTCAAGTCATGATAGACTTAACAGTGATGATGTCACTTCCTCCTTGTCCTGGACAGGAGCTTTGCCATCCTGAATCCCACCAATGCCCCATACTCTTTCCAGTGGACCTGTGAGCAGCAGGTGGAGGGGAAGGAGAACCCTGCCTTCATCTGCTTTACTGAACGGGGCCAACTTCGGCCAGAGAAGGTGGTAGAGGTGAGTGGACAAGGAGAGGAATCATAGCCTCCTCTGCACTCCTGACATCTTTTTTGGGACTGTGACTCTTAAATATGGAATGGGTCAGGAATCGAGGGACTCGGGTGGCTGTTAACCTTTTCCCAGTGACTCTGATTAGCATTCCAGCACCCAATTCACAGCTTTGAACCCGTATCCAGGTAAAACAAACACCAAAAGACCATCACCTCTCTTTGGGCAATCCCATCTGTAACTTCAGTGCAGACAGGTACTCAGAGACACACCTAATCTCTGGTTTCTCATACCAAAATGTGCTGTGGCGAGTGTCACCTTCCTCCAGCAGCATCCCCTGTCAACATTTGGGGAAAGAAAGTGTGCTGCCCTTCAGACATCAGTTCTGCAAAGCCTTCAGTTATCCTGAAACTAGCCAAGGACATACAGCTGTTCCATGACAAAGCACTGGTCTACATAGACTGGAAATCATTGGCAGCTGTCAATCTTTATCTGTTTTAAACATTTCTGTCCTACAGGTTTATGTCACACAAGGGAGGCTTGAGGCAGCTCACAACTCTAAACAGTCAATAAAAACAGTTGGTGACCCAATCTTAACCCTTACTAGTTAAGGGTTAAGTGCAGAGCATGCACTTCACTGGTGCAAGCAGTCACAAGAGTGCCATAAAGCACTTTGCAACAGCACACCTTTTAGGAGCACAGGGGGAGGGGGAGAGTGAGAGCCTTATCACTGGTGCTACTGTGTGCAGAGCTTTGCCTACTGGAGCAGGTAAGTCCAGCAAAGAGGCAGAGGGAGGGCTGGAGGGATGCAACAGGGAGGGAGAAGGGCAGGGACAGGATGAGCAGATTAGGCCTTGCTGGGAGTGGGATTGGTGGTGCCGGTGCACGTCGTATCCTTCTTGGGCCTAATCCTCTAACATGAATCAGTGCGGACTTGTGCCAGCTATATAGCTAGTGCAGGTCCGAGTTGACCCATTCAAGCTGCTGGGGCTTACCTCAGGGCAAGGGGACAAATGTCAGTATCACCACCAGGGCCTTGAGGCTTCCATGCAGGCTGTTGCTTTTGTTGGACCCTCACTGTCACCTTTTATCAACCGCACGGAATCACACAAGCTGCAGCAAAGGCAGCTTGCCCAGGAGAATCCAGGTTCGCTGAGCAGGCCATAGTTTGCATGTCCAGAAATGAGTGGATGGGTAGGATGGGTAGGATGATGGGGTCGTATCATGGTGACAACAGTCATGGCCTTTAGGTTCTGCTGCAAATGTATATATTGAGTTGTAGTCATATGGAACCCACTGCAGAAGTAGGAAAGTCCCTCCCCCAAGTTCTGCAGGAGGTTCCCCCTAAATAGACTTTAAAATCTGCCGCAGAATTTGCCATCAGTTCTAGCAGTTGGAAGGGAAACCAAGACAGTGGTGAAGCAAGCAGGGGGCAGGGGGGCAGCCACTCTGGGTACCAGACCAGAAGGAGGTGCTGCAAAATGTGAGGACACATGCACTCCAGCAGCTGGAGTGTGTGTGCACTCACAGCAGCAAATGGAGCAAAATCGACCCAGCCACCACTATAAGTGTGCAACAAGAGCCTGGAAAGGAGGAGGAAGGAGCACGGCAGCTAAATCAAGAAGCCGCCATTGCTGCAGCCTCTCCTCTTCATGTTCACAGAAGAGGAGGAAGCCTCCGCCTCCTCTGGGAGAACCCGAGCATGATGTCACTACATTGTGGGATGCCACAACGTCACCACCCCAGGCACTGTGGCCCCTGGCAACACTGCTGGGCGAAGGTCAGCTTTTCCCATGCTGGAGAAAGGATTCTCTGGCTCCAGCAGGCTGAACAAATTATCAGGTCCCCAGTTTATAAATGTTTCTTATAAAGAGCAGGAATGTGTGCCAAGGAGCCCTCAAAGCAAGGTGTGTTGCATTTGTTTTTGCACCTGTAGGTTTTATTTGAATTCATCCCCCAGCATCTGGACACAACAGAATCATTCTGGACCTTCACAATTCCCGAACACAACATTTCCGTCCCATTCCTCTTGGTGGGCCACACTGCTGACCCTGCAGTGTCTCTGGACAGAACCCACCTGAACTTCCGCTCACTTTTGATTGGTAAGGACAGTCCCTGGCAGCCCTTGCTGACCTCAGTTCCTCTTGTTCAGAAATGGCAATGTCTGTATTCCTGGTGTTCTCAAACAGAGGCATGGGGAGGTTTGGCTGGAGGAGGGAAGCAGCCTGTTGGAGCAGAAAACTTAGGAAAGATGACGGGGCGCACAGCCTTCCAAGCCCTGCTCTTCTGTAGCTTCACTTCAAAGATTCTCAGCCACTTCCCAAATCACAGCACTGTTGCATATTGAGTGGGAGCACTGGCAGCTCTCGACCATGTTTAACACAAAGAATTCCCCCATTCAAAGATCCTGATGCAGTTATTTCATTTTACCCGGAACGCTAGACATGGATTAGATGTTTCTCCCTCACTCCCACCAGAAACATGCTATGGATTGCAGTACAATAATACGTGGGGGCATTTCAAGATGTCCTGGTTATGCCTTGGCTAGGGCAGAGTGTGGTGACTTACCCAATTCTATGCATATCTACTCAGAAGTAAGTCTCATTGTGTTGAATGAGGCTTACTCCCAGGAAAGTGTGCTCAGGATTGTAGCCTTAGGGTCCAATCCTATCCAACTTTCCAGCATCAGTGCAGCCGCAACGCAGCCTGGAGTTAAGGGAACAAATGTTCCCTAACATTGAGGGGGCCTCTGTGACTGCCTCCCCACTGAAGAATGCAGCACACGGCCCATTGGCATGGCTGCATTGGCCCTGGAAAATTGATTGGGCCCTCAGTCTATATTTCAGGAGAAACTTTGTATGCGCCCTTCAACCTCTCCAACCACCTTCCTTTTCTTTCTTGCCGTTTTTATTGCAAAAAAATTTACATTTTAATTTTGGAAAGTATCCTCCAGGAATGTCTTTGAATAGCATTGCAACTCTGATCAATAGCTCAGGGGATAACAAAGGGATCTCCTTCGGAAACTGATAGGAAGCCTAAAATTGCATTGTTTTTTCCCCTGAAGGACATGAGGTTCGTGAGAGTGTCAACATTATCAACGATGAGGACAAAGCCTTCAGTTTTGCTTTCAGAGAGGGCTCCCGGTTTTCAGAGGGACGCATCAATTATCTGAAGGTTCAGCCCATGGAAGGTTCAATCCCACCTTGTTCCAGGTAAAGGAGGGTGAGGAGAGAGCTACATACTGCACTTTTAGGTTTCAGAGAACTGAATCCATTTTTGTGTTTTCCAGTGGTCTTGCCTACAGCTGTTTAGTTCTGTATATTTGAAAAACCATCCAAATTCTACAGCAAGGATAACTAGATCTACTTTTTTCCTGGGGTGGCAAGAGCAGCATGCTTGCTCTTGAGCTCCTTTGTCTATAGATAAATGACTGTCCACATTCACGTTCTGCTATGTAAAGAAGGCAGAATCCTGGCTTTTTGCTCTTCATAGATGTCCCTTCACTGGCATAGGTCAGCACTTGCAGGTCTCTCCTGAGAGAGTGCTCTCGAGTGCCCTGAGTGCTCTTGAGCAGCACTTAGAAATCCATGAAGACTGCTTAGCACGTCCTCCAAGGTCTAGTTCTTGTCAGCATTGAAGCAGGTAAATTGCTTTCTCAGCACAACCAGCCTCCACCAACCTGTGTGGTTTTCTCATCAGGATTCCAATCAACATCTTCTTCATGCCAACACTGGAAGGGGATGTAAACTTTAACCTGATTTGCGATGTCAAGTGGAAGAGCCAACCTCTCTGCCTGAATGTCAAGGCTACCGGTCACACCATGAACGTGTCTGTGAAATATGAGAAAAACGATGGCGTGGTTACTGAGTTGGATCATGACCAGGTGAATGCTATCCATTTTCAAGAGGTGAGAGAGCAGAAGGGCCTGAAGTTCATTCCATAGTGAAGCTTTACTACAGAAAGTACTGACTTCAGAACTTGGGAGTATGTGATGAAGAGCAGTACATACAGGGCCCAATCTTATCTAGATTTCCAACACTGCTGCAGCTGTGTACTGCATCCTATGGTGTGCGGACAGTCACGGAGGCCTCCTCAAGGTAAAATAACTTTTGTTCCCTAACCACAGAGCACTATTGCAGCTGCATCAGTGCTGGAAAATTGGATAGGATTGGGCCCAAAGTCACTACCAGTATTAACAGATAATGTACTAGAACAGTGTTTCTCAAACTGTGGGTCAGGACCCACAAGGTGGGTCATGAGTCAATTTCAGGTGGGTCCTCATTCATTTCAATATTTTTCATATATTAGACTTGATGCTACCATGGTATGTGACTGCATTTGGGGAAATGTGACAGATCTGTACTTTTAACAAGCTACTATGTATATTATTTTAACAATGATGGTAAATGGGACTTACTCCTGGGAAAGCGTGGGTAGGATTGCAGCATAGGATTGTAAAAAAATTTTCTGCTTGATGATGTCACTTCTGGTCATGACATCATTTCTGGTGGGTCCTGACAGATTCTCATTCTAAAAAGTAGGTCCCGGTGCTAAATATGTGAAAACCACTTTGCTAGAAGGTTCCCTTCCTCCCACCTACAGCAGAGAGTCTATATAGGCTGGAAAATTGAGTATCAGTTTTCTGATTTCATCTGTGGGAAAACTGGAAATAGAAACTGGAGAATTTGGGATGTGTTCTCTGTTGCTACTTGGCTGTGAGGAGGTTCCTTCTCTCCAGCTCCTTGTTCTTATGAGGAGTGGGTGGGCTGGCCCCAGTTTAGCCTCACTTTTAGTCAGTGGCACTGCAGTGGAACATGGCGAGCTACCTGAGAAGATCACTAGGTAGATTGTCAAGCTGCCATGACTAGCAGCAGCTCTGCAAGGTTTTGACATGTTCCTTTGCCCAGTCCTGCCTGGAGATGCCACCAGGGGACCTTCTCCCTGCAAAGCAGGCCCTCCATCACTGAGCTGCAACCCCAACCTCGGCCAGTGGCACCAATGCCACCAGGACACCTTTTCTCTGCTCTCCACAGGTGCAACTGAACGACTATGTGTCTTGCAAGTTCTATATCCTGAACACAGGAAAATTCAACTTCACCTTCTCTTGGGAGTTCCACAGTGCCAGAGCCTTGCAGCAGTATTTTACCATCTCTCCCAATAATGGCGTGGTGGAGGCAGGAGAGAGGGTGGAGGTTATACTATCATTCCACCCACTGAAGGCCTGTGTCCTGAAGGACGTTGAGCTCAAACTACATGTAAGAACTCAGATTTATGATATTTTTCTTCAAACTGCACTGGTCGATGTGTTTCCAGCTGTTGTCTCTTTCTTTACATGGATGTCACGGGGGAGCCCTTTTCAGGACTGGACCCACAGCATAGAGAGAGGCTTGATTAATTCCTCATCTCTTTTGTAACCCTTCATCCCAGTACAAATCACCTTCCCCATTTGTCTCAGAATTTGTCTCACTGGCACATGCTGCCAGTGGTAGCTTCCCTCCTGGGGCAAAAAGAACTTTTGGAAGGAGATTATTTTCATGGAGTTGCAGGAGCAAAGGGTTTAAAGCCCTCCCCCATTACCACTGCAGTCTCAGTGATTTGCCTCCTCCCTTGTTGCTAATTAAGGGAAAGACCAGACAGTACTATGATGAGGTTTATAACGCCCTGTGTACTTTTAACTGTTTACTCCCCCCCCCCCCCAGAATATTTCAACACTGCAGGCATTTTGTGGCAGGGAACAGTTTTACTTCCAGCAGAGAATTAAGGCTGAGCTGATGCCTGGGCTTATACCACAAAGTGTCTCAGCAGCATTTTCAGTCAGGCTTCAGATTCTAGAGCAGGGGTGCTCACACTTTTTTGGCTCGAGAGCTACTTTGAAACCCAGCAAGGCCCAGAGATCTACCAGAGTTTTTTTTTACAATGTTCACGCCATCATAACATATAACATTTATGTGTACAATGTATGTTGGTGTACCTTGAGCCCCACTGAGTATAACAGGACTTACTCCTGAGTAGACATGCCTAGGATTAGGCTGTGAGGCTGCAATCCTAGCCACACTTACCTGGGAGTAAGCCCCATTGAGTACAATGGGCCTTACTCCCGGCGTTTCCTCCCAGAGGCACCTGAAGGGGAGGGTCGGCACTCCATGATCTACTCATTTTGCTTCGCGATCTACCGGTAGATCGCGATCCACCTATTGAGCACCCCTGTTCTAGAGTAATGCTCAAGATCAACCCACTGGGGCATTTTGGATGTCTGCTTGCATCTTGCTTCTGTTCTCCTGGTCTACATTACCTCTGAAAGACACATCCTCCATGCTCCACAGGCCTTAATGCATGCCCTGTTCCCCTCCCTCTTCCTCCTCTTCTTTTTCTCCTCTTAACCACACAGTCCAGAGAAGTCTGGGTAAAGAGGCAGGCCATTGGCTCTTCTCTCCAGAGTGCAGGAGCCCCCAGAAGTTCCTTGTTGTGGCACATGCACTGACTGGGTTTCTTGGGGCTTCTCTTCTCACAGGTTAGCCATGGCCCGGTGTTTACTTGTGTCTTGCATGGCTACGCCATGGCTCCCAAAATTCATTTCTCCTTCACCAAAGTGGACTTTGGAAGCTGCTTCATCTACCAAGCTGGGATGCCAATTCCCAAGCGAGTCCTTACTATCACAAATAGAGATCGCAAGGAAGCAAGGTAAGCTGCAGTGAGGTTGGGCAGGTGAGTCCTGCAGTCACAAAGCAGGTGCACATTCAGGTACATGCCACTGGGCTGTGGGCAGCCTGCAGCAGCATTGATTGGGAAGTCACAACTTCTGGGGCAGGGAGGAAATCCAGCAAGCAGGGAAAAAGAGCTGGGGGTGGCAAACAAGAAAGAGCAAAATTAAAGTGCCTTTTCTTTTCTGCCACCTTGTCTCTTTAAAATCCAAGCCTCACCTGGGCAGTGGACTGCCTGGGCAGTGGACTGTGGCTTTTCACACAAGTTAATTGGACTGATTGATTTCGCCACCTGAATTGGCAACACAACTATCGGTTCTCACTGAAAGGGAAATAAATTTCCCAAAGGGATGCATAGCTTTCCAGACAGTTTTGAGAACATTTTCTTTGGCCATTTATAATGAGATGTTTGGGGGGAATAGCTCTTTGATTCCATGCTTCAGAAGGTGAAGTCGGTGTCAGCAAACTCTCTAAGCCGAGAGGGGCCCCAGGGTGACTTTTGGGGAGGGTAAATTTCAGGGTAACTCTCAAGGAGGAGGACTTCTGTACTTAGCACCAGTTTGAAGGTTTGTTGTGGCCTCTTCGCAGCTTGGACTGCTTGTTCACCAACACGGCTTTTCTTGAACTGACCTTCCAAAATAAAGTGCTGAGTCCTGGAGGAAAGACAGATATTCCCATTGTCTTCTATCCCCGAGAAGCCATTTCCTACAAAGAAGTCATCACCTTTGAAATCAATGGGCTCTTGCAGCGGAGCATTGAAGTCACTGGGAAAGGCATTGAGATGAAGGTAAGATTGAAGAGGGCTCAGCAGTCATCAACATTTGTTACCTCCCTGTAGGCTATCCGGCCTCTAGTGGGTTGCCTTGGACCATTTAGCTGGCATAAGTACAGGGAGCTTCTGGGGGCATGTTGAAACAGGAAAGAGGAGATAGGATCTTGCTGTGCGCTGCAGTTTCTCTCTCTCTCTCTCTCTCTCTCTCTCTCTCTCTCTCTCTCTCTCTCTCTCTCTCTCTCTCTCTCTCTCTCTCTCATATGTTTCAGTTCTCATACACTCCTTTTCCTGCTTACAGATTGAGGTCGTGGACCCACACAACAAAGTGCTGAAATTTGGAGCAGTCCCTCCAGGTCACACTGCTAGGAAGACAGCCACCATAGTGAACAACAGTGTCAGCTTTGTCACTTTCAAACTCAGTTTTATGTCCTCTGTGCCAGAGTTGCAAGAGTCAAAGGTAAGGTCTCACCCTCTCACGGAATCATTCCATGCTGGCCTGCTGGTCAGCCTGCCCACCATGGGATCCCTTGGCATTTGTTGCCAGGAGTGCTTTAATAATCATGAGCACCCGGGGAAAAACCAGAACCCTGCATACTGGTCAATGGCACAGCTTAGTAGTTCAGCATGGAAGGAAGAGGGAGGCAAAGATGAAGCAAGAAAACTCTTATTGTGGGGATCATTTAACAATAGCAGGAAAGGGGAATCAAAATCATGCCATACAGTGTTTTCGGGTACAGACCTAACCAGCTTTCCAGCACCGGTGAAAAGGCAATGCAACTTCGAGGTAAGGGAACAAACATTCCCTTACCGATCACTCTATAGCAGGATCCAGCACATGCCCCATTGGCACCGCTGTACCAGTGCTGGAGAGTTGGTTAGGATTTGGGCCTTAGTCATCTGTACAACTAAGCCCTGAACCTAAGCTATTGTGATGTACAGAAGAGAAAGAGGACATTCTCAAAAGGGAGAGAGGCACCTAGTGGTTCAAGGATGCAGGGAGAAAAGAAGGCAGAGAAAGGATGCAGGGCAATTGTGTGGGTGACCCAGGGGGAACTGGGCTTCAAATTGGGAGTTTTGAAATATCAAGAAGGAAGGGGGAAAGGAGAAAAGTTGGGAGACTGAAAGAAAAGGAAAAGAAACGTCGGGACTAGATCCTACAATATACTCCAGTCTGTGACTTAAAGACTCAAGAAACACCTCAAATTATGTTTCAAAAGGAAAAGAGTTTGGGCAAAACCCATGACTAGAGAGGGGCTTTCAGGAGCTTGAACTGAGGGCTACAGGCAAGGCATGAGCAGGCCATAAAATCACTCATTTGGGGCGGATGGCTAGTCCCACCAGACAAACTCTCCTGGCTGGCACTGCTACCACTCAGGGAGTCCACTATAGGCAGCCCAGTCATTTGAAGACCTGTAGTGATGGTGATGGGTGTCTGCCTAGGCCTGGGGCTGGTCTCAGGGCTGGTCTAACACCGAGGCCTGGAGTTGGTCTCGGGCCTCCAGTAAAACAGTTTAGGAATAGATTTCCCAAATGCGCACACTCAGCACACTCAACACACTCACACAAAGAACAAACATGATTGGGCCATTGGACCATTCTCTTTGACGTACCAGTTGATCTTGCTCAGGGCTTTTGTTGTGCAGAGGGCCATTCAGCCATGAGAGGCTTGGCCTGGAATCCGAAGTGTTCCAACCCAGGCACAAGTTGATGGAGCAGCTGGCCAGGGAGCCATGGTGGCGATGTTTTCTTTGGGACTCCTAAAGGCTCTGCCTCCGGTCTTCTGGGCAGGTTCTCACCATGACTCCTACAAGTGATGTCACCCTGATACCCAAGGAAGGCACCTGTTATGTGGAGGTGACTTTCTGCCCAAAGAGTCGCATCCTACCCTTCAAGGAGGAAGTCCTGATAGAGTGCCACGGAATCCTGCGCTCCCTTTTCATGGTGCAAGGCAGCTGCCCAGGAATTGAGGTCAGCCTGGACCAGGAGCATCTTCCCTTCGGAGCAGTGGTGCAACGGAGTCAGGCTTCTCGGCACATCACAATGCAGAACACAGGAGACATTGGAGTGGGGTAAGTGCAAACCGTGCAAGCCAAGCTTCCTCCTCAGCGTGTTCACTCCACCTCACCCCCACTACACCCCTTGCATTCAGCCAGCCTCCCTCCTGCCCACAGAATTCAGCAGGCTATTCTACTTCGCTTGACAAGGCAGTCTAGCCTGCCCGGTTCCTCTTTCGTTCCCTTCCTGCTTTGCATCCAGGATGACTTGGGGGAAGTGGTGGGAGAGGAGCAGCTCAGCAAAGATGCCACCACACATCTGCTTTTCTGTGCGGTTTCTCTCCATACACACACCCCTGCATGTGAGTAACGGTCATGTACAATACCACACCAAGGAGGGACCTTCTCTTTTTTTCTTTTTTTCCCCCCCAAAACAACTATAAACAAATACACATAACACATAACACAAAAAACATAACACACTTCACTACACAAAAAACACAAAGGGTACAAGAAATCATATATCATTATCATATGTCACTAGAACTAATAAATCATTACATAGCTTGATCAATTCCTCTTCTAAATTTACCTTAATATTCTCTTTTCATTCATCATAAATATATCATATCATATCAAAGATAATATATATGTAATACAATCATCTAAATGCCCTATCGTATATTTGTAAAACTTCATTTTCAACCAAGCAGGGTTTTTTCCTTTGTTCAATTTGTGTACGTTTTCGTTGTTAATCTAAAACTTCTAAAAGTCTGTCCATTTCTGTCACATTCATTATTTTCTGTTAATTCATTTTTCGTTAATATTTTAGAATCCTTCCAATATCTAACATATAAGATCCTCACTACAGTTAAAATCATAATAACTAGGTATACATCATTTTCCTTATCTATAATATCTAAAATAATATAAAATTTATTGCTCTAATAAATTTTTTTTATTATACTTCCAGATCTATTCCCATTGATCTATTGTGATATCATGGCCTATATTTTATGCCCAATTTTATCATGCATTGTTTTACTGTTTCTTCTTACATCTCAAAGTCCAATAGTCCATCTTATAATGCACATATTAATTTGATCTCAATCTTTCTTTAACAGAAATGGCAACATCTTTTTTTTTCATAAACTACAAAAACTCCTCCTAATTTTTTATTCCCCAACAATGCCCTATTCATTAGTCATCATGTTTCTTTTTACTGGTCTTCCTCTCTTTTTGTCTTTGTTGCTATTGGTGAGTGCCTCTTACTCGCTCCTCTAAGCTCTTCCCTCTCTGATTCATCTGTTGTTCCTAAATCATCTGATTTCTTTTCATCCGACTCCATTTCTGGTCTATATTCTTCTAATTCTTTTCTTCTCAATTTCTCTTCCTCCTTTTCTTCCTTTCTTATCTCATCTTCATCACTGTACTCAAGAAGTTTTCTGCTTTCATTGTTGAATTTATACTATATCTCTGTGTCTGATACTGAAAAAACATACCCTCTGGAGAAAGCCATCTGTATGGTATTTGCCTGCCTCTTAAAAATTTTGTCAGGATTTCATATTCTTTTCTCTTCTTCCTTACTCTCCATGGAACACGTCTCAAAATGTTGACTTTGTTGTCATCCACTGTCCATTCCTTTTTCTGTGAGGCCTTCAGTAATTTATCTCTGTAGAAGGTTCTGATAAATTTTACATGGATTAAGGAGGGACCTTCTCAAGCCCATCTCCACTTTTGTTTTGTTTTTTGAAAGATTTAAATGGGATGCCAGGCGCTTCAAACCCGACTTCTCCATCAAACCTGTGGAGGGCTACATTTCTGCTGGAATGGACGTCTCCTTTGAAGTGACCTTCCACCCCTGTGAGCTGAGCCAGAACATCTGCTACGAGAACCTGCCGTGCCATATCCAAGGGGGAGACACATTAAGGCTCACCCTGAACGGCTGCTGCGTGGGAGTCCCCCCAGTCAAAGAGGTGCCTTGCAGGGCTCATCAGAAGCGTTGCTCATGTGGGTCCAGAGAAGCCCGTCTCTAGTGTGGCGGTTACCTGGGAATGGGAAACTTACCAGGAGGCTCCTGTGGAAGAGCCCTGAAAACAAGTCTGCCATCAGCACCTCCTCTTTGTGTAATCTGTACCAGCCTGAAGAGCTGATACAGCAGCACCTGATCATGTGTCTTCTCCCCCAAACACTGTCTCTGGTGTCCTGGTTTCTTTGGCAGCTTCCAGATGTTGGGTTCTCAAGCACCCACATTCTGAAAGCTGGAGGTGAAGTGCGAAGTGGCTCACAGGAGAGGCCTGGAGTTGCTCTCCCCTCCTCTACTGCTCACACCTGCACGGACCACCTGCCACTCTCCAGGGCTTCAGGCAGGGCTCTTCTTTTCCTGATTTGTCAGGGACTGAGCCAGGACCTTGTGCAGAGAGTGGGGTGGCTCTCTTTACCATGGAGGTGTAGCTCCTGCCGTCCTCCTTGTGTGCTCTGACTGGCCTGATTCAGCACAGAAAGAGCCATGGGAATGCCTAACTTGCAGGCACCTGACGTGGGCACCTCAAAGCACTTTCTTCTAGTGGTGTAAGACGCACTGGCAATACAGGATTCTCTTTTTGGATGTAAGAAAGTCAGGATGGACCACTGCAGCCCTGGAAGGAGAGCAACCGGGAAGAGACTTGCTGCCCCCGGCCTCCTCTGCCATTTGGTGCTTCTTCAGAACAGGCAGTTGGGAAGAAGCACAAGACGGCCAAGGAAGCGGGGAGGTGAAACAGTGGGGATGGCGTGGGGCATGGCACATGCACTGATGTGCGTGCGCACAAAAAGTGGGGCTGGCAGCACTTGGGCACCACTTCAGGTGCAGCTCCGGCTTCAGCAGGCCTTGGAAAGGGGGGCCAGACAGGCTCGGTCTGAAAGTACTTATGGCGTGAGCTGTTTGCAGCTCCAGGAAACCATCTGGATATGTGTTCACCATAGTGTGTTCGCCTGAATGAGAACAAAGAGATGTTCCCTTGCAGGTGGTGAATTTCATATGCCAGGTGCGCACAAAGCAAACACAGACCATCATGCTTTCCAACCGGACCAACCAGCCGTGGACCCTGCACCCCATCATTGAGGGGGAACAGTGGAAGGGGCCTGAGTTTGTGAGGGTGGAAGCCCACCAGCAAAACAAGCCCTATGAGATCACGTACAGTCCCCTCTTCATGAACGTGGAGAACAAGAAGGACCAGGTAGGCAAATCTGCACTCTGACTGGCTTTTTCCCCTACTAATCCAGCAAGCTGGATTGCAAGCTGCTCTGGCTCAGGCGCCTGGGTCTTGCTTCCCACTGGGGTACTTCTCACTGTCCTCACTGCCTTTGCCTACAATCTGGTCATGAAACTGTGATGTGAAACCACTGATGCAAGTGGTCTGACCTGTGTGCTGTCCAGCCATCCACAAAGTGAGCTGACCATTGAACACCCAGACCTGGCTCAAGGCCTGACGCCAGTGGTGAAAGGCCAATACCACTCTCTCCCCTTGTGGCACACGAGCTGTACCACTGAAAGTCTACCCCCTGCTCGAAACCTCCTGAATCATCCTTCCACCCCTCAAAGAGCCCAGCCAGGGTTGGTTCTTGTGTGTGTGTAGTCCAATCCAGGCGTCCCAACCCACGCACAAAAGGCATTCATCCTTTGCCACTGGACCTCACCCATTTGCTGCCCAGCTTCCTGGCTCAGCCTTCCTCACCCATCCCAGTTAACTCAAGGAGCCACTTTTCAGCATCAGCATCTTAGCCATAAATGGTCTACACAACCATGGGCTAGACTTTAGGAACATTAATTCCTGAGATTTAAATCCAGCAACAGATGGCATGGTGGGGACAGTGGTGTCCAAAGACCTGGACATATCTTCAAGGTGTCCCAGTGCTTTGGGCTAGCCCTGACCATGAGGAATCTGGCAGGGTGCTTGAGCTTTCCTGACAGGCCAAGCTTCTCTTGGGCAAGGTGACAAGGGCAAATGGTACCTCTGCTGCCTAAGAAGGATCTTAGGCAGAAACTTCTGGTCACTTACCTTGATTCTGGTGGAGTTGCTCCAGAGTCTTTGCCAAGAGGAGTCAGCTGTGGAACACTCTACTTTGGCCTCCCATGCAACAACTGGAGTTCAGTTGCTCTTCTGTGTGGGTTTCCTGAGCCTTCCTAGCTCTGCCGTGTTGGCTCTCATCTTTTGCGCCAAGTCCAGGCTCGAATGTTGTGGCATGAAAGTCACTGTGTTAGTTCTGCAGACTTGCTTGAACTCGTAGAGTGTCCTGAGAGCCTGATTGGTCCTGTTGTTTAGAGCGACCACTTCTCATGGGGAAATCTGACTATATAATGTGAGGACTTGCCAGAAACAGATGACATGTTCAGGGTGGAAAATGATAGGAGTCACTCTTCTTTCTTCCTGCATCCAGGGATCCATCTTCTTCCCACTTCCCGATGGGACAGGGCTGCTGTATCTCCTACAAGGCACCACAGAACCTCCCAAATCAGCAGGGAACATCATGAGAGAAGTTCCTTGCAAAACATCCTACACAGAGCTGCTTCCCATCAACAACTGGCTAAATAAGCCACAACGGTAAATGGAAGGGGAGAGCATCGTGGGGCTGGGGCTGGCAGCCTCCAGGCCACCCTTCCCTCCTGGTCGCAGAGTGCTAGTGTTTATTTTCAGAAAATATTATGGATTCCATTGTCTGCAGATCTCTGGCCATACATTGCCTCCCAGACCGAGTGTTCCCCATTACCTGCTTTACCTGCTGTTCTCAGTGGCCAAATTAGGGCAGAGATTCTTTTCTTCTTATCAGACCAGTTCCTGGTGGAAAGTAAAGGCCAGCATGTCTTGCCTCAGCTTGCTGTCTCTGCCCCCTCTCTTCCTTTCCCCACCATCCAGAAGGGTCAGAGAAAAGTACACTCACAATTGTGGCAGTATTCCTGGCAAAAGGAGGGTTTCCACAGTGACTCTGTTGGCTGGTGTCAACTTGTGCAATCTGACTGGTGAAGTTCTGGCCTTGGGGCAGCTCTTTTCTAAGTTCAAGTGTAACAGCTTTGTCGCAAGTTATTTTTTAACCTCATTTCCTGATGTGAGGCCACCTCCTAGGGTTGTAGAACCTCTGGAGGTGAAATGACAGGCTTGAGTCTTGAGCTGAACTTTGAGAATTCAAATGGGCCTCCTTCCAGGAAAATACCAGCTCATCCCCCACCCAAAAAACAACAACAAAAACTCAAAAGTGGCCTGTGTTGTTGTTCTGCTTTTAGTAGTAGCAATTTAATTTAAAAAAAAATCAACAGGTTAAACTTCTTGTGACCCAGAGAGAAAATGGTTGCCATCTGCCAATGATGCATATTATGATTCTGTCAGATAGGTTTTCTGTCAGCCAAAAAGCAGGCATCTGTTTAGGATCAAGACATTAGTATGTGAATATTTTTACTTAGTGCACCACCTACTCCTATTCCAGGAAGATGGGGTGAGAAGGCAGCATTCACTTTCCTTGCTGTACTCTCCCAGGTTCCGTGTCACAATAGACATGCTAAAGCCAGAAAAGCTGGAAGTCACCACCACGTTGAAAACCCTGGACTATGTCGATGTTCCCGGCTCGGCCAAGAAGGAACACAAGCTCACCTTCTTCTCTTACAGGGAAGGCCTGTACAGTGCAAAGGTAGGATCACAGGGGCTCTCTGCTGCAGCCACCTCTGTGCTTCTGGCCAATTTGTCTCTGAGGTATCCCTTCAAGAAATGGGGTCTGCATCAGGGCGATTATTCTTCATTAACATTTCCTTCCATTTCTCTTGCATTCTTACTTCTCATTCTTTATTTTTGCACAGGATGAGGAGAAACATGAGAGATAGGGGGGTCAGGATCTAGAGAGGGTCTGGCAGCAACCACTCACTGCTTCAGGGTAGTAGCCCCTAATGGTTAGCACACTCACACCTTTCCCATTCCCCTCTCTTCCCTGTTTGGACATGCGGCTTACATGAGAAAAGCCACTGCCACCAGCCTAGGAGATCAAGCTAGACAGAGGGGCTGTCTGGACAGAACCCCATGCCTAGAACAATACTGAATCTCAGGGGTCTTTATCAAGATAACTCTCACGGTAGTTTCTGCAGAGTGAGGAGATGTGACAATTTACTGAATTTCCCGTAGCAAGAGTTAGATTAGATTAGATTAGATTAGATTAGATTAGAAGGTTAAATGTGAAAAGTTTATTAAAAGTATAATAAATGGAAAAGAAGATAACAAATCCAAATGAACAAGGAAAAAAAGTAAGGATCATGGAATTTGGTAAAAAGTGTTAACAACCTGCAATCATATGACTGGCCAACAGATGGCACTGCAATGCTGCGGAATCTCATGCGTGCATTTTTCAACTCTGAGCTTTACCATGAGGTTTTGAATGAGCTTCATAATGCAGAAAGAGAAAACGGCTTTAAAATCAACATAAATTCTTACAGATTCTGCCTAATAACTGATTCCTGTCTGACTGTACCTGGATGATGGAACCACCAGCCCTTCTTCTCACATTCTCTGCGACTGGTTGGTGGAGTGCTGGATGACTGGAGGAAGAGAGCAAGCTTCTGGCCAGGGACCAGTTTGCATTTCTCCCTCCTAGCTAGCAGCTTCTATAGGTTTAACAGAAAAGCTACAGAGGGAAAGGTGACAATGCCCCCAAACCATGAGGATCACACAGAATTACCCAGCAGTATACTGATTTTACGACAGGGGGTG
This sequence comes from Tiliqua scincoides, assembly GCF_035046505.1. Lineage (NCBI taxonomy): Eukaryota > Metazoa > Chordata > Lepidosauria > Squamata > Scincidae > Tiliqua > Tiliqua scincoides. The sequence goes on from NC_089829.1 coordinate 17,902,269, forward strand.
TTGCAGAACAATTAGATATGAATTGACCTGCATTCTGTTTTGCCCTGACTGCACCCAACAAGGAGGGCTTGCCCAGGGCGCCTCATTGATCTCACCATCCTTGCCTCTTGCTGTGCCTGCAGGTGACCTTCCGCAACGAGGCCACCCAGGAGTTCTTGTTCTACCTGATCACATTCAAGGCAGTCCCATGTGGGCCACTTGGCACCATCGAGCTCTCCGCTTCTGTTCGGCAAAGCACCTCTTCCTCTGTGAAGGTGGACAACCCTCTGCAGGCCCCTGTGACCTTCAGCACTGACTGCAAAGTGCCTGATATCAACATGCCACCCCAGTTCATTGTTCCTGCTCAGTCCGAGGTATGAATGTCCATGAAGATCCTGAACAGGGAAGGAAGACTCTCTTTTAGCTGAATCAGCTGAGATTGCAGAGCTAAAGCAGGGAGGGACCTCACCTGTCTTCAATCTATTACAGTGGTTCCCAAACTTTTTAGCACTAGGACCCACTTTTTAAAATGACATTCTGTTGGGACCCACCTAGGTATACCAGACTTTTTTTTTAAAAAAGATATAGAAAGAAATGTTTTATTTATTTACAAGTAATAATGACCAGAAAAAAGATCCTCAGGGTGTAATCCTAAGTATGCCCTGGGCTGACGCCTGTCTGGGAGGGTCACAAATGTGCCGTAAAGCATGTTTGCGCCTCCATGGGAGTAAGCTGCTCCAGTGCTTGGAGGTACGCTAGCCCATGGAGGCCAGATCCAGCATCCATAGTGGCGGCAGCAGGTGAGTTCACACCGGCTGAGCTCGGCCGGCACAGAGGCCTGGGGGGCAGGGGGAGGCATTCCAGGATGGGGGGAGGGATTGGGGGCAACAGGCGTTCCCAGGGGTGGGCAGCAAGTGGGAGGTGGGGCCAGGACCCACAGTTATGCCGAGTCCTAGCCGCATTCCTGGGTCATGCAGCACAGCTCCAGGCTGATCCGTTCTGCTCAGATCTGTTCACCTCATCAGGTGGCGCAAATCCAAGTAGCCCCATTGAGGCTGCTGACACTTTACCCAGAGTAAGGGGGAAAGTTTTCCCTTGCCTCGGGCTGAGCAGCAGTCAGCCCCAGCCTTGCGCTGAATACAGTGCAGGCCTTCCAGCACAAGTTAGGATTGCACTGCCCAACATTTATCTCCCTATATTAACACATTCTCGCAAATTGCAGGAGCTCAGCTCCTTGCAGGGCAGACATCAGCTATCTGAGTTTTGAAAAGCTTCAGAGCTTGAGGCAATTAGTTATTTGATCTTTCCATCACCCTTTGGCGACCCACCAAAAATCAGGTCATGATCCACCAGTGGGTCCCAACCCACAGTTTGGGAACCACTGATATATGCGTTTCCATTTATGGCCTCCTTTGGACTCTGAGGTCCAGTGACCTGCATGGCACTGTGGCTAGTGCTGAGCTTTGTCAGAGGCCTCAGCCAGGAAGCCTGCCACGGTGCATTTGGGCAGAGTTGCTTTCTAGTTTGTTGGGAAGTCAAAAACGCTTTTCTGAGTTCTTTGGAGTCAGGTGGGATGCAAGTGGCATGAGTACATTAGAAGGGAGGATGTAAAGAGCACATTCAGAGGCACCTCCAACAGGCTCTGTTCATCTGGTGTTTTACTGCAAGTATTTATATGTTGCTTTTCAGTAAACAAGTTCACCAGGCAGCTTCCATAACAAGATAAATGAAAAGGTCCCAGTCACAACATTTAAAGAAGACACTGTGGAGACACCTGTTGACAGCAACTGGAAAAGACATGCTGCTAAGTTGAACAGAGGCAGTTGCTCTCCCAGGGGGAGAGCCATTGCTTTGAAAAGTGCCTTTAGTAGAAAAAGCAGCATTCCCTCCTGATCAGGGGAGTCTTTTGTGCCAAGCTAGCCTTTGTTTGGGCACAGTGACTGCTGGCAAAGAGAGGGAGTGTGACTGCCCTGCTCACACAGGAGCAGGTCTACATCCTAAGGGCTTGGCAGTCACATTCTTGGCCCTGGGTGCACTCACACACATCAGATCTGTGTTTCTTTGATTTATCCAGAAAAAGGGGTTGGGGTTACAGCAAACAGGGCTCATCTCCTTGACACCAGACAGCAGATTCCCTACTTGCAGCTTTCTCCATTGAGTTTAGAGTGGCAGATGAGAGACCTTGTTCCCCTTAACCAGTTGGGTTCTTACTCTCTTCCCAGGGCGTGCTTGTATTTGAGTTCCAGCCAATGAGGCCTGGCGAAACTAGTGGGCGCCTGACCCTAACCAGCAATGAGCTGGGCTCCTTCCAGTATGAACTGAACTTGAAAGCAACTCCAGCCCGACCAGAGAAGGCTCTTCACTTCAGCACCATGCTGGGCAGCAGCCAGACCATCATCACCAAGTTTGCCAATTACACCCGCCAGAAAACAGAGTACTCCACCAAGGTAAGGAGCAAAGATGGCAGCGAGCTTGCCAGTGCAGAATCTGCCCTCCTGTCAACCTGACTGTAAAAACTGCCCTAGTTCAGAAGCCTGGAGAGTCAAAGCAGGCTTTGCAGCATCACGGCTGTCGCTAGAGATGCTCCGAATAAAATGGTGCCTTGTTGTTGCCATGGAATAGCCCGCCCTTCTCCGCTCCCACCATAGCAACAGTACCAATAGGATGCTTCATACATACAGAGTTACCTTATGCCCTGTCAGACAACTGGTCCTTGTTCTAGCCCAGGACCATAATCCTGTACTTTGTCTCACTTTTTCTGGGCATAAAGTGCTTTGCAGGTATTATCATGATCTTGTCCTTACAGCATCCACTTAAGGTGAATACGTATTATCATCTCCATGTTGTAACTGAGGCTGAGAGAACGGCTTGCGTAAGGTCACCTAGTGAGAAGTTGTAGTTGAGGTGTGATTTGAACCAGGGAGGTGCTTATTTGCAGCTCAGTCTCTAATCCACTGTGCTACACCAGCTCTTGGCATCTGCACTGTAAGGGTCTTCGGCAGAGAAGGGGCTTTCCAGCCCTGCCTGCAATTGAATTGAGGTGGCAGGAAAGGAAGGAAAGAGATTCACAGATGTACAGGAGAGATCACTGGGTATATTATACTCTGCTTTGACCTTGACTATCAACTTATCTGTTGGCTGGTCTTGGTTTGGCTACTCCCTCCTAATTTGGCTCAGCCTGGACTGATTTTAGCTGGGAACAGGCTTTAGGTGCCACATCTATCAACCTCTTCTCCCATCTACATCTGTGGTCCTTCCAAACTCACTCAGTGCACACTCGTTTACAGCCCAGTGATATTACTAGAGCACTGAGGCTGTGGGGTCATATCTGAGTTCTTGGAATCACACAAATCCTTAACCAAAAAAGATAGTTGGTAAAACACAGAGAAAGAAAAATACAGCAAGAAATGCATACAATTCGATTATGAAGCCAAGTAATACAATTTTTATGTCTATCTTTGATGGTCATTTGTTGAGGCTGCCCTAAAGACTTTGGGAGATCCCCAGGGTAACAGCACAATCCTGTGCATTTTTGTTCAAAAGCAAGTCCTGCATTGTTCCGTGGGGCTTACTCCCAGGCAAGGGCACACAGGATTTCAGCCTGACAATCGGAACCCAGGTACTTAAAAGCCATGAGGGACAACAGTTTCCCAGATGCATGATGGCAGAATGTTCCTTTGAGCACCATAGCCTGTCAAATCTTGGGCTTCAAGTCTTTGCGTCACTTATGCATTTGGACCCAGCCAAAAGAAAATTTCGCTTTGATGATCTCATGTTCTGTTTCTCCTCAGATCGACTGCCCTGACTTCCATGTGGACAAAGTCATCAATGCACCTGCAGGATCTCAGGCAGGCACTGATGTCAGTGTGGAAGTGACCTTTGAACCTTGTCAGCTGGGAGAATCAACAGGAACTCTTGTCCTCTCCTCAGCCATAGGAGGTGACTATGTCATTCCTCTCTTTGGCTCCTCAGTGCCTCCTAAGCCCCAGGGGCCTATTCAGATAAGGGTTGGGGCTAGCACAACCATTCCCTTCAAGAACGTCTTCATGCAACCCATGGCCTTCACCTACATTGTGGAGAATCCTGCCTTCACTGTCAAGGCAGTGGAGACCATTAAATCCAAGAAATCTGCCACAATCAACGTCTCCTTTGAGGGAAACCCCTCTGCCAGTAAAGCAGCTGTCACCAGCAAGCTAGTGGTCTCTTGCCCTCATGCAGCGGGGCTGGGCTCTGGCGTCTCCTGGGTTTATTATCTCAAGGGTATCACTCCTGAGAGGTGAACTTGTGGAGCCCTGCACAGCACTGTCATTTACCCAATAGCTGGTGAAAATAGGAAACTTTCTTTTTCTATGACAAGCACAGCCCGTCCTTTGTCAAAGGGAGCATCACTGACCCCACTCTTCTTTTGGGAGGATGTTCAAAATCTGGTATTGCCTCTGGGAGAAGCTTGGAGGACTGAGAATGTGCTCCACAGTGCCTGCATGGGTAAGGTGTCCACCCAAATAAATGGCACTTCTCCATGTGGCCTTCTTGTCTTAAAGAAGATTTTCAGAGAACCGTAAATCCACTGAGTGAATTAAGAAAAGCAATAATCCAGTAAAACATCATCTGGAAATATGCAATGTGATCTCAGACCTCAAAGCCACCATCAGAAACAGTTCTGCTCTGACATGGCTCATTTGCTTCGTGAGACTTTGTTTTAGAATAAAGATGTTGAACAAAACAGATGCGTTGGAATGTTTGTCAAGTATAGGTCTAAGATGCTTGCAGGAGAGTCAGGCCAAGGGCAAATAATCTGCTTAAAATGACCAGGGAGGACACTGGCATACCTGGGAGGGTCAGAGGGTCGGGGGAGGAGTAAATGTCCTGTGCACATCTCAACAACTGCACTTGTTGAACAACTTCACTTCCAGTTGGAGAACGTGGGTCTAGCATCATCCTGCTCTGCATACAAAATGTCCTAAGCTTAGTCTCTGGCAGCATCTCCTGGTAGAGCACAGTATTCCTACTGTGAAATACTACTACTAACTGTGTTGTTAGATTGTGACTTCACAGGGCCCTGAAGGGAATCTCACTCCTAGATGGTGTTTTTTTTTGGGGGGGGGGGGGGATTCCTGCAGGGTTTTATCCCTGATCCTGCTCAGGAGGGTCCTGGGAAGCCCCTACCTCCACCCCAGCAAGTTGATGCTCAAGCTTGGGTATGATGAGACGCCAAACCGCCACCATGCCAAGCATCCCAGAGCATCTGTGCCAAACCATGCAGGCAGTTTTCTGCCCAGTGTCTCTCCAAGATGTCCTGCAAGTCCAGGAAGCTCTCCGTCTTCACCTTCAGGTTCTTCTGCCATGACTCCCTGCCCCTTAGTCCCATTTCCCCCAATGTTAGCCAAGGTACCGTTTCTTGTCTTCTCCCCATTCTCTTTCAGAGTTTGCAGCTGCCTGTTTAAACACAGACTGTGTTGCCAAGCACCTCTGTGTTGCCAAGCACCTCTGAAGCATCCATGAAGGGATTGAGCTGCAGATGGAGAAGATTCCCTTGCATTCGACACAGAAACTGCATTGGTTGCCCTCAGCCAAAGGCCCCCCCCCCAGCTTTGATGGCATGAGAGCAGCCATGAGCCAGCGCCAGAGACCACTTCCTCACTCCTGAAGGTCCCACCACTGGTCAGCTCATAAAAATAATGGAAGTGAGCTTTGATGTACAATCGGAAACCATTCATGTCAAATGTATTGCCTACATAGAAATAACATGCAACATATCCTTTCATTTACACACCAGTCCAATACACAGGCTTGCAACCCTGCAAAAGTAAAACATATTACTGTGATGCAGGTAGTATTTACTTGTATTGAAAGTGCCTATTTAACACCTATATAGCGCCAATCTAGCACCTATATAATGCCTATCTAGTTCTTATGCAGCACCTATCTAGCACCTAACGTCTATCTAGTGCCTATATAACACCTACCTAGCATCTATATAGTGCCTCTTTAACACCTATTTAACACCTATCTAGCGCCTATGCAGCGCCTAACATCTATATAGCGCCTATCACCTATATAGCGCCTATCTAACACCTGTGTAGTGCCTATATAGAGCCTATTTAACACCTATATAGGGCCTATATAGCACCTATATAACACCTATATAACATTTGTTGATGACACATTGCTGATGCATTGATACATATTGAAATAAAATCTATTTACTTTACATAAAAGTAAGAGGAAAGATATGCTAGTCAAATACAGTCACGTCATCGGAACACTAGTTTTTTTTTTACAATATTCATGACTTTTAAAAAGCAAAGTACAGAAGATTTGAATGTATTGAATCTACCTGGTTGAGCTGAATTCTCCCAGCTTTCTGAGAGTTGAATCTCCTTAGAACCAGGGGTGGATCCAGTGTCTGTTTCAGAGGGGCCCATGAGCACTACCTTCAGAGCCCAGGTCAACCAGGCAGGTAGACCTGGGCTCTCAACTTGGAGCCCAGGTAGACCAGCTGGATAGACCTGGGCTCCCGCTTGAGCTTATTGCTTCTGTGGACATTTGCTGGGCAGGCAGACCTGGGTCTGGGCTCCCACCTGGACTTGGAGCCCAGGTCTACCTGCTTGGGTAGACCTGGGCTCCTGATTGAGCTTATAGCCAACATAAGAACATAAGAAGAGCCCTGCTGAATCAGGCCAAAGACCCATCTAGTCCAGCTTCCTGTATCTCACAGTAGCCCACCAAATGCTTCAGGGAGCACAAAAGACAGCAAGACATAACCTGCATCCTGGTGTCCTCTCCTACATCTGGCATTGAGGTAGCCTAATTCTCAAATCAGGAGCTTGCACATACCTATCATGACTTGTAACTTGTGATGGACTTTCCTCCAGAAATTTGTCCAAACCCCTCTTAAAGGCATCTAACCAAGTTGCCATCATCACTTCCTGTGCAAAGGAGTTCCACAGACTAATTACACGCTGGGTAAAGAAGTATTTTATTTTGTCCATCCTAACTCTCCCAACACTCAGTTGTAGTGGATGTCCCCTGGTTCTGGTGTTATGTGAGAGGGAAAAGAACATCTCTCCAGCCATCCCTTGCATAATTTTATATGTCTCAATCATGTCCCCCATCAGGCCTCTCTGGCTATTTGCAGGGTGGGTAGACCTGGGCTCCCACCTGGATTTGAAGCCCAGGTCTACCTATTTGGGTAGACCTGGGCTCCTGATTGAGCTTAAAGCCACTGTGGCTGTTTGCTGGGTGGGTTGACCTGGGCTCCCATTCCAGTCAATGTCCTTGACACCTGCCCTGTGGGTATTCCCCTGACACCTGATTTTGCTCTCCATCCTGGCGAGCACCCTTCCCTGCTGGCAGGACAGTTGAGGGGGTATGCACCCATGGCCTCCCCCAGATCCGCCCCTGCTTAGAACCTTTCCCACACTTAAGTTCTTGGTTTTCTTTAGCTCAAATGCTTTCCATGTTTTCTCCCACCAGAAAAAGGGTCTCCCCAGCCCCCAAGCAGCAGCCATTAATTTTAAAAGTATATCTGAAAGGCAAGAACCTGCCCCCATGATTTCTCCAACCAGAAACATTTCTCCCTGCCCCACCCACAGCAGTACCATTATAGTAATTAGCATGATCCACAGTAGAAGAAATAGCACCCTCCCTTCCCCCAGCCAGTACAAGTAGAAATCTCTCCCAACCTTCTTGTAGCTGCTCTTGACCAGCCCCACTCTGGATGGGGGCAGGGTGACCAGAGGTCATAACTTCCAAAGAGCCCCCCCCTTCTACTCACTCTACACACATGCACTCTCTCTCCTCCCCAATCCCTGCCAGAAGCACTGAGCCGCCTTCCTTCCTGTGCACAAAAAATGTTGCAAAAAGGGCTTCAAATGACAGATCAGATAAAGAGGATACATTTGGAAAAAATGCTGGGGGGGGGGCGGGCAAACTGCTGGCTGGGGGGAAAGCCCCCCCTGGCCCTCCCTCCCCAGCTACAGCCCTGCATGAGAGTAGGGTCTGAAGTGCTCTGTGCCCTGGAGAAATGGGACAGAAGTGCCAAATGTCCGCACCCCTTCGTACACAACCCTTTCCTTTGCTCTCTATGCACCTGATAACCACCAGAGTTGCCAGTACATCCCTGAGGTAAGGCATGGGCATTAGAGGTGACTACCAGAAGAAAGTCTAGTGGTTAGTGACAGCCCTCCCGCCCTCTTTGTTCCCCCTCCCATTGCTCGGTCAGCTTGCACTGTTTATTTGGTAGGATTCCATGGCCACAAACAAGGCACATTGCTTTGAAAATCTTTACAGAACTCAAAAATCCTTGGTGAACTGCTGAACACTCCCCCCGCCCCTTTTCCCTCACCTTAAAATAGCCTGCGGTTTTCAGTTGAGAGAATCAGTTATGAAACCCCTTGGTCAAGTCAGCGATGGAATAGGAGCAGAACTGTACTCACAAAAGACACAGCTCAGCCAACACCATAACCCAGTCCAAATGAGACATGGTGTGGAGGGAATTTGGAGCAAGACGGAGAAGAGGTAGGAGTGACTGAGAACTGTGCTGGGAGAGTGGTTCTGCACTGACAGATGCTGCAGCCTGAGCAATGAGACTGCTGTGCCTGATTCTTGAGTGGAGTGATGGGAGAGGGGTGGCCACCTAGCATGTCCACCCACCTCTTGCAGAGAAGGGCACAGAACCTGCTGGTCTTTCCATTTTCCAGACAAATCTCCCAGGAATGAAGCATCAGTGGACTGGCAAGGAACATGCACTCCTTGGTCACAGAAGGGAACATAAGAACAGCCCCACTGGATCGGGCCATAGGCCCATCTAGTCCAGCTTCCTGTGTCTCACAGCAGCCCCACCAAATGCCCCAGGGAGCACACCAGTTAACAAGAGACCTGCATCCTGGTGCCCTCCCTTGCATCTGGCATTCTGACATAGCCCATTTCTAAAATCAGGAGGTTGCACATACACATCATGGCTTATAACCCGTGATGGATTTTTCCTCCAGAAACTTGTCCAATCCAACTAATCCAACAGCAGCGAATGGCATCAAGATTGGGGCATCAAGAGTTAGAGGGGTGTGGAAAAAGACCCACCCAATAGAAACCATGGTGGGGGGAGGGTGATCTGGTTTCCTGCCGTCCAAGAATCTTACACTTTGCTGCCACCTGCCAGCCCAGTTCCCTCACTGCAGAATTATGACATGAACAGCCTCCCTGTTTCTCAGCTTTTGCTAATGATTAGCCCCTGCAAGGAATTCAGCGAATACACTGAGATTGTCTGGGGCTGAACTGGATGTTTTGGCACTGTTCCCATCATATGAAAGCAAATGTCCCTTAATGGAACTTCTGACAATTGGGCATTGTTGTCCACTGCCAAGCAGGGTGATTAAAAGTTCTTTGAGAAAGGATGGCTCACTGTCATTCCTGCAGAACTTAATGAATCAAACAGAGGATAAATCAGAAGTGTCACATACATGTCATGTGCCCCAGATCTCATGATGACTGCACCTCATGACACTTGTCCCAGACTGCTCCTGGATGCAGCAAAAGGAGCTGCAGAGTCTAGCTACCTTTAACAGCCACCCCTACACTCATCAGAAATGGATGGAAAATAAAATGTACCAAACAGCTAAATTAGAAACAACAAATGCTGGTCACCACTTGGCTTTTTCCTGTTCTTAAAAAGAAAGATGAAACTCCCTTCTAATGAGATTGTGCTGCAATCTTTTCTACCACCCTGCAAGTCCCTAGTCGCCTTGTTTTACAACATTAATCCTTAAGGGGTGAGTTTGTTTACAAGCAGCCAGCAACCTTTCTGGAACTAAAGCTTTAAGTTCCACACCTACCCATGGTGTCGGTCACTGAACTATCCTTTCTATTTTGTGATCTATGTTTGTGACCAACAGGGCCAGCCTTAGGACCTGTGGGGCCCAATTGGAAACTTGGGGGGGGGGCAGATTCACAACCAAGGTATGTAGAATCTTACAAAAAATTTCAAAATATAAACAGTATAAACAAATGCTAATGACCTTTTAAGGATTCAGAAGAAAATTTAAATTGTTGCTGTTCCCTATAAAACCTGCAATGTGGTGTTAGGTGTCCATTGCAATGTGTTGTTGTGTGTATTTGATAAGACCAGAGTAGATTACCCTAGTACAGGCGCCCTTAGGTGCGTGGTCTGATTGGGAGCAATGGGTCTAACAGGCTTAATGTCAGCCCTGGTGACCAAAGCACCCTCCTTAGTGAAAAGCTCCACTGAGTTTCACAGGATCGTCTCCCTAATCAATGTGCATTATATGGTGTTAGACTGGCAGTGCTTTTTAAAACATGTGCAATGTGTGCACATGGGGGTGGGAAACAAATGGACGTAGGGCCAATAGTACAGCTGTGCAATCTGGCGGGGAAAGGAAAATGGAGGTGAGGGTGAAAGGTGCAAAAAGAAATGTTTATTTTAGTGCCAACCCCCGCCCCCCCCCCCCCAAAAAAAAAGGTATTCAAAATTGGAGCCTAACTGAACTGGCTCACTCATGCCTTAAACTACAGAGCGGAACTCTACAGCTAACATGCACACAATGTAGAGCTCTGGGGAACACAGTTAGCAGAAAGAGAAGTGAAGAGAGAGAACACAATAGAAGAGGGGGCAGAACAAGAAGGCAGAAAATATGGGGGAGAAGGAGCGGTTTCTCAAAGAACTGTGGTGACGGGAACCGTGGTGAGAGAGCCCACCGTGAACTTTGCACAAACTGCCTCTTGTCCCTCACAGCAAGTATGGCAAGATACACGTAGTTTGTCAACACTACTCAGAATTCTTATTGCAGGTATTCTGCCCCTGGAGGATTCCAGGCACAGGCACCAAACTGGAACTTCTACTTCACCACCTCAGCAAGGGAAAGACTACACACCCCACACAGGTAAGAAAGAGGGGGAGAGAATCCCAGCTTGCAATGTACAGTGGACCTCTACTTTGCTATGGTAATCCAGTCTAGGGACACCATTGGATTGTGAAAATGTAGTAATGTGAACTCTGTAGTGTGCTGTTTTCTGTTAATTCATTCCAAGAAACTCTGCCACAGAACTAAGCTATTTCCCTCTCTAATGTGTGATTTAAAAGGTGCCTATAGCGCTACTAGCAGTGACGTAGCTAAGGAGGTGCAGGGGGTAGCAGTCGCACTGGGCAACAAGCTTTAAGGGGGCAACAAGCTGAGCTTTACACTAGTGGCCAAAATTATGAAAAAATTTGGTCTGTATGAATAATACCATCATCTGTATTCTATCAAATGTTATGGCCAATTAACCAGAAAATGAGAATGCAACTGCCTTATGGAACAAAAAGTGGATTTTCTTAACTCAAAACTGACCCATGAGACTGATTGTTCTGACAGCCAATGCGATGTTATTATGATACAGCATGGAACCAATAAGGTGTTAATATGAGTCAGCTCTCATTTCCATGTATTATAACACAGCTACTCCTGCTAACTGGTAAAGAGGCACTTTTTCAACTGGTGCTCCTCTTATATTTAGCAGTGGGAGAATAACCATCCCTCTTCTCCCCAGCACAGTGTCTCTAACTAATAAGGGACACACTTTTTAGTTATTTACTTAATTAAATTAAGTAAATTTTTTATTTTACTTAAATTTTATTGTGGATTTTATTGTGGAGGGGGGGCTACAAAATCTTGTTTGATCCCAGGTAGCATATAGATGCCTTAGCTATGCCACTGGCCGGGGGAGAGGTCGCAGATCAAGTGGGTGGTGAACTGCTGGGGGGAGGAGGCAGGTTTTCCCCCAATCTGCACTTTTAAAAAAGCCCAGGTGTGATGTCACTTCCAGTTGTGACATCACTTCCAGGGCATCATTTTGAGCTCTGCACCGGCTACACGTACATTAGCTAAGCCACAGGCTCCTAGTGCTCCTATAGCAAGCTACTATGCATGGGTATTGGTTTACACAATGTTGTAATTATCAAACTCAAATTACAAGGCTGTATCCTTCACTCAGTACACAGAGCTACGATGTAAAAAATGCTACTACCGGCTGAGACGCTACTTAGAAGGCAGTTGTATTTGCATAGGCATTCACATCAACTTTATCCTTCCCTCCAGACACACAGCCATGACATTTAAAAATGCTGTTATGGCTGAGATGCTACCAAACACATTTGGTATTTGCATCACTGATTGGCTTACCTGCCACGTCCTGTTGACGGTGCTCTTCAGCCTATCATAAAGTGAATGACTTATAGTATAGTGAAACTTGTTTTACAGCGGAGAGTCCTGCTCCCTTTTGGGGAATGCCATGGGTTCCAACCATAGCTACTCCTGACCAAACACTCATCAGAACCTTTTGTTTTTCAGGACAGCACCGTTGCCCCAGGGTTTGGTCCTCTGCAGCAGGGGCCACTGTACTGCGTCCAATTTACAACAGCATGACTTTTCCTTGCTCCAGCATCAGTGATGTGGCCATTGGCAGACGGGATTCTGCACCAGTGGGGTTGTTCTTGCACCATTGTACATAGTGTTGCGCTGGCATATCTTGAGGCTAGAATTGGGCCTTAAGATAGTTCATTTACATAATTTGATTTGCACAGCAGGCTGCAGTGGATACAAAAATCAAAGCATTCTGGTCTTCAGTGGGCCCCCTGCATTAGCTGTACACTGCTCCAGGCACCCATTTAACCTATATTTGTAAGCATTCCCTGCGAACATAATATGAGATGTGCTGTATTTCCACATGAATGCACTGATGCAGAAAATCTTCCCTGCAAAACTATATATAAAGCTTCTGTGTGGAAACAGCCCGGCTGCCATAGGAGATATGGCTGTAAACTATTTTCAAAATTAGTCATTTTTGCCAGCTTTGCTGCAGACTCTTGTGAGATCTGAAAGACAAACATATAGTAGTATCAGCTTTTGGAACTACTGCCAGGACGGCCCATCCAGGGGCTGTGGACACTGCCTCCGGAAGCCCACTGCTGAAGATGTCCACCTCCATCTGCCCAACCGACTCCACTGTTCCTCCTCCTCCCACTCCCTGAATTAGAAGAGGAAGAGGGGGATGGAGCAGAAGAGGAAGTGTGGAGGAAAGAAGTGGGAGACACTCTAGCTCACCAGTCTCCTCTTCTTCTTCCATTCCACCCCCCTTCTTTTCCAGCTGAGAGGAGCAGAGACTGGCACATCACTGCATGAGGTGGGCAGCATTTGGCACACTGCCTCAAGTGCCAGGCAGTCTCGGGCACTTCATCACATGCCTCAGTAAATGACTCATGATCTCACAAAGACAAGATACTTGTTCCTACCTCTAGTGAAGGGGGCCAAACTGGGAACTGCTGGATGTGGCAAAAGAGGAGAAAAGCTGGAGCAAGCAGCAACCTGTCCACTTCAGTCTGGACCTGCAAAAAGGCTCCAAAAGGGGAAAGGCACCTTGGGAACAATATGCCCCTTGTGAAAATCCTAAAAGGAGCCCTTTGGCAGTGACCAGGAAGCAGAACAGGGATTGTGCTCATGAACAGAACAAATACTTGTTTAATGCAGAATGGGAATTATTTTCTGAAAATGTGGGAGAACTAAAGTCCTTTGGTGGGAGCGAAGAGGCTTGGTGGGCAGAGTGGTCCAGGTGGAGGAAAGGGACAGGAAGTGGATCTGTCAGTGATCTGCCAGAGTAGATTGGGCAATGTGTCTCACTGGCCATTGTCTAGCCTACTCTAGGAAACCTAGTGCAGGGTATCCTGGGTTGCTCCTTCTAGCCTGCCACAGGCCTCAGGTTATGAGTGGTCACTGCTAGATCTTGGCCCATTAACCCATCTGGGTTCATCAGTTGTTACTGGGCAAGGGTGATTGGGGATGAGGCTTGGAGGTAACAGCTGTGCACTCCCATGCATACTGTTCAGTCAGAGCAGTTGAGCTCAGTGGGACTTATTCCCAGGAAAGTGCACATGTTTGTAGCTTAATTCAGTCTGCATTGGGAAGGCAGATGTCTGGCACACGTACCTTTCGGGGAGAGGCAGTAGTAGCTCAGTGGTAGCACACATGCTTCATGTACAAAGGGTCCCAGTTTCAATCCCCAGTAGTGTCTCCAGGTGAGCTACTTCTAGTCAGTGTTGTCAGTGCTGGGACGCGTTGTTACTGCCAGGAATTAATAGCAGAACCAGGCAACCTTGTATATGAGTAAAGCGATTTATGGATGTCAAACCGTTCCTCCCAGTCTTCAGAGCTCAAGGCAGAAAGATTCCTTGTCTATCAGCACACACCGCAAGGACAGTGGAAACACAGTATTGGACATCAATAAAGTGCTGACTCTGCTGGTTGAAGGGCACTGAACTTCCCTCAGGGGTCCCAGCTGGATACAGCAATACTTCTACCAAGTCAGACCCTTGCTGCAAACACTGTGCTGCAAACACTGACTGGTAGCAGCAAGGTTGTAGTCAGAGAAGGCTGTTTTTAGCACTACCTGCAGATGCAGTCAGGCCTTGAACCTGGGACCACATGCAAAGCATTGGATTTTATCACAAGCTCTTGCCCCAAGGCAGTGTTGAGATCATGCCTGCTTTCGGTTTCCAGGGATTTTCACCAACATGCTACTGATGTTTCTTGTATTTAATGTTCATAAATACAAGTGTTTCTCAAACTGTTGAGTCGGGACCCACTAGGTGGGTGGTGAGCCAATTTCAGGTGGGTCCCCATTCATTTCAATGTGCATTTTATTTTTAATATACTGTACTAGACTTGATGGTATGCATGGTATGTGACTGCATTTGGGTAAATGTTACAGTCCTGTACTTTTAACAGGCTACTATGTATATGCTTTTAACAATGATAGTAACCATGGCTTCCTCCTGGATAAGTGTGGATAGGATTGTAGCCTTAGGAATGTTTGGGGAATTTTTTTAAAACAGATTGGCAACTACTTGGGAGGGTTAGGAGGTTCTTTTTATTTTAAATAAATTGTCAACTTTTTAATTATTTATTTGAACTGATTTGATTTTGTCATATGGGGGTTAAAAATTTTCCTACTTGATGGTGTCACTTCTGGCCATGACATCACTTCCAGGTTTATGACACCGCTTCTGGTGGGTCTCGGACAGACTGTCATTCTAAAAAGTGTGTCCTGGTGCTAAAAAGTTTGAGAACCACTGTACTATATTATTCAGGTCAGTGGCTGGGCAGCCCAATCCTATGGTTTCAGGTGCCCAGAGCAACCATGGAACTAAAATGGAAACTGCTGTATCTCGCTGGTGCCAGGAAGGTACCAGAAGTCTCCTTGGGGGAAGGGGACTTTCATCTTTTTTTGCCGGAGCAGATTTGAGAACTTTTTCTCAAATTGGGCTTTTCAGCTTCATAGAGGATCCCTCCCAGGCTGTTTCCTTCCTCCCCCAACTCCACCCACTCCCCCACCCCAGAACACCTCTCCCCCCTCAAAAAAAAGATTGCACTACTGCCAAGGTCTTTTTTGCCACACAGCATCCTTCTCCTGGCTCGGGCCCAGCACTGACTGATGCTGGCCCAAGGGCTGTGCTCCCTCCTGTGGTGCCGTAAATGTGCTTTACGGCACGTTTATGACACCTAGCACCTACACTGCAGCTCAGTGCTGGCGCTAATGGCCCACAGGATTGGGCCCTAAGCAAGGTAAGCTTTGCAAGAGGTTGCCTATCATGTTTAAGTGTTTGTCTCCAACCTGCAGAGATTTGAGGCTGGAGGGCCAAGGGAGAGCCTGCGCATCTGGGAATGGGGAATTGGGTTTTTCACACCCAACCCAATGACAATTCCTGCAGTCCCTTCGAACCCTCCAGGATGGCTTTCTGGGGTCACCTTGCCACAGGGTTGAATCCCTCGAATGGGGGGGGGGGGGCTGAAGTTCACTGCATAGCTACAGAAAAGCATGGGGGAGGCCACTTTGCCCCAACAGACAAAAGAACATATTTCTTTACCCAGCATGTAGTTACTTTGTGGAAATCCCTGCAACAGGATGTGGTGATATCATCTGGCCTAGATACCTCTAAAAGGGGAATTGGATTGATTTCTGGAGGAAAAGTCCATCACAGGTTACAAGCCATGATGGGCTTATGCAACCTCCTGATTTTAGGAGGCTGAACGCCAGATGCAAGGGAGGGCACCAGGATGCAAATCTCTTGTTGTCTGATGTGTTCCCTGAGGCATCTGGTGGGCCACTGTGAGGTACAGGAAGCTGGACAAGATGGGCCCTGGGCCTGATCCAGCAGGGCTCTTCTTATGTGCTTATAATATTCCAGCCAGGCTCCTCCTCTTCCAGGTGGTGAATAATGAGGAATATATTTCTATACCCAGCGTGTCATTAGACTGTGGAACTCCCTGCCACAGGACGTGGCGTGTTGTCCTGGACTGACTGGACAAGGTGGGCCCCGTGAGCCTGATCCAGCGGGGCTCTTCTGAGGTTCCTATGTAATTAGCCTGTGGAACTCCTTGCCAGGCATCTGGTGGGCCACTGTGAGATACAGGAGGCTGGACTAGATGGGCCTATGGCCTGGTCCAGCAGGGCTCTTCTTATGCTCCTATGCAATTAGCCTGTGGAACTCCTTGCCACAGGATGTGACGTGTTGTCCTGTGTACCCCCCCCAAGGCATCTGGTGGGTCACTGTGGGTACAGGAGGCTGGACTGGATGGGCCTTTGCCCTCAACCAGCGGGGCTCTTCTTATGTCCCTGTGCAATTAGCCCGTGGAACTCCTTGCCACAGGACGTGGCGTGTTGTCCTGGACTGGGCTGGACAAGGTGGGCCCCCTTGGGCCTGCTGCAGTGAGGCTTTTCTGATGCTCCTGCGCGCACCTTCTCCTGCCTCTCCTGGGGCAGCGCGTGAGGTGGGAGGTCCCGCTCCGCTTCCAGCACGTGCGCCCGCGAGAGGGAGGAAAAGGCGGCGCGCGCCGACGCCTCGCGCGCGGGACCCGCCTGTCAGAAGCCGTTGCGTTTCCTTGGCAACGGGCAGCGCGAGCCCGCTACTCAACCGCCGTTGGTGGCGCGCGCGCGAGGGGACGGGGGGGTCCGTCATCCTCCCTTTCCCCCGGCCGCGCGCCCGGCTGGGGCGCGGAGGGAGGCGCGCGAGAGCCTTATTTGCGCGCCGCTGCCGTCCAGGCGCCTCACAGCCCCGTCGCCGGTAAGGAAGCCGCTGCCGCAGCGGGCGAGGAAGGAGGAGGGAAGGCAGAGTCAGCCAGCGAGGCGGCCCTTGTGGAGACGCGGCGTGAGGGGAGCGTCTCGCTCGGCCCGGCCCGGAGGCAAGCGGAGCTGCCCGCACTCCCCGCAGGCAGCCGGGCGCAGGGTGGAGGAATGTCTCCGGCACCGCGTCCCTCAGTGGCGGCGGCCGTCAGAGTGTCCGCGCTGCCGCTGTGCGGGCTGCAGTTCTCCCTGGGAGTGATCGCCGTGGCTCTGATGAGACTTGGTTCAAAGTAGACAGGCAGAGGATGGGGCTGCAAGGCTGCAGTCCTGTGCATGCTTACCTGGGAGTAAGCCCCCTTGGCTCTGATGAGACTTGGTTCTGAGTAGACAGGCAGAGGATGGGGCTGCAAGGCTGCAATCCTTTCACCCCAATGCACATTGGGGCAAAAAATCAAAACTTTAGATATAGGCTGATGGGTTCTGAGCTGTCTGTGACAGATCAGGAGAGAGATCTTGGGGTGGTGGTGGACAGGTCAATGAAAGTGTCGGCGGCAGTGAAGAAGGCCAGTTCTATGCTTGGGATCATTAGGAAGGGTATTGAGAACAAAATGGCTAATATTATAATGCTGTTGTACAAATCGATGGTAAGGCCACACCTGGAGTATTGTATCCAGTTCTGGTCACTGCATCTCAAAAAAGACATAGTGGAAATGGAAAAGGTGCAAAAGAGAGTGACTAAGATGATTACTGGGCTGGGGCACCTTCCTTACGAGGAAAGGCTACGGCGTTTGGGCCTCTTCAGCCTAGAAAAGAGACGCCTGAGGGGGGACATGATTGAGACATACAAAATTATGCAGGGGATGGACATAGTGGATAGGGAGATGCTCTTTACACTCTCACATAATACCAGAACCAGGGGACATCCACTAAAATTGAGTGTTGGGTGGGTTAGGACAGACAAAAGAAAATATTTCTTTACTTAGCGCGTGGTCGGTCTGTGGAACTCCATGCCACAGGATGTGGTGCTGGCGTCTAGCCTAGACGCCTTTAAAAGGGAATTGGACAAGTTTCTGGAGGAAAAATCCATTATGGGGTACAAGCCATGATGTGTATGTGCAACCTCCTGATTTTAGAAATGGGTTATGTCAGAATGCCAGAAGCAAGGGGGGGCACCAGGATGAGGTCTCTTGTTATCTGGTGTGCTCCCTGGGGCATTTGGTGGGCCGCTGTGAGATACAGGAAGCTGGACTAGATGGGCCTATGGCCTGATCCAGTGGGGCTGTTCTTATGTTCTTATGTAATCCTGTGCATGCTTACCTGGGAGTAAGCGCCATTGGCTCTGATGAGGCTTGGTTCTGAGTAGACAGGCAGAGGATGGGGCTGCAAGGCTGCAATCCTGTGCATGCTTACCTGGGAGTAAGCGCCATTGGCTCTAATGAGGCTTGGTTCTGAGTAGACAGGCAGAGGATGGGGCTGCAAGGCTGCAATCCTGTGCATGCCTACCTGGGAGTAAGCCCCATTGGCTCTGATGAGATTTGTTTCTGAGTAGACAGGCAGAGGATGGGGCTGCAAGGCTGCAATCCTGTGCATGCCTACCTGGGAGTAAGCTCCATTGGTTCTGAGTAGACAGGCAGATGATGGGTCTTCAATCCTGGAATCCTGTGCATGCCTACCTGGGAGTAAGCCCCATTGGCTCTGATGAGACTTGGTTCTGAGTAGACAGGCAGAGGATGGGGCTGCAATCCTGCAATCCTGTGCACGCATACCTGAGAGTAAGCCCCATTGGCTATATTGGGACTTAGTTCTGAGTAGACAGGCATAGGATGCGGCTCTCAAACAGCTCAGTGCTGCTGGGGAACAAAACAAATGACTCTTGGGGTGGGGGCAGGCTGCAGCTACAAACCCCTTCATCTGTGGCAGCTGAAGCTGGAATTCTGAGGGCACCTGGAAGATGAGCAAATATATTGCATTCTCTGGTCTGTAGCCTGGGCAGCTCATCCATGAAGCTGACAGAGACAGTTGCCTCAGGCTGCAGATGGGGGGGGGGGATAGCACACAGCCCCACCTTCCTTTTTTTGTCCTCACTGTTTTTTCTGGCCCCCTTCCTGATCTGCAAAAGGAAGAGGGGGAGAGAGTCGGAGGGATGTGGTGGGGGACACTCTAAGCCAGAGTTTCTCAACCAATGATACTGGTACCACCAGTGGTATTGAGGTCATATCTGGTGGTACTTACAGGACCCCTGGACACTTGCTGCCACCTTGGCAGCAAGACCAGGAACATGACACAATGAACAGTGGTAGGAGGCTCATTGGGCAGAGCTCCAAAGTTTTCCAAAGTGCAGAGTTTTCTGCACTCGGAAAGAGCCCTCCAGTCCACCCTGGGCCTCATACTGGTGTTGATCACTTCACATCTGGCCTCCCAACCCAGAAGTATCTGGCAATAATGTCAGCACCAGTTACTTCCAGTAGTACTTTGAATAGGTGGACCACGTGAAGTAGTACAGCGGACAAACATTGAGAAACACTGCTATAAGCCCAACCCTTGACACTTGCGTTCTGCCCCCTCCCTTCCTTTTCCAAAGGGAGGAGCAGAGGCTGTCATATCACCAGGTAATGGGGGGGGGGGTTGGCATGCTGGGAGGTGTTGGGGCAACTCCAAGCCTGTCTTTTTTTGTTTGTTTGTTAATGTAGGCATTAGAAACAAACATACAGTTAAACTGCATTAGTATGAAGTGATTGGTCTATACTATTAATTTAATTTTTTACAAAAATCCAAAAGAAAGAGATAGAGGTTTGTTCACCTTGGTATTCCAAGCAGAGTGATAGAATTCCATGGCAGGTCCCAATTCTTATTTCTGTAAAGCTGCATACATTCAGCCAGACTTGTATGTCCCCTGATAACCCAGTGGGAACTTTGGACAAGTTGCAATGCTTTCAAGGCATGCATAATTATGTAATTATGAAACACACTTTGAAAAACATGTTACTAAATCCTTTGGGTGACCTGGCACTATGAATGAAACTCACATGTTCCTAGAGGCCATGCCCTTTCTGGCTGCTGCTAGCCTAGGCAGGGTTGCAGAATGAACTCAGGAGGCAGAGCTGTTGTTCTGCCGGAGAACGAGATTGGAGTGTCATCCCTACAGTTGGGCACCATGAATTAACAAAGACTGCTGCAAATGGCATTTCCACTTTACCCCACCCCAGAACTTTGCAACTTTCTCTGGTGAAGGAAGTGGCCACTGCTTACTTGGGATGTTCCCTGCTTAGTCTGCAATTATCACACCTTGTTAATTCTTTCTAAGTAAGAAGTTCACTTAAAAAAAATTACTACCTATGTAACAACATTTGTACTTGCGTATTACTTATGTAAATACATATCACTTACGTAGTGCAACCAGCGTTCCTGACACTTTACTGTGAGTTGGAAAGATAGGTTCCTGCCCCAAGTGTTTTAAGTTTAGAACAGCATTTCTCAATGTTTGTCCCCCTCCATACCACCTTCCATGGTTCATATTGGAAGTAGCACTGGAAGTAACTGGCAGTGATGTCATTGCATGTGACTTCCAGATTGGGAGGCCAGATGAAATGCGACAAATACCAGTAAGAGGCTCAAGGCCGCTGGGATGGCTTTTTCAAGTGCATGAAAAGTGTGTGCAGGAGCTCTGCTCACTGAGCTGAGCCTCCTACTGCTGCTTGTTGTGTTGCATTGCTGGTCTTGCTGCCAGGTGGTGGGGTGTCTGGGTTTCCAGCACGTTCCACTGGACACCACCAATGGTACAAGTATCAATGGTTGAGAAACACTGGTCTAGAACAGTGGTTCCCAGCCCGTGATCTGTGAGACCCTGAGAAGTGGCCTGCAAGGTCTCAAGAAAAGAAAGATCATCTTTGATCACTTCCATGTCTTGTTGAGCCAGCTCTCCACCACGGACCACCAGAGAGGGAGGAAAATAGACTGCCTGCAGCCAGCACTTCCAGCAGCTTGCTGATCGCTCCTCCAAAGACTACAAAAATTTAATTGTATTGTTTGTGTGCAGAGGTATGGGGGGGGGGGTTTCATGTGGTCCAGATATTCCAATTTTTGCCTCAGTGGTCTGTGGGCTCTTAAAGTTGGAGAACCACTGGTCTAGAAGGTATTGGTGTAAGGGAGGGCAGCAGAGAAAGGGAAGAGGAATGGAGAGAGGCAAATGGGACAGCATCCACAATTGTGTTATCCATCCGTTGTTCACTGATATTTCTCTGCCTAAATTCTCATGCTTATTAAAGTAGAAAGTCCAGCTGTTTCAAGAACAGTGCACAGTGTTTGCACAGTGATAGCATAGGTGGGCTGCTTTCAGAGCTCCTGCTCTGTTTTTTTTTTTTTTTGAAGAGTGATTTATGCCCATTAACAGGAGAGGTAAGGGGGGAGAACCCTTCTTGCTGTCCTGCGTTGTGAATCTGAGTGGACCATAGAACTGTGAAAGTGCCCAACAGCATACCAGTGTGGAACTAGCAGTGTGATTGCTTGCAAGTTGTAGCAGAAAGCAACAGCTGGGTTTTGCTACAAGAAGCATGTCTGGAAGTGCTGTCAGAGTACCTTTTGGCTGGTATTGCTAAACATAGCATTTTGTGAAACATTTTACAACTGTACTTTTCCCTAGTGTAGCTATGTACTCTATGCCCTTTGCCTTTTTTTGCTAAATTGTTGACTTTGAAACTCCGCCTTCTGTTGACGGCTGTCTTGTGCTTCCTTGCAGATGCCTTTCTTGGAACCACATGTCATTATCTCGGACCTGGTTTGTTGAGAAACCTGTGAGGAAGGAACCTCCCTCCAAACACTGAATGTGTTTATGGCTCATCCCTTGCGTGCCTCCACCCTTTCTCAGTAGAGCCAGGAGAGGTTAAGGAACAAGCAGCGCTGCATTGCTGGCATTCCATTTCAGATGCCGAAGATGAGTGGAGGGTTTCGGAGGAAGGGAGACTGAAACAGGCACCAACAATTAGGCAACTGCAGGGCTCAGCTGACAAAGGCATCTGTGCTGCTGCCAAGCTGGAGGGGAAAGATTTTGTTCCCGTTTTCATTGGGAGAAGAGTTAAAATTTAACAGGACTGAGAAGACAAGTTGCTGTCCTACATAGGAGAAAAATCACGTGGCTTGTCTTTGTGCTTGGAGGCTTTGTTATCTTTTGCTGCCAGAAGACAGGTAGGCAATTTCAGATAGATGTTTTCAAGGCTGACTCCTCTTGAACTAGAACAGAGAACTGTTGTTGGATTTTTGGCTCACACTCTGTGACATTTCAGAACAGACACTCTTTTCAAGCTATCCTTCAGTTTCAGAATTACTCTAGGGCTCAGTGTATTGCTGGATGGGAAAGAAACAGCAACTGAACTGCTTCCAGTTTTCTCTTGGGTATTGAGTCTGAGCTCTCCTTTTGCATTTTGGATACCTGTTCTACTGCAATGTATGGTACAGCTGGAGTGTATGTGGGCGTGCTGTGACTTGTCTGAAAGTGTGGGGGGAAAGAGCATACAGCTGGATCAGAGAATGATGCAGGAGTGATAAACTGCTCTTGAAGCCTTTTTTTACCTAGTCATGAAACTTTGTTGTTGTTGGCACTCCCTGGTATATTGTCTTTCCGTTTAGCAAAGGTGCATTTAGCATCCTCCCCTGATACAGTGGAACAATGTCAAGGAATTAGGAGTCCTTGGAAACTGGGGGTTGGTTTATATGTTAAGTCTCTTGGAACCTGCACCAGTTAATTGCTTAATGTCTGCAATTGTACTTGTATCCTTATATAATTGCATAAAGAAAGAGAAATTTGTTTAACTTTGGTTATGAGATAACTTTGGTTATGCTGGTTGTGTATCTCATTTGGTAGTTTGTAGGAGTTTTGTTTTGACTATTCTGATTCTCTTGAATGTGGGAAGAATAGTAGAGATCATTTCCAGGGTAGCTTACGGAACACCCCGAACACACAGAACTAATTTCCACTAAAGGAACTTCCTCTCGGATTGTTGCTCATAGGCTAGCATGGGGTCTGTATGTCTTCAGTTGCACTGTGGTTGAAAATTCAAGATATCAACCTTTAGGCAGAAAGTGTGTACCTGTATGTCATACGGACCTGAAAATGTCCATCATCTGTTTACGTCGCCCTTCCCAAGATGAAAAGTCACTAGCAGGGACTTGTGCCCTTCCCTTTGATGGAGCATCTTAATTGACTCCTCCATTCCTACCCCCTCAATTAGTGCATGCTGCTGGCTCCCTTTTCTTGTAGGGATGCTTGTGCAATTTGCAAATGAGAGAGTCGGTTATGCAACTCCCCGCTTTGCTTAGGCTTTCCTGTGCACAAGGCCTGTATGAACAGGGCCGACTGGGATAACTTTGCCAGCTTAGGTAGGTAGCTCAAACAAACCTGCCAGTTGGGCCTTTCCCACTTCTCTCCCCGCAGCAGCTGTATTGGAACCTGCCTAGTGTATGTGCTCACATATGTGTGCTGGGAAGCTGCAAAAACAGATTATTAATCTCCTCTTGTGTTTGCTTTTTATTTTGGTTTCTCAATCTGCTCCCAAGATTTACATGAGTAGATAAATGGGACGTATCTATATGGCAAGCGTGTATTGGATTTATGCCATTTTAATTGTTGTGGGTTGTCCATGGAATCCTGGGAGGAGTTGTTCGGAGAAGGTGCTAAAAATGAGCTTATTCCCCCTTTTATTTTTTGCCTGACCATTAAACAAGATTGCATTTGTGAAGATGTGCTGTCAGAGGTGGAGCTGGAGCTCTGTGACCAAGCACATGTAAGGAGGTCCTAGGGTTAGTCCCTGGAATCCATGGAGGACTGGAAAAGAGCCTTCTCTGTCTGGTGGCAGTGGCACTTCAGAGTTTCGATCAGTGTACAATACAGAGCTGAAGGGCTGTTTGTTTGACTTGGTAGAAGGCAGCCTTATCTGCTCAACAACGTTTTCAGCTCAACAGTGGAAAAGTAAAGAATGCTGAGATTAGAGTGAAGAAAGGGAAAGATCTTGTCACTAGTCCTTGGTGACTTACCTCTGATGGTCATGTTTTTTAATATCAAATAGCACCAGATTGTTGGCATCGCCAGGTTACAGAGGCGTCTGTAGGGGAGGAGGGCAAAGATCCTGGCAGTAGCCCCTAAAAGTGCAGGAATTTGATTTCCTCTCCCCCCCCCCGCCCGTGCTTTTCCACCCTCCAGGACTCGGAGCTGGCTCAGCTTACTTGCCAGGATGGAGTGGAGTGAAAAGGTATTTAGAACAAAATGGCTAATATTATAATGTCGTTGTACAAATCGATGGTAAGGCCACACCTAGAGTATTGTGTCCAGTTCTGGTCGCCACATCTCAAAAAGGACATAGTGGAAATGGAAAAGGTGCAAAAGAGAGTGACTAAGATGATTACTGGGCTGGGGCACCTTGCTTATGAGGAAAGGCTACGGCGTTTGGGCCTCTTCAGCCTAGAAAAGAGATGCCTGGGGGGGACATGATTGAGACATACAAAATTATGCATGGGAAGGATAAAGTGGATAGAGAGATGCTCTTTACATTCTCACATAACACGAGAACCAGGGGACATCCACTAAAATTGAGTGTTGGGAGGGTTAGGATAGACAAAAGAAAATATTTCTTTACTCAGCGTGTGGTCGGTCTGTGGAACTCCTTGTCGTAGGATGTGGATGGCATCTGACCTGGATGCCTTTAAAAGGGGATTGGACAAGTTTCTGGAGGAAAAATCCATTATGGGTTACAAGCCATGATGTGTATGTGCTACATCCTGATTTTAGAAATGGGCTATATGTCAGAATGCCAATGCAAGGGAGGGCACCAGGATGCAGGTCTGTTGTTATCTGGTGTGCCCCCTGGGGCATTTGGTGGGGCCACTGTGAGATATAGGAAGCTGGACTAGGTGGGCCTATGGCCTAATCCAGTGGGGCTGTTCTTATGTTCTTAGTGAAGTCCAGACTGTGTGTCTGGGGGGCTCTATAGCCCTCCTCTGGACTATAGTGCAAAACCTTCACTCCTCCTGTCCTGGGTCCTGGTAACTGGGTTCAGGTATAACTTGAATTAAAGATCCAGCTTGATAGGGGGCCGGCTGACTGAGCAGAACCTGAAATGTGGGTTGCTGCCATGAAGTCTTCACACTTCCTCTGCCTCTTTGGGTGCCCAGCAAAGCAATGTGTGAGCTTGACATGTAATGGCTCCACCCTTTCAGGTCCCACCTATTCACTTGTGCTGTCTTTTCCTGGGTATCTGGCATGCGTTTATTTGCACAGGACTTCCCTCTTCTGGACCAGTCTGGGATTCTTCTGCTGCTAATACCTCTTATGACTCTCACAGGGTCCCCCCTTCTGAATGTCATCACTAATTGTGTTTCTGTCTTTCCAAAGAACTCGGGTCAGCATACAGAGTCCTTTCCTTCCATTTTATGCTGACAACAATTCTGTGAACTAGGCTAGGCTGAGAGAGTTACTGACTAGCCACCCAGTGAACTTAGTGGCAAGTGGGGACTTGAACTTGGTCTCCCCACTCTAAACACTGCCCCATCCTGGCTCTCCAGTGTCTCCAAGTGTGGCAGCCTACCTTCACAGCATCCTTGAGATCAGGTAGTACTAATCACTGTTTTCCTTATGTGCCGCCTGCTTTACTAGGAACATGTTAAACTTGCTTCTTTCACAAAACATGTATGATAAAAATGCTCCTTTATGCAAATAAAGTATTTCTGCTGTCAGTTGAGATTCTGGCAGCTCACATTCTTCAGAGGCTTCTCTAGATGCAGGAGGTATCTTCTTTGTGTGCTTTTTTATTTAGTGATATTGACAGCTTCATTTGCTGATGCTTGGATGCCTTCAGAGAGCCTGCTCAAGGCTGCTGCCCACTGGGTTGCGGCAGCTGAGGTGGCTGTGTGGAAAGGGAGGGGCTGGAGTTGGGAGCACGTGTCAAATTTGGCAGCGGATGAGAGAGCAGAGAGACTGATGCTAATTACAGCTGAAGATAATAGGTCTAACAAATGCTGTTGCTGCTGCACATACCTTGTGACCTCCAGATTAGACTATTGTAAGACAACACTGTGCGGGGCTTACTTGGAGATAGTTGGGATAGCTCAGGTGGTTCAAAATGCCATTGCACAATTGTCAGCTGGTGTTGGCTGCAGGTGCGAATTATACCTATTCTTAGAAATGTAGTGGCTGCCAGTGTTTCCAGGTCACAATCACCTTGTTGGTGCTGACTCCTAGAGCCCTACAGAGCCAGGGACTTGGTTTCCTTAGAGAACATCAGCTTGAATTAATTCTCAGGTGGTCTATGAGGTCGTACTTGGGGCAGAGTCTTAGACTCTTCAGTTTCCTGGAGAAGGGGGGGTCAACCTGGGGAAAGCAACAGGGCTTTAGAGTGCTATTATGTTGTTTAAAAGTTTACATCACCATACAGAGAGAGAAAAAATAGAAGAAAACTTTACATTGAACTGGAACCTCTTGACCTGCCTCATTGTGATTACCTGTCCATCTTATGTTTCCTGGAGAATCTTCATGGAAGACCCTCTTTAAGATCGAGAAAAAGGGGCAAACCTTCCTCATAAAGATAAGAAAACCCAAAAAATCTATCATCAGGGAAGTTGCTGCACAATTTACTTGTTTGTTAATTCTCTATCCCCTCCTCACTCCAAAGCCTCTAAATCAGAAATTTCTGGCAAGGGGCTGGCCTGTCCATGGCATGAATTGAAAACTTCACATCATGTGCTGAGTTGGGGGGAGGTGGGAAATAGACAGCAGTACTACCCGCATTCTGCCAAACTCCATGGAGTCCAGTCTAGATCCATCCTCTTCTTCTGCAGCAGTGCTTGAGATGAAGTTGAGGAGGACTTACTTCTTTCCTTCAAGGTGCACTGCCGTCATCACCCTCCTTAACTAGTGTCCAGTGGAGGTAGAACTTTGGAACCCAGCATTCTTTCCATGGTCATATATTTCTGCTCGTGAGTAACTCAGACCAGGAGACAAAAGAGACATTCTCATTCCAATGTGTTGTGAACATGTTGATAGTGCCTGGTAGCCTATGGGGGCATTGCCCCTGCTGGAGAATCTGTGGGGGTGGGGCTTGACCCCCGCTCCTCTGTAATTTTTGTCTATAGTTTGGGGTGCCTTCCTTGGCTGGTTGGCATCTGTAAGAAGTAGGGCCTCCTTGGTGGTGGCACTCTGCTTATGAAATGCTCTCTTCTTCATAGTCTTTTAACATTTAGGAAGTGGTTGAGGACTTTTTAAAAATTGAGGTGTAAGGGAGTTGTGCTTTTTCATTTTGGCTATGTTTGTATTTGGATCAGATTCTTAGTTTAAATTATTGTTCAAGTTATTTGACTGTGGTTAGAATTTTTATGTTTGTCAGGTGCCTTTTGGGAAGCTAAAACTGAGTGAAAAATAATGTGACAGAAATGTGGGCAACTTCTGTACCCTTTCTGTCTCTCCAGTTCTGCCATTGATTTTACTTGTAGATGCTACTTTATCTGGCAAAGAGAGAATAGAACAGCCTAAGAGAGATAAGGGAAATAGGGGTGGTGCAGTGGGTGGGGTGTCTACTCAAGGACAGGAAGTATTGGGTTGTCCAGTAAGCTGCCTTGTACACCCAGCCTTTTTATCCTTGTATGAACTGGCCATTGAAGTAGACCATTGTTCAGAAATGCCTCCTATAATGCTGCTTCCTATAGCATTGTTTCGTTATAGCACTCTTTGTCCTGGGAGTAATTTCTCTTGTATCTTAAAGAAGAAAAAGGGTAAAATCCATAAAACGATTCAAAAGTCAGTACAGAAGTCTAGCGATCTGTGTTGTGCTTTCAGCCAACCAAAACTGCATATATTGGCTAGATTCTTCTGGCAAGGAAAACCCGCATTGATGAGAGTGGTACATTCTGGCTAGCATGGGGTTGATAATTTGGTACCAGGAAATGCTTTAGGGTGAGGAAGCAGTGGGCGTCGATGCTTTCTTCAGTAAGGTGCCTAAAGTTCCCAATAGTGAGTCACAACCTGGCTCATTCACCTGGATGTGGTTCCTCATTCTACCACAGCCATAAAGAAGTGACAGCAGTGGTGGCCATTTATACAGCAGGCTCCCACCTAATGTGCTGGTGAGTACAATACTCAAAATGCATCTGCATTAGACCAGCACTACAATTACCTCCTATAGTGCTGTTTCACACTATATCGTACAGAATCAGAACAGGAAAACTCAATCCAGAGGTTCCCTGGTTTCCTCCCAGTATCAGTGTGACCAGACATCCTCTTCTTCCAGGGCATGTCCTCTTTTTTAACCTTGTGTCCTGGAAAAGAATTTAAATGGCTTCCTTTTTCTTGTGAGCAGGACCCTCCAGGCAGCGCATAGCCTTCTTGTAATTAATAAATATGTAATAAAATTTTAAATTTAATAATAAGTAATATACAGTAGTGTTTAAATTAACCACCTGAAATCAATATATGAGTGTTTTTAGCTTTTATTTTGTCATGTCCTATTTTTTTTTATGCCCTGCATTTTGGAGTGTCTTGTCCTCTTTTGTGGTTATGATATCTGGTCACCCTGCCCAAGTATAGAAGTAAGACTGGCTCCCTTAAAATAAAACTCTTTATAAGTTTGAAATCTAAACACAGAAGTGATGCAGGCATATGAATCTTTTATAAAACTGAAGCAAAGCTTCCACTTCAATGGAAGCCAAATTTTAGCTCCTCAATTATTCACGCACCATGAGCTAGTGAGAAACTAGCTTAGCCCCTTAGGAATGCTGTCGCAGAGTGGATTTCCCAAAGTGAGCTTATTACCTTCTTAAAGCTTAACCACAGATTTAAAATAATCTGGATTAACATCTTGATATAGACACGTCTTTTGTCCATATTCATTTAATCTAGAATTCAAGGTATATGAACACTTTGGTTATCCCTCAACCTATAAACAGAAAAGAAGTTTCTTGATATGCTGCATATTTTGTCTTTTGTCATTTGCAACTGATGAGTTCCTAGTTGAGAACAAAGTGCTTATTCCTGGCCATCATCTGTTTAATGACATCACTTTCTGCTTTAAAATGTGACTTTTGGCCCTTGGCATGCTCCTTGATAATTATTTGTCCTACTATATGAAACTAGTTTGACACCCCTGGCTTATAAAATAAATACTTGAAAATGGAACAAGCTTCTGTAGATATTCCTAAGAATCCACAGGGTGTAGTGTGGTATGTTACTCCTGGGCCAGGGAGACCTCATAGCTTTGGATAATAGCTTGGGTTTCCTATCCCATAGGGGACTGGCAATGTCTCAGAAGGTTGGTTCTGAGCAGGAAGTGTTGTAGAAGTGATGATTAATTTCAGATAGGAGACTCATGAGCTCTGAAACTGGCTCCGGAGTCTTCTGGTGTGGTGAACGTCATTCTGGGATAGACCTTTGTGTTGTGCTCAACAATCTGGGGCAGGTAGTGGGAATTTTCTGTTGTCATATTTTTCTGTATATAAATCATTTCTAAAAATGCTTTGCTTGTAAATAAGCTACTAATAATACCTGTCAAAATGGAAAGTTTTAAAGTTGCTGTGACTTTTTTCAGGTGAGTATGCCTAGGTAATGTCTGTCACAGCTCTTTGAGTGTACTCAAATTAATTTCTTAGTAGCTTTCAGTGCTTCATATTTTTTTCTTAGTACTACTAGAGTATTATGTTTAGTGCTACTGAATTATGCCTTAAAACATTTATAAGTACTTTAATAAAAATAATTTCCAAGTAATACTTTGACTATAACATTCAAGCCACATTAAGACTACAACTTTGTAGTGTACTCACATACCTGGGAATAAGTTCTGCTGAACTCAAGTCCTCTAGTGGGATTTACTTCTGAGTAAACATTGTGTGTGTGTGTGTGTGTGTGTGTGTGTGTGTGTGTGTGTGTGTGTGTTGTGTTTGCTAATTAAACATTTTAGTTCAATTGCTTCAAATCATGTCAAATTGATGTGGTATATTTTTCATTTACTAAATATATGTGAAATAAACATGCAACGTCAGATCCCAGTCAATGTTGGGGTACTGGAAATTTTTTAAGAAAAATTCTGATGATAAAAAAAAATCAAAATTATTTTAGAAAAATTCACATCACTTTTTGTGCTTTTCAGTTTGCATATTTAGTATGCCTTCCTCCATTTTATGGCAAGTGAGAACTCCTGCTGTAGAAGTTCCAGGAGTTGATGCTCTCATTTGAAGCACAGACTGGCATGTCTCTGCGAGGTCAGTGAAGAGACAAAAGGCAGATTGAATCAGTTCACTCCCCTCCAGTTTGTGGGAGATGCCAGTGTCTTGGGTTTCATGTGAAGCAAGTCATTCTTCCATTGACTCAGACTATTTTGGGCCACAGGACTTGCAGACTTTAGGGGTTTGTTGGCAGGGAATCAGAGAGGAGTGGGCTGCAACTGTGAAAACTAGAAGCTAGCTGGTTCAGATGCTAGCATGATGGATGGATGATATGGAAAGAGGTGGTCTAGGTGTACGCTGCACTGAAGAATCTTAATGGTACTTTGGTGGGATTTTGATCAGCTGCTTTTTAACATTTTTCTTGTTAAGCAACATACAGCTTTTTCTCATAAATGAGAGTGAAAAAGATTCTTTTGCGGAAGCTGCCTTCTGTTTCTGTCTTGTTCATTGTCTGCATGCCTCAGCTCAGTTTGGAAACTTGACTGTCCAGGTAAGGATATCACTGAAGATTTCAAAGTCAAAGATGAAAGAACAAGCCTCTCTGTATTTTGTAAAAAAAAATGTAGCGGGGGGGGGGGTTGTCTCATGGAGTCCAACAGCAGCTTCTTGTAAGTAAAGACTTCTGTTTAGTGTGGGAGAGAGTCTTAACAAGGGTGTCTTTCAGAGATCTAGAACTTGCTATCTTTCACCAGCTTAATTGCCCCTCTGATGAATGGGGGGAAGGAACACAACATGGGACAGTGCTTAGTGGTAGAGCTTGACCTTTCTATGCATAAGAACCCCAGGTGGCAAAACCTGGCAAGACCAGACCTGTCCCAGGCAGCCAAATGGGCCCTTGCTAGGCCAGATGGCTCAGCAAAAGACAGCTTCACATCTCCAGAAGAATGGATCAGGGCCACAACATCCATAAGCTTCCCAAAGTGTGGCTAGTTCTTGACAAGGAACACTTTGTGATGTTGCTGGTGGGGGGTGGTTTTTCAAAGCCATGGCTACAGTCACCTTCCAAGAGTGCCACACATTTTAAAATTTAGAATACTTTTCTGAAACTGAAAGCTAGAAGCTAGCTGGTCTGTGTGAGAGAAACTTATACCTGCTGTTTCCAGTTGCAGATTGGTACTGGAACATTTTTGGACACAGTCAACTAGAAGTGCCTCCATCACTTCACTAGAAGTGCCTCCTCCTTGTGTGCTGATGTCTAATCTAAATTTACTTTAGATTTTAAGTTTGGGATTGATCTTTGGGTTAATTGGGCTTGTGCATGAGACTTCCCTCATGGGTTGTGTCTAGCAAATGACCCAACCTTAAAGAAGATTAAGATAGCTGTTTTCGCGACTCATTTCTGTACGAGACCTGGAAAGATGTATGGTGTAAAGTGTGGCAGTAGCAGCAGCCATTAGCAAAATCCTGGTTGCCTCTTTTTTCCTTGGCTTTTGAAATAAGTCAATAAGCTTATTCTGCTGTCTTACTACTATTCCCAGAGAAACAATGTTTTCTTAGCAATGCAGAACTGCTGTTTGAGAGCTGGGGAAAGGTTTTTCCCACTCCATTGCAAGTGCAACCTTTGCGTCGTTGCTGAGTTATGTGGGTAATGGCTATGCTATTATGACAGACATCTACAGGATAGTGCCCAAGAGTCACAATGTGGAGCAAGTCAAGCCTTTGATGTATAGGATATCTTTTAGGAATATTTATTTCCTTTGAGAATAAGTTTAAGAAAATACAATTTGAGAGATGTTCTGAGTGCTTACAATTCAAACTATCAAACCCACCTCAAACCATGTAGTGTTGCTGCTGCCAGCTAGTGCTAGCACACATGCAAAGCACTGCAGAAACAAGCAGGGATTTTTTTTTCCTTCTGGAGAGATCTTACAAGTCAATAAAGTACAGTAATCATGTAATGTTGTATGTCAGTCTTTCATGATGCTCCAAAGAGACTAGTGGAGAAACTTGCTACAAGTTAGAATGATTAAAAACAAAAAGAAAACCAAAATCTTAGTTTGCTCTCATTCATCTACAGCAGTGGTTCTTACACATTTAGCAATGGTACCCACTTTTTAGAATGAGAATCTGTCAGGACTCACCGGAAGTGACGTCATCAAGCAGGAAAATTTTTAACAATCCTAGGTTGTAATCCTACCCACATTTACCCAGGAGTAAGTCCCATTGACTATAGTTCCATTGTTAAAAGAATATACATAGTAGCTTGTTAATAGAGGTCTATAACATTTCCCCAAATGCAGTCACATACCATGGTAGCATCAAGTCTAATATATTAAAAATAAAATATTGAAATGAATGGGGCCCACCTGAAATTGTCTCGCAACCCGCCCCATGTGTCCCGACCCACAGTTTGAGAAACACTGATCTACAGGCTCCTCCCTGAGCAACTGAGTACTCTGTGGGGAAAGAGAGCTCCCCACTCTGTTTGCATCTGAAGCATTGGCTTTGGAAAAATGGCAAGTTAGAGAGAGATCATTACTTCCATTAAAGGTGTGTATCTTTTCAGCAGGCTCTGCAATCCAAAGGACATTTGGGGCAGCTTTGGCACCTCCAATCAATCTGGTTCAAAGCAAAGACTGGCAGCTGTCGGCTGCCCATCCCCAAGCAGGAAGCAGGCGACATGAGCATGGATAAAACAGGTACAAAAATGTACAAAACCTGCATCCATCTCAGTAGACCTTTAATACCGTCAGAAAGCCATTGTGCTGCTGTGATTGGAGAATTGCATTTTGATTAGGGAAATCCAGGTTCATATTCCCTCAGCCGTGAGGCTCATTGCATTCCTTTGGGCAAAGCAGCAGTTTTCAGTCAAACGTACCTGACCAGGTTGCTTTGATAATAAAATGGGTATAACCACCAGGTATGCCACCCTGGACCCCCAAGAGAATGACCCCAAAGTGATAAATGATTATATTTATTTGACTGGTTGATATTCCACTTTTTTTTACCAGAAGTCCCAAAGTGAATCACAGTGTTCATGAAATGCAACAGTTCCATTTATAAAACAATGAAATAAGTTGGTCTGTGATGAGATTTATTGAATGGAATGGGAGCCTGGGTTGAAAACAGAAGTGCAAAATACTGAACTTGAAAACTTAAGACAGAAGAACAATAAAGAAAAAACCTCCCATATATATGGAGAATGTTTTGTTCTTCTGACCTTGATGAAGGTCAGCAGTAGAAGAGGCAGTTCCAAACTGATACAGGCATGTGATGGTGACAATAATTCATTTCCCTGCTTTTATCCAATCCTATTGGCAGTTCAGCAGGCTTGCTCTGTGGTTTATTATTACAAAGGGTGTAGATTCAACCACTTGACACAATCTGTTCTGCAAAACCTTGTGTAGTAGGGCATGGTGATCGCCTGTTCCCAACTTTTGGTTTCTGTTTGTATGATCTTTTAACCTAATGAGAGACAGACTTGTCTGTCAGTTACTATTAGTTTCATCATGCTAGTGTCTTCATCTTCCCTGAGTAAGGAACTTTTTTAAAGTATGCCAGGTTGGGGTTGGAAATGTCTCTGAATGTTGCATGAAAAAAAAATGTGCATGTGGGATCCGTAGAGAGACAAACAGCTGGAGATTGCAAGGCAGAAAGACCTGGGTCTGTCTTTGCTGTGAAAATTGATCTAGGGGTCCTGTGGCAGACCTGCTTAGTGGGAAAAGAGGTGAAGCTGGTTGGTTTGTGAATGGGAAGTGAAACTGGGCAGACTAAGGATCAGACTAGATGCAGCCTTAAACATTTGCTTTGCCCTTCTGTTTTTGTTTTCCACAACTATTGCCAAAGGATATGGATCAGGACCATGGTTTGTGTGGGGAGGGCGTTTTAACTCTTTGTGCCCATTGTAGCTTTTAGTCCTGGTGCCAGTAGCAAGGGAGGGGGAAGAATTTTGGCAGGATGTATTAAACCACCACCCTCATACAGCAGTCCATATCTGGATGAAGCCCCTCTTGGCTGCTAAAAAAAACAAAACCAGAAGAAAATATTTTTGACCCAGTGCACCATTTCATGAACTAAGCACTGAATGACTTGCAGCCGAATTGAAAAACATGATGTTGAAGGTGCTATGAGGGGATGGGCAGAGTCTCTTTGTAGGGTTGAGCTCTTTCTTTCCCATGTACAAAGCACCATGATAACTGCTATAACTGAGCGCACTGAGTGCAAGTGCGTTGGCTTGGTCATGTTGTGAGAATGGATGATGGCCGGATCCCAAAGGATCTCCTCTATGGAGAACTCGTGCAAGGAAAGCGCCCTACAGGTAGACCACAGCTGCGATACAAGGACATCTGCAAAAGGGATCTGAAGGCCTTAGGGATGGACCTCAACAAGTGGGAAACCCTGGCCACTGAGCGGCCCGCTTGGAGGCAGGCTGTGCAGCATGGCCTTTCCCAGTTTGAAGAGACACTTTGCCAACAGTCTGAGGCAAAGAGGCAAAGAAGGAAGGCCCATAGCCAGGGAGACAGACCAGGGACAGACTGTACTTGCTCCCAGTGTGGAAGGGATTGTCACTCCCGGATTGGCCTTTTCAGCCACACTAGACGCTGTGCCAGAACCACCTTTCAGAGCGCGATACCATAGTCTTTCGAGACTGAAGGTTGCCAATACAATACAATGTGTGTATGTAAAGCAGCCCTGACCTGCTTACTACTTTTGAATGTATTTCTTTATATAATGCCATCAAAGTGCTTGATCCTTTGCAATGAAAGAGAAGGCAGGCACCTGTCCCAAGGCATGAGAAGACAGATGGAGTAGGATATGCAGAGATACATTTTCATAAATTTTAAAGCCATGGAGAGAAATTTCCCTTCCCTCTTACGATGCATGAGAACTGAGATGGGAAAAATAGAAATACTGTATATGCAATTCTTATTAAATCTAAACCGTATCATGTTAAGGACATAAAGACTGCCCTGTGCAACCTTTAAGGTTGTACCATTTCTTATATTTTGAAACATAAAAGTATGAATGCCTTTGTTTTATTCAGATACTAACTACAATAATTCCTAAGTACCTGAATATAACTTTGTGTTTGGTAGTGAAGACAATAGGAAAATAATCAAAAGTTGAAAATTAAAACCATCATCTTAGAAATAGGGACTTTGTTCAGACATTACAATAAAGGCATAACATCATGGTTTGTTGGACTGGGAACAAATGGTGTGCCTGTTTGTTCTCTCCTTCCCTCCCTCTCATGCCTTAAGTCTCATACTCATAGTTTTTGAGAGAGCTCATTAAATAAGCCTTTCTATGATGTAATTATGGAGTAGAAATAGATTTGCTTATTAGTATATCTCGATACCGAGCTAAACAAACGCATCGGTAAAGCAGCTACCACGTTTTCCAGACTCACAAAGAGAGTCTGGTCCAACAAGAAGCTGACGGAACATACCAAGATCCAGGTCTACAGAGCTTGCGTCCTGAGTACACTTCTGTACTGCAGCGAGTCATGGACTCTTCACTCACAACAGGAGAGGAAACTGAATGCTTTCCACATGCGCTGCCTCCGACGTATTCTCGGCATCACCTGGCAGGACAAAGTTCCAAACAACACAGTCCTGGAACGTGCTGGAATCCCTAGCATGTATGCACTACTGAAACAGAGACGCCTGTGTTGGCTCGGTCATGTCGTGAGAATGGATGATGGCCGGATCCCAAAGGATCTCCTCTATGGAGAACTCATGCAAGGAAAGCGCCCTACAGGTAGACCACAGCTGCAATACAAGGACATCTGCAAGAGGGATCTGAAGGCCTTAGGAGTGGACCTCAACAAGTGGGAAACCCTGGCCTCTGAGCGGCCCGCTTGGAGGCAGGCTGTGCAACATGGCCTTTCCCAGTTTGAAGAGACACTTGGCCAACAGTCTGAGGCTAAGAGGCAAAGAAGGAAGGCCCATAGCCAGGGAGACAGACCAGGAACAGACTGCACTTGCTCCCAGTGTGGAAGGGATTGTCACTCCCGAATCGGCCTTTTCAGCCACACTAGACGCTGTTCCAGAACCACCTTTCAGAGCGCGATACCATAGTCTTTCGAGACTGAAGGTTGCCAACTAACTATTAGTATATCCTAATTATACATGCACTGTAATGCTATGCACATTTAATTTGGAGTGAGCCCCTTTGAACTCAATGGAATCTGCTTTAGATTTAGAATATAGGATCAGGCTATAGGCATCATGGTAACTGCAGACAAAACTATTCTGAATTCTTATTTTTTAAATATTTGTTCCATCCAGTAAATAGTATATCCTTGTTAAAGTAGCATAGCAAGCTGTTTCTCTAATCAGTGTCTGGAAGACCCAGAGTTTCTGGTTCTGAACTTTTCATTTTGAGTTTTGTGGACTTCATGAAGTGGAAGGTTAGAATGAATTAAAAGAAGCTTCTCACTCATTCACACATTAATTTGTTCCTTTACCGCACATGTGCTTTTTCGTACCAGTTTTTTGCAGCATGGCAGATGAGAGTAGGAGACCAGTGAAAAGCAAGAGGAATTGTCTGGCTGCTGTGTTGTACAAAGCTGTGTTGTACAAAGGCCTTGCCATAAGATCAAGAGGCCCAACATTTGATGGTCCTCCTACAGGTGTAGCTTGTTTAGTGATCCAGACAAAAGTGGGAGCAGTGCTGTCCAGCATTAAAATACTGAATCTTGACTCTGTGGAGTTTTACAGTAGTGTAATTGACTGTAATGATAAGAAGAAAATATTTTTTTAAAGTATTTCACTCATCATTGTGAAAGAGAAAAAATATTGTGTGCAAGTCTCAAATACAGTTTTCCCAGCCCAGAGGTAGGGGGTAAGTGGCACGTGCAAGAGAGAGTAACGAAATTCCCTCCTGCCCCCCATGTTTCTGTATGGCTTTTCCCCCAAGCTTTCACATCTCAGATTGTGCAGAGCTGGTACAAAACTATCCCACAGTGTATGTTGAAACTGAATGCAACGTTTTATAGTGCAGTAGGCAGCTGCTTTTGTCTTCAGACGCACACAAGTGCAAAAAGCAAAGTACATTCCATGTGAAGTGTGGAATGGAAACCTGAGCTCTTGGCAGGGACAGCAATTCCCTCTTGGCTGGTGGCCTGTCTAGCCTTTGTGAGGGTAGAAAACATTTTGGAAGTGTGTCTTTTTGCTGGAGGAATTTGTATTCCATCCCAGAGAGAGTGAACTTGGTTTCTTCTCTCAATTTGCTGTCCCTCTCTTGCTCCCTCCCGTGTGCTGTTGATGCTGTGCTTGTGACTCTTTTCTCCAAAAGTCTGAGCAGAAACCACACCAGAAGAGTTATAGTTTAGGTCTTGTGGCTTCCTCCTCCAGTTTCAAAACCTAATTACCCAAGCTTGTCCGGACACATTTGCGTGAAGTGGCGCTCCCTGATTTCGACTGTTTTAGAGGCTGCAGTGTGTCTTGTTTCTGCCCTTCGTGGGGCCTCACAGCAGAGTGATTCAGTGACAGTGAGAGGAAGAGAGAGAACAAACAGGAGGAAAGAGGCTGTTTAAACCAAGATGGAAACAAAATGACTGCTAAGAAAGATGGAAAACATCCAAGGAAAACATCCAAGGAAAACTCACCAAACATAGTGAGGTGGAGCAGGGAATAAAGCAGTAAGTAAATGATGGAGGGAGACAACAGTGCCCTTTCTTTGCCACAGCAGGTCAAGCAGAACTGGAAAGTATCTTGAGAAGTCTTATGTGCTCCTGGCGGGTTTCTCCAGATCAGATTGGCAGTGACTTTGGCAGCCTCTTGCCTTTTTTCTGATGCTGGTGTCCTCATTTTGGGAGCCAGCCGGTTTTGCCAATAGCAAATCCATTGCAGTTCTTCAGTCTGTTGCTATTTCTATAACTTTTGGTTGACTGCTGAGATGAATCGGGCACAGAGCAAAGATGAAGGACTACCAAAACTTACCAAAGTTTTAACTGCCACCGTGGCAGATACTTTCAAGTCACCTGTGACCACCTCTTCAAAGCCTCTTATAAAATAACACCTTATTAAGGAGTGGTTCAGAACTCTTATAGCACAATCCTGTGCATGTCTATTCAGAAGTAAGTTCCACTAAGTCCAAAGCACCTACTCCCAGCTAAGCAGGTATAGAATTGTGGCCTTAGTGGGTGGGCAGTTGGGAAAAATGCAAGACAAAGAATTCAAATTTTTTTTAAGATTTATTTTTTAAAATGAATTGGTTCAAGGAAAGCAGAGTTACATTATGCTTACAACTAAAAAGGAAGGAAAAGTTCAAAAGCTAATGGCAAAACATAAAAACCAAAATTGTTGCATTACTACTTGGCCCATGATATTGTCTGCCTGAAAGTGCTCATGTACTTGACTGCAGAAAAATTCATTCTTGGTTCACCTCATTTCTAAAAATGGAAAGCACCACATGCCGCTCTTAGAACAAAATGGTGTGAAAGTGGCAGGAAAATCAGCTCACCTTGAAAAGGAGCACACGCCTCCTTTGGCTCTCTACGCCCACGAAGACACTCTTCCAAGACAAAGGGAAGCTTTCCTGTTTGCACCTTTTTGCAGACTTGCAAGTTCCTTAATGATGGGTAGGGCAGATTTATCTAATCAAAGTGAGAATTGACAAATTGTCCCTGAGCAGGCAGGAAGAATATTAAACTTTCAATCATAGAAGGGCATGCATCTATAGAGGTTGCCTCCCCTTATGCTACCTGACCTCTTCTGTGGATGACGCCTGAGAATCTGCATCTAACTCTACCAGAGACAACTTTCCTCCATAGGAACTCAGATTTGCACTTGTGTGCCACACCTCTCTCACCTTTCACAAAGTAGCTATTGAAGAGAAGGTTTTATTTCAGATTGCCTCCAGAATATTGTGTGTGTGCATGTGTATAAGAGTGTGCACATATAATTCTTTAACATCATAAAGAAAATCATGGGTTCTGTGTGTTCTTCTTTCTTGCCTGTGGTGACAGGGATGCAACTTGCAGTGGGTGAAGAGCTCCTCCACCTGGGGCACAGAGGCAGCGTGGTATTTATAAACTCTCCATGCTTGTGTGGTCATCATGTGCATCCCACTGGCCAACCTCCTTCTGGAGGTTTGCTACAAGGAAGTGGTGATGTGGCATTTCTGTGTCTTCTCTGCTATTTTTCCATCTTCTAGATACGCACTTGTCGTCGCTGTGCTGAGGAAGCTGTTTCTCTGCGCTGTCCCTTACAATTAGAGGTTACTGTTCCTACTGCAACTGAATAAGGCTTTTAAAAAAACGTTCAATAGTCCAGTCTCCTTTCCAACAAACTATAGTCCTAGACAAAAATTGCGTGCAATCATGCAGGTTCATTAGAAAAAAATCCAAAAGCAACAGTAGTGTATCTATGTATAATTTTCACATAAACCGTATACAAATTACCCCCAAAGATATACAACAGAGAAAATATCTTGCAAGGACAAATGTGTAAGTTGAAATGGGTACCCGTATGTTCCGCATATGGGATCCTCAGATTTTCTGAAACGTTTCTACGACTTGTCAACTAACACATTCAGTTAACCTGGCCATTATTAGCTGGTTTCAGGATTTGAAGAAGCATTCCCGTCATGGCCCACTCTATCCTTGACTCAGGGCCCAATCCTGTCCAACTTTCCAGTGCTGGTGCGGCCACAGTGCAATCCCGAGAAAAGGGAACAAATATTTCCTTAGCTAGAGGAGGCCTCCATGATTGTCCCCCTACTGCAGAATGCAGTGCATGCCCTGTTGGCATGGCTGCACCAGCGCTGCAAAATTGGATAGGATTTGGCCCTCAAGCAGCTTTGGTGTGGATTGCCTGCTCCCATCTGCCCTCCCATCTTTGGTGCTCATACTTCAATTCCCTGGATTTGGGAAGGTGGAGGAACAGTTGCTAGCAGGCTGCCAGGGAAGGGGGTAACACCTGCATAGGTGTGCCACCTTGAGCAGCAGGAGATCTCAGGCCAACCCTGACTCTCTAATGTCAGCAGGTTGGTATGGTGCAGGTATTTAGCAATTGTTATCTGTGCTGTGGGAAAAATTCCAAACCAATAAGTAATGGTCTGGGGAAATCATTCCTTCAAACTGTCCAGTGGGTGGTGATATAATGTATTATTAAACACAAATTTTTAAAAATTGCAAAACATGGAGTGAGCTTCATATGAACTGTCTTTAGACCAGGAGTTGAATAAAAGAAAAGGGGGATAGAACAAGATGTTCGAGAGTGTGGTGTTGAAGTCCCAAAGTCTAAAGCTTTGAACAGTCTTAAAATGGGTGGTGGAGGGGCTTGGGCAGACTGGTGCATCCGCCCATCAATCACCACAGGTAATTCCCATGTTCATTAGGTTAGGCCATGATAGCTACAAAACAGATTACAGATTGCTTCAAATATTACTGGGACAGAATGGAAATGACAGTTTTTCCTTTGGTGATGTAAATGCCAGCAGTGATTTGGGTCCGTCTCTGGCTGCAACCTGGTTTTGCCTTGATTCCAGAATTGCCTCCACCTCTGCAGCCTGGTTTTGCCTTGATTCTGGGATTGCAGTATTGCCTTCCTTGGACCACCAGGCTTACTCTGGCTGTTGCAGGTCTGTTACTCTGACAAGATGTAGCTGGAGGTTCATGCACCATCTCCCTACATCACTGATAGACAGTTGCTAATCTGTCCTGGGCTGGCACTTAGCTGGTGCTTTCCATCTTGCATCAGCCCTTCAGAGGATTCTGCTTTGTAGTCTGTGCTGTTCTCGGCCCTGTAGTGCTTCCACTTCATCACATGCTGGTCTCCCCCTCATCTCATCTGCAGACACACCTCCTGGTGTCTTGTCTGCTTGCTCTGAATTATCTGTCTTATTGCAGGGAGGAGATTCTTCAGCGGGAAACAGCCCAGCATGTCAGGGGCACATCAACTTCCTATGGTTCAGAAGATGGTGGAGTCCCTGGCCCAGATGCAAGAGGAAAAGTTGCAGCTGCAGCAACAGTTGCTTGCACTGCAGGAAAAACTTTCTGTGCAGGAGAACAGCCAACTTGCTCAGACAGTGCAGCTGCAGAACCAGGTATGTTGTTGTGGAGTCTCCTAATGAGTATGCCTTTGCTCACTATTTTCTGGGAAAAACTTGTGGAATAAGTTGTGGCCAAAATTAAGGTGGGGACAAAGCTGGGGGTGGAATGTTGGATGAGGTATGTTTTTAATAAAAATGTCAAGACTGTAATGCTTACCAGAACAGTGCAGAGTGGTCATGTTGTTATGGTTGGTGAGGGCTCCCATCCCCCTGAGTGTTCTTATAAGTTTGTCCAGGGCTGTCCTCACCTCCAGCTCCTGTGGACCGTCCTGTGGAGCCCCTGATGGCTGGTAGTCTTCTGCGGCCTGACCAGGCTTGTCGCCAGGTGTCCCAGCCACAGTGACCCCACCCCTTCCCCAAAGTGGCAACACAGCTACTGCTGAGCAAGTTGGAGCTGTCTTGGGCGAATTAAGCAATTGCTGCCCAACACAGCATCCACTTCCAGGGTTGCTGCAAGGTGCCTGGGTTGCAGATGGTCCTACTCCTTCCAGATAATGAGCCAATGGCATGACTTCAGGATCAGGGCCTATAAAAGGAGCAGCATTTGCACAGGGGCAAGGGCAGGAAGGGGTGGGGTATAGACCAGAGGTGCCTGCATATAAAGGTTTTCCAGCAGCTAATGGGGAAGGTAGGTGACCACCCTGTGAGGGTGACTGCCTGTGATCCCTGGGAGGAAAAGGCAGGCAGGAGGAAGCTGGGTGGTTTAACCCCCGCACCTGGCTATGTCTCAGACTGTCTGGGCTTCTCTTTTCACTCCTGAGAGAGGCCCTTTGTCCTGGACACCTCTCCCTTGCTGCCAGCGGCATCCTCAGCCAAGTGACCAGCATTAACGGCTCTGGCTGCCCAGACTGGACAAAGTTATTGGGTGTGAGACATTTTTGCTAAGGGTTGGAAATAATTTTTTGGATTCATTTAGCTTAAGGGTTGCTCCAACTTGAAGAGGAAAAAGGATTGGGGCTGAAAACTCAAGGAAAACTATGTGTTCAGGCAGGCCAAGTCATAAGAAAGCACAAGGTGTGAGACCATAGAATGTCTTTACTGCTTGCATTTACTTTACTTAAGTTGTGGAAGTTACTGCTTTACTTAACTTGTGGAAGTTAAACAAATTTCCATGCTCCATTTATGCATCAGTGAATTTGTAATTACCTTAACTCTATTTTAAATTGGAGGATGATCTATGTCTAGAATATAGCTTCTTGGAACTAGTAATATTCCCTCATGCATCTCTCCATTTGTCTGTCAGTCTGGCAATTATGTCTCTTTAAATTTATATGTTTGTCAGACAGAAAGTCTGAAGGACCAGCTCCTGGAACAAGCCCAGGAAATGAGCAGGCTTCATTCTGCATTGGTGAGTTACATATCCTCCTTTGCATTGCTCGACTCATATAAACACCTTGCTTAAGAGATGCTTCTCAGTAGTTTATAATTGAGAAGGCTGACAAGATGGAATGAAAATAAGGTGCTAGCCAACTTCATTTACTTTTAGGCTGTAGCCATAGGCAGAGGAAATGCATCCTGTTGAACTTGGTCGTCCTTCTGAGGAGTCGTGCCTTGAATCAGTGTACAAAATACCTTCCTCTAGTTCTGCTAGAATTTTTTTTTCCTTTAGAGACTTCAGTAAAACTCTGTTTAGGTAAATTATCAGGTTTCAATTTCTTTATCCTAACAGGGTTGGTGTTGATGTTGCTGACCACAATTCTTCTGAATTGGCATTTTTCAAACCTGGAACTTGCTGTTGCATGTTGATGCAGCAGCACCCTAAAGGTGGCAGAGTACTACTCTACATTCCTTGTAAATACATCATGGAGTGTTTAAGGAATTAGGGCCCCTGTCCTATCAACTTTCCAGCGCCAATGCAGCTGTGCCAGTGGGGTGTGTGCTGCATCCTACGGGCAGTCACGGGGGCCTCCTCAAGATGAAGGAACATTTGTTCCCTTAACTCAAGACTGCGGTGCTAGAAAATTGCATAGGATTGGGCCTTGGGTTAAAGTTTGTGTGATGACTACAATCCACATTGGCCTTCATTTTTTTCCAAGGCTAAAAAACCAATTATCAGCAGCCTGTCTGTTTGGTATATATGTGTATTTAATTTCCTTGTATGCAAAGATTTACTCCAAATAATAAAGCTACAGTCACACTGACTATTGAAGTGCCCTTACTGAGACCAATAATCACTTTGGGGAGAGAGTATTTAGACTGAGGAAATGGCACAGAGAGGGGGGCAGTGATAACCCACTCTTCCAGTACTACTGCATCAATAAAACATTGAGCTGTGTTCATCCGCTTTAAAGGTTAAAAATAAAAAGGTTAGCAGCCCTAATCACAGATCACTGTGTCATATTTGATTGGACTTGAAGACACAACACTTGGAGGAGATCTTGCAATCATTTTGGGATAGTGAGATAATAACTTCTGCTGCTGTCTGGACCTGCTGCTTTCTGGGTACATCAAAAAGCTCAAGACCTGGTCAGTCTCAAGTAGCTGGAGACCTACAGAATAACACTTATTGGCTATTTCCAGGTAGATGTGGTGCTAAATGAGAATTCCTTGGAAGTACTTAAAATATTTTATTTCATAGTAAAAAATCTGAAATCGCCGTTTGAGTTTATAGCTCCTAATAAGTAAAGGTTTCCCAACAAGAAGTTGTGTCTAAATAAGATATTTCCATATGCATTTTTTATTTTTAAATATATTTGATCTGACTTTTCCCTTTTTGTATGAAAGGAGGACAATTAAAAATTTAAAGGAAGTCAATAATTGGTTTAAACAAAACAAGATTAGAAACAGGATAGAGAGGAAAAGAAAATTGGCAGAATGGCAATAGAGCTACCCCAAAAGACATTCTCAATATTCATTGCTGGGTTGCTACAAGCAAAGGGACAAGCACTTGTCAAAGCAAAGTGGTGCTAACTTCATAAAAGGAAGTTATACATGAAGAATGATGGTACTCACAGATTATGTGGTTTAAGGCACAAAATAGCAAAAAAGAACAAAACATGGAAAAATAGAATTACAAACGTATACATGAGCCAGACTTTTACCATCTGATACAAAACAGGTTTAGCAACAGTGACAAGGTGTAGCAAAGCCATCCATTTTATAGGGCAAGAGCAGAAAATGGCCCCAGTTTATGTGCAACAATTCCAAACAAACAAAAATCAAGGTGAAGGTCTCAATTCTGTGAAGAAGTAATACTACTATAAGTAAAGTGTACAATGGAGAACGTACCATAGTTTTGATTCTGTTATTTCAGTCCCTGAGAGACCAAGATACATGATGTGTGAATCCAGAGTATATACCTTGAAATAAGACCACATTTGGATAAATGCAACTGTATTTATGGTCAAAAACCCGTTCTGAAGGAGAGAAAAGTAAACCTTGCTGGAACACAGTAGAGTTTTGCTAGGGGATTGTCAGTGTTCTTACTCCTGGCCCTGTTTTTCTGCTTTGAGATTACATGTAATTTGATTCCTTAGCTGATATTTCTTATTCCTAGTGGAGTACTTGATCCTTAGTAAGTACTGAGGACAGCAACTACAATGTTTACATGGGAGATGGCCAGAGTTGCTGATGACAAATTGTACACTGGTCTTTTTGACAGATGTTCAGCTATCTTTTCTTGTACTTGCCTTTCATTCTTGATTCCTTTGAAG
This sequence comes from Tiliqua scincoides, assembly GCF_035046505.1. Taxonomy (NCBI): domain Eukaryota; kingdom Metazoa; phylum Chordata; class Lepidosauria; order Squamata; family Scincidae; genus Tiliqua; species Tiliqua scincoides. The sequence goes on from NC_089829.1 coordinate 17,947,205, forward strand.
CCAGCCAGTCTACTTTTCTGCTACAGTATTGTGCTTTAAAATCTGGGTTGATAGAATTTACCTTGGATGAACCAAGGGACTCATCTATGAGTCCGCTTCCTATGGGGGATTGAACACCTGCAGTGGTGACAGAGATAGGTAATTTTTTTGGTAAGGTTTTGTGTCCTCTTCAGGAAGCTGAAAGAGTCAAGTCGGGAGATTGGTAAGAAACTTCTGCTAGCCCCACATTCCCATGACAGACTCCATTTGTTAATTCTTCCCTGGGGTCCAGTAGGCTACCCAAGGGTGACATATAAAATTGTCCATGATGTGTATGTTCCCCTAAAGCTCCTCCTACCTTCTGTGCCCTCCTCAGGGTGGCACAGACCTGGAGAAGCACCGGGATCTCTTGGTTGCAGAAAATATGCGCCTGAAACAAGAGATGAAGGAGTGTGAGGCACACCTGCAGGAGCTGAAGAAGCGGTCTGTGAAATGTGTGAACTGTGAGCACAGCCAGGTAAACGGCGGCTGTTTTTTGCTGGGATGCCTGGAGGTTGCCCAGTCACAGCTGTATTTCTGATGTAATGTAATCTTCCTTCCCTCTTTGCTACTCAGGAGAATGTGAAGCTGCAGGAGAAGCTGGCACAGCTAAGGCAAGAAGCAGAAGAAGTGAAGGGGCGTTTGTCTGAGTTGGATCTTGAAGTGGAGCAGAAGACCAATCGCCTGGCTGAGGTGGAACTACGGCTGAAAGACTCTTTAGCAGAGAAGGCGGAGGAAGAGGAGCGACTCAGCCGGAGACTCCGGGATAGTCAGGAGACAATTGCCAACCTTAAAGCCCAACCTCAACAGATCAAGGTGAGGTGGACCCTGGAACAATTTGCAAGGGATTTGTGCTCCATGATTTCTTGAAGTTGCTTAGAGCAATGGTTCGCACACATTTAGCATCAGTACTCACTTTTTAGGATGAGAATCTGTCAGGATCCACTGGACATGTCATGACATAAGAACATAAGAACAGCCCCACTGGATCAGGCCATAAGACCATCTAGTCCAGCTTCCTGTATCTCACAGCGGCCCACCAAATGCCCCAGAGAGCACACCAGATAACAAGAGACCTGCATCCTGGAGCCCTCCCTTGCATCTGGCATAGCCCATTTCTAAAATCAGGAGGTTGCACATACACATCATGGCTTGTAATGGATTTTTCCCGTAATTGATTTTTCCTCCAGAAACTTGTCCAATCCCCTTTTAAAGGCATCCAGGCCAGATGCCGTCACCACATCCTGTGGCAAGGAGTTCCACAGACTGACCACGCGCTGAGTAAAGAAATATTTTCTTTTGTCTGTCCTAACCCTCCCAACACTCAATTTTAGTGGATGTCTCCTGGTTCTGGTGTTATGTGAGAGTGTAAAGAGCATCTTTCTATCCACTCTGTCCTTCCCATGCATAATTTTGTATGTCTCAATCATGTCCCCCCTCAGGCGTCTCTTTTCTAGGCTGAAGAGGCCCAAACGCCGTAGCCTTTCCTCATAAGGAAGGTGCCCCAGCTCAGTAATCATCTGAGTTGCTCTCTTTTGCACCTTTTCCATTTCCACTATGTCCTTTTTGAGATGTGGCGACCAGAACTGGACGGAATACTCCAGGTGTGGCCTTACCATCGATTTGTACAACGGCATTATAATATTAATTATATAATTAAACAGCATTATAATATTAATACAATATTAGGTCACAATATGACCGAAAATGACATCATCAAGCTGGAAAATTTTTAACAATCCTAGGCTGCAATCCTACCCATACTTACCCAGGAGTAAGTCCCATTGACAATCATTGTTAAAAGAATATACATAATGGCTTGTTAAAAGTAATGGTCTGTCACATTTCCCCAAATGCAGGCACATACCATGGTAGCATTAAGTCTAATATATTAAAAATAAAATATTGAAATGAATGGGACCCACCTGAAATTGGCTTGCAACCCACCTAGTGGGTCCCAACCCACATTTTGAGAGACAATGGCTTAGAGGGTGTGACTGATGTGCTTTGAGTCTCTGTCATTTTCTCAAGCTGTCTCTGTCATTTTCACAAGCTGACTTAAGGAGGTCAAGCTGGAATTGACTGATTTGTTTATTTTAAAATATTTATATCTCAGTTCCCTTTTCCACCTAGTGGCTTATGGTATATTTTTTCTGCGTATTAGTAGAATACAAAATTTTTAAAAGGAGGGAAGGGGATGTTGCTCTGACTTCTCCTCATCCTCAGAAAGCAGTTGGTGTTTCTCTGTGAGGTCAGAGGAACGCAGTTCAGCTTGAAAATACACCCACGGGTGGTGGTGAGAGTTGTGCATCTTCTCCTTGCTGGCTTTTCCTTCTACTCTGATTAGCTAATACAGTGTTTTTGCTCTTGGATTCCTGGCAGTGGTGGTGTCAGAAGAAATGTACGTGTGTCTGGGAGTGGGGTGGTAAGAAGAGGCAAAACACATTTCTGGGGGTTGAACTTGGCCCCTTATGTTAGATTTCTGAAATAAAAACACATTTCTCATTACCATAGCAGTGCGGGAATGCTTGTCTGGAGATGATTCCCCCCTCTCCCCAGTTGCCAGCTGTTAACTTCTGTAAGTTTTCCTTGCTTTTTCTCCTAGTATGTTATCAGAACTGTGGAAGTGGAGTCCTCCAAGACCAAGCAGGCCCTCTGCGAAACCCAGTCTCGGAACCAGTATTTGCAAGAGCAAGTTGGGATGCAGAGGCAGGTGCTGAAAGAGATGGAGCAGCAGCTGCAGAACTCTCAGAAGACAGCAGCCCAGCTCAGGGCACAGGTACGTTCCAGGGCTTGGTGGACCATTTGAGTTTGGAAGCAGTTTACCACTGCTTTGGTCTGTTAGAATGTGTCTTCATCCCATGGGATCTGAAGCCTCTTAGGTTGTAATATTGAGCTTCCTTCTCTTCTTACTTGCAAGAAGGCCTGAAGCAGTTTCTCTTACTTTCCACGGCTGCAGTACTTCTGCCCTCCAGAATTGTCATGTGCCTTCTCCTTGGCTTGAGTAACCTGATGGGTCCAGAAGAGGCCTGCAGTCTTCCTCTGGTCTTTAATTCCTTCTCATCAGTGGCAGATTTCTTCAGGTCATTGGATAGTGGTTGAAGAGAGAAGGAAGGCTGCCCTTTCACTCTGTCAACTTCATTTTGATCTATTTTCTAGGTTATGATGTATGAGTCTGAGCTAGAGAGGGCTCATGAACAGATGCTGGAGGAGATGCAGAGCATGGAAGAAGACAAAAACCGAGCAATTGAAGAAGCCTTCAGTCGAGCACAAGTAGAAATGAAAGCTGTGCATGAGAATCTGGCAGGTGAATATATTTCAGCTGGCAAAATGTCTTGGCAGAACTTGGCTGGGTGTTCACTTAGGGAAACACTGAGCATTCCTTTCCCCAGCTCCTTAAGGAAGGGAAAGGAAAGTTGTGGCAATGCAGTTGCACTTTTGTGGATGGACCTATGGTCTCTTACTATACCTTATTGCTTCTTCGTAGGAGTGCGAACCAATCTTCTTACGCTTCAGCCAGCTCTTCGAACCCTCACGAATGATTACAATAGCCTGAAGAGACAGGTCAGAGAATTCCCTCTTCTACTTCAAGAAGCCCTGCAGAGTGCCAAGTCAGAGGTCAGCCCAGCAGCAAAATGTTTACTTTTGCAAATGCCAGGACAGAAACCATTTGTGGCTACCCCTCTCCTTTCTGTTGTTCAATTCCTTTTTGTCTCCTCAATACAGGAGATGGGTGAGGAGATAACATTGTTCACCTGTGATGGGGGTGGGCAAAATTCTTCATTTATTTGACTGGTGTTTTCCCTTGCATCCTCTCCTAAAGATTGGGCAGGCTGTTGAAGAAGTGAACACCACAAACCAGGAGCTGCTAAGAAAATATCGCAAAGAACTGCAGCTTCGGAAAAAGTGTCACAACGAACTTGTGCGGTTGAAAGGTCTGTATGCTTCTGGTACTTGCTCGGTGACAAGAGATGGGTACCACTAAATTGGGTCCAGTTACCATGAAGCTGACCACCAAGGTGGTTGATTCTGTGGTGCCCAACTTGAGACAACCATAGGACATAAACATCTTTCAATTAACTGGTTCAGATGATTTTGCTGTTGATTCTCTGACAAAGAGTGGATTTGCTCACATTCTGTTTCACAAAAAACAAGGCCATGAGCCACCCCTTGTCCCCAGTGCAGTTTTCAAAAGTGGTACTTTGGGATATGCTATCAGTTAGAAAGTCCTCAGCTTCTTTTGTTTCTTTGCAAAACAGGAGCTGAGAAACTGTTGTCTAAATGATAACTCTTTAATTCCCTGCTAAAGGAAATATCCGTGTTTTTGGCCGTGTCAGGCCCATAACTAAAGAGGATGGTGAAGGACCAGAAGCTGCCAATGCAGTGACTTTTGACGCCGATGATGATGCCATCCTACATCTGATGCACAAAGGGAAACTGGTATCTTTTGAGCTTGACAAAGTTTTTCCTCCTGAAGCAACACAGGAAGATGTAAGTAAAATCAGGATTGTCTACTGCTTTCATCACTTATAGCCAAATTCTGTGCAGTGCTGCCACCTCCAGAACTATTGTTCCAGCAGCAGTACATGCTTTATGGCATTGTAAATTCCAATATGGAAGCATGCATAGCCATGCATTTCTGGGCTACTAATGCAGACAGCAGGGAAGCTCCTCTGACTTGTACCATTGGCAGTCAAGGAGCTTATGGATGGGCAAGGGAAAATGGTTTTCTCTTATCTCTTTCAAGCTTCCCAGATTGGGTTCTCTGCCCCTCCCCCCAATGGCATGTGGTGCAGCCTTTTTTGCCGTGACTACATACTATGGTGGGGAAGAGAGATTGGGCTCTTCTTCGGTTAGCTGGGTGTGGCTTGAAGGAAACTCTCACCTTTAGCAGCAGGCAGAGAAATCCATCCTCATGGCAGCTCTGTACCTTTCTAGTTCATCCTGCACCTAAGAAACTCCTGATCTGTATGCGTTCAACTTGTGCCTAAGAAGCTCCTGATCTGTAGAGGTTAGACCAGCCATTTTCAACCACTGTGCCATGGCACATTGGTGTGCTGTGAATGGTCCTCAGCTGTGCCACAGGAATTTGGGAGGGGGTCGTTTATTAGTAGGACTATTGGGGATGTGAGCCCCCTTTGCCAGCACAGTGTGCCTTGTCAAAGACTGATGGTGTGCCTTGACAATTTTAGTGCCTTGCCAGTGTGCCATGAGATGAAAAAGTTGAAAATCACTGGGTTAAACTGACAGTCTCATGAAGATGTCTAGCAGCAGAGAGAATTGTGCTGATAATCATTGTTGATATTTTACCAAAGTGTTGTTTTCCACAGGTCTTCCGGGAAGTGCAAGCCCTCATCACATCTTGCATTGATGGTTACAATGTCTGCATATTTGCCTATGGGCAGACAGGTGCTGGCAAGACATACACAATGGAGGTGAGCAGATAGAGGTGCACTTTTTTTTCTTTCTGGCCCTTTCATGTTCTGAAGTGATAGACTTCAAAGTTGGGAATAAACAGCCAGGGACCTCCCTTCTCATCTTTACTGGGCTGTCCCATATGAGTGGATCTGCTGCCTGCCCAACTTTCAGATGTCATTTCTCTCTAGCATTAATGTATAGCAGAAGCATCATATCTTTGATCTTCCTCCCCAGGGAATACGTGAAAACCCAGGAATCAACCAGCGGGCTCTGCAGCTTCTCTTCTCAGAAGTGCAAGCAAAAGCATCAGACTGGGACTACAGGATCACTGTCAGCATGGCAGAGATTTACAATGAAGCCCTCAGGTAACAAGCAGTCTCTGCAGGGGCACTCTTGAGTCTGTAGAGTTTGAGGCCTTCTGGAATACTGCTTTGTTGATAAACCCTTGTGCTTACAGCAGCCGCAGGTGTTCAGAGATCCTTACTTAACTTACAAAAGCAGCTGGTGAGGTTCATCTTCATAAAAGCTCCAAGGGTTACAAGGAAATGTACTTGGTGCATGGTCAGGAGCACTGTTGTCTTCAGTCAAATGACAACTTGACTGAAGACAAATGACAGTCATAATATTACTGTCCCAATTCAATTGTTCTGAAAATTAGCTGTGGGGTTGAAACAATCTGGGACAGGCTTAAGCCCTAGCAATTGGAATTCCCTTTATCTCTGCAGGGCTGAATCCCATATGGACTCTTAGCCAGACAGTATAATAATGCCTCATCAGATTTAAAAAATGCTTTTGACTAAAATGAGAGATTTGCTCCATGATTCTCTCCGCTGCCCCCAGGTGGTTGTTCTCGGTCTCCTGTTAGGACAATTGAATGGTGTTTTGTGTCTCAAACTGAGAAGCAGTCTCTTTTCACATTTTGTAACATAAGGGTGATGAGATTACTTCTCTTTTTGGCAAGGAACTGGATGCACTTCTTTCTCTAATCTCTCTGCAAGACCATAACTGTGTTATCAACTTGACTGTGTTATCGTGACTGTGTTATCGTCTTTTGTTTCGTGTATTCTAGCAGTAAAACATTGGGCACCTACAAGACTGTATTAGATCTTTGCATTTCTCCTTTTCTAAGTGAATGCAAGTGTATATCCACCCTTCTGTGTTGTAAGAGTTGTAGAGCAGTGTCTGCCTTACTGGCCTCACTGGGGATCCTTTGCCCTGCCTGCCCCTCTCCTTTCAGAGACTTGCTTGGAAAGGAGCCACAGGAGAAGCTGGACATCAAACTGTGCCCAAACGGAAGTGGGCAGCTCTATGTGCCGGGACTGACTGAATTTCCAGTACATTGTGTAGAAGATATTAATGAGGTTAGCATGTGGGGTGAGTGGGAGGTGGCTTTACTTGTTGATGGCAAACAAATGAAGGTCTGCAGGGGTGCATAGTGGTTGTAGAGGCAATGCCAGCTGCACAACCTCCTGTTGTGCCAACCATGGCCATGTACTGGAGAGGGAGTCCTGCAGGAGAATTAGTTGCTGAATTGGCCTGGCTTGGAAATTGACAGGAACTGAAACTGCTTTTCTGCCTTTCTTCAGGTCTTTGAATTTGGCCACATCAACCGAGCAACTGAATGTACCTACCTGAATGAGCACAGCTCCAGGTCCCATGCGCTCTTAATTGTCACAGTGAGGGGAGTGGATTACAGCACAGGAATAAGAACCACAGGTGGGTGCCTCAAGCAGAGTGGGGATGGAGGGAAATCTATGCAATTGCATCAGCCATGAAATAAACTTAGATTTAGATCATGAGTAAATGGGTGGCTTCTAGCCTAGACAAGGTTTTTGGAGGGTCAGTGAATAGACATGGTAGACAATAACAAGATAGCATTGTAGCAGTGGCCACCAGACACTGGGGACTCTACCAAAGTGTTTTTAATAACAATAATAATAATTTAAAAACCACGTCAGAATAGAACATTAGAACAGAATAGAACAGAATAGAATAGAATAGAAGTCTAGAGAAGCCCTGCTGGGTCAACCCAAGGCCCACCTAATTTCCCACAGTGACCCTCTGGCTGCACTGGGAAGCCCATGAGCAGGAAAAAAGGACTTCCCCTCTCCCACCACTGCTTCCCTGCAGCAGGGCTTCAGAGGCATCAAGCTGCTAGAATGGCTCTGAGGCCAAACCTGGACCTTATTTAAAGCAGTTTGGGAGCTGCTGTGTGCTTCTTTCTTCTCTATAAAAGAGCCTGTGCTGGGGTAGCATCCAGAGTGTTAGTGCTACAGCAATTGGGTGTGTCTCCACTTGAAGTTCTTCTCTCAGGTGCTCCCCCTTCCCTTCTCAGCTTTCCTGTACTGCATGCCATACCACTCCAAGAGGCTCCTGAGCCTTAGCTGCAGCTTGGGGTGGGGTTCAGAGTCTTCAGTAGAGAGGAAGGAGGGGGGAAGGTGGTTTCTTTCGGCTTCTGTGAGTGCTGTGCCCAGATTGTCAGACCAGGTGAGGAGCTTGAACCCTTTTTCCTTGGCCATTGTCCCAATCTGGATCAGGACCCTACAGCTGCTATTTGACCAGGAAGGAAAGCTCCTTTTTGGTCCTGTGCATGATAAGAGTGGGAAGGCTGTTTTCCAGCTCTCATGGCATCATTGGGCCATCATTTGAGGTGGGGAGTCAGGGAAGGCCATTTCCCTCCTCTTTTGGACATGGTGGTAGCGGAGGTCACAGTGTGCATTAGATATGCCTATTATTTGAAAGGAGTCGTCCACTGAAGGTGGCCCTTGGGGAGGGGGTGTATGGATGAACAGTTGCCACACACAGTGTCTTTGAGTATTGTTGCTTGGAAGAGTGCTTGTCATGCTTTGCTCTCACTAAGGGGGTGCAGGGGATAGCAGCTGCACCAGGCTACAGCTGCTGGGGGGGGCAACAATGCTTGCATGTGACTTACATCGGGGCAACAGTCGTCCACTGCCATCGTTGTGTGCCCTGCCAGGTACACTGGACTACGGGGACTACAAAAGTCACCCGCTGCTATGGCCCCACATGCACTCAACTTGCATTCGGCTGCAAGCCCTGTCATCAGCTGATGTAAGTCGTGCATGCGCGGCGATGAGCTAGACTGTTGACCCCCCAGCAACTGGCAGCATACAACAAGCAGTCCAGTTGTGTTGTACCACTTTTTAAAGTGACACGACCGCACCACTTGTTGTGTGCTGCTGGAGGGGGGAGCAACAGTCTAGCCCATCGCTGCACGCACAACTTACATTCAGCTGCTGGCAGGGCCTGCAGCCAAATGTGAATCGCACGAGGTGATAGCAGTGGGTGACTGTCCCCCCCCCCCAGTCCATTGTGCCTGGTGAGGCTGCAGCAGCCTGATGTAAGTCGCATGTGGGCTTTGTTGCCCCCAGTTGCCCCCCCCCCCAGTAGTAAACAGCAAGTGGTCTGGTCGTGCCAGGAAGGCAGTCTCCAAGCCGGAGGAACCAGAACAGTGGTAGCAGGAGAGGAGACTGGAGTCCACCTCAGAGGGAACAGAGGTGGGGAGCAACCTCTTCCTTTGAAGAAGTGACAGCAGCTTATTGTCCTTGCTCCAAGAGTTTGGAGGTGGATAGGGGGGAGCTGGTACTGGAGGGAGGTGGCAAGTAGCTGGAGGGAGGTAGCAGATTTTTTATTTTTGACTTTTTAAAAAAGTGGGTGTGACATAAAAACCCAGAAGCGACACCACTTCTGGGTGTGACATCACTTCCAGGGCATCATTTTAAGCTCTGCACCGGGCAACAGGATAGTTAGCTATGCCACTGGCTCTGGCCATTGCTGTCTTGATCGCAGTGTTGCTGAGGACTAACAGCTAGATTCTAAGCTGCACTGACTCAGAAGTATGTATGCTTAGGACAGCAGCTCAAGTGTGTCCATGACTTCTCTTATCTTCTCTTAGGCAAGTTGAATTTAATAGACCTGGCAGGATCTGAGCGCGTGGGGCGATCCGGGGCAGAGGGGAGCAGACTGCGTGAAGCTCAGTACATCAACAAATCTCTCTCAGCTCTGGGAGATGTGATTTATGCCCTCCGTTCCCGCCAGGGCCATGTGCCCTTCCGCAACTCCAAACTAACTTACCTCCTCCAGGACTCACTCAGTGGTGACAGCAAGACCCTCATGATGGTCCAGGTGGGTGCTGGCCATGAGGGAAATGGAACTCAGGGACTTCCAGGTGACACAAAACAAATTGCAAGATACTTGAGACTCCCAAAGGATGCACTGCACATTTCATTTCTAGATGAGTCAATTCAAACAGGAGTTTGGTTTGAAGCATTTGTTCCCTGTCTGCCTCTGTTTCCTCTGTTACCACCGCTGCTGGCACCTCCTCTTCTAATGGCTGGTGGGGGGAATGCTGGGAGCCCAGTTTTCCCTCTGTGGCCATTATGGTGGGGCATAAGATGTCAAAGGAGATAGGTGAGTGAAGTGGGCAGGGAATGGGATCACACTCCCTATTGCTCAAATTAATGACAATGATGCCTCCAAAATTGCCAGTACTGTACTTTTCTTTTTCAGTTTGCCTTCTTGCCTTAGTTTTCGTTTATATGCGGCTGTTTGCTGTTTTTAGATACTTTTATTATTAATGCTGCTGCTACATTTTATGCTTTTTTTGTTAAATGTATGTTCTTATGATATGTGCTGAATGCTATCTCTTATCTTTTACTGTCCTTAGCATTTTTGCCCTCTATTATATTTTATTTAACTTTGTAAACTGCCCTAGGTACCCCATAATCGGGGGCGGGTATAAATCATTTAAGTAAATAATGATGTCCCTTTAAGAGCTTAGAGGGGAAAAAAGATATTCAGGCAAGACTGTAGCAATTAAAGTGCAGGGAATTTTTACAACTACTTCCTCAAAATGTTGTGGAGTTAAATGCATTGAAAAGTATGAAATTGGTAGCAAGGACCCCTATATTTAATGTCCTTTCCAAACTGGCACGCAGTTCCAAAGGGGAACCTGCCACTGATTCCTGGGAGCTCCACTCGTACCCCAATGCCAATCCGTACTCCTGCCCCCTTTCCTCTTGCTCTGCCTGCCCCTCTGCCAGCTTTCCTGGTGGATCTGGATTGTCTCCAGAATCAACAGTGGTGAACATTGCTATTTTGTCTTCTGATCCCAGGTCTCTCCTGCTGAGAAGAACACAAGTGAGACGCTCTGCTCCCTCAAGTTTGCTGAGAGGGTTCGCTCCGTAGAACTGGGCACTAGCTCTCGAAAGCCAGAATTGGGCTCCTGGAGCAGCCATGAGCACTTAGAGGTAACTGGTCCTCTAGAAGTAACTGGCTGTCTGGGGTGGCTGGTCCTCTCTGGACTTCTTTGGTCTTCACGTTAATCGAAACCAGGTGCAGTGGTGGAATAGTTTTTCTACACAGAAGATGGAAGAGTTAAATACCACACATATTTCTCTTGGGAGAATCACTGAGCAGATAAATCCATGAGGATGTTCGCACTTCAGTTGCCTTGTTCCCCTCTTGCTCTCTGCCATTCATGCCAGTCCCCTCGTGGCATGTTGGAGAGAGGCCTTATTTTGCAATCCTTGGTTCCCTCTTAAGTGCCTTGGATTCCTTGGGAGAGGAGGTTGAATCATTCTATCCTCCTCTCTTTAAGGCAGCTGCAGAGAACCTCTGCTCCTTATGTGCACCCTGGAACCCCCTACTAACCTGTGCTGCCTCTCTCCTCATCAGCCCTTGACCAACTGGTCTCTTAGATCATCCGCTGTGCCCTGTCTCCTAGTTGGCTCAGTGACTGGGGAGGGGCAAGAACAGGAAAACATGCTCCTCATGAGGAAGCCAGAATTGCTCACTGCTTCCTGCTGCTTCTATAGCATCCCTTCAGATAGCTTGGGTTTGTTGTCCTCATCTTAGTCGGGGGGGGGGGGGGCTGTAAGCCGCCGCTGACCTGGACACTCCTCCTAACTGGATCATACTGCAAAGTTGTGGGTTTCCCTGGATTGGGAGACTGAAATGCTAGTTGAGAATGTGCAGCTAATGATGACTTCTGGACATCTCCCAGAGAGGCTTTGCGCAGCTCAAACTGTTGGCAGGGCTGAGGTGGCATCTCTTTGGACACTTCTGCTGCTTTGCTCAGCCAACTCTTCCGTGTTCAACTTGCATTCAGTTGCCTTCCTCTGGCAGCTGCTATTTTTCATTCCTTGTCTCCTGTGGCTATTCTTCCTCTAGGCAGACCCTCCAGTCATAGCACAGCCCTGCATTCGAACACAATCTTCTCCTCGGACAGGGCGATCAAGTTCACTCCGAGCAAGGCTCCAGCCTCCAGGTAAGAGTTGCCGACATTCTGTCTTTGGCAGGTGCTAAATCTGCAGCTCATGAGCACCCTCTTGCTCCTCCAGAGCTGCTGAGTCTCAGCCACAGTACATAGGAAGCTCCCTCATCGTGAGTCAGGCCAGTGGTCCTGCTAACTCAGCATTGTTTGCACAGATTGGCAGCAGCTTTTCAAGGTCTCAGATGGGCCTTTTCCCAGCCATACCTAGAGACGCTGCCAGAACTTGAACCTGAACTCTTCTGCCTGCAGAGCAGGGGCTCAAACACTAAGCCACAGTGCTTTCCTTCTCGGGCTTCATCTGGGATTGGGGTCAAACTCCACACCTGGTGGCTCTAGTAGCTGGGTTTATGAGCATGATGCTCTTTCAGGCCCCTTTTGGAACCCAGATGAAATGTTTGCACTCTTAAATGGTTTGTGCCTTTTGGAGGTCACAAAGGCCCTTGGGATTGCCACTGGCATACAATGGCTTCCAAGCCATACTGCCGAGGGTGGTAGGGTGGAAGATAGGTATGACACAAATGCAAGGTCCCTCCAGACAACTGCCTACTATCACCCTGGTGCTGCCAGCCCAGTGCTGAGGGGAAACTTACCTGTAGGGCAATGTGGTGTGATGACCGAGTGATGCTGCTGTGTCCCACTATGTGTGGCAGAAATAAGGCACACAGCTCATGCACCTGATCTTGCCATGCACCCTTTGGTTACCTACAAAGAAGACAGAGGGTATAGCTGCTGCCACCAGGAAGCCAAAGACCATCCATCTATAAAATGTACATTAGAAATAGAGGAAGATGGAAAATTGCCATTTTTGGATATTTTAATATGTAAAAAGGAAGATGGGATTCAATGTATATTGAAAAAAGACTCATACTGATATTTAAATAATAAATCTAACCACAGTCCATCTCGGAAGAAAGCCTTAATTAAAACTTCATATACAAGAACAGAACGTATATGAGATGATTTAATTTTTACTTAAAGAGAAACGACATCTAAGCCAAGTGTTACAAGCTAACAGGTATAAAGTGGATGACAACAATAATACTTTACATTCAATGAGAAAAAAGGAAATCAAATCATGGAACCAGCTGCCCATGCTATGTTACCAAATCTCCAAGGTGTCACAGTCAGAATTAGCAGAATCCTTAATAAGGTCAATATAAGAACTGTTTTTGTTCCAACTACTGTTAATTTTTTAAGGAGTCCTAAAGAGCCAGTACATCCATGGCTGAACCCTGGTATATATAGTATCCCTTGTGAATGTGGAAAAGTGTATATGGGAACTACAAAAAGATCAGTAGCTACCTGGATTAAAGAACATAAGAGAAATAGAAGGTTAAAGCGGATAAGTCAGCCACTGCAGAGCATGTTGAAAAAACATAATGTGAAGTTTGACCGCACAGTTTTATTGAGAAATTTTGTCACATATGCAACTAGAAGCAATTGAGATATTTAAGCATAAGCATATGAATAAAAAGGAGGAAAGCTTATCTCTGAATTGTATTTGGATACCAATTTTGGAGTGCTCTGGATCAGGTCTGCTACCCAGAAGATAAAGTCTCATGTCCTCAAAGAAATTGATTATCATACTATTTTTTAACATGACTGGATGTTTAAATTTTGAAAGTAAGAATTAACTTCAAGGAATTTGTCACTTTTAAGTGCCTTTTTCAAGTACTTTAGGATGAAGTCCCATGTGTATTGGAAGCCTCTGATTAACTCAAGAACAGATGGTGAGAATATGCAGAAGAACTGTATGCCACTACTAAAGAGGAACAACATCAAATTGAGGAGAAAAAGGAAATGGAATTAGAACCAACCATACTTGATGAGGAGGTTGTGTGGGCAGTGAACCACCTGCTAAATAATAAAGCCCCAGGGGTTGACAATATCCCGGTAGAACTGCTGAGGTCAGTACCATCTGCAATTATTAGAGCCTTATGCCAGAAAATTTGGAAAACCAACATATGGCCACATAACAAAACAATCAGTGTTTATTACATTGCCAAAAAAGGGGGATCCAAGAAATTACGCTAATTACTGTATGACTGCTCTCATTTCTCCTGCTAGTGAGATTATACTAAAAATCATACAACGCCTGGCACCAATCATCAAAAGGGAATTGCCAGATTTCCAAGCTGGCTTCCGTCAGGGTTGTGGCACTTGTGATCATATTGCAAATGTTTGATGGATAATGGAAAAATGTCACATCTCAATATCAAAAGAACATCTACATGTGCTTCATTGATTATAGGAAAGCTTTTGATTGTGTTGACCATGACAAATTATGTAGAGCTCTAGAAGACTTTGGGTGCCACTACACCTGGTGAAGTTGGTGAAATCATTATGTTAATCAGGAAACCACTGTTCGAACTCAATATGGAGATACGGACTGGTTCAAAATCGAGAAAGGTGTGCAACAAGGTTGCATTTTGTCACCTCACTTATTTAACTTGTATGCTGAGGTGATTATTAGAAAGCTGGCATTAAAGAATCTAATATTGGGGTAAAAATTGATGGGAGAAACATCAATAATCTCCGATATGCGGATGATACAACCCTCCTCTCAGAAACCCAAGAAGGCCTCAAGTAGTTAATTATGAAACTCAAAGAAGAAAGCGAGAAGTTCAGGCTCTTCTTGAACATCACAAAGGCCAAACTTATGACAACTGCAAAGAATGGAAATACCAAAATTGTAACTGGTGGAGAGGAACTTGAAGGTGTGGAAGAATTCATCTTTTTAGGGTCAATGATCAATCAAAACGGTGGTTGTAGCCAAGAAATTAAATAGCATATTATGCTGGGTCGCACAGCATAAATGATAAGTGTGATAAGTGTGAATCAAATACGGAAAAGTATGGATGTCAGCTTAACAACCAAGTGTAGATTAATTCTCACTATTATGTTCCCCATAACTATAAATGGCTGTGAAAGTTGGACGATGAAAAACTTGGATAGAAGGAAAATTGATTCTTTTGTGCTATGGCATTGGAGGAGACTCTTGTGTATTCCTTGGACTGCAAAGATAACAGAGAAGTGCTGCGGCGCATAAAACCAGATGTGTCATTGGAAGGAAAAATAGTATGACTTAGCTACTTTGGCCATGTTATGTAGTCAGTATCATTGGAGAAAGATGTGCTTGGAACAGTCAGTGGTAAAAGACAATGGGGACACCAAAGAATGCACTGGTTGGATGTAATCAAAGCAAACACCAGCCAAAATATAAAACAGTTGAAAGAAGCTGCACAAGATCGGAGATCATGGAGAGAGGTAGCTCATGGAGTCGCCAAGGATCGGACATGACTGAATGGATAATTCAATTCAAATTAACTCAATTGAGTCTCATAAGACCTTTGCTGTTAAATAGAGAACAGGAAGTTGATACGCCTTGGAATGGTGGAGTTTTACCTTTGGACACCGCCTTGGAATGGTGGAGTTTTACCTTTGGACGCCCGATAATGTCTACAGTGATTGTAGGACGAAGCGTTTTTAATTCATCAAATAACATTAGTTGTTTTGGAATTTTATGGCTGGTATACTCTGAAATTTCAACCATGGGCAAAAGACTTAAACATTGCCAGGGGGGACCCTTTCTTACCCTACCTTGCATCTGCACGAAGCCCAGTTTCTGAGGTCCATTGGCACAGAATCCAGTTGCTACCAGAGTGACTGGGAAGACACTGATTTCATCAACATCAGCTCTGTAGCACCTAGGTAGTAAGAGCCTTGAGTGATCCATTGGGGAACAATAGCTCTTTGCTCTGAACAGAAGGAAACTGTCTTCTGTCCGAGCAAATAACTTATAAAAATAGTGTTAATTTTTTTAAAAGAAAAAAAAAACAAAAAGAGGGAAGGGAAAAAGTCAGACTATTAGAAGCAAAATGGAAAGAACAATTTCCACTACAGCTAGCTAGACTTAAACCAGCCTGGTGTGAGTCACCTGACTACAGTTCCTCTGTTTACCTCTAGAGGGAGGCAGGCGCACACTCAGCAGTGTCAGAGCTGGAACAGATTGCTGCTGGTTAGCTCCTTAAATAGGATTTTTAGAGCCAAAATTCCATCATTGTGATTGGATGCTTAGTTGCTGAACCCAGTTCAGACCCTTAGTCATGGTACAGTGGACAGTCTTGATCAGTAGTCAGTTGGAAGCAGAGCTTCACAGGATGTCAGCAGTTCCTGCGTGGCTCATAGTATGCACGCATGCACACACACGTGCATGTGCACTTTCCGCTATGAAGAAGGGTTCCCATTCACCAGATGGAAGTAGCTATCCCCAGAAACATTTGTTGCTTTTTTCATTAATGTAGCTCGTCCTCATCCCCATGTCAACTGTTGTATCTACATAAAGTTTGGGGGGGGGGGGGTGATGAAAAACAAACCTCAGTTATTCCATTTTGATTTCAGCCTGGAATTAGGAGATGCTCTGTTTCCAGGTGAGTGGGCAGCTGCAAAGTCACTGGACAGTTAGCCTATTAAAAGGGTGAAGGATTCTGCTTTGGCCAGGTTGAAAGGAAAGAGGGGCATGTGGCTGGCACAACCTCTCCTGCAAGTATTCTTTTTCCCCCTTGGCCAGAACTGGTACTTTGTGGCACTCCCATGACTGCAAAATTTTGGCACGAGGCAAGATCTAGAAACTGCCATTAAATTTTGATATTCTATTTGCAGATTTATTTTAATTTTTGAACTACGTGTTAATCAAACTTCAAGTTACCTTCTGTATATGACTCTGCCTTGGTCCCTCTAGGTCAGTATTGTGTACACTGACTAGCAGCTGCTCTCCAGGAATTTAGGTGGGGGTCTTTTCCCAGCCCTACCTGGAGATGCTACCAGGGATTTACCCTGGCCTTCTAAATGCACACTAAATCCTCTCCAATTGAATTATGGCCACACTCCTGATTTTGGAGCTGCATTTCATTCAACGTTTCCAAACACCTCTAGCATTTTTTTGAGTGACTTTTCTGTGTACTTTGTGTAGGATTACAGGTGGAGCCTATTTATCCATGTTAGTTCTGTTCCGTGACTCGGCGTGCTTAACAAAAAACGCGTTGTGCTAAATGCCATAGAGTTACGCAAATTTGCTGCAGCCTGACACTTCTGGATGGAGAAAACTAAGGCAGCTGTTATCAATCTCCTCCCCTCTGCTTTGTACTCAGCCCTCTTTTTGCCAGCTGTCCTGCTTCTTTCACAGCTGGCATGGTGAGCTTGCTTGGGAAGCCTCAGTGTCTCAGGCAGCCTCCCAACAGCGCTGCAGGTTCTTCTCCCCCTGTTCGCTGCTGCCACTCCTGCAGCACTCTCTGGCCACCATCATGGAAGCTCCACTGCCCCAGAGCATTCTGGGACGTAGTCCGGCTCTCTGCTGACCCTCACCTGTCTCTCTAAGGCTTCCCAAGGCTTGCTTCGGAAGGCTTGCTGGAGCAGGAGAGCCTGCATCATCTGGGGGGGGGGGGAATTGGGCAAACACTCTCTGGGTTTTTTAAAGCAATCCCCTCTGTTGTTACTACACCTGCCCCTGTGTGTGTGTGGGAGAGAGAGAGATAGAGAGCTCCACCTCGCTGCACGTGTTCTGGCTGCAGAGATTTTCTGCCCCCCCCTCCGCCCACTTCAGCCTCTTTGCTGGCTCAGGGGCTCCAGGCATGTGACTGTTCCTTGGCAAGGGGAACCTCTTACAGGGCTACAGGGCTATTCCCTGCCTGGGCAAGGCGGAGCCTTTCTGCAGTGTTTTGGGCTGCCTGGAAACTGAGACTCCAGTGCAGGGCGAAGGAGGCAAAGGTGTGTGTGACTTGCAGTTCCCCTACCCCAGATAAAAAAATCTGTGGATAAATAGACTGCACCTGTACTAGCCTCTCCAGTCTATTTCACCTCAGTTGCTCATATAACTTCCTGCCAGCTCACCATGTTTTGCACAAGGGGAAAAGTTTGCAAAGCATACAATGCTGAGTTGAGAATGAACTTTGCAGACTAAAAATGTTCTTACCTAAATAAATTTGCAAATATTGGTTGGTAAACTGAGCACCAAAACTTGGGGCAGAATATGGGTTTCCTTCACAGACAATTAGAATTTTGCTTCAGATGCAATCCAGAGGTGCTCACACACAGACTGAAATTCCTGCATGCATGTCCAATTGCTGTATATGGGTTTTTGTTTGTTGTTTTGCCTGTATCCCCTTTCTGTGCTTTCAGCCTCAGATTCAGGAGATGTTCCATATTCTGAAACTCTTTCTGTGCAGGAATCACTGATCAAGATTACTATAACTCCCTTTCGTATTTATATAAAACAAATTTTAATTTATCTTGATTGTTTCAAGTGTTGAAAAACAACCATAGTGTTAACATTTTTAAATGGTATAATGTTTGTGTGCTTTAGTTTGAATTTGTATGAGAATGATGTTATGCACAGGCAAAGTTTTATATGGAACAGACCTGCCTGCAGTCACGGGTAATCCATGACGCTTGCAACAAGATGGCCGCTGGCATTGCATTTTGGTGGCACACAGGAAGCAAAGTTCTGTTGGCACAAACACTGCTGGGAATGGAAAAGGACTGTGTTTTCTTTCCCCATTCTTAGTAAAACTCTGTCTCTTTCTCTGTTTTTAGGGAAACTGAGGCCGGTCCCGGTATGATTAGCAGTAGGCATGACGAACAGGCATCTTTCCAAGAAGAAGCTCTCAAAACCAAGGGTGCTTTTGAAAGTCCACCCCCTTTTCCACATCCATGTTAGAGGCTGTTGGGCTGCGGCAAACTCAAGTACAGAATCCCCTTGGTAGCACAGCCACAGCGGGAAGAAGGGTTTTGGCATCTTCTGCCCTCCAAAAAGCAAGGGGTCTCTGTCAGACTACACTCTGAGTGCCCCATCCATTGCTGGCAATGGACACAGCTGGGCATGGATACTGTTGGATGTCAGGAGATGGTTCATCTGCTATTTGACACAGGGCAACTTTTAATATGTTTTTAAAGGGAGACACAGGAATCCTGGACGTTCTCCTATCCTGTTGGCGGCTCTTTCCTTTGATTTTTGAATGAATAAAAACTCTTTACACCAAAATCATGGCTTCGGAACACGATGCATGTCTGCTTGTTATTCAGTGCACCACACTGCGGGGAGGCAGTAGTGAAAACAAACTGAAACTGAGTAGCCCTGCTCTGGTCCCACTTTTCATTACATCTACAATGTAACTACCCCTCTTGCCACAGATTAATGATTATGATGCTTGGCCTGACTACACAGTCCATGTATGTAAGTGTATGTGTTGGGGGGGGGGGGGGTTCTTCTATATTTTCTTCTTTCCCTCACTTCCTCTGTTCATTAGGAATCCTCATGGAGCAAGTCCTAGTGAAGGAGTCATTGGTAATGTTAATGTCCCTGGGAAATTTAGAATCATTTATTTGTTCCCATGTCTTTATTTTTATTCCACTTTTAAGATAAAAATGGTTTTCCAAAGCAGCTCACATCCATCAAAAATTCAGTACTGCTTTGCTGAAGAGTGGTATGTGCTGTCTTCTTAATAATAATGCTGGTAGCAGGCACTACATATAAATGAAAATCAGACCCAGACCCAGCCTGAGGCTTACAAACTAAATACACAAACCATCCAAGGAGAGGAGGAATGGAGGGAAAAGATGGACAGGTGAGATCAGTTTGTCACCTGAAGTTTGCCTGACAACCATTTTTGGATATAAGGTGGCTTCTATAATCCAGTCAAGAGAGAGGAAGCAAAGTATTCAACAGGATAAGACAAGTGGTATTGGGATTAAGCAGCAGGCACAGGGAATCTCCAAGGATTGGGCATAGAAGTGCAAAGCAAAAGGCCATCATGCACCCAGGATACAAGGGGTTATAAGAATCCCCCCCTTCACTTATCCACTTCTGCCTTTGCCCCACCTGCAGCCTACTCCATCCAACAGTACTGCTACCTATTCCCCTGGCCCAAAGTCAGTTGCCATTGTAGGCTGCTGACAGGATCAGAGCTAAGCAGGACACTGGTCATAGATGGTTGTGGTTGTTTTCATATTTGGAGGGGGACTCCAACAGACTGATGCTGCTTTTTACCTGCTTCTGTCTTGGGTATATAAACAAGGGGACATGGTTGCTCTACTCTTCCATGCAACTGTGTTGAATAGCGTGGGAACTTTAATCCTTCCCCCCTTAAGTAAGCCACAGTGGATTTGAACTGAACCAACAAAAAGCATCTGCCAGTGGAATACTTGAACAGATAAAGGTTTTCCAAACAAGCTGGAAGGAAGAGTGACCTGGTATTTCATGAGGGCTGTTGCTGTAACAGGTAGAGCTGCAACTCTCAGGGCTTATACATGGGGATTAGAAGATTGCAAATCAGGCTACAGTGATCAGGGTCTCAGCCCAATCCTAAGCATGTCTATTCAGAAGTAAGTCCCATTATAGTCAATGGGGCTTACTCTCAGGAAAGTGCATATGATTTGTAGTCTTAGTTGCAGCTCATTTAGACTGCTGTAACTCACTCCGGTTGCCGTTGAAGACAGTTTGGAAGAATATAGCATCCAGGATGCTTATAGGCATCAGTCAGGCAGAGCACATTCCCCCCCCCCCAATGTTTCATCCCTTGTGTCAGAAATTCTCCATACACAAAACAAGGCTGGCGATAGAAAATGGTTTCACAGAGTAATGATTCAGGACCATGGGTATATGTGACTCTCCCACCTAAAGGGAATAATGGTTAATGCAGTTAAGATGGAATTTGAGACATGCTTTTTAACGGGGGGGGGGGGGGGGGGGAGGAGAGAGAGAAAAGCCTATGTATAGGGCAAATACAACTTAATTAAAGCAAAAATCAAATTTTCTCAATCACCTGCACTGGTTCCTAGTATGCATTTGAGCACACTATGTGGTACTAGTTATTTTTAAGAAAGCCCTACATGGCTTGGGTTCAGGATATCTGAAGAACCTCCCTCCCCCCCACCGCCACATGAGCCTATCTGCAGACGCGTGTCTGCAGACACGTGTGGCCTCTGGGACACCAAGTGCCTCTGGGAACTAAGTGCCAGGTAAGGCACAAGAGTTTAGCATCTGGGCGAGGAGAAGGCAAGGAGACCTCTGAGTTTTGGAGAAGGAGAGGAGCAGGAGCAGGAGGAGGAGGTAAGTGTACTCATTCTAACGCTTTGTCTTTCTAACTCCCTGTCTTCTAACCTTAACCTTACCTTTAAAGCAACCTTAAATCAAAATTGAAAGTTAGCACCTAAGGGAGGTACATAGGGCTACTCTGAGCAGGAGCAGAGTCCTACTCGTGAGTAAGAGCAGCGTCCTACTCGTGAGTAAGTGCCCAAGGGTCAGGCATTTAAATCAAAATTGAAAGTTAGCTGCACCTAAGGTAGCACTTAATCGAAGGAAGGGAGGAGGATAAAGTGAAAAGCAGGTTTTCTACTTGTTTAAATTAAACCTATACTTAACCCAGGTTAAACCTAATCTAAGTTGGAACATAACCTAAACAGGTCAGTAAATTGGGACACAGGATCTAGAGAGCAATAAATAATTAAACAAACCCAAATAAAAACTAGCTTGAGGTTACAAAAACAGTCCAGCCTAAGAGAACAGAACTAGGAGGGAAAGGACCTAGGAAGGGCCAATTCCCAACCCAGTAAGAGCCCCATTAGGCTAATCCAAGCAGTCCATTCAGGAGCCTGCAGAGTAGGTCACGCCCATCAGCAGCCATTTGCCTTCCTGAGCTTTTGTAAACTCACCTGGGAAGGCCAGCCCCCTTTCAATCAGGAAGGAAGGAGGGGGGAGGAGCCAGCCAGGAGTATAAAGCTAGGCAGGCCATCGCGTGAGGCTCTCTGCAGACGTGTGTGGCCTCTGGGACACCAAGTGTCTCTGGGAACTAAGTGCCAGGTAAGGCACAAGAGTTTAGCATCTGGGCGAGTTCAGCAGCAGGGCGAGGAGGCCAGGGCCCCATACGCTGCCCTTCCTCTTCCCTTGAGAAGAGGGCTGCTATCCAGTGTACGGTTTTTAAAAGGACCCCTAAATAAAACAACAACAACAACAACAAAGCTATGCAGTCAGACAGCCAGCAGCAGGGTGGGGGCTATCCAGTGTTCTGCATCGAGTGCCACATGTATGATTATATGCCTCTGGGGCATAAGTCATGGGTGTGTCCTCGGTGCAAGGAGCTCCAGGCTCTCAGGGAACACGTCCGCTCCCTTGAAGCCTTGGTGGCCGACCTGGAGAAGCGCAGGCAGCCAGAGGAGGACCGTGGGGAGACTTCTGGGGACGATCAGGCTTCGTCCCAACCTCAGGCGTGCAGCTCCTCGGCTGCCCGGGTGGGAAGTCTCGGGACTGGAGGATGTCATCCTGGAGAGGAGGGAAACAATCCCCTAGGGGGGATCCCTTCTCCAGGGGATGGGCCCGTATCCGAGCGCACTCGGGATACTCCTCGGCGGGAGGGGGGTCGGGGGCTTCTTGTAGTGGGGGATTCGATTATTAGAAACATAGAGAGGGGGGTTTGCGACGGATGTGAGGACCGCATGGTGACTTGCCTGCCTGGTGCGAAGGTTGCGGATATCACTTCTCGTCTAGACAGGCTGGTAGACAGTGCTGGGGGAGAGGTAGTGGCTGTGGTGCATGTCGGCACCAACGACGTGGGCAAGTGTAGCTGGGAGGTCCTGGAGGCCAAATTTAGGCTTTTAGGCAGGAAGCTGAAAGCCAGGACCCCAAAGGTAGCGTTCTCTGAAGTGCTACCTGTTCCACGCGCAGGGCCAGCTAGGCAGGCGGAGATCAGGGGTCTCAATGCGTGGATGAGACGGTGGTGTAGGGAGGAGGGGTTTAGATTCGTTAGGCACTGGGGAACGTTTTGGGACAAGCGGGGCCTGTACAAGAGGGACGGGCTCCATTTGAACCAGAATGGAACCAGACTGCTGGCACATAACATTAAAAAGGTGGCAGAGCAGCTTTTAAACTGATCCCTGGGGGAAGGCCGACAGGAGCCGAGGGGCATCCGGTTCGGGACTCCTCATCCCTATGGGATGAGGATGGGGAGGTTAGAGAACAACAAGACAAAGGCAGGGTAGGAGAAGAAATTGGGAAAGGTAGGGAGATGGGATGTGATAGACGGTTTGGCACAATGAGAGGATGCGGGGACAAAGGAGCGAATAAGCAGCCCATCCTGGGGCATTCCGTGTATAATTGCTTTTATGCGAATGCCCGAAGTCTACGAGCAAAGGTGGGAGAACTAGAATGTCTGGTGACAAGGGAAAATATTGACATAGTGGGCATAACGGAAACCTGGTGGAATGCGGAGAATCAGTGGGATACCGCAATCCCGGGCTATAAACTCTACAGGAGGGACAGGCAGGGGCGTGTTGGAGGTGGGGTGGCCCTTTATGTTAAGGAAGGGATAGAATCCAGCAAAGTAGAGATTGAAGGTGGGTCCGACTCCACCGTAGAATCTCTGTGGGTTAAATTACCAGGCTTGAGCAGCGATGTAATACTGGGGGTGTGCTATCGCCCTCCAGACCAGAAATCTGATGGGGACCTTGAAATGAGGAAACAGATCAGGGAAGTGACAAGGAAGGACAGGGTTGTAATCATGGGGGACTTCAATTATCCTCATATTGACTGGGTCAATTTGTGTTCTGGTCACGATAAGGAAACCGGATTTCTTGACGTGCTAAATGACTGTGGCTTAGATCAGCTAGTCACGGAGCCCACCAGAGGACAGGTGACTCTGGATTTAATTTTGTGCGGTACGCAGGACCTGGTTAGAGATGTAAACGTTACTGAGCCATTGGGGAACAGTGATCATGCTGCGATCCGTTTTGACGTGCACGTTGGGGGAGGAATACCAGGCAAATCTCTAACAAAAACCCTTGACTTCCGACGGGCGGACTTCCCTCAAATGAGGAGGCTGGTTAGAAGGAGGCTGAAAGGGAGGGTAAAAAGAGTCCAGTCTCTCCAGAGTGCATGGAGGCTGCTTAAAACAACAGTAATAGAGGCCCAGCAGAGGTGTATACCGCAAAGAAAGAAGGGTTCCACTAAATCCAGGAGAGTGCCCGCATGGCTAACCAGCCAAGTTAGAGAGGCTGTGAAGGGCAAGGAAGCTTCCTTCCGTAAATGGAAGTCTTGCCCTAATGAAGAGAATAAAAAGGAACATAAACTGTGGCAAAAGAAATGTAAGAAGGTGATAGGGGAGGCCAAGCGAGACTATGAGGAACGCATGGCCAGCAACATTAAGGGGAATAATAAAAGCTTCTTCAAATATGTTAGAAGCAGGAAACCCGCCAGAGAAGCGGTTGGCCCTCTGGATGGTGAGGGAGGGAAAGGGGAGATAAAAGGAGACTTAGAGATGGCAGAGAAATTCAATGAGTTCTTTGCATCTGTCTTCACGGCAGAAGACCTCGGGCAGATACCGCTGCCCGAACGGCCCCTTCTAACCGAGGAGTTAAGTCAGATAGAGGTTAAAAGAGAAGATGTTTCAGACCTCATTGATAAATTAAAGATCAATAAGTCACCGGGCCCTGATGGCATACACCCAAGGGTTATTAAGGAATTGAAGAATGAAGTTGCAGATCTCTTGACTAAGGTATGCAACTTGTCCCTCAAAACGGCCACAGTGCCAGAAGATTGGAGGATAGCAAATGTCACGCCTATTTTTAAAAAGGGAAAGAGGGGGGACCCGGGAAACTATAGGCCGGTCAGCCTAACATCTATACCGGGTAAGATGGTGGAATGCCTCATCAAAGATAGGATCTCAAAACACATAGACGAACAGGCCTTGCTGAGGGAGAGTCAGCATGGCTTCTGTAAGGGTAAGTCTTGCCTCACAAACCTTATAGAATTCTTTGAAAAGGTCAACAGGCATGTGGATGCGGGAGAACCCGTGGACATTATATATCTGGACTTTCAGAAGGCGTTTGACACGGTCCCTCACCAAAGGTTACTGAAAAAACTCCACAGTCAGGGAATTAGAGGACAGGTCCTCTCCTGGATTGAGAACTGGTTGGAGGCCAGGAAGCAGAGAGTGGGTGTCAATGGGCAATTTTCACAATGGAGAGAGGTGAAAAGCGGTGTGCCCCAAGGATCTGTCCTGGGACCGGTGCTTTTCAACCTCTTCATAAATGACCTGGAGACAGGGTTGAGCAGTGAAGTGGCTAAGTTTGTAGATGACACCAAACTTTTCCGAGTGGTAAAGACCAGAAGTGATTGTGAGGAGCTCCACAAGGATCTCTCCAGACTGGCAGAATGGGCAGCAAAATGGCAGATGCGCTTCAATGTCAGTAAGTGTAAAGTCATGCACTTTGGGGCAAAAAATCAAAACTTCACATATAGGCTGATGGGTTCTGAGCTGTCTGTGACAGATCAGGAGAGAGATCTTGGGGTGGTGGTGGACAGGTCGATGAAAGTGTCGACCCAATGTGCGGCAGCAGTGAAGAAGGCCAATTCTATGCTTGGGATCATTAGGAAGGGTATTGAGAACAAAACGGTTAGTATTATAATGCCGTTGTACAAATCTATGGTAAGGCCACACCTGGAGTATTGTGTCCAGTTCTGGTCGCCGCATCTCAAAAAAGACATAGTGGAAATGGAAAAGGTGCAAAAGAGAGCGACTAAGATGATTACGGGGCTGGGGCACCTTCCTTATGAGGAAAGGCTACGGCGTTTGGGCCTCTTCAGCCTAGAAAAGAGACACTTGAGGGGGGACATGATTGAGACATACAAAATTATGCAGGGGATGGACAGAGTGGATAGGGAGATGCTCTTTACACTCTCACATAATACCAGAACCAGGGGACATCCACTAAAATTGAGTGTTGGGCGGGTTAGGACAGACAAAAGAAAATATTTCTTTACTCAGCGCGTGGTCGGTCTGTGGAACTCCTTGCCACAGGATGTGGTGCTGGCGTCTAGCCTAGACGCCTTTAAAAGGGGATTGGACGAGTTTCTGGAGGAAAAATCCATTATGGGGTACAAGCCATGATGTGTATGCGCAACCTCCTGATTTTAGGAATGGGTTAAGTCAGAATGCCAGATGTAGGGGAGAGCACCAGGATGAGGTCTCTTGTTATCTGGTGTGCTCCCTGGGGCATTTGGTGGGCCGCTGTGAGATACAGGAAGCTGGACTAGATGGGCCTATGGCCTGATCCAGTGGGGCTGTTCTTATGTTCTTATGTTCTTATCCAAATTCTGTGCTTGTCATTGGAGGTTTTGCTCCATGTCCTGTTGCCATCAGAGGCCCATTTGGAGGGGCTTGGAAACAAGCCTTCTCAGAAGCGTTCCTCTGGCTGTTGAGCTCCCCTGAGCAGCCCAACTTACCCTTCCACTGCCCATTTTTAAGCAGGCAATAAAAATGTATTTAACAGCAATCGACAAATGTGCATCCAGATAAAATTGGCCAACAAGTGTTAACACCAAATAAGTTGTTACTGTAGTAATCCTCCTGTTTCAATTCATTATCTCTTCCTTACTCTCTGCCTTTGCTAATAATACAATTAAAGTATTAATTCACCAGCAGTCACCCTCAGTGTGGCTGTCCACAGATTGTAAGCTCCTGGGGCAGCGCCCTGGCTTCTTGCTCTGTAAAATGCTGTGCTCGTGGATGGCGCTGTATGAATACATAACAGTGTGTTGTCCACACTCTGTCCTTGATGATTTTAGACTGGTTTTTGCTGCTACTGTCTTTGGAAACGAATTTACTGTGCTCTCTTTATTTTTGAATGTTGCTGACTGTTCTTGGGATATTTTCATTTTTTTTAAACGAAGTTTATTTATTTATTACAGATGCAGGTAAGGAAAATCGGTTAGACTTAGGGCTGGGATTACACAGGTTACACATGAGGGTATTGGCCATCGATTACAACATACATTAGTCCGACAACAAAAAAATGATAATGTCTAAAAATGAAATTATTCATCAATACAAAAAATTATCATAGTTGTTAATCTACTGATTAATAATTTAACTAAACAATCAATATTTTTTATCTAAAATTATCTATCCAATCATAAAAAGGCTTCAAATTTTTACTTATACGCTCTTCTTACCACTAAACTAATATTTAAAATCAAATATTTCTTATCTGATTCTTGTTTTCTGATGTCGCATTTAAGATGAATGTTTCCAGTTTAAATGGTAATACACACTTCAATACCTCTTGTAATAGTTTATATATCATTTTCCAATATTTCTTTGCTTTTTCGCATATCCACCACATATAATAAAAAATTCCCTCAATTCTTTACTTATCCAACATTTGTTTGATGACCCAGGGTACATTTTTACTATTTTCTCTGGAATTAAATACCATCTATAAATTATTTTATATAATTTCTCTTTTAAAGAATAACCCTTTTAGTTATCTTAATACCACTTTAATTTTCACAATATTTGTGTTCCATGTTTTCATTTACATCTACTTTGATTTAATATAATTAATGGAATACTCTTCATTTCTAAAAGAATTTGGTCCATTAATATCTACAAAAGAAAAAAAAATATATTTGTTGTTCAGCCATTATCATTTTCTGTCTTAGTACTTCCTTTGTTCTCTGTCTTATTGGTGTTTTCCTTCATGCTCCTCCCACTGCTCCTTCCACTTCTTTTCTTAACTCTCTTAAATTTCTTAACCCCTCTCTTCTTTCTTTTTCTTCATTCTGTTCTTTTTGGATTTAATCCAAAAATTCTTCCTCTTCTCAAAACAACGTGCTCTCTGAAAGTTCTCTCTTTTTTCTTCCTTAAAATTCTTAATTCTGATGACAATTGCTTTTTCCATCTCCTGTCTCATTTCAAAAATTTCCACTTCTTTAGTTTCATCCGACATTTGATCCATTCTTTTTTCTTGTCTGTTATTTATAATCTGTTCCTGCATGCTTGTCAGGGAGGAGTTTATTTGCTTCATTTGCTTCATTTGTTGCTTCAGATAATTTTCTGACCTGTTGCTTCATTTCACTTCTGAAATCCCACAACAAATCCATTAACAAGGACTGGCTTTTACTAACATCCTTTAAATTTTTAAATACCATTCTTTCCAATATCAAATCAAGCCAATATACCTCTGGCTGTAAAAAAAAAAACAGCGCTAAAATGGTCCAACAATTTAAAAAAACAACCCACTCTCATTATCTTGTTTCACCTTCTTGTAGGGCTAATTTCCAATTCTTATATCCAAAAAGTGTAAGTCAATATTCCACTTCCAGTCAATAACAATGTGAAATCAGTCAAGACTTGGATGACTCCTTAATTGTTTATTATCTTGCATCCCTTCTTCCAAAAGGGGTGGATCAGTAATCCAGGTCAATAACACTGTCAGTTAGTATGCCTTTAAATGACCAGACCTGAATCGAGCCTTCTTGCTAGGAAAGTAAAAGTTATTTCAGCCATTGAAGATTAGTTATTTATTTCTTTTCCATGCATACCATTCCTTAGCGTTGTAGGAAAGCTGTTTGCCCGAGTTGTACTAAAGAGGCTCTAGGTACTTGCAGAGAGCATCTATCCAGAATCGCAGTGTGGATTCCGAGCCAACAGGTCCACCACTGATATGGTATTCTCCCTTAGACAACTGCAGGAGAAATGCAGGGAACAATGACAGCCACTCTTTATAGCCTTCATAGATCTCACAAAGGCTTTCGACCTGGTCAGCAGAGATGGCCTCTTCAAGATTCTCCCCAAGATTGGATGTCCACCCAGGCTCCTCAGCATCATCATATCTTTCCACAAGGACATGAAGGGCACTGTTGTCTTCGATGGCTCCACATCAGACCCTTTTGACATCCGAAGCGGAGTGAAGCAGGGCTGTGTTCTTGCACCAACCTTGTTTGGGATTTTCTTCGCTGTCCTGCTGAAGCAGGCCTTTGGAACTGCAACAGAAGGCATCTATCTCCGGACCAGATCAGACGGAAAGCTCTTCAACCTCTCCAGACTGAGAGCAAAATCCAAAGTCCAGCTGAAATGTCTGCGTGACTTCCTCTTTGCCGACGATGCAGCTGTCACTACCCACTCATTTTTAGGAATGAATAACCCACTACCCATTTTTAGGAATGGGTTAAGTCAGAATGCCAGATGTAGGGGAGGGCACCAGAATGAGGTCTCTTGTTATCTGGTGTGCTCCCTGGGACACTTGGTGGGCCGCTGTGAGATACAGGAAGCTGGACTAGATGGGCCTATGGCCTGATCCAGTGGGGCTGTTCTTATGTTCTTATGTTCACTCTGCCAAAGATCTCCAGCAGCTCATGGATCGTTTTAGCAAGGCCTGCCAAGATTTTGGACTGACAATCAGCCTGAAGAAAACACAGGTCATGGTTCAGGATGTGGACTCACCTCCCTGCATTACAATCTCTGAGCATGAACTGGAGGTTGTCCATGACTTTGTGTACCTTGGCTCAACGATCTCCGACACTCTTTCTCTCAATACCGAGCTAAACAAGCGCATCGGTAAAGCAGCTACCACGTTTTCCAGACTCACAAAGAGAGTCTGGTCCAACAAGAAGCTGGTCCAAACAAGAACATACCAAGATCCAGGTCTACAGAGCTTGCGTCCTGAGTACACTTCTGTACTGCAGCGAGTCATGGACTCTTCGCTCACAACAGGAGAGGAAACTGAGCGCTTTCCACATGCGCTGCCTCCGACGCATCCTCGGCATCACCTGGCAGGACAAAGTTCCAAACAACACAGTCCTGGAACGTGCTGGAATCCCTAGCATGTATTCACTGCTGAAACAGAGACACCTGCGTTGGCTTGGTCATGTCGTGAGAATGGATGATGGCCGGATCCCAAAGGATCTCCTCTATGGAGAACTCGTGCAAGGAAAGCATCCTATAGGTAGACCACAGCTGCGATACAAGGACTGCGATCTGCAAGAGGGATCTGAAGGCCTTAGGGATGGACCTCAACAAGTGGGAAACCCTGGCCTCTGAGCGGCCCGCTTGGAGGCAGGCTGTGCAGCATGGCCTTTCCCAGTTTGAAGAGACACTTTGCCAACAGTCTGAGGCTAAGAGGCAAAGAAGGAAGGCCCATAGCCAGGGAGACAGACCAGGGACAGACTGCACTTGCTCCCGGTGTGGAAGGGATTGTCACTCCCAGATTGGCCTTTTCAGCCACACTAGACGCTGTGCCAGAACCACCTTTCAGAGCGCGATACCATAGTCTTTCGAGACTGAAGGTTGCCAATACAATACAATGCATACCATTCAGCAGGGTGACTTTTCTTGCAGTCACCCTTATTATGAAACAGAAAAATACTCCAGCAAGGGTTTCTTTAAATCCAGATTTGCTCATTTCCCCTCTGGGTGGCTACCAGCCAACATAAATAATCTAAAAGTTAGCTTTTCCTCCTCCCAACCTCTTGATTGCAGTTCTTGTTAAAGCCTTTTAATGAGCTGGTTACTCACAATTTAAAGTTTTTTTCTCTGTCATGTTGTTGTATCTAGGCCGTGGGGGGGGGGGAGTTCTCAGCTGTCCGAATTGTCTCCAAAGATGGCGTCCGGGATATGATGTGATTCAGCATAGAGCAAATGGGGAGAAAATCTCTGAAGTTGCCTGCTTCAAGAGACTCCCCCCTTCAAGCTCTCAGCCTTCGTTCCTTCTTCTGGGCAACAAAGAGTGTCTGATTGTTGAGGCACTTGAAAAACACATCTATTTAGCAGTCCCCCATCCCCCCTGGAGCCTCTGAGGTTCACTGCTACTTCACTGAGTGTTGACTCTGCCCCCTTGGAATATTTTCATAAGGAAGCAATTATACCATTTAAAATAAAAGTCAAAATGGGAGAAACCAAAATAAAACTGAAACCAGTTTGAAACCTGACATGTGCCTTTCTTGCAAGCTGATCTTAATGGACTGTTCTGAGGTTGGCTTTCTTAGTACATGTCCATGTGCCTTGGTACCCAGAACTGTGCTGGGCTTTCACAGATGCTCTTTATGTCACATGTGAATGCTCTGATGCTGAGGAGGGAGGGAGGAGTTGTGGAAAACTCACCTGTTGGTTACACCTTGAATATCATGTTCAATTACAGTGTGGAGAAAAGTCCTTTTGCACCAAAGCCTGGTGGGAAAACTGATAAGCACTGCAGAAACTGATTGCCTCTAACCGGGCAGCCATCATTCTACATCAGTTATGCAGTTATTCGGCACATCAGTTAATTAGTCATCATTATACACGATGGCTGCGATGGTCAAAGCCAACACCAAAGGAGCATCACACACCAAAGCCAACACCAAAGGAGCGGGATACCCTTTGCTGGGGTCTGGGTTCCATTCACCTAGTGCAGGGGCTGGCAACCTGTGGCTCTAGAGTCGCATGTGGCTCTTTCAGCTGTCTGCTGCGGCTCCTCCAGTGAAAGTGGCAAAGGGGGTAACAGGAGGCACCTGTGCTGGGAGGGCAGGCTGCTTCCCTCCGCCCCCTGAGCTCACTGCCCTCCTCTCCCTTCACCCCCACCTGCCCCACATTGGTTTCCCTTTTCAATTTTGCCAGCTCTGCAGGCTTAAGCTCCCTGTTTTTCCCTTCCCCAACTCTCCAGCAGGAGGCCCTCCTCCTCAGCCATTTCGAGCCCTTGCAGCCCACCTTTCCCTGAGCAGGTCCCCACTCAGTGCAAGGACAGGCTTTTCCTCCACAGCAGAGGAGACATCCTGTGTGTCTACTCAGTAGTAAGCCCCATTACAGTGGATGAAGCTTACTCCCAGGAAAGGGTGCCTGGGATGGCAGCCTTGGAGCCTGCTCCTATGCATGTCTACTCAGTTGTAAGCCCCATTACAGCAGATGAAGCTTACTCCCAGGAATGGGTGACTGGGATGGCAGCCTTGGAGCCCGCTCAAGGCCAAGCACAAGGACGGGTGAGTGGGAGCCCGCACAGGTCTGTTCGAGAGTAAGCCCCGATGTGGTCCCTGGGCTACACCCAGGAAGGTGTGGAGGGCTGTAGCCTCAGCCTCCTCCTGTGCAGGTCTACTCACAAGTAAGCCCCGCTGTAGTCAGTGGGGCTTCCTCCAAGGAAGGTGTGGAGGGCTGCAGCCTCAGCCCCCTCCTATGCAGGTCTACTCACAAGTAGTCAGTGAGGTTTCCTCCCAGGAAAGTGTGGAGAGGACTGCAACCTGAGAGCTCCAACCAACTTGTCTGCTCAGAAGTCCCATTGTAGCCAATGGGGCTTACTCCCAGGGTAGTGTGGAGAGGGTTGCAGCCTGAGTGAGGGAGGACAGGCAGGCAGGCGGGGCAGAAGCTTGCCTGTGGCTGCCCCACTCTGGCTTCTTCTCTTCCCCACCTCTGGAGTCTGTGTCCTTTTTTCCTTCCAGCAGGGTGCCTCTGGAAGGTGGGGGGAGTTCTTTAGTATCCATGTAAG
This sequence comes from Tiliqua scincoides, assembly GCF_035046505.1. Lineage (NCBI taxonomy): Eukaryota > Metazoa > Chordata > Lepidosauria > Squamata > Scincidae > Tiliqua > Tiliqua scincoides. The sequence goes on from NC_089829.1 coordinate 17,979,219, forward strand.
ATAAGCAGATGTCATAACCGCCATATGTATTGGAATCCTGGAAGATCTGGTGAGGAGGTAGATGTGGTGTCAGCAGTGGCCCCTTTAAGGGTAAGGCCTGGGCATCCAGCAGAGTGTGCTGCACAGCTGCAGCCACTTGAAGGCAATAGGGCCCTCAGGGATATAATGAGCACCTGAGGCAGGAAGGAGGTGTGGGTTGTAGGAGGAGTGCAGGTTGGAGAGGAGACTGACTGACTGGGCTTATTGACTTGGATACTCTGACTGATTTACTTTGGAATCTGACCTTGGACTGTGACTTGGCTTATTGACTTTGGACTCTGCCCTGGATACTCTGACTGACTTTGTGACTAATGGACTGCTGGAGACACTGGAGTTTGAAGTGTGGCTGCTGTGCCCTAGACCTGCTGAGGACCCAGGGTCTGCTGTAGTGGTGGGAGGCTGCTGGCAGGAGAGAGGACCTCTGCAGGTTGAACAGGCGAGCTACCCTGGAGGTGGGGTCCAGCAGGACTGCAGGGCAGAACCAGGGTCTTTTGTTGGGGGAAAGAAGGGGAGCTAATTTGCTTAAAGTGGGCCTAATTCTCCAGGCAGAGAATGGCCTTGGAATCAGGCAAAACACCATAGAGGACCAGGCGTCTGAAAACACAGGACAAGAATGTATGACAAAACTAACTAAAAACTACAAGAGGGGGCTACATTATAAAAATGGGACCTATAAGAGCATAAAGGTAAAAAAAACAAAACTATACATGCAGTATTATCTTCATTTTAGATGTCAAAAGGGTTTTGTGGCTCCTGAGGTTTTTTTCTTCCGGAAAATGGGTCCAAATGGCTCTTTGAGTGTTTAAGGTTGCCGACCCCTGACCTAGTGCAATGCCGAAGCAGAGAAGACTGCATGGATTTCAACGAGTGCCAGCCCTGTTCAGGCTCAGTCACCCCTTGTGCTCCCTGCCTGCGCCCCTCTCCCAAATGGCCCCACATTTATTTATTAGACTTGTAATCTGCCTTTCTCCCCAAAAGGCACCCCAGGCGGCTAACAAACACTTAAAATACATACAGTACATAAAAATTATAAAAAACAGAATACAAATAAATAAAATAACAAGACCAGCAGCGATAAAACCAGCAGTATAAAAAGAATTGTTAAAAAAACCAGCCATCATGCCTTCTAGCAAGCATCAAATGTTTTCTGAAATTAAAAAAGTCTTCAGGCCTCACCAGAAGTTTAACAATGAACAAGCTGTTTGCAACTCAAAGGGGAGGGAATTCCACAATACAGGTGCCACCACCAAGAAGGCCCTATTTCTGGCTGCCATCCACCTAACCTCTCTTGATGATGACACAACCAACAGGGCCCTCTCTGATGACAGAGCAGACTGGGCCCGACTATACAGAAGAAATTCAGCCCTGTCTCTCCTCTGCAGGCTGCGGAGCCCTGTTGGAACTCGGGTGCAATGCCACCTGCGGGCATCTGGGGGGCAGCGTGTGGTCCAGCTGCCTGCAGCCCTCACCTGTGCCCTGCAGATGGGTTCAAACAAACTACCTCCACCTGCAGTGCTGAAGCTGCTTATGAAGTTGCAGGCAGGCAGTGTGCGTCAAGCTAACCAGGAGGGAGTGGAAGTGCCAGGAAACATGCGCGGTACAAGCACACAGGCCTGTAAGCCCACGGGACTGCTGTGGGGAATAAAGGGATCATCCAAATTAAACCAGGGTTGTTACGAGGATAAAAAGGGACACACATACAGTGTACACAGCCCTCAGAGGGAGGGTAGGATAAAACATCAAAAGGAGAATTTATAACAATAACACACCACTCACTATTCTCCTAATAAAGATTTATTCCTTTTTTTGCAGATACAAACTTATCAGAATGTACTTGAAATACACACAATGAGTAGTAGGGACAAATGACACAGCTCACAACAGCCCTGACAAGTGTCCCTGTAGAGGTGGAGATGCTACATCTTGGTGTTCTAGAATAGAGGGTGATACGTGATGGGAAGGATGTGTGCATTGTGCAGCAGGGTCTGAAAGCCCTGCCACTGTGTTGCGATGGGGGGGGCAGACACCAGAGGAGAGAGCAAGGGAGGGAAGCCCTGGGACAGCAATGAGGCCCACATAGTGAAGGAGGAGCCAGTGGCAAGGAAGGATGTGAAGGGGCTCTGCATTTCCATGAGGAATCTGGGTAGGCAACGTTGGTGACACAGCACTAACCTGGATCTCCCACTCCTCTGCTCTGTGCACTCAACAAGAACAAGGGACACAGAGAAACTATGGGTAGCAGTGGGCTCCAGTGCTGGAGACTGTAATGGAAATGCGAAAGATCCCTTGAGGAGATAGAGTGTGTTGTCAACAGTGGCCCCTTGCTCTGGCAGGCAAGCATGGGGTTGACACCAGGGCCTTAGATTGCAGTGAATGTGCTGCGCAGCTGCAGCCACTTGGAGGTAAAATGGTCCATAGGATTAAAAGCAGCACCTGCAGGCTGGAAAAGGGTGGGTGTAGAAGGAAGGAGCTTGGAAGGGAGTGAACTAACTGATGGAGTAACAGGTTGAGGAACTAATAGACTGGCTGATGGATTAATGGACAAATGGGCAAATGGACTTCTGACGATTGTTGGAGACACTGGAGGTTGATGTGTGGCTGCCACTTCCAATACCTGCTGAGGACCAAGTTGTTGCTATTGTGGCTGGAGAAGCTGCTGGCAGGAGAAGGGAGGAAGGAGGACCTCTGCAGGTTGAATAGGTGAGCTACCCTGGTGGGGGGGTCAAGCAGTACTGCAGCACAGAGCCAGGGCTGTTGTTGGGGAACACAGGGGAGGTAATTAGCTTAAAGTGGGCCTAGGTTCTCTAGGCGAAGTTTGGACTGGGAATTGGGCAAAACAGATATCTCTCTTCCACACTACCTATTCTGCACTGTTTCTTTGCTCCTTTTTAAATCCAGGGAGCAGGAGAAAGACAAGTGCATCTGGCAGATGGCTGGAAAGTCTTGGGCAGTGATGGCAGGAGGAAAAAGGGTGTTTCAATCAATCAATCAATCAATCAATCAATCAATCAATAATACCTTTATTGGCATATAAATGAGTAAACAAAATTACAACAGTCTCTAAAAGAATAAACATGATGGGGAGGGGAGATGGGAAATGATTCAAGAGAAGAGAGAAAAAGAGAAGGGAGTTCAGGAGGGGAGGGGATATTTTAATAATTTGGGATAGAAAACTGGCAACTGCTATGGTAATGTTTGCCTGATTGTCACTTAGCAAAACAAAAAAGGGATCAATAAATGGGCCAGTAGGATGCCGTAAAAAGGGATCCAAATACAACTTTCTGAGTGAACAATGCGCTGGCCAATGGATTAGGATATGCTCAAGTGTGTCCGGTTCGAGATGACAGAAGGAGCATAATCTGCAGTTCCGAGGAATGCGGGAGAATCTTCCAAGATGATATGAGGAGGGGAAAATATTAAAACGCGTGAGCATAAAAGCCCTTCTAAGGGAGGGATTTATTAGGGTATCAAAATATTTAGAGGGCTGACCTGGTAAAGGGCAGAAACCAAATGAGAGAGGGGAACATACTGGGTTAAGATCAGCAGAAAGAGAGGTAAATTCAGCTTCCCAGAGCCTGGTTTGGATTAGCTTATAGGCGCTGTTAATGTCGAGGCCCGCTAAAGATTCCAAAGAAAGATCTAAGGAGTTCAATTTGGAATCGATTTTATGAAACCAGCTAGACAAAAAAGTGTCTCTTAACAGGTCATTAAGAAGGGAATCAGATGGAAGGGACAGATGGAGCATGTGCCACTGCAAGTAGACAAGCAAGTGAGGTCTGGCTGCACCAGTGATACCACTGGCTGTGATGGAGTTTGCAAAGCAACAGGGCCTGCATGGAAGGAGTACAGAAGAACAGCATAAGAACCTAAGAAGAGCCCCGCTGGATCAGGCCAAAGGGGGACCCATCTGGGTCAGCTTCCTGTATCTCGCAGTGACCCACCAGATGCCTCAGGGAGCATACAAGACAACAAGAGACTTGCATCCTGAAGCCCTCCCTTGCACCTGGCATTCTGAAGTTGCCTACTTCCAAAACCAGGAGGTTGCACATACCCATCACGGCTTACAACCTGTGACGGACTTTTCCTCCAGAAATCTGTCCAATCCCTTTTTCAAGGTACCCAGGCCAGATGCCTGCACCACATCCAGTGGCAAGAAGTCCCACAGACTAATTATCCCCTTATAAAGGCATCCAGGCCAGATGCCATCACCACATCCAGTGGCAAGGAGTCCCACAGACTAATTATCCCCTTGTAAAGGCTCCCAGGCCAGATGCTATCACCACATCCAGTGGTAAGGAGTCCCACAGACTAATTATCCCCTTGTAAAGGCTCCCAGGCCAGATGCCATCACCACATCCAGTGGCAAGGAGTTCCACGTACTGATGACAGGCTGGGCAAAGATATTTTGTATCTTAAAATGCTTGTACTCAGCAGTCATCCTGCAGGCTTCTCTTAGCTGCTGCACATGGCTGGGCAGCCTAAGGGTCCCCCCGGGGCCCTGTTAGGGAAGCGCACAGAGAAGACAGCAGGACACACAGACAGCAGCAGCCTCAGAACCTCACTGCCTCTGGGAACAGTATATGCAATTGCATGCAGCGACCCCTGCTGGAGAGATGGGAGGCGAGGCGACTGCCAGTCCTCAACCCGCCCCCAGTGAGCATGCGCGAAGCAGCACCCCTGCTGGAGGGTTGAGGCGAGGCGCCCGCGCTTCCACTGAACATGCGCAAAGCAGCAACCCTGCTGGAGAGATGAAGCAAGGGCCCCCGCTTCCACAGAGCATGCGCAGAGCAGCGACCCTGCTGGAGAGATGAAGCAAGGGCCCCGCTTCCACCAAGCATGCGCACAGCAGCGTCCCCTGTTGGGGAGATGATGTTGTAACCTTTATTGGTATATACATATGCATCAAAACAATATACGAATAAAATTCAAAGTTTATATACGACCAGAAGATGGCTCCATAATCCATAAATGCATGGCACACACAGGAAAAATCCAATAGTCAATAGTGCCCCCATTAACTGATCTCATACAGGGCTAAGCTTCCAGTCTCATTTCCCATGTACTTATGACTGTGGCGATAAAGCAAGAGATGTTGATACGAGTTTCTCCCTTCTCTGCTGACAAAAGTGCTTGTAGCACATCACCCTCTGCCCATCCCCAGAAGCACTCTAGGATGGGCATAAGATGTTTATGACGCTGGGTCTTGTGCAAGGGACAGAACAGAAGGATATGTTCAACTGACTCCACATGGTTCAGATCACAAAGCCTTGTGGAAAGAGGTATCTCTTTAAACCGGCCCCATAGAAGGGCTGAAGGAAGGGCATGACATCTTGCCAGCATGAAGGCTCTTCTTAACTGCGGATTAATCAGCTTGGATAAATAGAATGGAATCCTACCTAACTGGACGGGTACATGAAAGTGCAATGGGGAGCAGGAGGTGTTGGCCAAACTCATTAGCTCTTGACATTCAATGTCCATGATTCTCTCCCTGACAGCTCTATATGCTGCTGTTTGACGCAACATACCCAGACACTCAATATCGAGACCAATTGATTTTAACTTGGTGTGTAAAATGGTGATCCCACAAGGCAGGACCGAGTCTGATACCAATTGGAACATCAGACTGTCATTGACCACACTGAAAAGGATACCAAGCCAAAACTTTGCAAATCTTAGCCATGCCATTGTGTTCAACCTGATAAGACCTATCTCAAGGCATAAAACAGAGTAAGGGACACATCTCGGCATGCCTAAAATTTTCCTAAGGAAAATAGATTGAATACGCTCCGTAGCTAGATTTAGTGCCTTGAACCAGACCGGAACACCATATGAAACTTGAGTAACAGTCTTGGCTTTGAAAACCTCCTGGGCTGCTGGAACGTATCTGTTGCCCTGGGTAGGATAAAATCATGCAATTGCTGACGATGAAAGCTTAGCCAAGTTAAGCACTGAGCTGTGATGGGAAGCCCATGATTGCCTATAGTGAAATGTAATACCCAAGTATTTAAACTGGCAGACTTGCTCAATCTTATTACCCTTACAGATCCAGCTGTAAGACTTCCAACTCTTTGAAAAGATCATAACTTTGGACTTGGTATAATTAATCTCCAGCTTGTTGGTTACTAGGTATTCAGCACATTTGTTAAGCAACTTCAAAAGGCCAAAGCGGGTGTAAGATAATAGAGCCATGTCATCTGCATATAAAAGCATTGGCACCCAAAGGTTGCCCAGCTTAGGACAATGGCTGTTAAACATTCTCCAAGGCTGGAGCGAGGTCATTCATAAACAGGTTGAACAGTAGAGATGCCAGGATGCAACCCTGTTTGACCCCTTTATTGGTAGTTATTGTCTGGGACAGAGTCCCAGATTGGGGACACCGCACCTTACAGGATGTGTTGGTGTACAGAGATCTGATTAGAAGCCAAAGTCTTTTATCTATCCCTAGTAAGGTAAGCTTGTTCCAAAGCAATCCTCTATTGAATCAAATGCCCCTTTTAAATCAATAAAGGCTACATACAGCCTTGCCTTGGATGCCTTAACTTGTTTATCAATAAGATGCGAGAGAATCAGGCAGTTGTCAATGGTCGATTTACCTTGCCTGAAACCTGCTTGCTCTGGTCCAAGAATGCAGTGGGAGCTAACCCAGGCCCTGAGCTTATTATATAGGTATCTTGCATAGGTTTTGCCGACAGTTGACAATAAGCTGATAGGCCTAGAATTGGCCGGGGAGTCAGGATCACCTTACTTAAAGATTGGGACAATGATTGCGGTCAACCAGTCTTGTGGGGTTTGTCCCGTTCTGTTAATTTCAGAGAAAAGAGGAGGTAGTAGTCATGCCCACCAATCAGGATCATTTTTCAACAATTCAGGGGGTATTGCATCAATTCCAGGGGCCCTCTTACTTTTAAGTTGTCCAATTATTGACTAACTTCTTCTGGTTCCACTGGGGCCCATACAGGAAGCTCAGATTCACAGAAATCTACACATCCTTCCCGAGGGAGGTTAATATCCAAGAACATTTTTTCAAGTGTTGTACCCAAAGAGAGAGAGTGATTTGGGCTGAAACACCTCCTTCCGGTCTTAGTGAGCCTGTTACAATAGACCAAAAAACTCTGCTATTTTTAGAGAGAATTGCTTGTAATAACTTCCCCCATTGCTCTTGGTAATACCTCTGTTTCTTCTCCAGTGTTATTTTACCTAGCTGTTTTTTAAGTTCAGAGTACTTAAGCAGGTACCTGGGATGGTTGTATTTTCTAAAATTGCGGTATGTTTCTCTAATTTGCTGCTTCACATCCATTCATAGTCAAACCCCTCCTTTTAAATCCCGTTCTCCAGGTCCCATCAGCCCCATCTTGCATCCTAATTCCTGGCGAAGCCAGCTCACTCGGGATTCATAAGATCTAATTATAACTGTAGTATCCTCTCTTAAAATATCTGAAAGGGATTGAGTACATTGAGTTCCCATAATTAAGTGTTGGAATTTCGCAGGGGTACTACTGTCCCACCGTAATTTATAGCATTGTTCCACACTATCCTCTAGCCTAGATAAAGTCTCTAATGTGGGGACATATAGGTCCAAAGTCAAGATAAGAGGCAGATGGTCACTCATGGTATTATCACCTATGTAGAAATCTGTCATGTAGGGTCTCAGTCCTATAGGGACCAAAATAAAGTCCACCACTCTAGCACCCAGGACAGAGGCATAAGTAAACTCCCCCAAATATGGAAAGTCTTTTAGACCATTTAGCCATACCTTACCATACCATTTAGCCATACCTTATCATACCTTATACCTACCTAAATTTAGCAAAGTCAATACCAGCAGCATTAAGGTGGCAGTCTTTAGAATGTCTATTGAACAAGCAGATTGGGGGGGGGGGGGAGAGCTGAATCCTCATATACTTCCAATGCCTTACAGAAAACCTGCCTTGAGCTGCCCACGCTGGAGTTAATATCACCCATAATCAGGACCTGAGCTGAGGGATGCAAGCTTTCTAGAGTTTCTACATGACAAAAGATTTCCCCAGTATAAAGATCATTGGGTGGAATTAAGGGAAGGGGGAACATAGACATTAACACAAACTAATTTCATCTTAAACACAAATGTAATTATGGCTTGCACTATGCAGCAGCCCTGCCTTATCTCCAAATGACTTGAATTGAGACGTTTTGTGACAAACATAGCTAGGCCTGCTGAAGGGCGTCCCCTAGTACTGACTTGCACGGCTGGACAGGAGTAAATATTGTAACCAGGAATGTGTATTGAATCCTTCGCCCAAGTTTCCTGCAATGCTATCATGTCAAAAGTCTTAAGATAATCTAAAAGTTCCTTGTCATGCTTTTTCCTGCCCCAACCAGCTATATTCCATGATAGTATTTTCAGAGCGTGAGAAGAGGGGGCATGGGCCAGAGGTAGTTTATTTAGTCATTTATCATTTTGCATCAGGACCTCAATTTCCAAGGTATCAGAGAAATATAGTTCTGGATAGGCTAGACCAGGAGATCATCATAGTGATTACTGTCTCTGATATCTTTAGAACATCTTTCAATCAGGCACTAAAGTTGGTTGTCAATACTAACGTCAGTACTAAATTACTAAAATTATAATACAACCATAACATCTTAACATGTGCCCTAGTAATATAAGCACTGTCAAACAGCACATCCCATTGAAAGATCAGTCGTTGGAAGTCTCCTGGTGAAAAGAACACGGAGAATTTTCTGGAAGGTGAAAAGGCCAGCAGGACTTCTAAGGGGTGGAGGTGCTATCCCCCTCCCTGCAAGAGCTGGGTGGATGTGCCAGATGGCCACTCCCTTCCCCATTACTCCACTCAAGAATTGGACTGTAATGTCCATGGCAGGCAGAAGCCCCGCCCCTGGGGGTGTGACCGAGCGCAGGGGGGGGCTTACCCTGTCAATGACAGTTGGTTGTTGGCAGATGACAGTTGGTCATTGGCAACTGATGACAGTTGGTCGTTGGCAGAAAGAAGGACGGGAGGCAGACACAGCTGTTTTGCACAGGCGGTTTACTTGCATCAATCGCTTCACATTCATGGGGCCTGTTACATCACAGGCCCCATTGCCTTACACAGACTCGTGGCATCGGTACACGAAAGGCTCGTTCCCCGCTCCTTCCCAACCCCTTGAGGTTTCAGGCAGAGCTCTCTGGCTAGTGCCTGTCAGCCATGGGTTCCCAAGGGCTGCAGTGCTCCTTGTCCAGGGTCAGCTTAGCTGTCCTCAGGAGGTCCCCCGGTACCTCAGGGCTTGCCCCTCGATCAGCTGGCCTCCAATGGAGGTAGTTGGTACCAGGTCCTTGCTTCTGCAACCTCACCTCTCCTGCTGCCCCCCCCCCCAGGCCTCAGGCAGGCCTAGGATCTGGGAGTTCCCTTAAGGGCCTAGATCATCTGAATAAGGCCAGGATAGCTACCCCCTCTAGCCTTCCCTTTGACCCTGCTCCCACCTGGAGAGGAATGACCTCTCCCTAGGCTGCTCAACTTCCTTATGAAGCTCGTCTGGGGCTGAGCCTGCCCCACCCCTTCTGGCTGCTTGCTGCTCCCAGGAGGCACTAGGCCCTACTCCCCGGGAGGTGTCCTGCCTGGGACCCCAGTCCTGATGGTGCTTAGGTCTTACTCCTGAGGAGGCCCCTACTCCTGAGGAGACCCCTGCTCCTGAGGAATTCCAGGCCACCTGGGCTGGGCCTGGGTGACATGGACCTAGCAGCAAGTAACCTTTGGAGCTGTGGACTCATTGCTCAGGCTGCGTTATATGTTAAAGTTAAACGGTTCCTTCATGGCATTAGAATGTTTAAATAGTGACAAGATTTTCCTTTTGGTATGTGGGGAATTCACAGACGCACTTCCCCTTTGCAAACATCAGTTGAAGTTCTGTGGACTTCAGATCACAGATACTAGTGAGAGCGTCTGCTCCCCTAGGGGGAGCACGATCATCATTCCCAGCCGTTTGACTTTATTTACTGATTTAGGACATCTGTACCTCAAAGCAGCTCCAAGGACAGAACTAGAGTAATCTCAAAGGCAGACAAGGAGGTGCAATGGGAGCTTCCCTGGTCTGGAGTCAACCTGGTGAAATAGTTCAATAGATAGGGGCTGCCTAGGACAACACAACATCTGGGGTAGCATCCTTCTTTCAGAGTTCCAGTGCAGATTTTCCCTGCTCAGGATTAAGGCCACTGTGTAGCCTGGGCAAACTGGTAGGTACCTCCCTCCTTTAGTTACCTACAAGGCAGTGACTGATCTCAAGGGAATGTTCTGAAGGTCAATCTCCTCAGGAGGGGGAACAGTGGAAGCTGCCTTGCTCTGAGTCAGAACACGATGAGGTCTGCACTGACTGGCAGCAGGGCCTTTCCAGTTTTCCTACCTGGAGATGGTGCCAGGGACTGAACCTACTGGGACTGTCAGTATGCAAAGCAGTGAGGGCTCTCCCACTGAGCCTCAGGTTCTCCCCTATAGGTGTGGCACAGCCACATCCAAGACCTCCAAAATAATGTGCTGGGAAGGTAAGTCTGGTTACTAACCTCTGCTAAGGGTGTGTGTGTGTGCCTTTACAGCTGGATGTGATCTGTCTTCTGCCACTGGATTTTCTTTACCTCAAGGTTGGCTTCAATTCGCTCCTGCGTTTGCCTCGCTGCTTAAAGGTAAGTCAGGATGTGCTATGTGCACAGCCCGTTCCTCAAAGCCTCTGGCAGGGAGCTTTTGCAGGTGCTGCTGTTTCCTGCAAGCAGGGGAGAGGAAGAGCACTGCTCTTTTGGTGGTTCTGCTGGCATTGCTGAAGATGGCAGGTGCTCAGTTTAGGGGTTAGATGTAAAAGTGCTTTGTAGGGATTTGATCAAATGAAAAGAAAGAAACCAGAGTGGTCTTTTGGGTGTTATTTTTAACTGCTGACATCTGTGATAGGGGACAAGTCCCAGCAGCTAGTGACATGTTTCTCCCCCTTTGCTCCTGCCTTGCCTGGTATCTTCCTGGGACCTTCCAGAACTCACCATACTTCTCTTTCACAGTACATGGCCTTCTTCAACAACCGACTTGAAGCTATACTGAGTAGGGCATATATTTACAGGTGAGGCACCCTCTTGCTGCTATCATTCCTTAAGGCCCAAATGCCTAGTGCCTGAGGCAGCCTGCCAAACGGTGCCCTTCCAACCCGGCTGCCTCCCCCACTTCTGTGCTTCATGGACCCTAGATTCCAAAAGGAAAAAAAATCAGTGAAGTGGAAGAGGACGTGAGGAGAGCATCTCCTAGCCCACCCCTTTTTTCTCCTCCACATGTCCTCGTCCTTTTCAAGTCCAAGGAGTGGGAGAGGAGGAGGAGCAATAGGGCCATGCTCATCTGCCTGGGGTTACCATCTTAGTTGACTGGATGGCCCACTCTGTGAGGCAGCTCTTGTGGGGAGTGGATACAGCTGAGCAGCAAAGAAGTATTTTATTTCCAAAGGTCAATCTTCACTTTGTGCTGAAGCAATTTCCCAGATTGGTGCCTTCTGAAGTGGAAAGCAGCACAAAAGCTGTTTTGCACCATCTCATTTACTGTCAGAACTCAAAAGATGGTGAGATGGAGCTTCTCCCCTCTCACAGTGGCCACAGAAACACCCGCTACCATGTGAGGAGGAGGAGCAAAAGAAAGATGAAGATTTTATTGTGATAAAGTTTTTATTGTTGTATGTTATTATTTGTATATGTAGATTTTAATTTTCTTGTCCTTTTTGAATTGATTGCAATATTTGCATACTGCCTTTCTTAAGAGACTCAGGGCACAATCCCAACCAGGTCTACTCAGACATAAGTCCTTTTTTGTTCAATGGGGCTTACTCTCAGGAAAGTGTGGTTAGGATTGCAGCCTCATTGTTTTCTGCAAGACTTTCTGTTGGGTGGGGGAGGGGTAGAAGGGCAGGGTAATTACTGGATGATTTTATTAGTTTCAGAGAAAACTCACTATAAGATCCTAAAAAAAAAAAATAAGAAAAATAAGCAGGTGCAGGAAGGATGGCCCTCCTCTTTAGGATTTCTGAGTGGAGATGGACCCCAAGGTATTGGAAGGTAGGGCAGAGAAGGGGGTATTCTTGGCCTCCTCCTTGCAGGGAGCTTGTTAGACATTGTGCCAGGCCTCTTTGGCATCTCCTGTCTTGGGCTCCACAATGTGCTGAGGGCCAAGAGGTTGGGGAGTGAACTTGGTCCCCTCCTTTTTGCCTGTTCAGGCCACTGTAAACACTTGCTGGCCTTTGGGAAAGAGTGCATGAAGCCACAGCCCCAGGCTCAGTCCCCAGGCTCAGCCCAGGCAGGTTTGGAGAATAGGAGTAGGTGGGGTGAGAGAGAGAGTGTTAGTATGTGTGATACTTGACATCTGCGTCCTCAGACAACTCCTGTTGGAGGCTGCTCATGGCTGACATGCAGCTTTCCATTAACCCTCTTCTCTCTCTTTGCAGATTGGTACAAATCACGGCCTATTTGCTCTTCAGCTTACACCCGAACTCCTGCTTATATTACTGGGCGTCCACCTTCCAGGGATTAGGCTCTACGCCCTGGGTTTATGATGGGGTAGGAAACAGGTACTTGGACAAGTCTTTCCTTTTTTCCTTGGTAAAATGCATTGCTTGCCAGGGCTGGCCAAGACCGCCCAGCACCTCCCAGACACTGTGTCAAGTCCTGCCAGGCATACCAGCTAATTCTGCCACTCCTTTTCCTCCTCCTCTTGCTCTCTGGGAGCATAAAGTTAAACAGGAGCATTGGCGCATTGGACCGAGAACATCAGAGAAGCTGTAGCCCACCACTCCCCTCTCCTCTGAATGTCCCCTTTCACACCATTTCCCTCTTCCTTTGCAAATCCAAGATGCACCAGTAGAAGGAGAGGTGACTGCCTGTTAAGTCTGCCTGTTAAGGCTGCTTGAATGGGTTGGTCCTTGTAAGCAAGGGTGTCTAATATGTGAGCCTTTCCCATGTTTGTATTTTTTAAAGTTATTTACGCTGTTATTACTGGGCTGTCAAGACCCTAATAACCATTGGAGGATTACCTGATCCACAGACCCTCTTTGAGATCGTCTTCCAGCTTATCAATTACTTCACGGGTGTCTTTGCTTTCTCTGTTATGATTGGTCAGGTAAGAAAATGACAAATGCTTTTCCTGTAGTCCCAGCACCACATATACTGCTTTTTAGTTTGTTACGTGGATGTTTTTTATGGATGAGGTCCATGCTGAATGGCCATAGGGAAAGACCTGCACTGGGACTCCCATGGCCACCAGAGTCAGGAGTCAGAGGTCAGCCCAGCTCGTGGATCCCCCAATGGCTGTGGGCTCTTGGCTGGTACCCCATCTGACCAACCCATGATGCCGTCCTGGATGATTCTTAAAAACATGGACCAATATTATGAATTGATATTGTTAATCCTTTCCTCCTTTCTTTTAATAATTTTATATTATTATATTTATAACACATAATGTGAATTCTGTCATTTCAAGGCCCAGATAGGATTGGGCCATAAAATGTTGCTTTTGCTAACTGGGCAAAGAGGCACTTTTAAAAGTGATGCTCTCTTATACAAGTTGGCTGTCCTTATCTCGCAGGTTTGGGACCCATGGATTTGATCTAATGTGTGTCCCAACCTGTGCCTGGACTTCCTGGATGCAACCGAAGTGTCTTCTGGTCACATCTGGGAGGTATTCTGAAGTGCGGGAAGCCCATGTGCAGCCTCCATACACTTCAGAAGGCCTCCCAAAGGCTTCTCAGAGGCACTGCTGGTTTGACAAAAAACGAGAAGTGCCTCTCAGAAGTCTCTTGGAGGCCTTGTGAGGTGCGCGGAGGCCGCATGCAGCCTCCCCCTGCCACAGAACACCTCTGGACTTGATTGGAAGACTTTTCCAGTTGCAACTGGAGGTCCTCTGATAGGCGCTTAGTATCTGCAGGGGAGTCCGGAAACGGGTCCACAGGTGGTCTGAGACCAACCTGTATTTGGCAGGGGAGAGCAACTGTCCCTCTTCACCCAGCATGGCATCCTTTTCAGTGGCTGTTGCTGGTGTCTCTTCCTCTCCATCTCTTTTTAGACTGTGACAGGAATCCATTTATTGATTTATTTGGCTATGTAAACCACTTTGTGAACTAGTGTTTCCAACCAGTTTTGGAATTATGTTTGACCTACACTGTACTCAAATTAATGTTCAGGCATTCCCCCATGAACCGAGCAATTGGTGGTCAGGTATCATGTTCTAGTTTACCAGAATACATCCTCAAACACCATAATTAACTTTCAATCTCATGAAATTACATTTCTCCATAGAGTTGGTGATCCTCATCTCCTGGAACCTTTCTGTACTGGAGAAAATGGTGGGTGCCAGAGTAGCTATTTCAGCTGAAGGAATGAGATTACGTAGATGCTAACATGTTCGTGTGCAACCCTAAGAAGCAGGGGAAACTAAACTGGTTCGCGCGCGCGCGCATGCGTGTGTGTGTGTGTGTGTGTGTGTGTGTGAGAGAGAGAGAGAGAGAGAGAGAGAGAGAGAGAGAGAGAGAGATGTCTGCATCTCTTGAAATGTGCCCCCCATTTGCATGGACCACTCAAAATCAAGTTAAAGTGTTTGTGAAGGAGTTTCTGGGATGTTTAAAAATCTGGACCTTTCTGTACGTTGGCAGACAGGAGTGGCTGGAAAAAGAGAAAGCCAAGACTTCATGCTCGTTCAGATTCAGAGAGTGTGCTAAGAAAGAGGGGCTTGGGAGGAGAGGTGCAACATCTGGCTGTGGACATTTTGAGTGTGAGATGGTGATCAAGGATCCCAGTGGGAAATTTCAGTCAGGAAATTGGGGGTTCAGGATGACGTGAAGAGAGAAAGAGGTAGAGAGAAAGGTAGAATTACATGTTACTTTTAACCTGTATGTTTGACCCTTCAGAGTGTGTGGTGAACGGGGAGGAGGCATGCCTCTGGACCGGCACCCAGCCCTGGATTAACCACTTAGCAAAATAAGCATGTGCTCAGAGCATCAAGGGAAGGGGGCACCACAGTGTTTTTTGCAGTGCTGGACTTACCATGGACCCTGGAGCAAAAAATCTCAAAATAGATTAATGCGAAATCTACTGAATGAAATTTCTTTTGACTAAGTCATATTTTTCTGCTTTGAAGCACCAAAATGCTTAAGAAAATGTAGTAGTTGGCAACCTTCAGTCTCAAGACTATGGTATCGCACTCTGAATGGTGGTTCTGGAACAGCGTCTAGCTTGGCTGAAAAGGCCGATTCGGGAGTGACAATCCTTTCCATGCCGGGAGCAAGTGCAGTCTGTCCCTGGTCTGACTCCCTGGCTATGGGCCTTCCTTCTTTGCCTCAGTCTGTTGGCCAAGTGTCTCTTCAAACTGGGAAAGGCCATGCTGCACAGCCTGCCTCCAAGCGGGCCGCTCAGAGGCCAGGGTTTCCCACCTGTTGAGGTCCACTCCTAAGGTCTTCAAATCCCTCTTGCAGATGTCCTTGTATCGCATTAAGAAAATACAAGAATTTAAATTAAAATAACCTTTTACCAGCCATTACCTTTGTGGTGTGCGTCTGGCTTTAACCAAACTCTCTAAGCAGCAGCGTGGTGCTTACGGAGCAGAAGCAGACAAGCCGACTGAGTGCCAGAGAGGCAGGGATGGATCTGGATCAGTCCTTTCTCAGGCAGAAGATCTGCAAGCCTTCACTGAAATATAGGCACAGATTTCTCTAACAATTCCCAGGAGTCCTGCACTTCCTGGAGAGTGTTCCTTTCATGAACCAGTATTTGATTCCAACAGCAGGATGAAGTCTATCACAGGAGGATGTCACGGCATCCTTTCAGCTGGTGAAGTAACCTAGAAGCTTCTGGGCAACTGGAAGTGTCCAAAAATAAGAAAAAGGCAGGAGATGAGACAGAGCCAAAGAGTCCACCCTGGACCAGGAACTCAGCCAGAAATCAGCAAAGAAGCTAGAAGTCAAGCCAGGAGCCAGAATGGAAATCCAGACCTGATGAGTCCACCCAGGAACAGGAAGTTAGCCAGAAATCAGCTAGGAAGCCAGGAGTCAGGAACAGGAGAGGAGCCAGGCGTCAGGGAGGAGACCACCAGCCAGAGCAGCCAGAAGTGAGGGCGGAAGCCACCAGCACTCAGGAAGGAAGCTGGGAATGAGGACGGAGGAGCCAAGCGAAGAGTGGAGATCCAGGAACCTTGCCATCCTTGAGACCCCCAGCTGGAGCAGTGATGGCCCACCAGCAAGTGACACTAGGCTGTGGGGATTTGTGACCTGTGAGGAGGAGCAATCAAAAGGACCTGCCGCAGACCTTGTGGAGGGGTGGGAAGTCATCAGGGCTTGTCAACCAGCAGACCAATAAGGGGATGAGAGATGAGGGGGAAGCACCGCAATCCTTTG
The DNA here is from genome assembly GCF_035046505.1 of Tiliqua scincoides. Lineage (NCBI taxonomy): Eukaryota > Metazoa > Chordata > Lepidosauria > Squamata > Scincidae > Tiliqua > Tiliqua scincoides. The sequence goes on from NC_089829.1 coordinate 17,995,632, forward strand.
GGCTGCCTCTTCCTGTGGTCCCCTTTCCTGCTTTCCTTCAATCTCTGCTTCTCCTCCCAACAGTTGCTGTCTGCCTCGCTTTCCTCCTGTCTGGATTTTCGCTTTTACGCCACATTCTTCTCCTTCAGTGTCCATCCAGATTTGTCCACCTTCTCTCTTCTGATTGGAGACCAGGATTGCTTTCTCCCTTCTCCCTTCTACTTTCAATGGCTTCGTGGGTCTGCCCACATTTGAGTTTTCTGCCTGCTGGTTCTTCCATATGTACATCTGTCTGCCCCGATCCAGTCTTGCAAAGGGCTGGCATGTTTCTTGGGACAGAAGGAGGGCAAGGCCAGATCCTGCCTCCACCAGGCACTCCCTCACACATGAAGGTCATTCCCACAGCCTGTGTCACTTGCTGCTTGGCATTCTCCACACTGGCCATGGCTCCAGCTGGGGGTCTGTGAGGACGGCTTCCGAGGACCGTCTTTCTTCTGCTCCTCCTCCTTTCTACTCCTCCCCCTCCAGGTCTTCATATAGAAGGTCATCTGGAAGGAAGGAAGAAGAGAGATGTTATCTTCTACTTGCCTTCAGAAAAGGATAGGGAGGTGGGGTGGGGAGTCACTGCCCATAGTGAAAGTCTGGAGATGGTCTCAAGACAGGCCCACTTGGCATGTCTGCCTCAGAAACAAGTGGCCAACCTTGCTGGCTGCTCTGTCAGCAGCGAAGGCAATGGCCTCAGGCACGGACAGCGAGTGGCTTAAGAGTCTACTGGGATGTGGCCCTGCCCTCCCCCTTTCCTTGGAAATGGCTGTTACCTTTAGTGGAGGAGGAGGAGGGGCCGTCTTCCTCCCTCACCCAGATGGTGCGTATCTCTGGAGCGTCTCTGGCTGCTTCCGGCTGTTGAGGTAAAAGCACATGTCAGTGTCATGCAACAGCATCCCCCACTCTCACCCAGCAGAGTGCCAGGACCCTTGGAAGAGTCCCCAAACTCAGGGTCAACCCCAGGTAGGCATCTTGCCCACCAGCTTCACTTCCCTGACCATCATGTCCACAAGACACTCACTTCTATGGTGTGCACCGGCTGGCCTGTAGTGGTCACCTCGCTCACGTTCCTGCACCACGCTTTTTTGATGGTATAGATTTCCTAAGAGAAATGGGGAAGACAAAAGACAAAAGTGAGAGGAAGGACCCCCTGGAAACTCAGCCATGAGAAAGTTGACATGCTGATGGATGCAGCGATGTTGTCTCTTCTGACAGCCCGACAGGCAGCCCTGCCAGCCCCAGGTGGCTCCCTGTCCTCACCAGCCACAGTTTTCTTGAAGAAGACATTCAAGTGTGTTCCACACTTGAAGGAATTGGAAAGCCTGGTCCCAGGGGGAGAAATTTGAGCAGACTTTACCTTGCTGCCTTCCTGTTCTGCAGATCCTAGAGTATCTGGAAGGAGAGAAGGAAAGAGAGATGTATGCCTTTGCGTGGCCCTCAGAAGCAGCAGCCTGCTTGGTTTCAGCTTCCAGAGATGACGCATGGCATTTGTTGGAAAGCTTGCTTGCTGCTGGGAAGGACAAGAGGACTCTTTACCTCTGGACCCCCAGTACGAGTTGAGGGTGGACTCTGAGGATGTCCAGCTGCTGGAGGAGGAGGATGTCCTGCTGTTGGAGGAGGAGGAGGATGTCTCTGGTGTTGGCTCTTTTGCAGGATAGACTCTCCTGTTGCTCAATTTGGCCAGCACCTGCTGACATTCTCTGCTGGCCTTTGTCAGCACAGAAGGCTGGACTTGGTGCTTCTTGATGTTGAGGCACTTGCAGCAGCAAAGCCTGCAAGAGAGTGAACAGTGAGGAAGTCACTCCTGGGCAGACAATGGGGGGAGAGGGCAACTAGTGGGGGATGGAGGTCATGGAGGATGACCACTCGTAAGAAGAGCCCCACTGGATCAGGCCAAAGGCCCATCTAGTCCAGCTTCCTGTATCTCACAGTGGCCCACCAAATGCCCCAGGGAGCACACAAGACAACCTACGTCCTGGTGCCCTCCCCTGCATCTGGCAGTCAGAGGCAGCTTGCCTCTAAAACCAAGAACTTGCACATACCTATTATGACTTGTAACCCATAATGAACTTCTCCTCCAGAAATTTGTCCAAACCCCTCTTAAAGGCATCCAGGCAAGATGCCATCACTACATCCTGTGACAAGGAGTTCCACAAACTAATTACATGCTGGGTAAAGAAATATTTTCTTCTGTCTGTCCTAACTCTCCCAACACTCAGCTTCTGTGGATGTCCCCTGGTTCTGGTGTTATGCAAGAGGGAAAAGAGCATCTCTCTATCCACTCTGTCCATCCCCTGCATGATTTTGTATGTCGCAATCATACAAAAGATTGTATGATTCTCATTGTATGATTGTATGACTCTCCCTCAGGCGCCTCTTTTCTAGACTGAAGAGGCCCAAACACTATAGCCTTTCCTCATAGGGAAGGCGCCCCAACCCAGTAATCATTTTTGTTGCTCTCTTTTGCACCTTTTCCATCTCCACTATATCCTTTTTGAGATGTGGTGACCAGAACTGGACGCAATGCTCCAGGTTTGTACAATTGATTTGTACAATGGCATTGCAATATAAGCTGTCTTATTCTCAATGCCTTTCCTAATGATCCCAAGCATGGAATTAACCTTCTTTATTGCCGCCGCACATTGGGGCAACACTTCCATTGAGCTGTCGACAAGGACCCCAAGATCTCTCTCCTGAGACAGGTCCTGATCTCTCAGACAGCTCAGAACCCATCAGCCTATATGTGAAGTTTTGACTTTTTGCCCCAATGTGCGTGACTTTACACTTTCTTAGATTGAAACGCATCTGCCATTTTGCTGCCCATTCTCCCAGTTTGAAGAGATCCTTCTGGAGCTCTTCACCACTCGGAAAAGTTTGGTGTCATCTGGAAACTTGGCCACATTGCTGCTTAGCCCTGCCTCTGGGTCGTTTATGAAGAGGTTGAAAAGCACCAGTCCCAGGACAGATCCTTGGGGCACACTGCTTTCCACCTGTCTCCATTGTGAAAATTGCCCAGGTAAGGGAATGTTTGTTCCCTTACCTCAGAGCTGCATTGCCCTTATGTCAGTGCTGGAAATAGGGGCAAGGATTGCGCCCTTTGTGTTTTAAGATTTTATCTTTGATGAGGCATTCCACCATCTTACCTGGAACAGACGTGAGGCTGACTGGCCTATAATTTCCCGGGTCCCCCCTCCTTCCCTTTTTAAAGATTGGCGTGACATTTGCTATCGTCCAATTTTCTGGCACCATGGCCGTTTTAAGGGACAAGTTGCATATTTTAGCCAAGAGATCAGCAACTTCATTCTTCAGTTCCTTTATAACTCTTGGTGGGTGGATGCCATCTGGACCCGGTGACTTATTGATCTTTAATTTACCAATTAGGTCTGAAACATCTTCTCTATTAACCTCTATTGGACTTAATTCCTCAGTCAGGAGGGGCCGTTCAAGGCAGCGGTATCTGCCTGACATCTTCTTCCATGAAGACAGATGCAAAGAACTCATTTAATTTCTCTGCCATCTCTAAGTCTCCTTTTATCTCCCCTTTCCCTTCCTCACCATCCAGAGGACCAACCGCTTCTTGAGCAGGTTTCCTTCTTCTAACATATTTGAATAAACTTTTATTATTCCCTTTAATGTTGCTGGGGGGGGGGGAGAGATGGCTGCCTTCTAGCAGAATCTCGGCTGCTGGAGCTCTTATCAATTTTAGCCTTAGTGGCAACCTGGGAGGTTTTTTCTTCTCCCAGGATATTTTAACTTGCTGAAGATCCTGCTGACAACATTGATACTGGTTATTTTGCTACTTTGGAGTGCCTACTCTTGCGGATTGATTTGGATTGAAAACATGGGCAGGAGAAGGAAAAGGCAGCAAGCTGGCAGAGGTTCCCCACTGAAGGTCTCTAAACAACTTCGACTGGACCAAATAACATCTTGGAACGAGACCGTAAGTGTTACTCCCAACCCTGCTTCGTCGAACAACTCAGGCTGTCTAGAGAGTGAAATTGATTTGGAGGGGGAAGAACATAACAGCGTACCATGTTTGGGAAACACTAAGAATGGGTCCTGCCCTGAAGTGATCTCGCTAAATGTTTATGCTCATGAGAGTGCACTGGGAGATAAGGACCTAGCTCACGGGGACCAAGAGGAACCTGTGGACCTTGAACCAGGCAATACTTCCCTCTTAACTCTTTTGGGAGATCACTCCCTTGCTGCGGCTAGAACAGTTTTGGCAATCTTTCGGGAACAATTTATAAGTTTATATCCTCCCAAATTGATGCACTACCAAAGAAGCTGCAGGAGCAATCGGCCCCAAGACCCAAGGGCAGTTCTCCGGCAACAGCACGAGCTTATAGCCACACGCAGATAATGCCCAAGGACGCCTCTGTCTCTGCGAAAGAATCTAGGATCAAACCTGTCTCTTTGCCTAAAGCTGCTGGCTCTCACTCATGCTGTTTCCAAGCAAACCAAATTCTCTTGGAGGTTGACAGAGTGCCAGTAAATTATGGAAAATGGAGGGACAGGCTCTGTGTAAAAATATCCTTAAGTAAACTTTTATGTATGGATCTAAATCAGATTGACATGATGTGCCCAATGGCTAAGTAGTTCTGCATCTAGAGTCAGACTCCTTCTGTCCTTTGACACCTCTACAAATCCCCTGACTCTGTTTCGGATGAGAAGGTTTCTCAGCACATTCAAAATAATAGCAAAGAGAGTCTTCTCTGATTTCTCTGACTCTAATCAAGAGCTGCTGCCCTCCTCCACACATAGCTCGAAGCCTCTGACCACTGCATCATCCTCCATCCCTGCACAAAGTGAGTCTTGGCCACCTGCCCAGACAGCTGATAAGACTGCAGCAACACCCTGCTCTAATGAGCAAACAAACTCTCCTAGTCCAAATATAATAAAGAACAGTATTGAAAGGGACTCAGCTACCTTGCAAAGCCTAACCTTCTGCCTAGAAACTGCCTTAACTAAGCCGAATCGCTCTTCCAACCTGCGATATGAGGGACTGACAAAGACATGCGTGGAAAGCTTTCCCCGGCCGCTTTGTCAGAGTCCCATCTGATGTATACGTTTGCCACACGGCAGGAACAAATGAGGGAGACTGAACCTAAGTCGGTAAGCTGTCCTTTGGATGTTGATGAAACAGCTGATGCCATTGTGGGCACAATGCCTGGAAATCCTAGGAAAGACCTTTCAATACAGCTCGATGCCACTGAGATTGATAGTATGGAAGTTGCTGAAGAATCCAATAACTCAAGGAATTTGGCAGATTGGTCTGTTCCTCCAGACTCTTTCATCCATAGAGCTGACTGCTAAATGAGTTTCAACCACCTCTGCAGGTTTGAACCAACGACCCCTGCAACACTAAATGACCAACTGGTCAGGACAGATCATATGGGTTCACCTTCAATAAGGTGCCCTGAGAGGGTCATTAACTCAACTACAGAGCCATAGGATGAGATGCCCGACATAGATATGGAATGTGCCAGGAAACATCCTTCAAAGAACTCTGTGCTCAGCTATGAGATTACAAGTACTGGTGATGTTCCCCAGCGTCCACCTAACGACCCTCCACAAACTATGATGTCTCCTCAGAAAACTGGCTCTCCCAGCGGCAACACAAGCTTCCAGTCAATAGATCTATCGCTGCACCTGGACTTTGATGAGGACACACTGACCAGGGAGGCCCTGAAGGCATTTAGATTTCTTCCCCAACAGGAACAACTAAGGATGGTCAAGAAATTGGAGATGGTATGGCAAGAACTAACGGACATTATATTGACCCTTGCTGCTCTGCATCATCTAAGAGCTTACCTCCTTCACGAGACCATACAACTTCTCTTCCAGATGCGGCCCCGCCTCAGAGGCGATCCCTCCAGGCAGTGATTCATCAGGAGCCTCCAGCTGGAGGTAGTTTGTCCTCCTCTCAAGGTTTATCATCTGTCAATGTGGCTCAGATCCCTGAGCCTATGGAACTGCCTTTGAATAATCTGGACTCACCATCTACAGAGTCCACTGTCAGTGGCCCTTGCCAATCAATGGTAGTGTTGGAGAAAGCAGCGGCAGAGACATGTAATTCACTTCCACCAACTAAACAACAGACAGTATTTGCTAATCTAGAGGAAGCTACAGCGCAATTACCACAGCTTTCATCAGAGGATGTTCAATCTAGCCAATTGGTGCAGATACCTTCTACACCTGACTGCACTCATCTTCTCCCAGTAACCAAAATAGCCCCAGAAGGGGCAAATCTACTGAACAACCTAGATGCCAAGTCAAGACTGTCTGAGGACACTTCTCCTGAAAAAGGGACACGACATCCTCTTATAAGAAATCAGAGGGATCCAGATACTCAAATCCTCTCAACTTCAACTTCATCAGATTGACTTTCACCTACCCGCTCCGAGAGCATTCCATGGGGCCAGCTGAAAATCCTTTCTTGGAATATCGCTGGTTGGTTTGCAAAGACTCGTGGAAAAGAGCTAGATACTGTTTTAAGAGACCGAGATATTATTTTACTGCAGGAAACTTGGGCAATTAGACCTATATCTCTACCTGCATGGAAGAATACAGTAAAAGGCCTTGCCATATTAGTGAAACCTGCTTTCAAACATGAATTGCTATTTATGGCTGATAGTTTTTGCAAAATACAAGCAATCAAGGTGAAGCTAATGCCCCAAAGCATATATATGCCTCCTTTAAAAGATAAATCTGCAACTGAAAAGCAATGGGCATATCTTAGTGGTCTAATCAATGACCTGACTGCTAAATTTCCCTCTTATAAGATTCTAATTGCAGGAGATTTCAATTCCAGTGTGACATAATTCTGACATCTTTCATCAACTTTGGGACTTACCTACTGACACGATATTGCCAGAGACCTGTCTATTTGAAAGGCAATCGAAAGATAGAACAACTAATGCCGTGGGGCTGCTTCTAGCCAAATTTTGTATTACTTATGGCCTTACTTGGCTAAATGGCTTAGACGCATTGGGGGATAATGGAGAATTCACTTACATCTCAGCTAGAGGTGCAAGTGTTATTGATTATATCTTGGTTCCTCCTCAATGCCTTCCCCAGATAGCAAACTTTTGTGTTGGATACCCTCAGTCTAGTGACCATCTTCCTCTGTTGTGTGATTTAGACTATCTCCCAAATCATTATCATAACACTAACACCCAGGAGGAAGAAGGTTACCCAAACATAACAAAAAGAATTACATGGGACCCAGACTCTAAGGACTCATTTTGTGCCTGGATACAAGCAAAGGAAATCCCTCAGTTGTCCACTCTGGATCAACCAGGGATTGTCCACTTTTTCGAGGACTTAATATCTACTCTTTTGAAAGTATTAGGTGAAATCGCCTCATCCCGAAGAGTTGAGGGTGGGCGAGATGACTCTAAGATTGATCAGATCTGCTTATCTCTGAAAAGTGCAGTTCGCAGCACTTACAAAGAATTTAGAGACACTAACAATAACACTTTTATGCCAATATTTTGAGCTGACTGCCCACCTGAAGGAAGCTGTCACAGTTTCGATCCATCGTATTGCAGAAGCAAGATGGTCACTGCTAATCAACACTGTTAGATCAAAAAATGCTAAGAGTTTTTGGCAAATTATATCAGGTTGTTTTCATAAAGAGTCAATTGGTACTACCACAATCCCTGCCAAACTGTGGGAATCGCACTTTAAATCAATTTTTTGGGATGAATCCAAATCGACCTCTGCTGTTCAGGCATCCATCCCGCCAGACCTCCCAGACTGGCCTGCTGTCTCAGTGGATGAGTTCATTTCAATTATTAACCAGCTAAAACAGGGTAAAGCAGCTGGCCCAGATGCAATTCCCTCAGACATCTATAAAGCAGCACCAGACTGGTGGGCACCAATTATCGCGGAACTATTCACAAGAATCAATAAATCTGGAGTAATTCCAGAATCCTGGACCAGATCAATCTTGGTCCCTATTTTCCAAAAAGGAAATAGGGACCTTCCCTCTAGCTAAAGGCTGATAAGCCTTTTGGATGTCGCAGGGGAAATGTATGCATCCCACTTATTGAAGAAACTTTCTTCCTGGATATCTGATTATAACATCATAGGTCCAGAGCAAGCAGGTTTCAGACCAAACAAGTCCACAGTCGACCACTGTGTGATATTGTCCCATTTAATTTTCAAACAGGTGACTCAAAAGAAATCTCGACTCTATGTGGCATTCCTGGATTTAAAGTCTGCCTTTGACTCTATTGATAGGAACAGACTCTGGGAAAAACTTGAGAAGACGGGACTTGACAAAAGACTATTAGAATTAATTTGTGTCCTCCACCTAAACACTTCCTGTCCAGTGAAATTATCCCCACAGGGTGATCTTTCAGCTCCAATCCCGATCAACAAGGGGGTCAAGCAGGGTTGTGTGCTGGCACCCGTTTTGTTCATCGTTTTCATCAATGATTTGGCCCCCTTCTTAACAAAGCTTGACACGCATTGCCCCAAACTGGGATCAGTGGACTCCCCTTTACTTTTATATGCTGACGACATGGCTCTGATCTCACATACAAAAATAGGCTTACGGAGACTGGTCAAAGCCTGCATTGAATATTTTACAATAAACTCTTTGCAGTTAAACTATGAAAAGTCTAAAATTGTGGTATTTGGGAACTCATGGAAACCACAATCTTGGCTTTTCAGTGGAAAATAAATACAGCACATCAAGGAATTGAGAGAAGGGCCTTTACCTTGGCACGTTGTAATGTGAATCCCCTATAATGACTTACATGGCAGATTAGGAATGCCTCCTGGGAAGATTGTTTACGTAGCTGCAATTTAGGCGAAGTAGAATCATCCACACACATTATGTTGCACTGTCCCAGATACCAAGCGCTAAGACAGCAATTTCTCTCTCCCTTGCTCCATGCTAAAACAGGGCATTCTGAGAATGCTATAATTCAGTTCCTTCTAGCAGGTGATGTAGAGCGTATAACCCTCTCAGTTGCACAGTTCCTAAATTTGAGTAATCTGAATCGAGCCAAGCTTTCTGTACCAAGTAATCACTGAGTAGATTACATCTTGGCAGTATCTGCAGAGTAACTGATTGTTTTCTGTCTTTTAAATAATTCGTGTTTGTATGTAAAATGTAATGTACGTTCGTATCTGTGTGTACATGTAGGTACGCACATATACATATATTTGTGTACTACTTAGGTTTATATTCTATCTACGGTTTCTGTACAGAGTCTTCACCTATCCAATGTTTATGCCTAATAAAGGTTTTGTTGACACTTGACTGTTAATGTTGCTGGCCATGTTTTTCCTCCTAGTCTCTCTTGGCCTCCCGTATCACCTTCTTACATTTGTTTTGCCACAGTTTATGTTCCTTTTTATTCTCCTCATTAGGGCAAGACTTCCATTTACAGAAGGATGCTTCCTTGCCCTTTATAGCCTCTGTAACTTGGCTCGTTAGCCAGGCGGGCACCCTCCTGGACTTAGTGGAGCCCTTCTTCCTTTGAGGTATTCCTTTGAGCCCTTCTCCTGGGCTTCTGTTACTGTTGTTTTAAACAGCTTCCATGCACTCTGGAGAGATTGGACCCTCTTTACCTTCCCTTTCAGCTTCTTCCTAACTAGCATCCTCATTTGAAGGAAGTTTGCCCTTCGTAAGTCAAGGGTTTTTGTGTTAGATTTGTTTGGCACTCTTCCCCCAACATGCATGGTGAAACTAATTGCAGCATGGTGACTGTTCCCCAATGGCTCAGTAACATTTACCTCTCTAACCAGGTCCTGAGCCACACAAGATTAAATCCAGAGTCGCCTGTCCTCTGGTGGGCTCCATGACTAGTTGCTCTAAAGCAGTCATTTAGCATGTCAAGAAAACCGGTCTCTCTTTCATGACCAGAGCACGAATTGACCCAGTCGATGTGAGGAGAACTGAAGTCCCCCATGACTACAACCCTGTCCCTCCTCGACACCTCCCTGATCTTTTTCCTCATTTCAAGGTCCCCTTCTGGTTTCTGGTCCGGAGGACGGTAGCATGCCCCCACTATTACATCGCTCCTCGAACCTGATAATTTAACCCACAGCAATTCTGTGGTGGAGTCAGACCCACTCTTTTGCCCCCATTGGAAGAGCTATTTAAGAGCTATTTAAGCCCCCATTTAAGAGCTATAAGGTGGGTGGGGTGTAGCGCAGTTAGAAGGAACAACTTACCTTTTCAACTTGGCAAGTAGATTTTTTGCCATTGTGCCCTCCTTACCTATTGTAAACCTCACTAACTCTATACCTTAACTAAATATCTACAGCCCTCCCCCAAAGCACCCACTGCAAACCTAACAAAAGAATAATAAAGAAAATGATCCCTCCCAAAGTCTCCCCCTATCTACCCTCTAAACCTAACACTGTCTAAGAATCTACTCTAAAAACAAAGACCCTCCCCAAACACCCCAAATACTATAATCTAAAAAGATGAAAAGATAAAGGAAGGGAAAAAAGCAATGAAATGAATGCAGGAAGAATGAAGGAGAAATCAAGAAATATAGAAATTTTAAAAAAGAAAATAAAGATTAGAAAAAGGTAAAAGGAAGATAAGAAAAGAGAAGATAGAAGCAATGGAATGAAAGTATATAAGGTTAAAGAAACAGAAAATAAATAATTATAGATGCAACAAATAAATCAAAGAATATAAAAATAAATTTTAAAAATAACACAACAACCAAAATAAAAAATTAAAAAGAAATAAATGGATGAAGAAATAAACAAATCAGTACAAAACAGACACAAATAAAATAAAATAATGAAATATAATAAAATAAATATGAATAAAAATAAAAAATGAATTCAAAAATCAAAAGAAGAAATTAAAAAACTGAAAAGATAAAAATAAATCCCACTCACTCCACACACACCTCACGACTCACTCCTCTCTGCCTTTCACTCCTGCTTTCGCTCTCACTTTCACCTCGCCTTTCACACCTTTCACGCCAAATCAATATACCAACCACAGAAATCCACTACTCTCCACCGTCTCCTCTCTCCACCTCACCTCTAACAACCCACACTCAGCCCCTCCCTGTGCCCACAATTTATACAGCTCCCAAAACCTGTCAGCTGATGATGTCACAAACTGATGATGATGTCACAAACTGATGCCAGTCCCCAGTGCTTCCTTCCCTGCCATCAGTACTTTTTACTGAGATTTTAATAAAAAATTCAGCTAAACCCCCAGGGAATATCCAGCCTTAGAGCAAGGGAGCCTTGCAATACAGAAAACTGACTTTCTAGTGGTTCTGAGTGTTAAGTACATATTTCTTGCACAAAATATCCACGTAATCTTGTCCTTGTCCATTGTTTCCCCCTTAATCCATTGCACACTTTTAGCGAACCATAGAATGGTATGAAAAACAAATCAAACTCAATACCTATTTGATCCAGAGCCATCAAGAGACTATAACCTTGCACACTGCCTTCAGTTGTATTGATCTGTATTGTTATTGACTGTTAGCTGCCTTGAGACTAGTGATAAGGTGGGACAGAAATCTTTAAATAAATTAATTTGATGGAAGCAGTTACAGATCATTGTTTCAACTGCAAAAGCAGTTGAAAAGCAGTTGAAAAGGAGATGAGAGTGTTTTTATGCTGCACAAGTGGAGATGTCCTTGTGAACTGTAATCACACAGACTAAATTCCATTCTCACAAAGCTATGGGCCAGTAATATGTCACAAGCCTTCTGGATGTTTCTATTGACACAAAGTGATTCAAGTCATGCGGTTTGGGCACAAGATTTTAATAAGCAAAGTAGATTTGATCTCTTTGAAAAAGTACTGCATGCCTTGGCAGATTCCATGACCACAGCATTGTAGCTATCACAGTTTTTAAATGCTGAGGTTAAGCACTCTTAAATCAATGGCAATTTCAGTAGGAGACATTTCCAGCACAATGTGAAGTGTGTCTACTCAGAAGTAAGTCTCTTGTTTCAGTGGGATTTACTCCCAGGACAGGGTTTCTAGGATTACAGCCTTAAGCAACTACATTACTTTCCAGCTGAAGTAGTGTTGAGTGCTAAAACAGCCCAATCCTGTCCTGGGTCAGCCCAGAGCATGAGTGGCAAAGCTAGCACAGCCTCTGCTGGTATGCGCTGCTGTACCAAGGTTCCCAGCTGCTGTGCCAAGGTTCTGAACACAATCAGTCAGGGAGCTGGTGGGCACCTGCCCCCTCAGGACAGGAGTTTGTTTCTCCTCATTCACACAGAGAAGGGAGCTGCCTGTCTCCCCCTCAGCAGTCCCTCCCCCAGCCTGCAGCCAGCACCAAACAAACTTAGAAGCAGGCAGAGAGCTGTGTCTATTTCCCCATTCACAAATGGACCCCCACCTTCCTCCCTCTCTGCCAGCAACCCCAACAAGCAAAAGCAGTAGATTTCCTCCCCATTCAAACATCCCATGAGTTCTTCCCTGCAGCACCTGCCTCCAACACTGAGTACACACAGCCCAATTGGATCCACACTTCCCTGGGAGTAAACCCCCACTGAGTCTGATGGGATTTACTGCTGAGTAGACATGCTCTCCAGCGGCAGTCAAACATCCCACAATTTCTCCCTTGCAGCGCCACCCCCCAGCATACGCGAGCAGCACAAATAGACTCAGTTTCCCCTCCCTCCTCAGTGCCTGCCTCCCCAAGCCAAACTCAAGCAGCACAAACAGACCCAGGACTTCTCACCCCCATCCAAAGCCTGCACTCAGCTGCAGCCTCCCCAACCTAATGGGAGGGTTGCAGATGGGCGAGGCTCCTGCTCTCCTGTGAGTGCTTAGCCCAGGGGTGCTCACACTTTTTTGGCTTGAGAGCTACTTTGAAACCCAGCAAGGCCCGGAGATCTACCAGAGTTTTTTTTACAATATTCACGCCATCATAACATATAACATTTATATGTACAATGTATGTTGGTGTACTTTGAGCCCCACTGAGTATAACAGGACTTACTCCTGAGTAGACATGCCTAGGATTAGGCTGTGAGGCTGCAATCCTAGCCACACTTACCTGGGAGTAAGCCCCATTGAGTACAATGGGCCTTACTCCCGGCGTTTCCTCCCAGAGGCATCTGAAGGGGGGGGTCGGCACTCCGCGATCTACTCATTTTGCCTCGCGATCTACCAATAGATCGCAATCCACCTATTGAGCATCCCTGGCTTAGCCTTTTCCTTACTATCGCTGCAAAGAGCAGTCCTGTTGGGGAAGATCAGTCGCATTGGGGCAGCGAGGGCTCCGGCAGGTCTCCAGCAGGCCGAGTGTCCATTGGAGATGGGGGCTCCCTGGGGGCCGGATTGGGGCCCTCTGCGGGCTGCAAGTGGCCTGGGGACCAGGGTTTGGGCAGCCCTGCTGTGGAGTCAAGTCATGTTGCTTTCTTGTTTTTTTGCATCTTATTTTGATCTTCTCACTCAGTGTGTATGCACTTACTGCCTTGAGTGCTCTTAGTGGACAGGCAGCATAGAAATGTTATAATAAATAATATACAGTAAATACTTTAGATTATCCTTTTAAAAAAACCCTCAGTAATATGTATTTTTTAATGAAGATGGGAAGATTGGCCTTACTTAGAAAGTTCAAGAACTTAGAAAATTCTATTTATTTTTGTTTTTAGTTCTACCTTCAGTAGTTCCTAGAAATTATAAGATCTTGCTACCTCCCTCCAAAAAAAGAACCAAAACTGGAAACTTTCCAGTTCTTTCTAATTGTCTTGAGTCTTGTACAAGTGAAAAGTTTGTCTGACACCTGCCTGACAGGCAGACTTTCATAGCAAAAGCCTTTTCCAGTAAGGAAATCCAGTGAAGGACAGCTTCATCTGTTGAATTTGTGCCTGCTGCCAGAAAAAGATGGCAATGGCAACCCTAGGTACCAAGATTTATAGGAAGTTCTTTGAAAAAATGGCTCTGTAAAACAGTCCAGACTAGAGGTGTCAAACATAAGGCCCGCGGGTCGAATGCGGCCCCTAGAAGCCATTTATGTGGCCCCCAGTATAATTGGGTTCTCCCAGCATGATAATTGGGATATCCTGAAAATATTAACATGATTTGCACATTTTCCTCTTCTGTCATTTGCAGGGAATTAATTTCTAAGTGAGAACAAAGTGTTTATTTCTGGCCATTATCTGCATAATGATGTCACTTTCTTTTAAATGATGCCACTTCCAGCCCTCAGCAGGCACCATAAATGCAAACTTCGGCCCTCTGTATGAAAGGAGTTTGACACCCCTCTCTGGACGACTCAAGCCAGTTGACACACATTAGCTCAGGGCAGTGAATGAGACTATCTGAGAACCCAAGGCGCAAAGTATCCAGTGCAGACATCTTAAATTGCCTTCAGGTCTGACCAGGCTAGGAGGGCATCACACAGAATTGTGAATGAACTGCAACGTGGGTTTCTATTGTTCCTTAGTTTGCATGGAGTGACATGGAACTTAGCCAGCCTTCCTAATTTGTCGAATGTGATGGTGGTTACAATTTCAGGCGCACTGTTGCAAGGTGTTGCAAGGTTCAAAAGCAAATTCAGTAGGTAAGAGTGGTGATTGTCTGCAAGCTTTATTTCGTTGCCAGCAACGGGCTTCTCAGGGACACCTTGTCCAAAGCGAAGAGAGCAATTTTCCAGTGTGAGCCTCTCACTTATATTTCATTTTGGCTCCTTTGTTTGAGGTGTTGTGCACTTCTCATTGGCTGAGGTCTGACATCATAGATGGGGCTTTCTTTGGGTTGGCTACAGATAACTTTACAAGCATTTGATTGGTTGGCTTCAAATTACAGGTTTCAAATAAGGCAAAAATATACATTGAGACATATATAATTGAAAGATTCCAACAATCACTAGATGGCACTCTAACTTCAATTATTATTCAAAACTTGCTTTTGGTATGTCCCTGTACTTTATCTTTTGGCTTCTTCCAACTTGGGTGTCCTTGGCATGTTGCAAGGAGCCACCTGTTTATCTCTCTAAATTCCTTTCTTTGTTCTTCCCAGATACCATGGGGCTCTGTGCCAACATTTGTTTAAACCAAGTCCTTTCTATTCCATGTTGTGATTCTCTATATGTGACCTGTTACTGTGATGTAAAGTGGTATAAACATATATTTAATACAAGACAAACCAACCTCTTATTGTACAAAGATTGCTTTTTAAGAAACCTTTTCTCATTCATTTTAACTAAATCCAGCCCCTTCTGTCAGCTTTTAGCTCAGACAGAGGCTCTCGTAGATGTTTCTGTTATCTTCTGTCTAGCTGGTGTTTGCAGGTGTCTGTAGAAAATGCTACTTCCATTTGCCAACAGATAAAAGTTGTATTACTAAGACATTTCCATCAAATGTTGCAAACTTGTGTTTTCAGCATTATAACTTTTCAATTTCCCCACTTCTTGGTGGGGACAAAAGTCTTATCTTTGAAAAGCAACTTTTCTTCTTGCTTTTGCCCATATGCTGTTGCAAATCTCTCTGGGATGCTTACTCCCTTGTTCACATTAAAAGTATTGATGCCTGCAAATCAGTCTCAAACCCCCCCCCCCTTTCCAAAGCAAAAACTTGTGGCAGCCATCAACACAGAGCAACACAGAGAGGGAGGGGGAGCAGCTAACAGAGACAGGAAAAGGCATGATTTAGAGGAAGTTAGAACTTACAGCTGGCTAAATCTTATCACTAACAGACCTTTTTTGCTGACAAGCTAATAAAGTGCCTAACCTAACCGCAGACATATCATCAGACACTAGATGAAAATAGAACAGCAAGCATTGCGAAATGGTCAGAAACAAGACTTCCCTTTGAGAAGGCAAGTGCAAGTGCAAAAGAAAGAGTGAAGAGGGCGGGTGCATGAAGAAGGACATTTAGGAAAGTTACCAAAGGGAACTTTGCCTTTTTTAGGACGCTTTGTTTGAATGTCAACTGAAATGTATAAAAGGGTGTCACACCCCACTGGACCCGGGCTTCTGAATTTGAGCGGACAGCTCTCAGGGGTCCCAGTCATGCCTTGCTAACCAATAAAAAACCTTCCTAGCCTTCCACCTTCTAGTGTCTTGCTTATTCATTCTCAGCAACACTGGACAGAATCCACCCCTGTCAGACCAACAGGCTCTGCCCTTCCGGGCAGGGGTACGACAGTATCAATGCAAAACTTCGAGTCCTTCAAGGTCTTACAGAGATACTAGCTTAGGAATGCTTTTGCCAAAACATCTGCCTCTGCCAAGGTTGCAATGAGTTACATTTTTAGACTTGAGGCTTAAGCATCTTTAATAGAATCTAAATGGCTTTTTTACTATTCTGTGTATTTCTATGCTTTAATCAAACCATTCTAACAGTTAAAACATTTAAAGCCACTACATATTATATTATATTATATTATTATATTATATTATATTATATATATATATATATATATATATATATATATATATATATATATATATATATATATATATGTTAATTTACACTTTTAAGCCATAATTATTAGAATATTGAAAAATGCATGCAAACATTGGCACTTCTATGATGCTTTGGTATGTTGCTTTGGTATAATACCCCTAAACAGCTCTCCAGTGTTCAGCATATGTATATACAAGACTGTTTTTTTTCTGGTTTAAGGAAGCTTAAATCAATAATGTTTTAAAAATCCAAAAATCCCTTTTTTTCCAAGGGTATTCTCTGTTTAGTTTAACAAGCAGGGAATTTCCATCTCAGGATGGCTTGGATGCATTCCTGATTTCAAAGTGTCCATTGTTCTCTTATCTGGATGAGATAGAGCGGTAGAACTACTTGGCAGTCTGCCAAAGCTGCCAGGCTGCAGTTTTGAAACCCCCTTTTCACTGAGAAGTGGAATGGATTTTAAGTTTAAGCATACATTTTCCCTATTTCTTAAACATATAAGCTAATAATTTAATTGCCTTAAGTAAATAATTTGTTTGTGAGCATAGCATAATGTGTTCTATAGCATTATGGCCTTCACTACCCTGTATCAAGGGCAATGCAGCTTCGAGGTAAGGGAACAAACATTCCCTTGAGGAGGTCTTCTTGACTGCCCTGCAACTGCAGGATGCAGCACATGTCCTATTGGTACAGCTGTGTCAGTGCTGGAAAGTTGGTTAGGATTTGAGCCTTAGAGCCCAATCCTGTGCATGTCTACTCAGCAGAAAGCTCCATTATAGTCAACTGGGATTACTCCCATGTAATTGTGGATAGGATTGGGCCCTCAGTCTCCCTACTGACATCAGGACAGTTGAAGACCCCTGTTACTACGGACACGTGTTTTCTTGAACGCTGTCCATCAAAGGCCTTTCACCCACAGATTCTGTCACTGCAGTGCCAGTCATGCTGTCGTCCCCCCCCCCGTCCCCCACAAAGAGGGGTGTGTGACTGTGCTGGGACTGAACCATCTGCCTTGCAGTTCAGCCACTAAGAGCACAATCCTCGGCATGTCAGAAGTAAGTCCCATTGTGTTCAAGGGGACTTACTCCCAGGAAAGTGAGTATAGGATTGCAGCCTAAGGTAACACACAGTAGCCCTTGCCCCCAAACTGTAACCCATATGTAAAGGCCACAGTGGTCACAAAAGCAAAGAATTATAGGCTGCTCTAAAAGGAACCAAAAGCTGCTTTGCTATTGAGACAAGGCCATAAAGGCAGCCATACTTATGCTAAGAGTTCAGAAGTAACTACAGTAAAATGTCATGATGTTTTGTTCAAATGTATGTATGAACCAAATGTACATGATGCCAAGATATATCAATGCTGAATAGTGTTAATGAATCAAATGTTATGTTATGTTAGAGGGAAAAATGTATTTAGCATGACCAAAGTCAGTTATTCTGTAAAGGCAGATTATTTGAACAGAGCAATATGTTTGTGCTTAGGACAAGTTCAAAAGCATTTCACAAACAAGACTTAAGCATATATGTTCTGTTTAGCAAGCATTTGCTTAGCAGATATAAAGAAAATGCTTGGGCCAGAAATTCACAAACATTGGATCAACAGAAGCTCAAGCAGGCCCAGAAAAGCAATTTTGCGCTCTCTCTCCTTCAGAGAGCGTCTGTTTGTGCAGAAGGTAATAAAAAGCAAGATAATGTCCCCTTGCTTTAGGCAAATGACACAAGGAACTTTTAAAATATATCCCTTCCATTAATAAGTGAATCAGTATAAAACAGTTTTATAATGCAGAGAGTAAATAAGTTTGGAAATACAGGAGAAGCAAATGAACTTAAATTCAACTCTAGCAAGTACTGGGGCTAGGATGGTACGAATGAAGATAGTTAATTGCTTGGCAATAAAACAATTTGACACATCAAGATAACAGGCTAGTAGCTGTCAAGTTAATTAAGTGATATATAGGACTCTGCCTGACTTCAAAGAATAGAATGTAAACCCCCCTCAAACCTATGGGCTGCTTTTAGACAGAGAAAATAGGATTTAAACAAAAGGAAAACACATAGAGAGAGGAAGAACAAATATGTTGAATTTTAAGGGAAGCTTAATTTGAGAATTAGATATTAATGAGAGATCATAGTTAAGTCAGTTATTTGTCTTATGTTTAGCAGTGCTTTAGAACAAAGGGAGCATTTTAAAGTTTCTGAAGTCGCAATAAAAAGATAGAGTTACAGCTACTAGGTAATAAAGTAAATAAAGTAATAAAAGAGTTACCAAAGTTGTGAAGTCATTAGCAAGAGGTCAACAGAAGCCACATGAAGTCCACAAATGATGGATTAGAATTTGTTCCGGCTTCTGAACAGTTGGAATTCAGACAAGCACCCTGAACTTAGAGAGTTATTTTATGTAATAGACATTGCGTAAATATTAGTAGCAATGTTAGTAAAATTAAGCAGAATCAATAATAAAGAAAAGATTTGTGTCTGCTTTAAAGTGAGGCTTGGAAAATAGACGCTGTACAGCTAATTTGGAATGTGGAATTCTTATCTAAAAGCAAAAGCAAGCCTGCTCCCTTGAAATACTTCGTCTGTCAAAATTTATAACTTAAAGGGCAACTGACAGAAAGAATTAAAGAGATTTAATGACTTACCATGGCACCAGAGATAGATAGTGAATTTCTAAGTATAAGAATAGTTAATCAAATTGGCAAGACCCCGATAAGAGGGGGCCTCCAGCTGAAAATATCTCTTGAAAATACCACTTAGAGCAAAGCTGAGATTTTACAGAAGAAAGAAAACCCTTAAAAACTTTGTTTAAAAGCAAAATATAAAATATTTGAAATCAGATTGGAAAAGAGAATAAATTAGGGATCAAAATGAGTCCAAAATTGAGCTGATTAAAATCATAATTAGAGAAATAGGAATAATTAAGAAAATTAAAATAGGCACACAGTGCCCCCTGCAGAATTTTGAGGACAGTGCATTCTGGAAATATGATAACACTAGGAGGGAGGAGCTCTCCAAATATGGCAAACACAGTAACCTGAAATATTTAAATGTATGTTCCAAATATGGCATAAGCCAATCAGCAAGAAAGATCCATTTATGATGTCAGCCAGCTCTTAACGAATAGCAGTAAAGCTTTTCAAACAAAGAGTTTAGGAGTATTTAAACTGGGACCCAGCATGGGAAAGTGGCTTTTTCTCTGGGACACTGAGAGACCACAGCTCTCTTGTGTTCCCCATTTTGAACCACCAAGAGAAGCCCATTGCTGGCAATGAATAAAAGCTTGGAAACCACCACAACTTCGGTCTGCTGAGTTTGTTCTTGACCCCTGATTTGCCGTGCAACACTATGTTACAGAAAACCTTGGATTTGCAAACTGGGCCCCACAGTGTTTATGTTAAAGCAACAGGTGTGGAAGGCCAAAAGATAACAGTACCAGGCAACTGCTGGAGATAAGCATTCATGCCCTGGCAAATGTTAAGACACACCTATATCAACCAGGAAAACTCTGTAACTTTTATACTTTTACACTTTTAGAGCAAAAAGCACACATAACCTGTAATCCACATATAAGGGTTCATAATAATCATATAATAATCAGGCAGTATAATATAATAATATTATAATCATATAATAAGCAGGCCATTGGAGACTAAAAAGGCTGCTTGATTTTAGTAAAACTTTTAAGACTCTTAAAGACCAAAAGCCTTAGCATTGCAGAGAGCTTCTCAAGGTTTCTCAATATTTATACTAGCACATAGGAAGGGAATGCAGATAAGATAAGGATGTGCTAGGTAGAGACAGCCTGAGTCTTCTGTACTAATGACATTATTCTAAACTTGTCAAAACAATCTGTATAATTGGCTTAAATTAGGACCGTGTTATTCAGCCCTGGATAAATGGTATTAGGTTTTAAGGTGAAACTCCACCTGTAATGCAAATTCTACCTTATCTGTAACCTATTAGGTGTTTGCCCCATCTCTGATGTAAAATTTCAGCTAATGGGATGTCTAGATTTGAGACAAAGAACAAGAAATTGTATAAATTTCCATTGAGATTTGCTCCCATACTTTGGACGGGAGATTTGGACATTGAGATTTGCTCCCATACATACTCCCTTGGCTGCCCAGTGCTTGCAATGAAATAAAAGCCTGCAAACTTTCACTCCTGAGCACTGAGTCTTTTGAGTTGCTTTCTTTCAACCTTGCAACAAAGGCATTGGAGGGGGAGCAGCCAGGCAGCCGCACTTTCCAATTCAGGCAGTGGAAGGAGTAGAGGCTGGTGCATCACTGGAGGGCAAGAGGCAGTACTTTGCATACTGCTGCCAACTGGGTGGCGGGGGGCTTGGCCAGCCATGCCTGCTAGTCCAGGGGTGTCAAAGACCCGCAGGCCAAATGCGGCCCCTGGAAACCATTTATCCAGCCCCTGAAATAACTGGGCTCTTCCAGTGTGATAATTGGGCTCCCTCATATCTTGCGACTATGAACATGATCTGCACATTTTCTCTTCTGTGATTTGCTGCTAATGAGTTTCTATGTGAGGACAAAGTGCTTATTCCTGGCCATTGTTTACTTAATGACACCACTTTCTGCTCAATGACGTCACTTCCTGCTTAATGAGGCCATGTTCTGCTTAATGACGTCACTTCCTGCTTAATGATGTCACCTCCAGCCCTCATCAGGCGCTATGAATGCTAACTTCAGCCCTCCATATGAAACATGTTTGGCACGCCAAGCATGATTTTCGCGTGTTCTTGTCTGTCATTTGCAGCTAATGAGTCTCTTTGTGAGAAGGAAGTGCTTATTTCTGGCCATTACTCACTTAAAACCCACAAATTAAGTGGAAAGGAAACAATTCCACAAATTAAGTGGAAAGGAAACAAGCATGGAAACATTCCTTTTGAAGACAAAGCTGCCCAACTTAAAGTTTTTATAGTTTCATCTACCGGGTAGATGGGACTCGTCAGCCTAGGAAGGCAGCTCATCTAAGAGAAGGAAACTCTGATCCCAAACCTCCACTGCCTTGTGGCTACATCCAGTTCTGGAAAAGGCTTCAGGAGTCAACCTCGAGGCAAAATCAGGAGCCGGAGTCCCTTAGGCAGTTCATGGCTGAACACAGTCACGTTCTGGCAACTCCTGCGACGCCGCTGGAACCAACCGTATTGGCTTCTGCCTTTCCATTGGACCATTCCAGCGACGTGGAGAGGGGGGATTTGCTGCATGGGTAACAGCCTATCCTCCATACCTTCTTTACCCAGGCTTCGCGCACTGGAGAGGACACTCCAACTTCGCCATACGGCGTCGGCACAACACGGGAAGCAGCAGTTTACCGGTTATAAGTCTTTGCTCGATTGGCGTAGAGCATGACGCCAGGGGCTGCTTCCGACGGTGGGAGAGATCATTGCATCTCATTGGGCAGCTACCGCCCGCCTTAAGCTGGGCAGTCCCCAGCCAGTAAGGTGTTGCCTCGCCACGGTCCGTTAACCTCATGGGGTGCGTGGGGTTTAGGGTGAAAACCGACAAGCGGATCGACAACTCTGCACCATGCAACAGAAAACAGAAAACTACTGCCCTAAAGCTGGGCACCTGGAACGTTAGGACAATGACACCTGGCTTCTCTGATGACCTGCAAGAAATAGACGACGCACGCAAAACAGCTGTCATCGACATGGAGCTGAGCAGACTGCAGATGGACATCGTCGCCCTTCAAGAGACTAGGCTGCCAGATTCCGGATCTGTCAAGGAGAGAAATTTCTCATTTTTCTGGCAGGGAAAACCACCAAACGAAACCAGGGAACATGGCGTTGGCTTTGCGGTCAGAAATACCCTGCTGAAATCCATCATCCCACCTACTGTGGGAAGTGAAAGAATTTTGTCCCTGCAGCTCCAGTCATCAGCAGGACCTATCACTCTCATCAGTGCTTATGCACCGACTCTGTCGTCTCCAGCAGAAGCCAAAGACAAATTCTATGATGACCTGGCCACCACTGTCAAGAAAATCCCTGTAAAAGAGCCATTGTTCATCCTCGGCGATTTCAATGCTAGAGTTGGTGCTGATAACAGTTCATGGCCCACTTGCTTAGGTCAGTTTGGCACTGGGAGGATGAACGAAAATGGCCAACGCCTGCTAGAGTTTTGCTGTCATCACGGTCTCTGTGTCAGCAACACATTCTTCAACACAAAGCCCCAACATAGAGTCTCTTGGAGACATCCAAGATCAAAGCACTGGCACCAGCTCGACCTGATCCTCACCAGACGCTCCAGCCTTCCCAGCATCAAGATCACACGCAGTTATCATGGTGCTGCCTGCGACACTGACCACTCCCTGGTGTGCAGCAGAGTGAAACTGCAAACAAAGCGACTGTATCACACGAAAAAGGAAGGAAGACCTCGCATTGATACCAGCAAGACCCGGGATCAGAGAAAAGTGGAGGAATTTGCACAAGCGCTTGAGGAATCTCTTCCAGGCCCGGCCGACGCAAACGCATCCAGCAGACGGGAACATTTCAAGAATACCGTTTACAACACCGCCTTGTCCATATTCGGCAAGAAGACCAACAAGGCGGCAGACTGGTTTGAAGCCCACTCTGAGGAGTTGACACCAGTCATTGAGGAAAAGAGGAGAGCTCAAGCAGCATACAAGGCCTGTCCCAGTGAGCGCAACCTGCAGGTCCTCCGAACTGCTCGCAGCAAAGTCCAACAGACTGCCAGGAGATGTGCTAACGACTACTGGCTCCAGCTCTGTTCCGAGATACAGATAGCAGCTGACATGGGCAACATCAAGGGGATGTATGATGGTATCAAGCAGGCCCTAGGTCCAACACAGAAGAAAATTGCCCCTCTGAAGTCTGCCACAGGCGAGGTCATCCAGGATCGGGCGCAGCAGATGGAACGCTGGGTGCAGCACTACTCTGAGCTATATTCCAGAGAAAATGTAGTCACCGAAGAAGCACTGAACAACATTGAGTGCCTGCCTGTGCTGGAAGAGCTTGACAGTGAACCAACCCTAGAAGAACTTCACGTGGCCCTGGACTCCCTTGCCTTTGGCAAGGCACCTGGAAAAGACAGCATCCCTGCTGAAGTCCTAAAATGCTGCAAAGAGATCATCGTCACTGAGCTGCATGAAATCCTCTGTCTCTGCTGGAGAGAAGGTGGAGTACCTCAAGACATGAGGGATGCAAACATCATCACGCTGTACAAGAACAAAGGTGACAGGGGTGACTGCAACAACTACCGCGGCATCTCTCTCCTTAGCGTTGTAGGAAAGCTGTTTGCCCGAGTTGTACTAAAGAGGCTCCAGGTACTTGCAGAGAGCGTCTATCCAGAATCGCAGTGTGGATTCCGAGCCAACAGGTCCACCACTGATATGGTATTCTCCCTTAGACAACTGCAGGAGAAATGCAGGGAACAACGACAGCCACTCTTTATAGCCTTCATAGATCTCACAAAGGCTTTCGACCTGGTCAGCAGAGACGGCCTCTTCAAGATTCTCCCCAAGATTGGATGTCCACCCAGGCTCCTCAGCATCATCAGATCCTTCCACAAGGACATGAAGGGCACTGTTGTCTTCGATGGCTCCACATCAGACCCTTTTGACATCCGAAGCGGAGTGAAGCAGGGCTGTGTTCTTGCACCAACCTTGTTTGGGATTTTCTTCGCTGTCCTGCTGAAGCAGGCCTTTGGAACTGCAACAGAAGGCATCTATCTCCGGACCAGATCAGACGGAAAGCTCTTCAACCTCTCCAGACTGAGAGCAAAATCCAAAGTCCAGCTGAAATGTCTGCGTGACTTCCTCTTTGCCGACGATGCAGCTGTCACTACCCACTCTGCCAAAGATCTCCAGCAGCTCATGGATCGTTTTAGCAAGGCCTGCCAAGATTTTGGACTGACAATCAGCCTGAAGAAAACACAGGTCATGGTTCAGGATGTGGACTCACCTCCCTGCATTACAATCTCTGAGCATGAACTGGAGGTTGTCCATGACTTTGTGTACCTTGGCTCAACGATCTCCGACACTCATTCTCTCGATGCCGAGCTAAACAGGCGCATCGGTAAAGCAGCTACCACGTTTTCCAGACTCACAAAGAGAGTGTGGTCCAACAAGAAGCTGACGGAACATACCAAGATCCAGGTCTACAGAGCTTGCGTCCTGAGTACACTTCTGTACTGCAGCGAGTCATGGACTCTTCGCCCACAACAGGAGAGGAAACTGAGCGCTTTCCACATGCGCTGCCTCCGACGCATCCTCGGCATCACCTGGCAGGACAAAGTTCCAAACAACACAGTCCTGGAACGTGCTGGAATCCCTAGCATGTATTCACTGCTGAAACAGAGACGCCTGCGTTGGCTTGGTCATGTCGTGAGAATGGATGATGGCCGGATCCCAAAGGATCTCCTCTATGGAGAACTCGTGCAAGGAAAGCGCCCTACAGGTAGACCACAGCTGCGATACAAGGACATCTGCAAGAGGGATCTGAAGGCCTTAGGGATGGACCTCAACAAGTGGGAAACCCTGGCCTCTGAGCGGCCCGCTTGGAGGCAGGCTGTGCAGCATGGCCTTTCCCAGTTTGAAGAGACACTTTGCCAACAGTCTGAGGCTAAGAGGCAAAGAAGGAAGGCCCATAGCCAGGGAGACAGACCAGGGACAGACTGCACTTGCTCCCGGTGTGGAAGGGATTGTCACTCCCGGATTGGCCTTTTCAGCCACACTAGACGCTGTGCCAGAACCACCTTTCAGAGCGCGATACCATAGTCTTTCGAGACTGAAGGTTGCCAATACAATATACTCACTTAATGACACCATTGACGTCACATCCTGCTCAATCACGTCACTTCCGGCCGTGACGTTATGTTATTTGTAACAAACCCTGTGCTAGTCTACTAGAAAAAGAAAGGCGGAAGTCCCGCCTACAGAAAATCGGATGAGCGCTCTAAGACTTGTATCAACTCTATGGCCTGCGTCCATTCTCCCCGGCCACCAATCTTCCAGCACAAGCCTTTGCGAGGCGTCCTCGCATTGATTGGCTCGCTTCCGGATCGTCCCGCCTCTTCTTGGGCCATGCCTGTTTGGCAATTGGTCTGTCTGACCGGAAGAGGCGGGCCAGGATAAGAAACTGATGGCGGCGGGTGCGCGCCCTGAGAAGGAGGGCGAGGAAAGCGTCCTGCGATTGGTCACTCGCGAGGCCCGTCTCCCTCAAGGGCGGGCGCGATTGGGTCGGGGAGGGGGCGGGGCCCCGCCGCGGTCAGGTTTGTTGTCAGGGGTCCGGTTGTCAGGCAGCGGCCAATTAGGGCGGGCGATGGAGGCGGCCGCGAGCGGGACCCGCGCAGTCGGAGGCGGCCGGGAGGAGGGCGAGGGGCTCCGCCAGGCGAGGGATAGTTTCGACAGGTGCCGCTTCTCCCCGGTCTCCGCCGCCTACTGAGGGGAGGCTGGCCGCGTGCACGGCGCTGCCTGGAGGTGCGCTCCGGCCGCCCTCGGCGCTCGCACGGGGGTCTCTACCCCGAGGGGCTGAAGCGCGCGCCCCTGCATGCGCAGACGCACCCACATATTGTGTGGGTATGCATGCGTGTGTTTGTGTGTATACCTATACATACACATACATGTGTACCTGAGTCTGTGTACATAGTGCGTGTGTATATTTGTATATATACATGTGTGTATTGTGTGTGTACCTGTGTCTATATATAGTGTGTGTGCCACCTCTGGGCAAAGAAAAGATTTGCCTGAGACCTTTGGCACTCTCCTGCTGGGCACTGTTGACAAGGCTGAGTTGGATCAAGGGTCTGACCAGTGATAAGGTAGCTCCCTAGATAAGTTGAGGTGTGAAATAAGTCACTGACTCAGGGTCACCCAGAGAGTTGTGGTGACTGAGTGGGGGGATCTGAACCCAGGTGTCCATCAATCCCTTAGTCATACTCTGAGACTGTTGGCTGCTACTTGTCTGTTGTGATGTGTGCTGCATGTGATAATGTGCTTAGGTTGGGCTGCGCATTAGGTTAGGCGGCACGTTAGGTGCTTAGGTTTGAATTCTTTCTCTGGATCTTAAAGCAGTTTGTTGAGGTGCTTGTTGCCTTTAGCGCCTGTGTCTTGGAGGAAACCTTTTAAGTTATGAGTGTGGCAACCTTTAGTAGAGACCAAAAAAAATGACTGTGTTGTGTTGCAGCCCTTAGGCCACACCGGCTTCTGTGATAAATGAGGCAAGATTGTCCTCTGTGGGGCTGGTGATCAGATTCATCTCGACAATGTAACTTCAGAGCAAGCTTGGCTGGGGGCAGGATATGTTCTTGCAATCTTGAGACTTAAGGGTGTCCTGGGACGTGGCTCTGTGCTTCGTTGCATACCCCTGCCCCACATTTTTTCACTCACAGCTGCTCTAGCTCTTCTTGAGCATGAGGAGTGGTAAGCAAATGTACTTGTGCTGTTCTTCCTGCATCTCCCCTCCCCCCATCAGCTGAATGCCATGTGGTGTCCTAGGAAAGAAAAGTGGTCTTTCAAATGTTTGCAGGCAGATAAAAATAGGAATGTGCTGCTGTAGCTTGGGAACATTTTTATTATACGTTCTGTGTTTCCGAATGACATTGGAAAATAGTTACTTTAATATGTTTTTGGTGAATGAATAATAACCCTGCCAGTGTATAGCAGTTCTGCTGCTCTCTTTATTCCAAACTGACTGATCCTTTCCCATTTTCTTTACTTCTAGGTTCCTCTAAGAGTTGCTTCCCAGGATTGAACTTGCTTGTGTCCCCTGAATACAGCCAGAGGCTGCTGTATAAAAACTTATTTTTAAAAGAAGAGTTGCATTGATTAGACTGCCACAGGAGCAGACCTGATATCTGCGGGGTTGAACCCCACACATGCTGATGAAAACAGAGCTGAGCAGGAGAGAAGGGTGCTACTTCTCTGTAGCTGTGTGAGAGCCACTGGGATGGCAGCTGCTGTTGCCACCAAGACTGCTTGGAAGCTGCGTGAGTGATGTTGACTTTGGTGCCCTTGTGATCTAGATCTGTCTGTCAGTAGCCCCCCTTATGCCCACTCTATCTCCAGCTCTGTTCTTCCCCATTTGTCTTTTTCTGCCTATTTTTTCTTTTTCACCTTGCCAGCGTAACCTTTTTTCTCCCATTATGCAACCCCAAAGCAGCTTTTCTAGAGATGCTTGCTTGTGGGGCATCTAAGCTAATGCTGTTGGCTACATCATCCCTGGCCCCCATGTCAGTGTTTGGTTGAGAGATGGGAGGGCCCAGGGCAAGGCGGGCTGACTTCAGTGTATTAACATGCTCAGAAGGCACAATGGACAGCTGCTTATATAGAGTTGTATATCTAAGTATTTTCAGGATGGAGTCAGGAAGCAGGTTGTGCCTCCCTGCACACCAAATGCCATATAAGCAAGTTCTGTGTTTGCCTTTCTTTGAAGGGCCGTTGCACAGGACGGGTGTCATTCCTTTCTCGCCACACTGCCCAGCAGCTTGTATTTAATTCTTTATCCTTTGTGAAATTTCTAATAGAAAGGGAGGCACCAAAATATACTGCTCCATGTGGAACTTGGAGTGTGGTGTGCAGAGTTTCAAACAGAGCTGTGCTGCAGGTGCAGATCTTTGCCCCTTGCAGTTCCAAAGTTTGACATTGGAGAGTCTTCTAAATAATCGGCAGCAATAAAATCTTTGGTCCTCTAGAAGAGTGTGGGAAACAAAAGGGAACTCTCAAGTGTCTGGTAAACATTTGTTAGAAAAGGCAGTTTGTGCTGGGAGTGCAGCGTGTTTGAAATAGTCTGATTGACTTCTGATCTGAACCAGCTTGCAAATATGCAACAACGTGACACTGGAGTTTCTGGTTTTTGTTTTATTTTAAAATGCTCATGTCAATAGTCTTTTCCTGTGTATTCAGAAGCCGTTCTTTCAGCTGGCTGTCCTAGATGCACTTTTCTTAAGAGTGCAGCCTGCATTTGTTTTAAAAATCCTATGGGACATTACGCACACAGCTAAAATAGTCCTGCTTTATCAGTAATTGCATGGAGTAGTGTGTGTAGGGAGGGAGAGTTGTGGAATTCTGAGGGATGGTGCTTATGACTGCCTTTGCTTTCTCATGCAGAGGAAATCACTGCTCACAGCAGCAATGTTTCTTCCCTTGTGCTGGGCAAAAGTTCAGGCCGGCTGCTGGCAACTGGTGGAGATGACTGTCGGGTTAATATCTGGTCAGTCAACAAGCCTAACTGCATTATGGTAAGAACTGGTTGATCTGGCTTTGCCTGTGGGCAGGATGAACCAGGAAAAATGGTTTTACCATGGAGAAATCTAGGCCAGTGTTTCTCAACTGGTGGTACGTGAGCTGCTATCCAGTGGTACACGAAGCTGATCATCATTGTGAAGCTCTGCCTTTGCTGCCGAAGCCAGTTTTGGCTAGAGGTTCAGCTTCTGTCTCAGGCAAGCTTCTGCTCATCAGATGATTGGTGGCAGCACTGCCAACTATCAGCCAGTGGGCTGCCAGCTGGTTGAAAACAAAAGTTTTCCTCCTGCCCCTGGAGCTTCCATGTGGCAGGATCAGAAGGGGTGGGGCCATGGGTTGAAGTCACTGGTATTGGTGGTACTTAAGGTAGACCATGATGCGTACAGGGGACCCTTATTATCCATGTGGGCTCTGGAAACAGAACACCTGTGGATATGGAAAACCGTGAGTATTCAAACCTGTGGTTTTTGCCCCTGCCCCATCCTCCAAATCCAACCAGAGCAGGGCTCCAATCGGGCCTGAAGGCTTTCTGAGGCCTGCAGAGCTGTGCATAGCTGCTGCAGGCCTCAAAATACCTGAAAATACTAAAAAAAACAGTGACTTGTATTTTCGGGCATTCTAAGGCCCACAGTGGCCACAGGTAGTCGTGCGCAGCCTCTGCAGGCCTCAGAAAGGATCTGGGCCTGACCGTAGCTTGGGTGTGGGGGCTGTTCAGCACCTGCAGATATAGGAGTTCCATGGATACTGAATCCGCAAATAACATGGGCTCGCTATAGTGCGTTGGGGAACAAAGGTTGAGAACCACTGATCTAGCCTCTACGTTAGCTGTAGACACTTTAATAAAAATGGGAAGGGACCTGTTGCTTACATCTGGTTAAATACAACTATTTAGGCCAATGAATAGAGGTGTTTGTTTCTGGTGAGTAAGATAGGCTGTAACCCTAAATCTTACTGAACACAATGGGCTTACCTCTGAGTAAAATGTTTTCAAACACCTCTAACAGTGGATTTTGCAGTTAAAGGAAAAGTCATTTCCTGCCTGGCCAGGAAATTCAGGTCTGTGCAAATGTCTATGACTGTCCACTCGGCTTTTCTCCAACTATTGCCCTACTTTCCTTGTGGCACAGAAGGAACAATAGTGACTATGACCAGTCTAGAAATCCTTAAAGTTGGCATCTCAGGTCTTTATTTGGAGGGGGTCTTCTTGCATTGGTTCAGTGTTGCTTTTTCATTTCTCCAGAGTTTGACGGGTCACACGACACCAGTAGAGAGTGTGAAAATAAATACCAATGAAGAGCTGATTGTTGCAGGGTCCCAGTCAGGCTCCATCCGCATCTGGGACCTGGAAGCTGCCAAAAGTAGGTTGAAAGGCGGTTTCAGCTGCATTGCAACTGCCCGCACTCTGTGAATAACATATGACAAATGGTAGAATTCTGAAAAAGACAGAGGCACTTTTCCTTTGCACCTTCAAATCCCTGCAATTGTGAGGATTACATAAGTGACCCATCACACTTTTCCCAGTTAATGCTGGGGTGCTGAGTTGACCACAGTTCAGTAAAGATCTCTGGGACTGTAGGTTTCCACTTTGCCTTAAGAAATTCTGATATGGGAAAAGTTGGGCCATTCCTCTTGTTGCTACTGAAAAGATGTAGCTCAGTGTGCTTTCCCAAGCTTCGAGAAGAGATTGAACCCTGGTGTCTTCTTCTGGAAGAGAGGTGTTTTTGCAGTTAGCATGTTCTTTGCAAAATTGCTTTTTTAATAATATTTGATCAGTCAATTAACCCAAGGGAGTGTGTGTGTTTTAATAGGTCAGATGCAAACCTGAACAGAAAGTAAAAGCAGTCTGTTTGGCACTCCTAAATGTTCATAATTGGCCATAATAAAGCACAGCCTGTTGTGGGGGAAAGAGATTCAACTTTCGAAGTTATGCACTGTAAATACAATATATAAAGTTGTATTTCTTTCCCATGTGATTTGTTGTAGAAAAACAGACTTTAAATCACATGTTTGATTGCGGATTGTGGGTTCAGTTTTAAGATGTTGTACATAAGACATAAACCAGTTTATCTTTTAAAAAAGAGGTACTTAACTGAAGTGTTAAACAAATTTGGATTTAAATTTATACCTTGATCACTAGTAGAGCTGCTGGCTATTTTTAGACCATTCCTGCTTCTCGGTTATTTTTCTCCCTTTTGCACATAGTTCTCCGTACACTAATGGGCCATAAAGCAAACATCTGCAGCTTGGATTTCCATCCTTTTGGTGGCTTCGTAGCCTCAGGATCCATGGATACCAACATTAAGGTAAGGATTCCTTCACTTTCAGCCAGGCTTCCCTTGGAGATGTTGCTAAGACATAACCTGCATATTTGTTAACGTTTATAGATTCTTCTTACACTCGTGCTTGACACTCTTTAAACTCCAGTTGCTAAATGCAGCTCCTTTAGCAAACTGGTAAAAAAATTCCTGTCTATGGTGTCTTTTTTTTTAACCCCAGTGATATGGCAGACATGATCTGTTGATAGTTTGGATGTTTCTGCAAGCCTTCTTTTTGTAGTGCAATTCATATTCTTCCAGGACCACAGAAAAGAATAAAAGTGGTTGTATAGATTTGTACTTCAGTTCATTTCGCCATTATTATGTGGGGTCAGGATGAAAGAAGATTGAAAATGTACTTGCATATGCCTTTTGTCCGTAGTTATGTAGAGCAAACAACATTTCTGTTGTTTGAGCTAGTCCGTGTCTTGTATCCTTATTCTGTGGAATCCCTGCAGCAGCACCCAGATGGCCTTAAAGTGGAAAGAAGTTTGCACATATTTTGTGGGGGGACTAATAGGAATTTTTTCATCGTATTCAGATGTGAGCCATGTTCGGAATAAGTCTGGGGGTATTACAGCACTCTTGTCTTTGATAATGCTTGCTCAGTACCAGTGATGTTTCATGTGGGGAAGAGCTTGAGAATGTGGGGCAGTGAGGTGGGATTCTTACTGCTTTTGCTTGCCCTGAAGATCAATCTTGTGCATGTGTGAAATATAATGTATGAGAACATTATCAACACAGGTTGCTAGAAGTGGTTTCAGTACAGTCTTTTGAGCTTCTGTTCCTTAAGCTATGTATATACTTTCAACCTTCCCCCACTCCCCCCAAAACGAAAATGTGTATATGATAGGATTGAATTGCAGATCATTAAGAAGTGGAATGCTTTCTTAATGTGTAGTAAGTTGGGTACAAGAGTTGCTTTCTTCCAAAATGTCACAGTTAACTTGTGTAGCTCTGCCACCAGACCCAGGGTGGATAAAAGCCTCATGACATTTCAAAAAGGGCTGGACCTTGGTGGATGCAAAAAAAACTGCTTTAGGTGAAATTAGAACTGGGGCTCATCTGTCCTAGTACTACTGTTATTGTCGACTGGCAACAGATTTACAGTGGCTTTGGTAGGAGTCCTTTCTCCACCCTTCCTTCAGTCACCCTTGAACTGGTGATGCATCTGGGATTCCATTCATCCAAAGCATGTATTCCACACTTTGACTGATGGACTTTTTGAATTGTAAATAGTTGTATACTCTTAGAAAATGTCACTCCCAATGTCAGATGAGGACTATTTAGTTTGGGATTGGTGGTTTGAGAGGGCACTTTCAGGGCACTTAAAGTACCCCCTTCTGAAAATCGCTAAACTTCTGTTCCTTTTCTCTCATGTAGCTTTGGGATGTTAGAAGAAAAGGCTGTGTCTTTAGGTACAAGGTAAGATGCTTTGTTGCCATAATGGGGAAAACATGTTTTGTCTCAGCAAGTCTTGTTGGCAGCAATCATGAACCCCTCATAAAGTGAATAAATTATACAGTGAAGCTTGTTTCATTATGGAGAGTCTATTATAAAGTGACTGCAGCTCTTTCTTCCTTTCATTGGAACTGACTGGTGGATAGTGATGAATTCTGACATTGCTTGTGTGAGCTACCTCTGGGCTCATAAAAGTGGAGTTCCTGCTGGCATTGTCCTATATTAAAGGAGACCAGCACTGCTTCTTGGCCCATTCTAAAGAGCCAAGCTATGCCAGAAATATGCAGTCTTCTCTCTCTTTTCCTTTATAGGGTCATACTCAAGCAGTCAGGTGTCTCCGTTTCAGTCCTGATGGGAAGTGGCTGGCGTCATCTGCAGATGATCACACAGTGAAGGTATGTGTGTGTCGGTGCCAAACCTTTTCATCCTTCTTCTCTGGCACTCACGTTCATTTTATAGCAGTTCAGACTCCTTGTGTTTCCTTTCCTCCTCGTGGTTAATGCCTACGTCAAGGAGGGTTCCGTTGTTCAGACGGCCTTGAAATAGGCTTGGGCAACCTTCTGGTTCTTTCTCTGTCTAGCTGTGGGACCTGGCTGCTGGGAAGATCATGTTCGAGTTCACGGGACACGCAGGGCCAGTAAACGTTGTTGAATTCCATCCCAATGAATATCTTTTGGCCTCCGGAAGCTCTGACAGGTAAACTGCTGCTGGACCTTGGCACTGCCTCCTATAAGATTAGAGCACTGCAGGAGCCTTTTCTAGAACTGCTTCTGCTCTGCTTCCTACTTTCATTGCTCAATTTGCAGAAGGTTGCAGTGGTGAAGTGTTATAAGGGTTAATGCTGAGGATTTGGGGCTCAAATTCAAAGAGAATGAACTGCTGCCCACCTCCCCTGTAGTTCTAAGACTCAAATGGGCAGTGCTTGTCTTTTCTGTGTGTGTGTGTGTGTGTGTGTGTGTTTGTAAGCAATGCTTGTTTGTAATATCAAAATCAGCCAAGGAAATCCTTCATGCACAAAGTTACCACTCCAATTTAGGGCACAATCCTATCCAGGTCTACTCAGAAGTAAGTCCTATTTTGTTCAATGGGACTTACTCTCAGGAAAGTGTGGTTAGGATTGCAGCCTCAGTTACAACAAAACAACTTGTTTCACCTTCCACCACTGTATTATCAAAACTGCATGTCCGCAAGTAATAACAGCACTCTGCTTCTTAGGATTTCATCCTTGTTCTTAACAGAAGCACAGCCTGCCCCTAAAAAGGGTGGTGGTAATGGGTGGGGTGGCTGTCATTGTTCTGCATATTCTCACTAAGACACTCTGCTCTTTTTATTGTCTTGCAGAACTGTGAGGTTCTGGGACCTGGAGAAGTTTCAGGTTGTGAGCTGCATTGAAGAAGATGTCACTCCCGTCAAGTATGTGCAGTTTGGGCAGTGGGTTGCGTAAGGAGGTGGTGCTTTGTGCTGTTTTGTTGTGTGAATCTTGACTTGCTTTGAGCTGTCATTCTTTGGCAGCATTCATTGTTAAACTCTGGTCTAGCTAAGTGGCTGTGAAGTGTCCTTCAGGAGATGAAGGATGCATGCAATTAGTCTAGCAGAGATCACAGTGGTTGCCTGGCCTGGCTGACTACATACTTATCTAAGAACTTGGTTGCCAGAAGCATTTGGAAGAGCTGCATACTCACTCCTACCCTATCTGTTCTTTGTCCCACCTCTTTTCAGGTGTGTGCTGTTTAACCCTGATGGCTGCTGCTTATATGCCGGCTGCCATGATACGCTGCGAATATATGGCTGGGAGCCTGAGCGCTGCTTTGATGTGGTCTTAGTGAATTGGGGCAAAGTGGCTGACCTGTCTATATGTAACAACCAGTTGGTGAGTGCCTGATGCAAAAGTGGTACCTTGAGTCTTCTGTCCTGCTTTTGGGCCTAGTAGCCAGCCATGCTGAGAGTTGCAAGGGGTGGTCGTCTTTGTAGCAGCAACAGTGTGGCATTCCTAATGCACAGCCTAAACTTGTATGTAAAATTAAAATTCCATAAGTTGGGGAGTGCCTGGTCAGAGAAATGTTACTGTTGTCACTGTTGTTCCAAGTCCTGTTGAATGTACCAACAGTTTTTGATTGCAATGTGATTCTCTCCCCTCATGCTCTTCACAGCTCACCTGATAGATTACTGTTGACTCCATGAATCTCTTGGAGTCATTTGGTTGCAGGTCTGATGTAAAATTTGCTGGATGGTGACAGTTTCCTTTTGCTGATTCTTGAAGATGCCCTGGAATTCCCCAAATGCTCCTCTTTCTGTTCTTCATAGATTGGTGTTTCTTTCACGCAAAGCACAGTCTCTTCATTCGTTGTGGACCTCAGCAGAGTTGCCAAATGTGGGTCTAGTCTCCATGGACCAATGAAGGAAGACGAGCCTCTTGCTCAGCCCTTGCCTGTGGGCTCCTCCCTCAGACGGATCTATGAGAGGCCATCAACCACATGCAGCAAACCCCAAAGGTGAGACTTTTTCCTGGGGCAGAGCCTAGAGCTGGTGTGGATGTCTGCATAACACTGGTGGTTTTAGGGACTGAACTGAGAGTAACTGTCTTTCTAACATGCTACACCTCTGTGACTCAATGGCAGAGTGAAACACAGCTCTGAGAGTGAGAGGCGCAGTCCAAGCAGTGACGACGACAAGGATGATAAGGAATCCACTGCAGAGATTCAAAATCCAGAGGACTACAAAGAAATCTTCCAGCCAAAGAATTCTATTAGTGAGTGCTACTGAAGTGATCAGGTTGAGCCTTGATCTGGTGCACCTGAGATGTGGTGACTTGTGGCATGTTCCACTGTGTGTGTTTTAAGTTCAGTCTTGTGTGCATCATAATGATAAATGATTTGTTTTCTTATTTTTGCCCTGCCCAATTATTTTAATTTGCTGTTGCCCCAGATGCTTCAAAAGACTCTCTAATGTCTTGCAGGGTCCTGCCTACTGGCTTGGACATCTGGAGCTACAGTAATCACATCAAAGGATGCAGGATTAAGCTGTGGAATTGCTCCTGTACATGGTAGTTGTGCCTTGATTTGGGGAAAGAGGAATGACCTCCTTCCAGTCCAGCAAGGGCATAGGAATCCAAATTGGGGCAAGCTCAAAACAACTGCCTTAATTCACAGTTCTTAATCCCTTGGGAAGAGCCACTCTGTCCAGTTTAGTTACTCTCTCACTCCAAAAATCACAACCAGGCAACTAGTCTGCTGTCAAGAGCAGAGTTGTTGGGTTCAGGCAGCATGCTCTCTCATCCTCAAACTGAAACTGAAAGGAAGAGACAAGGACAACGTCCTTAAGGCTCCCTCTCTGGAGAAGCTGAACTGATTGCAGCAGACTTCCTTTCTGAGAACCTGTCAGCCCCTTGAGGGGGTGAGATCTGCCACCCTTGACCCCTCCCACAGAAAGTCTACATCTAAGGCCAATAGGTCTTGGCAGGGTGATTGGCAAAGGTGTCCCCTCACCCCTTGGAAGGGAGCAGGGCCAGCAGCAACTAAAGAGAATGTGGCAGGAGCAGCAAAAATGTAGCCCCTCCTCTGAGTGGTCTAATCTTGGGTAGCTTCTGAACCTGAAATGGGTCCAAACCTGGGCTTCTTCCTCTTGCAGCTCGAACACCACCCCGCAAGAACGAGCCTTTTCCTGCACCTCCAGAGGACGGTGAGTCAGAACTTGTTTTTTCAGTGAAGTGGCAGGTGGGCCTGGCAGAAAGTCAAATAACAGTGTCATGCATCAATTGCATTCCTAACCACGTGGATGTGTGGAATGTCCAGATCTTTAGAGAAGGTTTGACTCCGTTTTATCTTGACTTTGACTTGACCTACAAACAGGTAGGCCTGGCATTCTTTGCTACCAAGGAGCAGAGGATTGCATCTGCTGAAAGGGGCAGAGACTTTCATCCAGTGGACAGTGCAGAGTAATGGGTCTTCTGTACCTTCCATTTCCTCACACAAGGTGGCCTTTGATTTGCAGGGAAGGGCTCACACCAGCCTTCATTTGAGCAACCTTGATACTAAGAGAATATAGTTTTTTTCTCCTTCCCTCCAGAACCCACGCCTGCAAAAGAAGTATCGAAACCCAAGCAAGCTGTGGAAATCCAGACCCCGTTGTCGAGCCAAGAGAATGTAAGTGCCTTACAGCCATCAGTTTCAAGCCCCCTTCCTGTTCTCCTCCTCCCCTGCCAACTACTGCCTTCCGCTTTCCCAGCAAAAATGCAGGGAGTGTAGAGCGAATGGCGGTTGTGTTCTAAGCAGGGCAGGCCACTCTCTGCTTAAGTCTGCTGCCCAGTCTCGGTTCTGATGGATGCAAATGCTGTTAACTGATGTCTGTTTCTGAAAGAAAGTGAGGGGATGTTGGGGGTTCTTCGAACAGAACCACAATTGTATTCAAGCTTTCCTTCACTTGGAGAGTTGCAGATACCGCTGGGCTGGCTGCTGCCTTAGTTTCTAATGCTGCTAGTTCCTAATGAGTTATGAACAGAGAAGGAAGAGCGTCAGAACTTCTGCCAACCAATTAACTGAGCCTTATAGCAGCAACACAGTGACAGGAGTGGTGATCCTCTGTTGTGTCAGGAAGCTGTGAATCTCAAAGCCTACAGGATAGGTCTGCTCTGATCTTCTCCACTCCCACTACAGCCTGATCCTGTTCAGAAGCCACCAGTAGCTTCCTCGACCCCCTTGCCCATTGTGGAGCCATCAGTGATCCCTGCTGCCAGGAATGAGCCTATTGGACTGAAGGCCTCTGACTTCTTGCCGGTAAGTCGTTTGCCAATACGACAAGTAATTGGCTGTTTAGGCAGAAGAGAGGATCTGATAATTACACGACACTCCTTGTCTGCTTCAGAGGTGGAGGGTGTTCTAGATTTTAACCTGCAAACCACTCTTACCTTCACAATCTCTGAAGGAAGACATCTGTTTCTAGAGAGAGGTCCGTATCTGAGAAACGCTTATGGGTAATGCAAAAATGTTGAGGATTTAAGGTCTCTGGATGACTGACAGGATAAAGTTGGAAAGAACAGCTATAGAGCTTCTCTGGGCAAGAGCCCAAGAGCAATGATTTGTGTAATGGAAAAGGAGAATTTTGCCAAGCAGTCAGAGTACAGGGTAGACTGGTCTAACAAAAGCCAGACTGTTTCTCCACTGGTTCTGGAGTGCGCCAGGCTTGTATGAGAGGAGGAGATCACCCTTCCTCCCAGATGGTATCTGCAACCAGAGAAACCCCACTATATTCCATGCTGTTATACAAGACCTGTCTGGATCCACAGAGAAAAGGAAGCTCACATGCTTCCCTGTTGGTGTGTCCTTCAGAGTAAGATTGGTTTCTCTCTTCCCCTGCTAATGGTGAAGAAGCCACCTCACCTTCTCACTGGATAACTCCTGGAGAGCCTGGTTTCTTAGGGAGTTTCCATAAGGACGGCTTTGCTCTGAGAGGAGGGAAAAACAGGACCAAGGTAGGGAGCTGCCACAATCCAGTTCCCAGTGTTCCTCCATCACCACCACAGAGTTGGCAAGGATCATTTTGCTTCAAGGGGAGGAGAGAGGAGACGAAGCAGCTGCTCTGATAACCTTATTGAAGAGTACAACTTGGAAAGGTCTGACTCTTCACAAGTTTTTCAGCTGCTTCTCTTTGCCAATTTGATGTTTTTATGCATACTGCTTTGTGAGGCTTGTCAGAAAAACAGCCTCTAAATACCTTCAGTAAACAAAGCAGCTTCTAAGGGTAGAGTTTGAAAGTCACCATCCCAGAGTGTCTGTCTAATTACAGCTGTCCTGCCTGCAGCTGCCTGATTCCTCTGCAGTTTTTACTCTCTCTGGGGGAGAGGAATGTGTTGGACGAACAGGAGAATTATCTGGGAATGAACGTGGGCATGGCTGGAAAGCCCATTTTGCCCTGGATGGCCCACTTGTGGCTCAGCTGGTTCATCTGTATTTAGGATTCCCAGGGTCTGCACCTTTTTGAGAAACAACTTTCTGCCCATGTTGGCAATCTGCTGGCTCCCATGATCAGGTCAGATGCCCTTTGGGTGCTCCCTCTTTGCCTGTGCTGCTGTGTTGTGTACACCTCCTGATGGTCTTGAGGAATTTGATTGAGCCAGCCTTGGGAGGCGTGGGGGAGGCTTAGTGTCTTCCCACAGATGCTCTGCTGGCCTACAGGAGACTGACAACAGGTGAGTCTGCAGAGGAAGGAGCAAGGCTACCAAGCTGGTCCTCATAAGAACAGCCCCACTGGATCAGGCCACAGACCCATCTAGTCCAGCTTCCTGTATCTCACAGCGGCCCCACCAAATGCCCCAGGAAGCACACATAACGAGAGACCTGCATCCTGGTGCCCTCCCTTGCATCTGACATAGCCCATTTCTAAAATCAGGAGGTTGCACATACACATCATGGCTTGTAATGGATTTTTCCCGTTATTGATTTTTCCTCCAGAAACTTGTCCAATCCCCTTTTAAAGGCATCCAGGCCAGATGCCGTCACCACATCCTGTGGCAAGGAGTTCCACAGACTGACCACGCGCTGAGTAAAGAAATATTTTCTTTTGTCTGTCCTAATCCTCCCAACACTCAATTTTAGTGGATTTCCCCTGGTTCTGGTGTTATGTAAGAGTGTAAAGAGCATCTTTCTATCCACTCTGTCCTTCCCGTGCATAATTTTGTATGTCTCAATCATGTCCCCCTCAGGCATCTCTTTTCTAGGCTGAAGAGGCCCAAACGCCATAGCCTTCCCTCATAAGGAAGGTGCCCCAGCCCCGTAATCATCTTAGTCGCTCTCTTTTGCACCTTTTCCATTTCCACTATATCCTTTTTGGGATGTGGCAACCAGAACTGGACACAATACTCCAGGTGTGGCCTTACCATCGATTTGTACAACAGCATTATAATATTAGCCGTTTTGTTCTCCATACCTTTTCTAATGACTCCAAGCATAGAATTGGCCTTCTTTACTGCTGCCGCAAACTGGGTCAACACTTTCATCGACCTGTCCACCACCCCAAGATCTCTCTCCTGATCTGTCACAGACAACTCAGAACCCATCAGCCTATATCTAAAGTTTTGATTTTTTGCCCCAATGTGCATGACTTTACACTTACATTGAAACGCATCTGCTGTTTTGCTGCCCATTCTGCCAGTTTGGAGAGATCCTTCCGGAGCTCCTCACAATCACTTCTGGTCTTCACCACTTGGAAAAGTTTGATGTCTTCTGCAAACTTAGCCACCTCACTGCTCAACCCTGTCTCCAGGTCATTTATGAAGAGGTTGAAAAGCACTGGTCCCAGGACAGATCCTTGGGGCACACCGCTTTCCACCTCTCTCCATTGTGAAAATTGCCCTCTCACTGTTTCCTGGTCTTCAACCAGTTCTCAATTCATGAGAGGACCTGCCCTCTAATTCCCTGACTATGGAGTTTTTTCAGTAGCCTTTGGTGAGGGACCGTGTCAAACGCCTTCTGAAAGTCCAGATATATAATGTCCACGGGTTCTCCTGCATCCACATGCCTGTTGATCTTTTCAAAGAATTCTAAAAGGTTTGTGAGGCAAGACTTACCCTTACAGAAGCCATGCTGATTCTCCCTCAGCAAGGCTTGTTCATCTATGTATATAATCTTGATGCAGTTCATGTAGGCACCTTCACGCCTAGAGCTGGACAATCCCCATGACCCACAGCTTGATGTATGTCCTTGGGTCTCTGTACTTGCAGGCTATGAAGAACCAAAACCTAATGGAAATTGTTGACGAGGAAGCCATGTCCCAGATTCGGAAGGGCCACGATACCATGTGTGTGGTGCTGACCAGCCGCCACAAGAGCTTGGATACAGTGAGAGCAGTGTGGAGCACTGGAGACATCAAGGCAAGCCATTTGTTTGACTTGACTTTTTTTTTTGGTATTTTTAATTATTGTTGTGAGCTGCCTTGGGTCCCTTTGGGGAGAAAGGTGGGATATAAATGTAGTAAATAAATAAATAAATTATCCAACCAGTGTGAGGAGCTGGGTGGGTGCCTGTCCATTGTTCTACCACTGCACATTTTTATGCAGAAAGGGCAACATACTGAGTTCCCCCAGCTGTTCATATTGGTTATGTCTTGTCTCCTTTGGTTTAAGCATCGCATCAGTGGATGTTTCTTGCTACTCAGTTACTGTCATAAAGATCAGAACTTTTATTTCTATTGGGGGGGGGGCGGCAATATGACTATCCATAATTGAAGGAGCAAGTTATTCTTTGTGTCATTTGCCCAACAAGGATTATAGTAATTCTGTCCTTATTGTGAGATACATGGGAAAATGTGCAGAAGGTGCATTCTGAAAGCTAGGAAACCAAAAGAGTATTGAGAGGAGCAGGACATCTGCCTTGAAGAAGCCTCCTGTTCTTTCTTCACTTTCCTGGCCTTGGTCAGCCCTTGCGTTGCCTGCCTGGCCAAAGTGCGGGGAATTCTGGACAAACACAAATTGTGCAAGGGATAGAATACTTCAGTGGTTCTCACACATTTAGCACTGGGAACCACTTTTTAGAATGAGAATCTGTAAGGACCCACCGGAAGTGATGCCATGAGCAGAAGTGACATCATCAAGCAGGAAAATTTTTAACTATCCTATCCACACTTACCCAGGAGTAAGTCCAATTGACTATCGTTAAAAGAGTATACATAGTAGCTTGTTAAAAGTACAGGTCTGTAACATTTCCCCAAATGCAGTCACATACCATGGTAGTATCAAGTCTAATATATTAAAAATAAAACATTGAAATGAATGGGGACCCACCTGAAATTGGCTCATGACCCACCTAGTGGGTCCTGACCCACAGTTTGAGAAACACTGGAATATCTCATGCATATTGGTTCCCATGATATGATTGCATAATAAACAGCAGTTCCCCTATCCCCTGGAAGGTGAGAGCCTTACTCCAGACTTTGGCTTAAGAGTTGAGTTTACAGTGGGCTGTTTCCATACTCTGTTGTGGGGGATTCCTGGTTGGGGGTGGAAACTGAAGAACACAAGAGCATCCTGGAGGCCAAGATGGTACCTAAAAGCCCCTTTTAGGCTTGAATGTTCTCCTCATGGACGCTATTCCTGCTATAGGAGGCTCTCATTT
The DNA here is from genome assembly GCF_035046505.1 of Tiliqua scincoides. Classification (NCBI taxonomy): domain Eukaryota; kingdom Metazoa; phylum Chordata; class Lepidosauria; order Squamata; family Scincidae; genus Tiliqua; species Tiliqua scincoides. Next base: position 18,037,122 of record NC_089829.1, read on the forward strand.
CTGCTCTAGGTCCTATTCCCATATGTCTTCATACTGCATTGATGAGGAATGGGGGAAGGAACCATGCAGTTGTAGATGGCACTAAGAGAGGGAGACTGGCTTCTGGATAGAGAAGGAAGGATTGTTGATCCACTCAGTAGACAGGCACCCAAAGGCCTCCCCTTCCCATCTCAGCTGCCCAAGCATTGCTCCTGGGCCAGGCAATTCATGACCATAATTGCTCAAGAATACTCCCCTCAAAGAGAGCAGAGTAATAACTCTGACATCCTTTGGCTGCCTCACCTCCAAGGAGCACAGCAATTCCATTCAGGTCCAAAGTGCTTTGCAAATGTTTCCAGTCATTCCTATGCCTTTCACTGTGTAGACTGTCCACTGGGTCCCAAAATATGGGTATTGAGCCATACTGACAATAGAGAATGTCTCCAGAATATTGTCGTCATTTTCTGTCACCTTGCGCTTTGCTAGGGCAGCCAAGTACTCAGCTCAGAGATGCTCCTTGGCAGAGATGCTGCCAAGAGGGCAGCTTCCTTATCCTACCCATGGCAGAATTGAGAACCACCAAGTCCCTTGTTCAGACATGGGGGGGGGGCAGCAGCTGTGGCAGATTTCTCAAGGTACTTGGCAAACTCTTTAGCCAAGTATTAATGTCTGAACTAAGTGTGACCTGGATGGAAAAAGAACTGCTTGCCTTTAGAATGTTATGGTGCTTGCATAGTTGGGTCACTTCCTTCACCTCTACCTATATTGCCCTAGGACCTGAACACTTCCTTTATATTATGTGTGTGATCCTAAAGAGGGGAGAGAGAGCAACACTTGCTGATAGGTCTTGAGGGCTCAGTTTCTCATAGATGGACCAGATCCTGTAATCTAGCAGAGGAGAACTGCTTTTGTGCGCCAAAGGCCAAGCTAGCCCTTGAGTTGGGGAGTCAATGTATGTGCCTGAACTACCTCATACCTAGAAGTCCCTTAGTGGCTCTCTGTTGCTGTTAGACTGAGTACCTCTGTGGGCTTCAGAGCATACTGCCAGCTGCCTCTGCTAACAGAACATGGCAGCCATTGTTTCTGTCTGTGGTCTGTCACTGTTGCAAGTTTTTGTTCTGTGAATTTGGCTGGAAGAGTTCCCTCCTTCACAGGGACATGGCTCTTTACCCTTCCTTCCTGCTCCAGAGACCAGATCTTCCCTGGAGTTGGTTGCTTCCCCAGCAACTTGCTGTGCATTTGAACGTGGGCAGTTGAATGAGAGCGGCAACTTACTCAGCAGTTGAATGTGGTACTCTTGGCTTGACAGAGGACAGACAGCTCTTCTCTGCCACTAGGGCTGACACATGCTGACGTGACACACCAAAGTCAGTAGCCATTGCTTGAGTCCCCACTCTGGGCATTCCGCTTCACTTGGGGTTATGTGTTTTCTTGTTCCTGCGAGACAGTCATGATGTCAGCCTATGAACCTCCCCATAACTCTGCTTTGCCACTCTCGCTTTTTCTTAGACATCTGTGGATTCTGCTGTGGCCATCAATGACCTCTCAGTTGTTGTGGACCTTCTGAACATTGTCAACCAGAAGGCGTGAGTTTTCAAAGTGTGTTCCTTCTACAATGAATGTTTGCTGAGCAGACTTGTCCTTTTGTTTGCTAACCATCATAATCCATTTGCCTCCCACTAGCTGCTTAGTTGCATCCGTTCAGACTCACCTTTTGCTTGGCAGTGTTGTTGTGGCAGGTGGGGGGAATGTTCATTGAGGGCAAGTCTGTTTCTGGCTGCTAGTCTTGATGGATGTGTGCTACCTCCGGGGTGAGAGGCAGTGTGCTTCTTAATGGCAGTTTCAGAGGAGGAGTTTCAGAGGACAGGGGCATATAGCTGGCCAAGACAACATAGGTCACTGCATTCTATGCTAGTTGCAGTTTCCAGACTAGTTGCAATTTGAAGACAGAATCTTCAGGGGCAGCCCCATGTAGAGCACATTACAATAGTCAGGTGTGACTAGGTCACACTTCTAGTGCGCTACCAGCAACAGCTCTCATGTGTCTCCCACCACTGCTACTCAAATCCTTTCTAGCAGAGAGACAAGCAGCTGTGCCTAGAATCCACTGCACAGAGACAGGACCCAATCCTATCCAACTTTCCAGTGTCAATGGAGCTACAATTGAGGAAGCCTCCATGACTGTCTCCTCCCTCAATTGGCACAGCTGCATCAGTGCTGGAAAGTTGGATAGGATTGGGCCTAAAGTTTGCAGGTTCATGTCCACATTCTTGTCCTGCTCTGAGAGTGCAACAGGCTGAGGCATGTGGCAGTTCTCTGGAGCTCACCTCCTTTTTTCCAGGTCCCTCTGGAAGCTGGATCTGTGCACTATCATCTTGCCTCAGATAGAAAAACTTCTGCAAAGCAAATATGAAAGGTGAGTCTTCTGAAAAAGCTCCAGTCCTTGAGGGTTCAGGGAGTCCTGCATTGCGCAGCTGGTGGCCTTCTCTGGATGTAAGAGTTCTTTAGCACTGCTTGTATGATGGTCCTGCTGACATAGGAGTTGGCTGTCTCCATTGGTTCAAGCCAACCTCCTGGGAACTGTTTTTTCTCAAAGGGAATGGAACAGATCAACTTATCCAAGTGGAATGAGACTCCTGAGCCTGTTGGGACCAGCAGGGGAGGAAATGTGTACACTTTGGGCAGCCCCTATAGCATTGGGGAGCATCTTGCTAAAGCATCCGTCGGCTTTGCAGGTTGTTCAGGGGTGTCTTTCTGCTACAGTTGCTTTCTTTCTACAGTTGCTGTAGTATTAGTTCACATTGAGGTGATTCTTCTTTGATCAGTCTGTTTGAAGCTCAAATTGTGGGCACATGTAGGGAATTGTTCAGAAGTTGGATTTATGTAGAGGCTATTCTCAGTGCAGACTATTCCCCAGTCTTGGAGTCCTTAATGTTTAATTTGTGTCTTTCTGTGCTGCAGAACAGATGTTCCCAGATTGTGACTGGGTCAGAGCTAGCCCCATCAGCATGTGTTTGCATCTTTTTGCACTTTGAACCTAGCCTGCCTGTGAGGTTCAGGGGTCCTGCATTGCTTGTTTGTGAAGTGAGTCCTTATCTCAATCAGTGTCCCTTTAATGGGGCCTCAGACTTTGCAACAAAGGGAGAGAGTTCACAAGCACTCAGTTGACCCTCCTCTTTCCTGAGGTCCCTCTTCCCAAGTCAGGAACAAGTTTTTTCAGGGACAGCAGTCCTTCTGTGCATGCTTTGTTGGGTAAGGCTGATTGCTTACACCTGTTTGAATGAGACTAGGCTGATCACTTGTACCTGAAGCCAGGTTGAGATTTTCATTCTGTGGGGAATATTCTGGTTGTCCCATCAATGGAGCATTTGTTCAGAGACAGCTGATGGTGCCTGCTCCTTAGTTGCTTGTTGGAGGGTTCTGGCAAGGTCTTTGAGGCTGAGAGCAGTGGCCAGACCGACTGGGAGAGCCCATCTCAACAGGCGTGTCAAGACACTGCCATCTGGTTGCCCTTTCACCTGATTGCAAAGAGCTCCAAAGGAATCCCTCTGGTCTGTTTGGGATTTCACCATCCTGAAGAACTGGATGTTATCCATAAGCTTAGCCATCTCACAGCTCACTCCTAACTCCTGATAATGTATAAGTTAGTAAAATAGCACCAGTGCTGGCAGAGAGCCTTTGGGACCCCACTGCTTGTTTCCCTCATAGCGACTTCTGTCTGTTTGTTCCTCCCACCTTCTGCTTCCTGATCTAACTAGCTACTAACCAGCTAGAGGTCCTGCCCTCTAGCCTGTTTCCTGGCAGCCTTTGAAGAGACTTTTGTCCAAAGCTGTTTGAAAGGTGTTAACGAGTGTAGAAGAATGACTCATTTTTGGCACTCCAATTCTTAAAGATTGAAGTTTTTGATACAGTCCTTTCCTAAGTGGCCACATTGAGCTTTTCCTTCACGGTGATGGGGGATTTTCCACAAATTTTCAGTGCAGTATAGAGGCACATGTGGCCTGTTCTCTGCAGTGGAAGGAACTATGGACAAACTTTGGTGCAGCTCTTCAGAAGCTGTGGAAGTGGCATGGCTGCTTCCAGAGCTGGGGCAGGTCAGCATTCTGTATGAGCAGACTCTCCATGTAGCTCAGGTTGCCTTTAACAGCTGCATTGTTCAGGGGACTTTTTCTGCCATCTGTCTCCTTGCGGAGGGGAGTGCTTCCTGCTGAATGTGTGCTATTTGGGCCAAGGGGCTAAAGCAAGTAGCTGTCTTATCCGAGGGGATCAGATGAGTGCACAGAAGTTGCATCTGTGATGGTAAGAACAGCGACTTCTGTGTTCAGAGACGTCTTGCCAGATGCTGAAGACAAAGGGCAGGAACAACTGTAATCCTATGCCTCTGAATGTTCTGACTGTGTCCTGTCAGCCACTATTGGCCAACAGGGTGTTAAGCCCACAGTGTTGCAGTTCTTTAGGGAGCAGTGCGGTATGCTCAGAATAATGCTGCCTTCACAGTTCCACAGTAGCAGAATGTCCTCGAAGGTGACACTCCTGCACTTGGCCATGGACTTGCAAGAGCCACTTGTCTGGCCACCTGAACAGTAGCCTGTGGCTCTGTGGTTGCTCTGCCTCCCCCCTGATGTTTTGAGAAAATGTGTGCCTTCTCTGTCTTTCTGCCAGTTATGTCCAGACCGGCTGCACTTCGCTGAAGCTGATTCTCCAGAGGTTTCTTCCTCTAATCACAGACATACTTGCTGCTCCCCCATCTGTGGGCGTAGACATCTCCAGAGAGGAGAGGTAATTGGGCAGATGACCTTTTGACACTTTCAGGCTTCCACAGTTGTTACATTGCTCTCAAAAGAAGGTACATCCTTTATTGGCTCTCCTTGAGCATGTATATGCCCACACTCCACAGCTGTCCAACAGTGATGGGCAGCACCTTGCTTGGTCCGGCTTGCCTCACAGGATCCTGACATGCTCAGCATCTCACCTTTTCTCTCCTTTATTGCGACAATAGCAACATTGATGACTGAAAAACAATTAAGTGTCCTGCACTGCCCATACTAGTCTAGTCTATCTGTAGCAGGAGGGGAAGAGAGGCACAGTTCTGTAGAAGGGAAAGTTCTGGTCAGCCAGGCTCACTGCAAGAGCTGAAGACCCATTGATGGACTTTGGAAGCATAGCTCCTTCACCACCTCTTTTATCCACCCCACATCACACTGGAGGATCTTAGCCCTTTGCAGATTCTTCTGAATTGCTCTGTAGTGCTCTGCCCTTTGCATGCCCTGCATTCCTTGCTGGAGGGATACACATGTTTGCAGTCTGTCTGTCTTTTCTCTGCAGGCTCCACAAGTGCCGTCTCTGTTACAAGCAGCTGAAGAACATCAGCAACATCATCAAGAACAAATCTGGACTCAGTGGCCGTCATGGCAGTGCCTTCCGTGAGCTACATCTCCTGATGGCTGTCCTTGAGTGACAGCTGCTGCCTCCTCCACCCACTCAAACACACCACAAGGCCAGCCGTTTCATGGCTCCCACTCCAGTTAGCTTTGGGTATTCTTCTTTGGCGTTCCCCTCGCCACACATACTCCAGGAGGTGGCAAGGGCTGGCTGGCTGGCTGCTGCATCTCCAGTGCCTTAGTAGCTGAATTGCAAGGCAGGTGGTTCTGTTCTACCATAGCCACACATGCTTCTTTGTGTGCTGGGGGGGCTGGGAAAGCAGTGGCAGAATCTGTGGCCAAAAGACCTTTGGTGGACAGTTCCCCCTGTCCCTGGTGGCCAGCTGTGCCTGGACTCTACCCCTTAAATTGGTGAGCCCTGCTTCCTTGCCAGTCTTGCTGCTGTGACTCCAGACGGACCCATCTCTAGCTGTTCCGTTTGCACTTGAGCCATGGCTTCTTTACATTTGCCTCTTGAACTGCAGGAGTTGGGCACGGAAGGACCAGCCCCTTCTGGCACCCAGGAGGTCTGCCCCTTCTCACATTTTTCCTGTGGTGGACATCTCAGTGCCGGGGAATGGGGTGTTCATTCCCCTACATCTCTTGTCATAAGCTGGAGCTCATTGTTCGTAAAATTGTAACTTATGTTGACTTTTATTAAATGCGTTTGTAACTGTCATTTTGGAAAGCTGTGTGGAATTGTTTGTGAATATATCCTGCCCTTGTCTTGACCAAACTCAAGGTGTTGAAGGTTTGTGTAAATGCAGCTATGAAATCTGTAGCAAAATGTGTCAATGGCTCAAACATTGTTGGAGATCTGTAAATAAAAGCAGCCTTGGTGGAGATGCTGCTGCCATCATTTCCTGAATTCAGCTCTCTATATTAAAGGTCATGTTTGGAGACAGGCCGAGAGCCCATTTTCAATGCCTTGAGTGTAACACTACAACCAAGGCTAAGGGCGCAATCCCAACCCCTTATGTCAGTGCTTTCCAGCTCTGGCGTAGTGGTGCCAGTGGGCAGGTGCTGCATCCTGCAGTTGGGTGTTACTCACGGAGGCCTCCTCAGACTAAGGGAATGTTTTCTTACTTCAGAGCTGCATTGCCCTTATGTCAGTGCTGGAAAGCACTGACATAAGGGGTTAGGATTGCGCCTAAGGTACCAACCAAGTACAGGTTGATGAGCAAGGCCATCATGCTGCTCAAGCAAGGAGCAGGATTAGCTCAACAGTTGTATAGTGCCAGCCAGGCCAGGTTCTTGAGATTATTCAAGCCTACTGAGCCAAGGAGAATCAGGACTGACAGCCCAAGGCTGCAGTATAGGCAGGTCAGGCTAGACACTGGTAGCCTTAAGAGGATTTCCACAGTGTACTGTGCTCTTCTGTTCAGTTGGGGGGCCTTGTGAAGAATGTCTTGCTTTTAAGCATGCTTGTTAAGTTTAAATTGGCACTTAAACTGGCCCCCCACTGTGTCAGGGAGAGAGGATGGAAAGCAGTGGGAACTGGGAATAAGATTGGGGTGTGTGTAGCATGAGGCATCCCCCATCTCTGATCTGCTATCTTCCCCAAGTCCAAAATGCAGAAAACTTTTTGGGGTGCTCACTGTTTTGAAACTAACAAAATATTGGGTGGACACTTGGGTGGAGATTTTCTCTGATCCTCATTGCACCAGGCCTCTTGAGCTGTGAAGGGGGAATGTCCAAGAGAAATGAAATTATGTGGCTCTACATACACTGTAAGACACTCTTCTCACTCCAGTTGTTTTCCTATCTCCCTGTTCTCCCATGCATATCTGGAAGGAAAATATACCTCCCACACACACACACACACACCCCTTTTGCTCTATCTCTGCTCAGGACTGTTTGAGCTGTTTCTCAGCAGTGCAGGCAGTGACACAGCAGCCCTCAATGGGTGGGGGTTTGAGGTTCGGGAGAGTGGCAGACTACTTGCCTTGCCCTAAAACTCCAAAGTCTTGTACTATTATGCTGTGTGTGGTGGTGAGAAGAATTTCCCAATAATTCCATCCATTGGCATCCTTCAGTCTCGAAAGACTATGGTATTGCACTCTGAAAAGTGGTTCTGGAACAGCGTCTAGTGTGGCTGAAAAGGCCAATCCGGGAGTGACAATCGCTTCCACACTGGGAGCAAGTGCAGTCTGTCTCTGGTGTGTCTCCCTGGCTAGGGGCCTTCCTTCTTCCCAATAATTGAACACACACATTTCCACCCACCCCCACCCCCCACATATGTACACTCTTGCAAGTTCTCACCATATTATTTCTATGGTTCTATAACTAGATGTTTGTAGCTGAATAAGGCCACCAGCTGGCACCATAATGGGTCACCTGAAGGATAGGAGAGATGAGTTTGATGTTGACAAGTGAGCTATTTGTGGCATTAGATCCAACTGAGACCAGGCTTATCTTCCCTGGCTGGTGTCCCTGTGGGGATAGAAATGGTGTCACTGCTCAGTAAAGGCCTTTGTTCCTCTGGCCAATGGCCCAAGAGTTCTGCTGGGGGGTGGGCAGCGAACTGCTGCTACTTCTCTGACCAATGCCAGTCCTTTGCTTGCTGTGCTATCCTTGCTGGTTGGGTGGTGGTGAAGTGCAAACACCTCCTGGACTTTGAGTTCAGTTCTTTCACACAACTATCTTTGTGTGAGTTCAAGGAAAGCTTCACAGTCTGCTGAGTTGCACGCACTGGACTGTTGGGGAAGGTGTTGGGCATCTGATTTGCTTAATCATGCCAGCAGGACAGAAGATGCTTCTGGCTGTCTTGATTCTCCTGGTTTGTACTCCAGATTTGTCAGCTCATGGTGAGAGCTAAACATCTTGCATTTCCTTCTTGTTCCTTAGAAAAAGGGACATGGGCTATTGAGGGGTCAGGTGGAACAGAACATGCTTGCTGTTTCTTTCAGAACATATGGAAGATAAAATCCTAATATTGTTACAGGGGCAGACTGAAAAAGGTGGGCTGCATCTTGAAAAAGCTCCAGTGTTGCAGAGCAGCACTATGTGTTTCCCTTCATCCTTCAATCAGGGTCCCAAATCACAATTCTCTTCCCATATATTCAACTTGCCATTGTTTTCTCCAAGATCTACATGACCATGTCTGCAAAAATTTGGATGCGTGTTGAGGGGCCTGAGTCATATGCCTGTCAGTGGGCCTACCTGGTTAGAGTGACTCTTGAACCTGGACTACTAGCAGCAGTGCTCAATGTACAGGGTGGGGCAGTGCGGGACTCTCGGGAATCTATCATCAGATTCCTGTCATTGTAATTCCAGCACTGGATGGGATTGTGCAATATATTGGCATACAACGGCTATTCTTGTTTTAATGTCTTTTCTTGCACACTAACAGTAACAAGCAAAACAGTTGCGACTGCCTCAAGAGGAACAGTGCATTTCAGTGGTCATTCTCTGACCTTTTTAGTATATAAACGCAGCTCTTCTCTGCTCCAGGAATGTGAAGCAAGAAGGACAAGTGCGTTCTGGCATAGCTGTTGCACAAATGCTGCCCTTCTGCAGGTTATCCCATGCAGCTGTGAGCAAAGATGGAATGAAATGTGTGCTCAGATGAGGGGGGAATCCACAAGCTGAGCCAAGTGCCCCCCTTAACCAAAGCGTGGCCTCCCTATAGCTTGTAGTGGTTAATGAGCTTGTTGCGGAAGGTCCTTGTAATCCCAGCACTGGATAGGATCTGATTATGGTGCAGGAACATGCTGGTGTGTCAAGGAATAACGCTCTGGAGCAGTGTTTCTCAAATTGGGTTGGGACCCACTAGGTGGATCGTGAACCAATTTCAGGTGGGTCCCCATTCATTTCAATATTTTATTTTTAATATATTAGACTTGATGCTACCATGGTCTGTGGTTGCATTTGGGGAAATGTTACAGACCTGTACTTTTAACAAGCTGCTATGTGTATTCTTTTAACAATGATAGTACATGGGACTTACTCCTAGGTAAGTGTGGGTAGGACTGCAGCCTAGGATTGTAAAAAATGTTTCTGCTTGATGATGTCACTTCCGGACATGACATCGCTTCCAGTAGGTCCTGACAGATTCTCATTCTAAAAAGTGGGTCCTGGTGCTAAATGTGTGAGAACCACTGCTCTAGGAACACGCATTTGCTCAACCTTGTGCCACTCCTAGAACAGGGTGGCTGTGGCTTTAAATATGCTTGAACAAGCGCAGTGCAAAAGTTTCAAGCTTGGTATTTGAGGTGTTGTGTTGTGCTGTTCAGGGCACAATCCTGCTTCACCCGAAGTGGTTACCAAACATGGGAGGCTCCGGGGCCAGCAGATCTACATTGGTGAGGCTGAGAGAAACGTCAGTGTGTTCCTTGGAGTTCCCTTTGCAAAGCCGCCCATTGGGCCTCTGCGGTTTTCCCCACCTGAGCCGCCTGAGCCGTGGAGCAGTCTCAGAAATGCAACATCCTACCCACCCATGTAAGTTGACGTCAGCAGAATGGTTGGGGTCTCTCTTCTCCCAAGATGCTTTGCTGCCCCAGGCAGTGAGGGAAGTGCAGCCCATGACCTTTTTCAGTGTTCCAAGGCTATTGGGGCTCAGGCTACACCCAAAACAGCTGTTTCAGCTGTCTCATTCAAGTGGGAATATGATGCAATTGATGATGCAAAGCCAAGTACAGTCACAGGTAATCTGGTTATCAGTAAATGGCTGGTCTCCAGCAGTTTTATTTTTAAAAAGTGAATTTCAGCTATAGCATTTATCTTTATTCCACACAATGAGCATTGCCCTTTGCAGCCTTAAATATACGAGAGCCCTGTCCTCCTTTGCATCAAGTCACCACTCTTCATTTCGCAGCCTTGTGCAAGTCAAAATTGCCATCTGTAAGTTGGTGCAAAAGTGACCTTCTTGCAAGGATGTCGTGAGAAGGCACGGAAGAGAGAAAAGTCACTGCCTGCCCTGAGCCATAGGGCCAGGAAGGACTTTAAACCATTGTGCGTGGGCACTGGCACACACGGGTTAATACCTTGGTATAATCAATAACCTCCGATACTTTCAAATTAAGGTGCCTGCAGGATCGAGCAACGGGGCAGCAACTATCAGATGATTTTACGAACAGAAAGGAAAAACTCTCTTGGACAATGTCTGAAAATTGTCTGTATCTGAATATCTACACACCTGCCACTTCAGATATGAAGGAAAAATTACCTGTAAGCCAAAAAAAATTTTTTTAAGAACTAAAATTGACAAATTTATTTCGCCGTAGTTTGAGATGATGCCAAGAGGTGCGTGAAAACTCTCCTCTAAATTTATCTGCAGCAAAACTCACGATGTGGAAAAACAGTAAACGTGTCCCTTCTTTCTTATCATGTATGTGTGTTGGATATGTGAATTTTTTGTGTGTGAACCCCCATAGGCTGTTGTCTCATAGGGCTTCCCTGATTCAAGTCACACCTCATTCAATGGTCTTGGGCAAGCCACACCCTCTCAACCTCACTCTTCCCCATCTGCAGTATGCGAATAATAATATTATTTACTATACAGCATGGGTCTCTGGAGGGCCACATTTTATATTTTACACATTTTTGTGGGCCTAAAAAAACAAATAAATTTGTTTTGTTTGATAAATAAATGAATGAAATTTGAATGAATGAATAAGTTTTACTTGGCTCTTTTTTGTAATCAGCATGATATGATTCAGAGCAAAAGAGGAATGTGACAATTACAAAGAAACAATGCCATGCTTAGACTGAGACATAATATATAATATGTACAAACAAACATATATGGTTTGTCACTGCTTTGTCACTACATATAATATGTACAAACAAACATTTGCAAATACTGTGGCGAGAAATGAGTGCTATACAAAAGGTTGTTCATTATTATTACAAGTGTTCAAATGAAATATTTAAAAAAAGGAAAATGATTACAAAATGGTGTGTTCTTGAGTAGATTTTATTTTTCTTTCATAAAATCATTTACTACCAAGCTCATTCCTAATGTACTTTGAACATGCATTTTTTCCTGGGAGAAAATCAGAGTAGGAAGTAACCTTCTAGAACAGGGGTGCTCAAAAGCCGGCCCTGGGGCCACTTGTGGCCCTTGAGGACTCCCAATCTGGTCCTCAGGGAGCGCCCAGTCTCCAATGAGCCTCTGGCCCTCCAGAGACTTGCTGGAGCCCACACTGGCCTGATGCAACTGCTCTCAGCGTGACAGCCAACTGTTCAACCTCAGCGTGAGCTGTGGGACGAGGGCTCCCTCCACTGCTTGCTGTTTCACATCTGTGATGCTGCAGCAGCAGCAGCAAAGGAAAGGCTGGCCTTGCTTTGTGCAAGGGCTTTCATAGGCCTTGAACTATTGCAAGACCTTCATTCATTCATTCATTCATTCAAGGTCCATCTCTAATATGTTCATTTATGTTAATTTATTCAAATTTGAAATGTAAATTAATTCTTTTTCCCCCCAGCCCCTGACACAGTGTCAGAGAGATGGTGTGGCCCTCCTGCCAAAAAGTTCGGACACCCCTGGTCTAGAATGATTCGCTTTCTTTTAAACCATGTCAGAATAAGTGGACTTTAAACAAATATGTTGACAACATATCAAAATTGCAAGAATGTATTCCTCCCTCTGCATTTACCATCAGGTGATGGTGTGGATCCACGGAGGTGGACTGGCAGTTGGCGCAGCCTCTACTTACGATGGATCCGCCTTGGCAGCCTTTGAGAACGTGATTGTCATAACACTTCAGTACAGGCTTAACATCTTTGGCTTTTTCAGGTAGGGCTTAAGGCTTAATGTTTCCTAAGGTTGCTTCTGCAAATTTTGCACAGAGAAACCTCAGCCAGGAAATTCATACAGATATTACTACCCTCGTACCTTTGATTGCCCCCACCAAATTCCAGCCCAGTTTTAGAGCCTGGGTTTACCCTTTGATTTCAATCTTATTGTAAAGGGACCTGTAGGCTGCTTTCTGTGCTGCTGCTAAAGTACTCAGATGTACAAGTCCCAGTACTTGCACTACTGTAGCAGGATGAAACTACCTAGGTGTTTGCAAATACATGGAATAGTACCCTAACAACTGCAAAAATCTAGGAAAAGTTTGAGAAGGGCAATGCAGAGAAACAGTGGCAAATGTTTGCTAACTTTTGCTTTCCTGCCATTTCTCTGCTCCAGAGAGAGAGAGAGAGTGTATGTTCTAGAGACTGATCTTAATTAATTTCCAGACTTGGGGTGGGGGAAGAGTGGGTGTTTCAGAGACTGAGCTTAAGGGGGGAAGTGGGGGCGAGAATGAGTTTGTCTTGCCTCCCAGGCCTGGACCTCACTGCACATCACTGGACTCATGTGCATCTTGCTTTCCTTTCAGTACTGGTGATGAATTTGCTCGTGGAAACTGGGGTCTTTTGGATCAAGTGGCTGCTCTGCGGTGGATCCAGGAGAACATTGCAGATTTTGGAGGAGATCCGAAATCAGTTACTATATTTGGAGAGTCATCAGGGGGATCAAGTGTCTCTTTACTTGTACGTTCTTTAAAGTTTTTAAAAAAAAAAACAATTTATATTCTTCCACTTATTTTGCTCTTCAGGGTGAATGGCTAATCCGAAACCCTGAGATGAGGGCCCAAGTCTCCCTTGCTTGCATTTTCAGATGCTGAGAAGCTGACTCTGGGGAGCAGCTGAGATGCATCTCTACCATTCTCTACCTGTGGTGGGGTGTTGGCAGGGTCTTGCGTGACTACAGAAAGTGTGAATAGTGTAATCGTCAAAGTATTCCGAAAGCCAAATCTAGTCCGTATAAGGTCCATCAACTGTAAACACAAATCTCTTATTTACTATTAATATGAATACAAGTCCATTCCACAGCTTAATGACGTATACAACATATACATATACACTGTTGCATATACAACAGTGGTCAAAGCACAACAAAGAGGCTCTCAATGAGGCAATCAGGTCTCCCATAGCCTGCAGCAGAGCGTCTGTTTACACAACAAAGAGGCTCTTCATGTAAAGAAGAGACAATCAGTCTCCAGTAGTCTGCTCAGCCGGCCAGTGTCTGGTAGGGAGTGTATGTTTACACAACAAAGGTGCTAGATTGTGTTGAATGTTTGCTTTATGACCTGATCACGTAACAGGGATAGGAGAACATATCCCCATCCTTAAGTGGCGCACACTTGTACTTGCAAATCAGCTTTCAGTCAATAGTAAATGCAGGAGAAATGATTACAACCAAAGCAACAGGTGCAAAACCACAGATCAAAGTGCCTGATGAAATGCGCGAGGCCTCCCAAGGCCAGAGAGTGCTACTGTACAGCCATTGTACTTCATAGTGTCCAGAGGCTTCTATGGGCCATTCTGAGGCCTTGGAGGCCTGACACAAGCTGAATGAGTCCTCCTAAGGACACCATCAACACTAAGGTAGAGTTTCAACTGCTTTTTCTGAGTAAACCAACAACTGACCATTGTATATGTGATCCGTCGTTGGTCGGAACATCACTAAGCGATGCACACCTGTATAGAAACTTTTTTTGAGATTCCAGAAAATTTTCAGCTCCCTTTTTTTGACCCTGGGCCCAGGTACAATGTATCCCCTGCATTCCCTTTCATGGGCTCTGGTGAGACTGAAAAATGTCAAAGCCCAGGAAATTTGGGGGCACTTTCCTTTGGCTCCAGGATCCTCTTTTGGACCTTGGGCCTGGGTACAATTTACCCCCTGGACCCCATCTCATGGACCCTAATTCAAGCCAATTTATTTAAATGATTTAATTTAATAATTTAAATTAAATTTAACTTGTATGTGGATGTGCTCTTGCAGGAACATACACTGAAAAAGACACATCCTGCTATTCCAGAGCACACTGTGGCTCTTTCAGCAGTGAGTGTATATTATGATGATCTCTTAGAATCTCTTCCTGTTCTCAGGTTCTGTCTCCACTAGCAAACGGCTTGTTCCACAAGGCCATCTCAGAGAGTGGAGTCGCGTTCATAGAACCTTCAACTTTCCATCCTGCAGAAACAGCAAAGGTGAAATCCTTTTCTACTAACATTGATATAACTTTAAAAAAATAACCCTAAACAAGTTTTTCTCAAACTGTGGGTTGGGACCTACTAAGTGGATCGTGAGTCAATTCCAGGTGGATCCCCATTCATGTCAATATTTTATTTGAATATATTAGACTTGATGCTACCATGATATGTGACTGCATTTGGGGATATGTTACAGATCTGTACTTTTAATCAGCTACGATGTACAGGTCCAGCCTATTTATACACGGATTTGACTCAACATGAATTGCCCCTGCAAATGAGAAGGAATGTGCTGATCCCTGGAGAAGGGGAAAATGCACCCCTTTAAAATCAGTTTAAAAAGCCTCCTTAATGAGAGAGAGAGAGGGCAGCTGGCTGACAATCCATCAATCCTTCTCTCTCCAGGCGACCCCTCCCTTCCCCCTGAAAGAAAGATACTTTGCATTGGTGAAGGGAGGGGTCCGAGTGAAGCCTTTCTAAGCACTTTGAGAGAGACTGATTGTTGGATTATCCTCTTAATGACTCAATCTTAACATCACAAAGGTCGGCAAGGCTGTTTTTAAATTACTGGAGCAAAGAAACTTTGTTTTTTAAATTGATTTGCTATAGTGAATTTTTTGCCATCCATGTGAGTGCTTGGAACAGAACCCACAAGAATAATGAGGCTCAACCTGTATATGCTTTTAACAAGGATAGTAAATGGGACTTCCTCCTGGGTAAGTGTGGGTAGTATTACAGGCTAGGATTGTTAAAAAAAATTTCCTGCTTGATAATGTCACTTCCGCTTCTGCTGGGTCCTGACAGATTCTCATTCTAAAAAATGAGTCCCAATGCTAAAACTGCCCTAAACAGTTTGTTTCTTTTGCCTGACTTCATACCAGAGCAGAGATGGCTTGATCAAAAGAACCTCCCCTCTGGCCAAAAGCCGATTTTACTATAAAAGAAAAATGTGATAAAACTTGTAATGAAAGCCCCTGTCCTGCTTTTCAGGGGACAAAAGCTGATTAATTGAGGGGATTCCTCATTGATTCCCCTGACATACTGATCAGGAAGCAGTAAACGTTGCTACAGCAGGTTTATGCAGTGTGTTTTGGGAGACATCTGTGCAGAAGATCACTGGCCAGGCTTGTGGTTATAAAGAGAGAAAACTTTATTGAGGAAACTACATAACTGGATAGGAGAGTGAGCCTAACTGGCTTGCTGAGCATATTGGAAGAGAGAAAGACAGAAGTCAGCTTGAGAATGGCAGTCTGCACACTGAAGGAGACTCACAGGAAAAGCAAAAACTAGAGACATAACCCCTCCAGCTAGCTCACTAGCTCTGTTGCTCCCTTTTGAGCAGGATGTTTGTGCAGGGCAGTTGTACCCACTTCCACACTAAGTAGGCAGAACCTGCAAAGATGAAGTTTTTAATTAACATGTTCTTGGCCATTCCAATCCGCTTGTTGCCTCTGCCTGCGGCTACTCAGCCTGGCCCCGCCCCTCCTCTGATACTGCCTCTATCTTACGGTTTCCATGGCCCGTCCTTGGATCCTGCATCCATCTGCTGGTCCTTCCTCCAACCTGTTGTCAACTGCTCTTGCTCCAACCCACCCCTCAACCCAATCCTGCGAAGATTCATCAGTCTTGATCCCTTATTATAGTACTTAATTGTGTTTTTGCTGACTGTAGAAAACAGCGGCATTGGCTGGATGTGACCCTGCCGTCACCACTGCTGAGATGGTTCATTGTCTCAGAGAAAAGACTGGGGAAGAGATTCTAAATGTGACTTTGAAACTGGTGAGTGGTGCAGCGAAAGATTCTGTCTCTCTTTTTTAGACTGCAGCTTGTTCACCCCCAAATTTACAGTACTGCTACTAGATTAGGTTAAAGCTGCCAGCAACTAATGCTTTTGTCACACAGGTTACTGATGGAGGGCCCAGAGATTTAAGTAAGGAGCTGACCGATCCCCTCATAGCAGTGGCGTAGCTAGGGGGTGCGGGCTGCACCGGGTGACGCACATGGGGGGATAATGCGCACTGGGGGGGTGACATGTTAAAATTGCAGTGGTTAGGAGTAACATCATCATGTTATATACTGTTGGATGTGGAATTTCCAGCAGAATGCAATGCAAAAAACCAGAGTGAAATATCTCCTTTCTATGAAAAGTTATGGCCAAAAACCCAGAGAATAAAAATGCATGGAGCCCTTTGGAAAGTGAAACTGAGCCATATCCCGTTATTACTCATGAGTAATCAAACTTGCCTTAGTCGGTCAGAAAGGGCAGGCTGAGAGGAATCCAACAACACCAGAATAGTCCTGATCCAATGAATGCAGCCCCCAAAAACATCTGAGAAGGAAGTCCTTGCCTCCAAGCAGGTGAATGTATTGAGCCCTATGGAAAGCGAAACTAAGCCTCATGGTTGCGTTTACTTGCAAGTAAGCAAATGTGCCTTGGCTGGTGGTCAGGCCAGGCAAAGGGGAATGTGAAGCCACCAGAATGGTCCTGATCTGATGGAACTGGAGCTCAACAAATGTGCCAGAAGGCAGCCTCCCCGCCCCCCCCCCCCACTAAAAAGGATCAAAACAGAGGCTTTAGCTGATAAGGTGAACTTTTTTTGAGACTTGCAAAGCCAGGTGGATCCTGACAGTGATCTGGTTTAAACAGAAGTTCTTAAATTGAACTAGGCACTGAGTTTTCTCAAACTTTTTCTCAGTATTGAGAAACAATCCAATAAACTTTCTCAGTATTGAGAAAAGTTTGAGAACTGCTGCAAGTTGACACCCTGGGTGTGTGTGTGTCACCTCTAGTGACCAAAATTACTAAAATCACAGTTTGGAGGAATAATACCAACATGTTATATATCAATCAATGCATAATTTCATGCAGAATGTGTTCTATCTTTGTTCTATCAAGAGGTACAGCCAAAAAACCAATGGGGGCAGAGTGATGGTACATCACCACGCCCACCACCTGGAGTGTTGCCCCGCCCACTGCTTGGGGGGTGACGCACTGGCATCCCGCTCTGGGTGACATGAACCCTAGTGACACCACTGCCTCATAGACCAGGATGCTTCCTTCATGGGGGGGGGGCATGGAAAGCTGGTCAGATCCCACATACCTGAGAGGAGGGGCTGACGTGAGAGTGTCAAGTGATTCATTCTCCCCCTCCTCCTCCATTAAGTGCAGGCAGGCAGGCAGAGAAATTTGATCTGACTCCCTGGAATGGAAGCTAAGAGAAGGAACTGGGAGCTGGCAGTGCCACAGGCCCATCCATGTGGACACATGATGTGGGTGCCATCAGTGGCAAACTGAGAGGTGACTTAGGGGGGCAGTGAATTTCACCTGAGTTTGCTGCTGCCCCTTTCTTCCAAGCCAGTGCAAGCTGCAATCTGCTTCCCACTTTCTCATTCCTCTCCTTGCCATGCTCCTTGTGCACTGCTATGAAAGCCAGAAGTGTGGGACTTCTGGCTTCAATTACAGGGACCGCACATTTGCTTTGTCCCTGTACATAAAACCAGAAGTCCCACAAGTCCAGATGTCACAGCAGTGAGCAAGGAACACCGTAAGAGTTTGGGGAGGGGTTGGGGGGTTTGCAGCACAGTGGTGGCAGACCCGAGGCTGCATCAGACAGCATTCTGGGTCGTGCCACCTCTTGCCTAGGAGCATCTTTTAGCATGCAGAAATGCCAAAAGAAATGGTCATGTTTTGTTGTTTGTAAGAAGTTCCCTGCTGTCTACGTCTAGCCATGCTCAACCTAAGGCAAATATTGCTAAGATTCCTTAAGTATCAAGTGATCTCCCCTTCAAGAGGCACCAGAATCCAGGCAGTGAGCCCCTGGAACTTACTTATTTTTAACATTTCTATACTGCCCTTCCGAGGAGCGCAGGGTTTGGTTCCTTCCCTCCTTTATCCACACAATAACCCTGTGAGGTAGGTGGGCCTGAGAGATAGTGACTGGCTCAAGTTCACCTAGGAAGCTTCATGGATGCATGGGGACTTGAACCTGCCTCTTCTAGGTCCAAGTCCAAAACTCATCACCGGCTGCAATTATCCTTAGGAAAATGTTCTTTTCTGCTGCACGGACTCTCCACTTCCATGTTGCTGGATCAGAGCTGGAGCCAACATAGCAGCAAGGGAGAAGCCACTCTCCTTGCTCTGCTCTCTATTCAGAAGGCCTTTATCTAGTTTTGGAGAATGGCTCAGAAAAGCTTTTCTAAATATTTAGCATATTGCCCCACTAGAGGGTCCCAGGTCTGTTCTGCAGTGCTGCCTTCCTAATTAAATGTCCAAAGTGAAGCAGTAAATAGAGGAACCCCTCATGAACTTCTCTGTTAACATTTCAGGGTTTCCTGAAACTGGATCTGACGGGGGAACAGGTACTGCTTTTTTGCCTTTCAGCTGTGCACATACCAATTCTGGACTCCTGTTGCTTGATTTGCTATTGCCAGACCATGCGAAAATAGTTGTTTTGGGTGCTCTCAGTTGTATACTGGAGTGCACATCAGGAAATACCCCATGGAAAGCCAGGGACCTGTTCCATGCTCGATGCAGGAAGCCGGTTGTGCAGAAAGCATAGCCCTCTGCTGTTTATCACGCTGTCGTGTGGACCCTGTGCAAGAACTCACAGAGTCACCCCCAAGAGACCCCTTCTTGCAATTTGTCATCCATGTGGCCAAAGAGTGCTAGGGACTCCCCATCCTCTAGCTTTCTGAAAATTAGACAACGCCATATATTTGTGACTAGTGGAAGCACAACCCAGGACACCGCCTGATGCTACCCTGAGTCCACTGCATTTGCACTACAAAAAAATGAAAAAAATCACAAACCCTTTTGTGCTGCTGCAAAACCTGGAAATGCATTTACAGAATGTGCTGTTCCTGAAAATTAAACCAGAAGTCCTGCACTACCAGGTTTCACAGCAGCACATGAGGAACATGTTAAGAAAGGGAATTATCTGCTTCTCGCCTGAGCAAGTGGGAAGCAGATCATTATGACTTGCATTGATGGCAGGTTTGAGGGAGGTGGTGATGGCAGCAGATTTGGGGCACCTCAAATCTTCCACCACTTCAGATCCCTCACAATCTGCCACTGATACAACATGCATCGGGTGGCCTCATGTTTTGGCTGGCAGTGTACATTATATATGTATGCCTACTGGTTCATGCAGTAGCGCAAACTTCAATGGAAGTTGAAGAACACAGTGGCAGGGCTCTCTATCCCTCCTGCCCACCCATTATAACCATCTCATTTATTGTGGTGGTGACAATATGTCTGGTGGTGGTGACAATATGTGGTGGTGACAGAATGTCTGATGCAGAAGTCACTAGCTTGCACTCTGATTTGCACAGATGTGTGAACACTCCAGAATGGGCAACAAGTGTCTTTAAGTCATAGACACTTGGATAAGTGGATAAGTGATGTGTCTTACTTGCTTGTGGCATCTTGGATCATAAGAAGAGCCCAAATTTGGACTGCGCCCAAAGCACATCAAGGCCAGCATCCTGTTTCCTACAGTGGCCCACCAGATGCTTTGTGGAACCCAACAGGCAGACAGCCTTTGCCTGCTTGTTGCTCCCTTGTAGCTGAATTTTAAAAACATCACCTTACCTTGTTGCAATAAATTTAATGACAGTTTCACATTTTCTGGGTTATAACTTGGTGATGGGCCTGAAACCTGCTTGCTTGATCTTTCATCAGTAACTTTCATCAGTAACCCCTGCTAATTGGGTAAGAGGCACTTTTTCAAGTGGGTGCTCCTTTTTTTAACAGGGAGAGAGTAACTGGCCCACCTCACCCCAGCACTGTCTGTTCTAGTGGCTGTCTGCTGGTATTCCTTTGCATCTTTTTAGATTGTGAGCCCTTTTGGGACAGGGAGCCATTTAGTTATTTGATTTTTCTCTGTAAACCGCTTTGTGAACTTTTAGTTGAAAAGCGGTATATAAATACTGTTGTTAATAATAATAATAATAACTGAGGATATCGTTCCTTCTCAGAGCATAATAATGATGCCTCCAGTTGTGGATGGTGTGTTTCTTCCGAAGAGCGGCCTGGAACTGTATACAGCAAAGGAGATCAATGAGGTCCCTTATATGATTGGAGTCAATAATCACGAGTTTGGCAGGCTGCTGCCTATTGTAAGTTGCTGTTTAGAGCTTTCTGCTACAATCCAAATCTCAGCAAACACTGGTGTGGTGACCGTTGTGCCAGCCTAGGGTGCTGCAAATGTGCCATAAAACACATTTGTGGCACTTGGAGGGTAGGCAGTGCTGACAGGATGGCTTGCGCCTTCCCACCAGCACTGAATTTTGCCAGCACCTGACAGAGTAGGTAAGCTCCTGCTGGATGGTGCAGGGGTGGGGGAGGAGGCTGGACAGGGTAGGGAGGGGTGTAACAGGGTTGGGTGGTGGATCTGGCTGGGCCTGTATGGGATCAGCAGCAGCAGCAGTATATGCCATATCCTATTCCCCCTCCCAGGCTTAAAAGCCTGACATGGGGCTTCTCGAACTTGTGCCAGTGAATTTGGTGGCACAGATCTGTGTAGCCCCATTGCGCAGGCTGGGACTCTACCCAGGAAAAGGGGGCAAATGCCCCTTACTCTGATGAGACCTCCAACCTACTCCTAAGCAGTGTAGAATATGTGCACAGTGTGGACTGTGCAGCCCAGCTGCACCAGTGCGGGTTAGGATTGATCTGATAGAGATCCAGGGCTAAAGGGATGGCAACAAGGTGCAGAGCCTTCTCTGTTGTGGCAGTGAGTCTATGGACTAAGCTTCCACAAAACCTCAGCACAACTCCCTCTCTGTATATTTGGTAAACCCAGGTGGATTTTGAAAACAAACCTATTTCACTTAGCCTTTGAGGAGGGATGATCCCCCTGGTTGTCCTTTTTAGTCTATGAGTTTTTGTGTTAATGCTGCTTTTATAGTTTTTATTCTATTATTATTATCAGCTACCCCTGATAATAATAATAGATTATTATTTTATTCTATTTATTATTTTATTCTATTATTATTATCAGCTACCCCTGGGGGCTGGGGGCTAAGAATAGGCCCTCAGTTTGGCTGTACTTGTCGTAAGAGGCGACTAAACAGCCACCGGGTAGATGGGACTCGTCAGCCTAGGAAGGCAGCTCATCTAAGAGAAGGAAACTCTGACCTCAAACCTCCACTGCCTTGTGGCTACATCCAGTTCTGGAAAAGGCTTCAGGAGTCAACCTCGAGGCAAAATCAGGAGCCGGAGACCCTGAGGCAGTTCATGGCTGAACACAGTCACGTTCTGGCAACTCCTGCGACGCCGCTGGAACCAACCGTATTGGCTTCTGCCTTTCCATTGGACCATTCCAGCGACGTGGAGAGGGGGGATTTGCTGCATGGGTAACAGCCTATCCTCCATACCTTCTTTACCCAGGCTTCGCGCACTGGAGAGGACACTCCAACTTCGCCATACGGCGTCGGCACAACACGGGAAGCAGCAGTTTACCGGTTATAAGTCTTTGCTCGATTGGCGTAGAGCATGACGCCAGGGGCTGCTTCCGACGGTGGGAGAGATCATTGCATCTCATTGGGCAGCTACCGCCCGCCTTAAGCTGGGCAGTCCCCAGCCAGTAAGGTGTTGCCTCGCCACGGTCCGTTAACCTCATGGGGTGCGTGGGGTTTAGGGTGAAAACCGACAAGCGGATCGACAACTCTGCACCATGCAATAGAAAACAGAAAACTCCTGCCCTAAAGCTGGGCACCTGGAACGTTAGGACAATGACACCTGGCTTCTCTGATGACCTGCAAGAAATAGACGACGCACGCAAAACAGCTGTCATCGACATGGAGCTGAGCAGACTGCAGATGGACATCGTCGCCCTTCAAGAGACTAGGCTGCCAGATTCCGGATCTGTCAAGGAGAGAAATTTCTCATTTTTCTGGCAGGGAAAACCACCAAACGAAACCAGGGAACATGGCGTTGGCTTTGCGGTCAGAAATACCCTGCTGAAATCCATCATCCCACCTACTGTGGGAAGTGAAAGAATTTTGTCCCTGCAGCTCCAGTCATCAGCAGGACCTATCACTCTCATCAGTGCTTATGCACCGACTCTGTCGTCTCCAGCAGAAGCCAAAGACAAATTCTATGATGACCTGGCCACCACTGTCAAGAAAATCCCTGTAAAAGAGCCATTGTTCATCCTCGGCGATTTCAATGCTAGAGTTGGTGCTGATAACAGTTCATGGCCCACTTGCTTAGGTCAGTTTGGCACTGGGAGGATGAACGAAAATGGCCAACGCCTGCTAGAGTTTTGCTGTCATCACGGTCTCTGTGTCAGCAACACGTTCTTCAACACAAAGCCCCAACATAGAGTCTCTTGGAGACATCCAAGATCAAAGCACTGGCACCAGCTCGACCTGATCCTCACCAGACGCTCCAGCCTTCCCAGCATCAAGATCACACGCAGTTATCATGGTGCTGCCTGCGACACTGACCACTCCCTGGTGTGCAGCAGAGTGAAACTGCAAACAAAGCGACTGTATCACACGAAAAAGGAAGGAAGACCTCGCATTGATACCAGCAAGACCCGGGATCAGAGAAAAGTGGAGGAATTTGCACAAGCGCTTGAGGAATCTCTTCCAGGCCCGGCCGACGCAAACGCATCCAACAGATGGGAACATTTCAAGAATACCGTTTACAACACCGCCTTGTCCATATTCGGCAAGAAGACCAACAAGGCGGCAGACTGGTTTGAAGCCCACTCTGAGGAGTTGACACCAGTCATTGAGGAAAAGAGGAGAGCTCAAGCAGCATACAAGGCCTGTCCCAGTGAGCGCAACCTGCAGGTCCTCCGAACTGCTCGCAGCAAAGTCCAACAGACTGCCAGGAGATGTGCTAACGACTACTGGCTCCAGCTCTGTTCCGAGATACAGATAGCAGCTGACACGGGCAACATCAAGGGGATGTATGATGGTATCAAGCAGGCCCTAGGTCCAACACAGAAGAAAATTGCCCCTCTGAAGTCTGCCACAGGCGAGGTCATCCAGGATCGGGCGCAGCAGATGGAACGCTGGGTGCAGCACTACTCTGAGCTATATTCCAGAGAAAATGTAGTCACCGAAGAAGCACTGAACAACATTGAGTGCCTGCCTGTGCTGGAAGAGCTTGACAGTGAACCAACCCTAGAAGAACTTCACGTGGCCCTGGACTCCCTTGCCTTTGGCAAGGCACCTGGAAAAGACAGCATCCCTGCTGAAGTCCTAAAATGCTGCAAAGAGATCATAGTCACTGAGCTGCATGAAATCCTCTGTCTCTGCTGGAGAGAAGGTGGAGTACCTCAAGACATGAGGGATGCAAACATCATCACGCTGTACAAGAACAAAGGTGACAGGGGTGACTGCAACAACTACCGCGGCATCTCTCTCCTTAGCGTTGTAGGAAAGCTGTTTGCCCGAGTTGTACTAAAGAGGCTCCAGGTACTTGCAGAGAGCGTCTATCCAGAATCGCAGTGTGGATTCCGAGCCAACAGGTCCACCACTGATATGGTATTCTCCCTTAGACAACTGCAGGAGAAATGCAGGGAACAACGACAGCCACTCTTTATAGCCTTCATAGATCTCACAAAGGCTTTCGACCTGGTCAGCAGAGACGGCCTCTTCAAGATTCTACCCAAGATTGGATGTCCACCCAGGCTCCTCAGCATCATCAGATCTTTCCACAAGGACATGAAGGGCACTGTTGTCTTCGATGGCTCCACATCAGACCCTTTTGACATCCGAAGCGGAGTGAAGCAGGGCTGTGTTCTTGCACCAACCTTGTTTGGGATTTTCTTCGCTGTCCTGCTGAAGCAGGCCTTTGGAACTGCAACAGAAGGCATCTATCTCCGGACCAGATCAGACGGAAAGCTCTTCAACCTCTCCAGACTGAGAGCAAAATCCAAAGTCCAGCTGAAATGTCTGCGTGACTTCCTCTTTGCCGACGATGCAGCTGTCACTACCCACTCTGCCAAAGATCTCCAGCAGCTCATGGATCGTTTTAGCAAGGCCTGCCAAGATTTTGGTCTGACAATCAGCCTGAAGAAAACACAGGTCATGGTTCAGGATGTGGACTCACCTCCCTGCATTACAATCTCTGAGCATGAACTGGAGGTTGTCCATGACTTTGTGTACCTTGGCTCAACGATCTCCGACACACATTCTCTCGATACCGAGCTAAACAAGCGCATCGGTAAAGCAGCTACCACGTTTTCCAGACTCACAAAGAGAGTCTGGTCCAACAAGAAGCTGACGGAACATACCAAGATCCAGGTCTACAGAGCTTGCGTCCTGAGTACACTTCTGTACTGCAGCGAGTCATGGACTCTTCGCTCACAACAGGAGAGGAAACTGAGCGCTTTCCACATGCGCTGCCTCCGACGCATTCTCGGCATCACCTGGCAGGACAAAGTTCCAAACAACACAGTCCTGGAACATGCTGGAATCCCTAGCATGTATTCACTGCTGAAACAGAGACGCCTGCGTTGGCTTGGTCATGTCGTGAGAATGGATGATGGCCGGATCCCAAAGGATCTCCTCTATGGAGAACTCGTGCAAGGAAAGCGCCCTACAGGTAGACCACAGCTGCGATACAAGGACATCTGCAAGAGGGATCTGAAGGCCTTAGGGATGGACCTCAACAAGTGGGAAACCCTGGCCTCTGAGCGGCCCGCTTGGAGGCAGGCTGTGCAGCATGGCCTTTCCCAGTTTGAAGAGACACTTTGCCAACAGTCTGAGGCTAAGAGGCAAAGAAGGAAGGCCCATAGCCAGGGAGACAGACCAGGGACAGACTGCACTTGCTCCCGGTGTGGAAGGGATTGTCACTCCCGGATTGGCCTTTTCAGCCACACTAGACGCTGTGCCAGAACCACCTTTCAGAGCGCGATACCATAGTCTTTCGAGACTGAAGGTTGCCAATACAATACAATTATTATCAGCTCATATGATTATGTTGTTAGTTGGTTTAAAGTATGTCATGTTATTGTTGTTATACAACGATAGATAGATATGTATTTGTTAGACATTTATATATTTGTATCAGTTATTTGAAATTATGTTTTTATGATATTGTTAGCCAGTTTGAGCTAAGGAAAAGCAGCATAAAAATCATTTAAGTAAATACAAAGGTAAATGTATTTTTCTGCCTTTGGAGGTGGGGCAGCACATGTTTTGTGACTGCAATGTTCTGTTTAATAATCTCTCTCTCTAGTTGTTAAAGTTTCCTGATCTCACCGAGGGATTGGACAAAGAAATGGTCATTTCTGTCATAAAAGCCATGAAGCATATGACGGTAAGAGACTGCTGTGAATGCTGCCGGCTCATCCATGAGGCCACCTGATTTGGTTTTTATCGGTGGCAGACTGAGAGGGGTCTGAGGAGGTGGGAGATTTCAGGGTACCGTTCACACGGAATCTGCTGCTGCCAGCACCAACCTGCAGCCAATGCATTCTTTGGAACTGCTTTCCAGTTTCTTGAGGGTGAAACAGCTCAGTCTTCTTGCACACTGCCGTGAAACCCAGCAGTGTGGGACTTCTGTTTCATTCAGTGAATGCACTGTCCCTGAAAATAAAACCAGAAGTTCTGCACTTCTGGGTTTCATGGTAGTGCACAAGGAACACAATAATGGCTTGTGTTTTTTTTAAATAGCACAGAGGTGGTGGTCCCCAAGGCAGCATCAGCTGGCGTTCGGGGTCATGCTGTCCCTTGCTCCAAAAAGGAATTCTGCAGCTCAGAATAAGAACTTGTGCACTATAGCTTTGAGTAGAGTTGCTCCCCCTCCAAAACTATCCTGGAGTCTTCAGGAATCAATCTCCAGGTGACGACTGAAAGTACTGCTGGAGAGTTGATGGCCTCCAGGAGTATCCAGTATGACCTTATGTTGGAAAGGAAAAAAAAGGCCTCTAGGAATATCTTTAGTCAGAGTAGGCAACCCCAACTTTCAGCAATTAATCGTTGAGTGGAAAAAGGCCCTGCCTGCTAAAGGTGGAGCAGAGACATTGCCGTCAGGGAAATTTAACATACCTTAAACACTGGAATGTGCAATAAATGAGCAACTTGTATTAATCAGCATTGTAGCCATAACCCTGTCTTGCAACATGGGACTGGCTCCAGACATCTCACTTTCCATCACATCAGCCGTCTGTGACTTTTAAAAATAAGAACATAAGAACAGCCCCATTGGATCAGGCATAGGCCCATCTAGTCCAGCTTCCTGTATCTCACAGTAGCCCACCAAATGCCCCAGGGAGCACACCAGATAACAAGAGACCTCATCCTGGTGCCCTCACTTGCATCTGGCCTTCTGACATAGCCCATTTCTAAAATCAGGAGGTTGCACATACACATCATGGCTTGTACCCCGTAATGGATTACGCAAAATGTATGATTGCTATTTTTTTTGCGTAATGATTGCTATTTGATTGCGTAATGGATTACGCAAAATGTATGATTAGCGCAAAAATGTATGATTGCTATTTTTTTTGCCATTAATGGCATGGACTTCAGTTCAAATGACATTAACCTAACATGTTTACATTCTATATTGCTGGACACAATATTTTTTTATTAAAAGATTTATATCCCACTTTTCCTAAAAAATTAAAACAGCTTTCAATTATTATTGCACTCTCATTCTAATAGAATCCTCAGCACTTGTTATTTCAGCAGAGCAAATTCCAGTTTGGCTTCACCCATCAGACAGAGAAGCGGCAGAGTTTGCTTCTCGGTCCCCAAGTCCCAGCCAGGAAGAACCCACCACCGCCTGTAGTGTGTCTGTGTTGCTATATCTGTTTTTAGCCACCTTGGGGATCCTTTTGATCAAGAGGGAGGGTATACATCTTCAAAACAAATACATAGTTACAAAAAGACCTTGTGTTATCACATCTGCCATGTATACTCTTCCTTCTAGGGTGTGCCCCCTGAGCATGTTCACATCTTGGAGGAAGAATATCTGGTGGGAACAGAGGACCCTTCCCAGCTCCGAGACCAATTAGCCGACTTGTTAGGAGATTGCATGTTTGTTGTTCCCTCTATCAAGATCGCCAAGCTCCATAGAGGTAAGATATCTACTATTGAGAGCCAAACCACATGTGATTGCAGGAAATCTGTGGTCTGAACTGATTCTTTTTCTAACAAGACATTGCTATGGGCTCCAGAAACAACAGGGCTGGGGAAGGGGGGGGTTTAACCCTTCCCCATGCAACTTCCGTGATTTATAGAACTTCCCCGATTTTAAAGAATATTATCCACACATTAAACAAGTAAATGCGTTATATGCAGATACCTGCGTTTTTCCCAATGTAACCAAACAACAGTTTGGTGGATGAATAAGAGCCATGAAACCATGCATGGGGGGAAGAGCTAAACACTCCTTCCACAGTGTTTCCATAGTACCACTGCTTTGGTCAAAATCAGATCTCCCAGTAGCTGCTTTAAAATCAGGTATAAAAGCTGGACAATCCAGTTCATGGATCTTGTTTGTCCTCTGTGATTTGACCCTAATTTTGTTAGTCAATCAGATCACCTTCAGTTCTGACAGCCCAATCCTATGCCGGCTATAGCTGGCAGGATAAGCACGCACACTGTCGCAAAAGTGCCATTGCGGCTGTGCAAAGGATTTTCATGCCAGTGGTGATAGCCGCAACCAGTTGGAGGCCAGCACTCGCTGGAACACGTAGGTGGTCCATTGGCTGGCAGGAGGTAGGGGTGGGCAGGGAGTGGGTAGAAACAGTGGCCCTGGCTACCAAAGTATCCTATCTGACTTCCCAGGTTGGAAGTCCAACATGGGGTGGCTCAGATTTGCACCAGCAATTTTATGGCACACATCCAAGTAGCTCCATTGCAGCTGTTGCAGTTTTATCTGGGGTCAGTGGACAAATGTCCCCTTACCCTGAGGAGACCTCCAGCAACCACAATTCTTGTGCTGGATGTGGTGGAGGCTGCACCGGTGCCACTGCAT
The DNA here is from genome assembly GCF_035046505.1 of Tiliqua scincoides. Classification (NCBI taxonomy): domain Eukaryota; kingdom Metazoa; phylum Chordata; class Lepidosauria; order Squamata; family Scincidae; genus Tiliqua; species Tiliqua scincoides. The sequence goes on from NC_089829.1 coordinate 18,065,454, forward strand.
TGCAACACAAGTCTTTTGTTAGGATTGGGCTGCCTGTTGCTACTTCACAGTTAAGTTCCACACTTAACAAAAACTCAGTGGACTGCATTTCCCTGTGAATACTGTTGGGAGTGGTACACAAGATTCCCCTGGGGGCTGGGGATAAGAATAGGCCCTCAGTTTGGCTGTACTTGTCGTAAGAGGCGACTAAACAGCCACCGGGTAGATGGGACTCGTCAGCCTGGGAAGGCAGCTCATCTGAGAGAAGGAAAACTCTGATCCCAAACCTCCACTGCCTTGTGGCTACATCCAGTTATGGAAAAGGCTTCAGGAGTCAACCTCGAGGCAAAATCCGGAGCCGGAGTCCCTGAGGCAGTTCATGGCTGAACACAGTCATGTTCTGGCAACTCCTGCGACGCCGCTGGAACCAACCGTATTGGCCTCTGCCTTTCCATTGGACAATTTCAGCGACGTGGAGAGGGGGGATTTGCTGCATGGGTAACAGCCTATCCTCCATACCTACTTTATCCAGGCTTCGCGCACTGGAGAGGACGCTCTGTTCCAGAACCACCATTCAGAGCGTGACACCATAGTCTTCCGAGACTGAAGGATGCCAACTACTGGTACACAAGACTACTTCTCCAAGAAAATTTTTTCTACCCGTTCTGCTGGTGCTCTCAGTTTTTCAGCACCTGTTTTTACATGATCTCAATCCAACCCTCTTGAGCAGCCAGCGCAAGGCTCCTTAGAATGCTTGGGATGGGGACACAGAAGCCTGCTGGGGCAGTGGCTACTTACCTATTTAATACAACAAACACCCTTTGCTCACTTCACTTTCCAGCCAGTGTGGTGGCCTAACTAACTTTGTTCCTAGCAATGGAGTGTCTCCTCCAAACTTGGATTGCTACAGTACCTCTGTGGATGAGGGCTAGGATGACGGTTCCCAGCCTGCCCACTGGATTCTGTTCCCCTGACTCCAGGCACGGTCATAATATCGCCTTACAGCAGCATTTCTCACTGCTCCCCTGACATATCACTTGATCCAATGCTCTCCGCAGAAGTACCACTGGAAGAAACTGGTGGTGACTTCACAATGGGAGCTTCCAACTGTAGTAACAGGCTCAGGGCGGGTTTTTTTTAAGTGTGCAAAAACCATGCACTGGAGCACTGCCTGCTGGGCCGAGCCTTCTTCCGCTGTTTGAAGCTCACATTGCAGTCTCCCTGCTGGGCAGCATGTACCACCCAACACCACCTGCCCTAACGCTGGTGGCATATGTACCACTGTTTTCCAAGATGTCACCCTTTTGGAACATTCTTTTCCTGCCTCCCTTTGACGTAGATGCTGGCTATCCGGTTTACTTCTATGAATTCCAGCACCAGCCAAGTGCATATGCAGGCGTCAGACCAGATTATGTTCGATCAGACCACGGTGATGAAATTGGCTTTGTCTTTGGAAAGCCCTTCTTAGCAGGTAAGGTTGTTGCGCCTCCTTAAGGGGCCTGACAAGCAGCGCAGGCATGGAGACAAGCCATCTCTCAGGAGGGTATGTGGGCTGCCGTAAGGAGCCACAACCTTGGATCTGATTCTCACTTTCTGTTACTGGGTGACTGTGCAACAATTGGGCTGAAGATCAGGCAGGGTCCACGTGCCTCAGGAGTTGCATCAGTATGAGTCGCACTCAGCTCAGTCAGCCGCTCAAGTTATCCTGACCATGAGAAAGGTGTGGTTGTATCTCAGTTCTCAGTGCTACGGTTGTTGGCCCCTGCCACTGTTGCGATGGAGAGCCAGGGGACCAAGCAGTGCCACTTCTGCCACTGAGTCTGCTGCGGAAACATCTCTATAGTGCTTCTGTGGACTGGTAGTCTTGCAATTAAAGAGATTCTGAGATGGTGCTGGTGGGGCTAGCCCCTCCAACTGGTTGCTGCTGCAGTCATTTTGGCATGACACTGGGTCAGCCACGTAGAATGTTTTACTCATTGATCGACTGCCCCCAGCGTGCGTGGGGGCTTTGCAAAAGAAGGGAGGACAGGCCCCTTCCCTGTGGGATTCACAGTCTAATGCAGATATAAAGGAGGCTATACAGAAAGGGCAGAGGAGCAGTGCTGGGGGTGGGGGGAAGGGGAAGAAAGTGCCATTATTTTATGCATGTACGCTTGAGTCTTTCAGAGCAATCCTACACATTCTATTTGGGCATAAATCCCACTATGATAATGGAGGTACACCCAGTTTGGAGGTCAACAGCCCCATCTTTATGCTGCGGACCCAATCTAAATTGTGCCCCCAAGACAACTGCAGCACACAGAAAAGAGTAAGCCTCTAATGATGCCCTGGTGGCATTTAGCATGGACTAGTAGTGGGATGCTCAGGGCCAAACAGTGTCAAACTCAGAGAAAAGCCTGGGGTATAAAGCCCACCCACCAACTTTCTAATGACCTTGCAGTCTTTTAACAGTCTGCATTGTCCCAACAGGGGATGCTACGGAAGAAGAGCAACATCTCAGCAGGAAAGTCATGAGCTATTGGGCCAACTTCGCACGTACTGGGTAAGGGCCATTTTTCATCCATCCGATAAATCAGTCCATCATGCCAAACATTCATCAGGGTGCCAGAATCTGCCAGGGCTGTTGAAGGCAACATAGTGGCTGATTTCTGATGGCGCAATTGCTTTGTGCGTGTCTTAAGTCTTCCACGTGTGGCTCCCTTGTCCCTTCCTCCTTCCTGTCCCATCTTGTTTCTAATGCTGACTTTGTGATTCTTTTTAACACATTATCATTACTCCATGCTCAGGGCAATTGGCAGTACCATTAAAATGGGTTTGAAAAATACATAGTTTGTTCAGCCTAAAAATAATAAAATTAAGACAAACCCATACATAACCCTGATCACAAAATACCCACTTACAATTTTTACTGGCATAACCATAATGTTTATAACATTATGGTTATGCCAGTAAAAATTCTAAGTGGGTATTTTGTGTTCAGGGTTATGTATGGGTTTGTCTTAGTTAATAACAAGTTTCATTTGTTTGAAACATAATGCTGTTTGATGAGCCTGGCACTGGTAAACCCTGCATATGTAGGAGTTTCTGGAGTTACGGAGCAGCCACTAAGAAGCTCCCACCCCTTTAATCCTGCCATCCATATAGGTGCATCAAAACCAACCTTTAGCTATTCCAAGAGATGAATGAATGAATGAACCTTTATTAGGCATAGATAGAGAAATCATAAAAGCAAACATAATTAGTCCTAATCCCATTTATCAAAAACGGAGTTAAGATACTAAATTACTAATAAAACATTTACAGTTCAACATAAAATATCAACATTTTTGACAAATTACATTAAGAAGGCTTAGAAATCACCAAAAGTAAAAATTTAGAAATTCCCTCTAGCACATCAGGTGAGCAGTCATTTAGGAGACACTTCAGTTTTGCCTCATCTGAAAGCCCATTCATTTTGCCGAGAAGTGGAGTCATGTAAGTGTGGCGGGATCTAGTGTGCCGAGGACAATAAAAAAATGTGTATGATTGATTCAACACTTCCCAAATTACAAGGGCAGAGGCGTTCTTTATATGGTATTTGCCTATATCTGCCTTCGGTGACCTTGGATGGAAACACATTGAATCTTGCCAAAGAGATTGCACGACGTTCAGAAGGGTTGATCAGAATACTCAGATAAGGAGCCATTTGCCCATACTTTAGCGGGATAGAGAAATTAAGAGGGGAGCAAATTCTAGAAGCAAGTTCAAAGAGGTTTTGTGCCTCAATGTCTAGCATTCTTTGCTTTACCCTTTGATAAACTCCAGGGAATTGATAGAAACTTAAAAAATCCAATGAAAAACCAATTGATTCGATTATTCCAAGAGATTGTGATGAGATATATGAGAGGAAGCCAACCTCTAATGCACCTCCAGACCACATCATTTTGGAATTTGCAGATCTAAAAACTGCACAAAAGTTGGGTAAAACTCTGGCTTCAGGGGCAACCTGAGGTGGTCACCTCAAGAGACAAATGGCAAGAGGTGCCTGCCTTTATCGCTTTGCCCAACTCCACTGTTACTCCACCTACTTTCTGGATTCAAAAAAGGAGGAAATTCTTTTCCCTCTCGAACAACAGTAGAACCAGGGAACACCCCCTAAAATTGACTGGCATGAGAGTCAGTGCAGACAAGAGGAAATATTTCTTTACCCAGCATGTAATTAATCTGTGGAACTCCTTGCCAGAGGATGTGGTGATGACACCTGAAGGCCTAGAAGCCTTGAAAGGGGAATTGGACAGATGGATGAAGGAAATATCCATCAAAGGTGACAACCAATGATGAATGTATGCAACCTCTGGGTTTTAGAGTAGCTCATAACTGAATGCCAAGTGCAAGGGAGTGGAAATAGGATGCAGGTCTCTTGTTGCTCTGAGTTCTCTCTGAGACACCTGGTGGGTCACTATGAGATACAGGAAGCTACACTCAGTGGGCCCTTGGCCTGATCCAGCCAGGCTCTTCTTATAAGAGGGGAACGAAGAGGAAATGTGATGGAGAGTGGTGATCTAAAGAGTGGGAGACATTCTAGCCCACTGCCCTCCTGTCCTCCACATTTCTCTTCTGCCCCCCCTCCTTTTTGAATCTAGGGAAGAGGAACAGCGGCGGCAGCTGTCATGCCACTGGTGTCTGGGCGGCATTCAGTGTGCTGCACTGGGAGCTAGAAAGCATTTGGCTTCCCTTCCTAGCGTTCCACTACTGTCAGGAGGCTGCACAGGAATGGCTGTCATTTGGCTTCAATAGTAGACTAATGCTTCACTGTCCCATTGTGAACAGCGATCCAAACAGCGAGGGCCTGGTCACATGGCCAGCATACGACCAGAACGAGCAGTACCTGGAAATTGACTTAAAGCAGAAGGCAGCCCAGAGACTGAAGGAGAAACGGGTGATATTCTGGACCAAGGTTCTGCCCCAAAAGCTGGCTGAAAGCAAGAGAAAAGGCAGTGAGCTGTGAAGTGAACCCTCAGTGGGATCACTGGAAAGAAGGGGAGGGAAAGTCATGAAAATAACCCCCTTGGTGCACTTATACACTTTGTGAGGAGCTTTGTGCAGAAGAAAGTATGCTTGGATTGCATCTCACAAATCAAGAATTCCTGCTTCCCACGAAGATCCCCAGGCATGGCATGATCCAGAATGCTTCCCGATACCATCTTGGACCCACTATCTCTGTGCTGGAAGAAAACCCCAAATCCTTATGATGTTCTTCATGTGCTGTTGCAAATGAACTACCCCTGTAAGTGAAATTATCTGTCTCTCGCTTGAATGAGTGAGAAGCAGATAATGGCAGCTGGCATTATCGGGGTGAAACTGCAAAACCGGCAGCCTCTGGCCTCCGCGAACAAGTTCACAGACGGTTCCTGGCATGAGCAGGGAGCTGCCGCAAGGGAAAGCAAAATGAGAAGTAGCCCTGCAAAAATCATAAAAGTTTCTAGGATGCCCTAAGAGCAAATGTGAGTAGGGAAGATACCCGGGTGGGGGATGCAGGAGGACAAAGAATTGACCGATTCAGTTCAGCCTGAATCTCTACTCATCAGGTGTATTTCAAGTACATTCTGGTAAGCTGATATCTGCAAAAAGGAAAAAAAAGGAATAAATCTTTATTAGGAGAATAGTGAGTGGTGTGTTAGTTATAAATTCTCCTTTTGATGTTTTATCCTACCCTCTCTCTGAGGAACTGAGGGCCGTGTACACTTGTAACAACCCTGGTTTAATTTGGATGATCCCGTTATTCCCCACAGCAGTCCAGTGGGCTTACAGCCCTGTGTGCTTGTACCATGCATGTTTACTGGCACTTCTACTCCCTTCCTGGTTAGCTTGATGCTCACTGCCTGCCTGCAACTTCACAAGCAGCTTCAGCAGTGTTCTGCCAGATTTCCAGTCCATGCCTCCCTTAGGGAACTTATGCCAACTCTAAGCTCAGTAGCTCCCCTTTCATTCCCCAACAATGGCCCCAGTTCTCTACTGCAGTACTGCTAGACTCCACCACTAGGGTAGCTTGCCTGTTTAAACTGCAGGGACCCAGTTCCTAAGGCAGCAGTCCATCCAGGTATAGCAGCACACCTCAGCTCCCCAGCTCTCCACAGCCTGTTTGAGTAGTCTGTTAGTCAGTGAGCCAGATAATCAATTAGCCAGAAGGTCAGTCCACAAGGCAGAGCCATAAGTCAACAGTATAGTAGGTCCATTAGCCAGAAAGTCAGTCAGAGTATCCAGGCCAAAGTCCAGAGTCAATAAGCCAAGTCACAGTCCAAGGTCAGATTCCAAGTAAGTCAGTCAAATCAGAGTTGCCAAGCTGAAGTCCAGAGTCAATAAGCCCAGTCAGTCTCCTCTCCTACCTGCACTCCTTCTACAACCCACAAACCCTTCCTGCCTCAGGTGCTCCTTATATCCCTAGGGACCTCATTGCCTCTAGTGGCTGCAGCTGTGCAGCACACCCTTTGCTGAAAGCCCAGACCTTAACTCTTAAAGGGGCCACTGCAGACACCACATTCTACCTCCTCGCCAGATCTTCCACGATTCCAGTACAGGTAGAGGTAGTTTGTTTGAACCTGTTCCACATAAATGATTCAGGGCAAATGTCCCAAACTCACCTGCAAGAGCAAGGAGGGGCCGTGGGTGGGGTGGGGGGATGTTGCAGGGCCAGTCAGGCAATTATCCTTCAAATCGGCCTCCAGTGAAGTAGATGAGGCTGAGTGGCAGCAACTGGGCCAGGATCACCCAGTGAGACCAAGATGGAACTCGAGCAAGCCTGGCCTCCCTGGTTCTAGTGCACAACTCACACCACTACACCCCACAGCTATAAGAAAGAGAATGGGAAAAGAGGCTGTTTCAGTTGACAGCACTGAACATTTTGGTCAGGTCCTCATTGGGTCCCTTTGGGGAGAAGGGCGGGATAAAAATTAAGTTTATTATTATTTTATTTTATTATTATTGCAAACCCCTCTACGCAAAAAGAGGCTGGAGCCTTGTGGGAGCTTGAAAATGCCCCCAGACTTTTGGGCCAATTTTATCTACACTGAAGGTGCCGTCAAAAGTGCTCTGAGGCATCAGAGGGTGACAGTTGGGTTTTGCTGGATGTTTTCACAGTGGCAAAGTACAAACTCACACCAGGCAGATTCAGTTCAGAAATGACATGAGCCTGACAGAAGGTGACAGAATGACCAGGGTAACATGCCATTAGGGCAAATGCTTAAAAGCTTTAAAAGCCACACTATTTTCATTTAGGGGAAAGCTTAAAAATTGAAAACTGGCTGCTGTGCTGAATTGGCAAGCTCTGCTAAATGTCAAGGTTACTAACTGGCAAGAGATAAATTTTAGAAGAACAACACATATTTTAGACAAGGCTATTCCCTTTGAAAGTAAGGAGGAGAAGATAAGAGGAAGGAATAGAAAATACTAGGGAAACTTCTGCCTTTGAAGGCTCTCTGTTTGAATAGCAAATTAAAACAGATAACAACAAGCAGATGGGCGTTATTTGGCAGAAGAATACCCATCTTAGCAAAGACAGTTTACAGTTTTAAAATTGTTATTCTTTCATGCTTTTTAGAGCAAAGGACAGTGTAGCTAGAAGCCTTACATTAAAACACTGGAGGAATTATTTTGGAAGCTGTTTGCTGTTTTCACAGAAGTCTCACAGAAGTGCCAAGGATATCGCCATGTTTGCCTGCCAGTTATTCTTCCAAGCTTTAAAATAGTCTTTGTCCTTAAAGTGTAACCAGCATATATAGAGATATGGTAGCCATTAAAGTAAGTTTTAACTGCCTGATTTTATTAAAGGTCTGACTAAAGCACAGAAACACACAGAATAGTAAAGAGCTATTTGATTTTATTATTAAAGATGCTTGAGCCTCAGAGTCTGAAATCTAATTCAGATAAGTACAGTTTCGGGCAAACAACCTTGGCAGAGGCAGATGTCTTGGCAAAAGCATTTGCTAAACCTGTATCTCTGTAGCTTGTAACTCAAAGATAGATAAAACTCCTTCTTGGCAGAAGTATATGGCCAGCCAAGATAACACAAGCAGTGGGAAAATACACATATATGCAACATTGCAGTAAAAAAAAAGCCATAGTATTACTGGGAAAGCTTATCAGTTGGCAGGCTGAAATAGGGTTTAGCTGGCTGGACACAGAAACCTGCAGAGATGAGTTTAGAAAAAGAATACATTTAATTAGATAAGCAAGAACATTCAGCCTTTGTTTGAGTTGCAACTGAAATGGAGAACATGTAATGTGTTTGAAGGTAAATGGGAGAAGGATTTCTTAAGAGAAATCCTATATGCAGTGAAAGTTTGGCTTGTTTTGTACTAAAGTAAGGTCACTTCTAGCAAGGATATATACCACTATAGACCCCGTAAATGTACTCAAAGTAACTGGTCACAAATAGAATTAAGGCATAGAGAAAACTGTTAAAAGCAAGTTTAAAGGACCTTGCTTAACAGAGGTTGGCAGAGAGCCCCACAGTGTTTTGCTGAGAGCAGGAGAGATAAGACAGGTGGCTCAAGCAAGGCCATCCTAATCAGGAAGGGAGATGTATGCCAAGAAATAGGTCTGAAGTCTTGCCAAAAAGGTCAGTCCTGAGTAAAATAAGGTTATAGTGCACTCTACTGGTTCTTGAAAACTTTATATTCAATATGTTTAATGGTTTAATTTTACTTTATTTGGAAACCTGTAATTGAAGCTCACCTATCAAGTGTCTCTAAGGCTATCTACAGCCTATTAAGAGTTAGCCCCATCTATGATGTCAAACTTCAGCCAATGGGAAGTTCAAATCTTCAAACAAAGGACCCAAAATATTATAAAGGGTCTGGTTAAGATTGATACTCCTCTCAATGCTTTGGACAGGAGTCCCATGAGATGCCCATTGCTAGCAACGAAATAAAAGCTTGCAGATGATCACCCTTGACTACTGAGTCTTGCTTTTGAACCTTGCAACACCTTGCAACAAGCCCTCTGCAGCTGTTCTCCATGTTCAACCTGAATGCGGAGAGGGAGGAGCATGCTGGCTAGCCATGCTGCTGCATCCCTCGATATGTGCCAGATGGGCTATGCCCGCTTTGCTGCCTTTCTGTACTGAAAAGGAGGGGGGATTCTAGCAAGCAGAATGACCAGCAAAAGGCCCCCTTTCCACACTCTGCCAGTTTGCATCTATTCATAAAAAACACACAGGAGCAGAGACAATTCAGGTTTCCAGAAAAAAAATGTTGCACAACTGTTTGCATTTCCTGGGATATCAGAAGCTTCTACAACTCAGGGAACAGAGAACCCTTTGCATGAATGGAGGTGGGGGGTGTTCCTCAGCAATGGGGACAGACTGAGGCAGCCTTGATGCTGCTGCTTCAGTGGTTAGGAAGGGAAGAAAGGAACATGAGGGAGAAAGGCAGTTGAACAAGGGACCAGGGGGCAGGCAAGGGGTAGCATGCATCTGGACAGTACATTGTCCCCCAGAGTCTTGCAGGTGGCATTGTACCCATAAGCCAACACTTTCTCAGTGTTGCATGCAGGAGGCCACAAGGTTCATCTTTGCTCGAAGATTCTGGGAAAGATCTCCTGACGGGCTTAGTCAGGATTTCTGCTGTCATGTCTTCCATCAGACAGTGGTCCATCTTGATAAGCAACGTTCAACATTAATAATAAGAGCACAGTAAATCCAAAGTTTCCAAAGTCAGCAGCAGCAAATAGCAGTCTAAATGAGACTGCAACCCTATACACACTTTCCTGGGAGTAAGCCCCATTGAACTCAATGGAACTTACTTCTGAGTAGACATGCATAGGATTGGGCTGTAAAGCGTCAAGGAGTATTATGTATTATTTATTTATACTGAGCCATCCAGGAGCACAGCACTTGCAGAGCAAGAAGCCAAGGTGCTGCCCCAGGAGCTTACAGTCTGTGGCTAGCCACAAGGGAAGCAGCAGCGGAAGGGGAGTGCTGTTTAAAATGAGCAGTCCTAAATTCAAGTCCTATTTAATTCTTGGCCCCTTTAGAGTTCCAACTACGCAGGCAGAATCTGCCCTTCCAGGTGCCTTAGAAAACCTGAGAAACAGAACTGCGCGACTATTGCAGTACTTGTGGTTACCGTATTGTCTGGGAAAGAGCGGCACCAAGCCGCCAATGCGCATGCGCTTTGCAGGCATACAAAGTCATCTCCTGAGTGTTACGCGGACAGGGTCGGTTTGTCCCGCTTCGGTGTCCGTAGCTGACTGAGGCTTCCGTGTTCCCTGGGGCTCCACGTGGGTGCAGCGCCCTCTGGCTGATGGCTGCCGCTGCGCCTGTGCTGCTGGGGCTGCGTGATGCCCCGGTGCCGCCGGGCTCCTGCCAGGCGGTCCCTCCGCTCCAGGGAGCTGCCAGCAAGCTGGGCGGCTCTCCGGTGAGGAAGGGTGGAGGGGTCTGGGAGCTGGTGCTGGGGGCACCTCCCTCAGCACTGTCTGGCTGTGCTGTCCAGGCAGGAGGCTCCCTGTGTTCTGCTTGAGGGGCTGGTGGGGTTGGAGCCTGGGGGCCCCACAGGGCCTCCAAGAGGCATTTTATCAGGGAGCACAAAGTCTCTGTGGGTCCCCTTCCCAAAGGGGGAGGAGGTGAAACAAAGCAGGGGGAGGGTGGTGACAGGGGTGGGCAGGAAGGGGCGGGGGGTGGGCAGGGCAGGGCATTGGGAGGGTGGTGACAGGAGGGGGCAGGGCACTGGGAGGGTGGTGACAGGGGTGGGCAGGGGGAGGGTGTCAACAGCCTTAAAAATCTTTGGGACCCAGCTCTACTGGGCTTCCCCATGCAGTGCCCAGGTCTACCTGCCTGCACAGTGTTAGTGGTGATGGAAATTGAGCCTGGGAGCCCCTTAGGGCCTCCAAGAGGAGGTTCCTTCAAGAGGAACCTCCAGGGGGTTCAAAGCCTCTTTGGAGCCCCTTCCCAAAGGGAGGAGGGGAGTGAATGAATCAAAGCAGGGGAGGGTGATGACAGGGGCAGGCAGACTGGGAATGAGGAGGGGGACAAACAGCGAAGGGGGAGGGTAGCAACAGCCAGAATAGTCTTTGGAGCCCAGATTACTGGTCTTCCTGATGTGGAGCCCTGGTCTACCCACCTGTGCAGCATCAACAGCTGAATTCCTAAATCTCTCTAAAACCTTTTAAATATAGAAAATCATGGCAGAAAATGAACATTATCGTATTTAGGCTCATACTACAATGGAAAGTGTCCTGTGTGCACCAAAACTGACTTCTGCCACAGGTGTAGTCTCACAGCTGTGTCCCTGAATTCCTGTGCACTCCTTCATGGTTAATGGATGCATAAGCCAGAGAGTTGCTTTAGCAGGCCATTTTCCTCACAGATTTGACACTGTTGTAAAGGAGTGTCATGGATGCGTTCCTGGACCCGCTGCATATGGCTTGTGGCAACAGCCACCACCACCTACCTATGGTACCTCCAGCATCCTGTGTGGGCTGCACATCCAGGTCAGAAAGGAAAATGTAAGATCCCAGAACATTTCTGGGCCCCCTCCTTTGGCTAGGTCTGGGTACAAATTACTCCTTTTATCCCCTCTCATAGGCCCCCTTTTATCCCTTCTCAAATACTTTGAGCTGTTGGGGGAAAAAATCTCCGCAGTTCCATGTGGCCACCTGAGATTTTACTTGAAAATTACTTACAAAATTTGTTTTAACATTGAATTAAAAGTAAGTGGACCTACTTTTGTAAGTACTTTTCAGTGGTTAAGTAGTTTACAACAGGTTTTTTTCTTTAAAAAGACTTCCCATCCTGCATTTAAACATTGAGTAGTTCACAACTGTACTATTTATGAATGGGTTGATGGGGGCACTCATCACTCTGACAAGCAGAGTGCAGAGTGCAGTGGACATTGGAGGACACCTTAGAGCAGCTATTTTCAACCTTTTTCATCTCACGGCACACTGACAGGGCATTAAAATGGTCAAGGCACACCATCAGGTTTTTGACAATTGACAAGGCACGCTGTGCTGCCAGTGGGAGCTCACATCCCCATTGGCCCTTCTAATAAATGACCTTCCTCCAAATTCTGGTGGCACACCTGTGGACCATTCATGGCACACCAGTGTGCCATGGTGCAGTGGTTGAAAATGGCTGCCTTGGATGGAGGAGTGTTTTTGTCACATTGGGAGCCCCTGAGCCTGTTCCAGAAGAGAGTTTGTGTTTGCTACTGAGATGCTTACTGCCTGTTGAAAACTAAGAGCACCTCTTTTGTGCCTTTGCCTTTTGTCCTAGGATCACATCCCTTCGGTCACTCTGGTTCATCCTTCCTGTGGGATTTGCAGCACTGGTTTGATGCACATTGTACAGATCTATTCCCCCCTCGAAGGCTCACCATTTCACCGCATCATCAATGTGTTTGCATGTGCCAGGAAAAGCTGCTGGGGAAAACCAGAAAGGTGATGCTTTTCTCTTCTCAGTGGTTTTGGACAGCACATTGTATATCTTGTGTAGGGGGAGGGGGATTCTTGAGTTGGTTAGGATTATCCCTGAATTACAGGTGCTGGTCTGAGGATGAGTCTAGCCCACTGTTTCTCAACCAGTGGCGCTTGTACTACCAGTGGTACTTGAGGTGGTGTTTGGTAGTACATGTTGGACCCCCAGGCGCCCTCCACCTTGCAGTGAGAGCAGCTGTGCAACCCAACAAGCTGCAGCAGGAGATTTGGCTCAGTGGGCAGAGCTCCAGTGTGCACTTTTTGTGTACTCAGAAAAGTTCTTCCATCTGCCCTGGGCCTCTTACTGGTGTTTGTCATGTTGCATCTGGCCTCCCAACCCAGAAGTGAATGGCAAAAAAATCATTGCCAGTTATTTCTGGTGGTACTTCCAATAGGTGGACCATGTGAGGTGCAATGGCAGGGGCAAACAATTAGAAACACTGGTCTAGCCTCCTGAATTCATAGTAGAGGCAAGATTTGAACTGGTGCATTTGTGATCTGTATTTTAGGTCCTTGATTACTATGCTACGCTATGTAGTAGAAATACTCTGAAATGTTTCACTTGTGTTCAACGTGAGTCTTTTTTTTCATGCTTCTCTTCTCCCCTGCCTCCCCTATGCTGTGTTGCACTTCTCCTACAGCTGGAAGGTGTTACGATCCCAGTATTTGCAGCTGCAAGAAAAAGAAAAGCAAGACTGCAAATCAAACCAGGTATCCTGTGCTAGCGGGCTTTATCATCCTAGGGCAGTAGCATGCAACCAAGGGGCTGCTTTAACACTGGGCATGATGCCTATAGGATGGCTTCTAGTAGATGAGAACAGATGAAACGTTGTTGAAGTGTCAGCCATCGAGCTTCCTCAAGGATGGTCCTTCCAGCCAAATAGTGGATCCCAGGAGAAACCAGTTCACTGGATCATCACTGCTTGATTGGCAGATGTTAACAAAGCCTTCACACCTGTTGGCACCTATGGGATTAACTCCACTTATCACCCCTTGCAAGCACAAGTTCAGGATGGAACAGGCTTTATTTTTACCCGGTCCAAAGTTGTACACATTTGGTCCCTGTTGTGTATATGCAACACATATGTGACTTAAGGTAATTTATGCTGTTACCATACAGAAGATGCAGCATTAATAGTTTGATGTAATATAATTTAGGTTGTTAAAAAGTGAAATTACGTCCTGCATATTGGGTAGCTTAATATGCCTTTTAACACAATAGCAGTGGCAAACATTCCAATATGGACCAGTGATGCAAAGGCAAGAAATTATCTTTGTTAGTCTATGGAATTGATGCATCAGTTAATCATCTACTTAATGCTGAGGTAAATAACTTGAGACCTTACAGTGCAATCCTAAACGTGTCTACTCAGAGGTAAGCCCTATTGTGTTCAGTGGGACTTACTTCCAGGTAAGTAATCCTCTATCCTTCCAGGGAGAGGATAGTAACCTTAATCCTGTAATACACCTTTAAGAGGTTGATGCTGCTAAGTTTGCAAATGTTTGCAGTGAAGACGTTAGTTGAATGTAGCTCTTTTGTTGTCTTTTTAGCCCAATACTAAGGATAGTTTACCCAGAAATACATTTTACTTTGTGCAGTGGAACATATTTCATATTAAATAACATCTATTTATTGATTGATTTTGCTATGTAAACCACTTTGTGAACTGCTTTGTGTTGAAAAGTAGTGTATAATAATAATAATTAATAATGTGTGCTTAAGATTTCACCATTAAAAATGAGGCTCCTGTCTATTTCAGGAGTGGCCATATTGATGCCTGCTGAAAATCAAGCTATGTTGTTGCATAGGGCTATGAATTGCTTTTAAAGCTTGACAGTGTACCTGTAGCTTTGCAGAATCTTGTATCTGCTAAAACATGCATGGCTCTCCTAAGATTCTGACTTTGTGTTAACAGAAGCAGGAATGTCTGTTTGCAACCAAGGATTGGTGTGAAGGAGCTGATGACTGGGGAGAAGGTGATGAAATGGCATCTTCTGATGACACTGCAGGCCACAGGCTTGACTTACATACACTGTCAAGACCTTTACCCAGAGAGGAAGACTGTGCATCCCACTTACAAAGTCTTCGCCTGCATGATGTCCCAGGTGTCTCCCATCCATTGCACTCCAGTAATTCAGCTAGAGAAGAGGGTGCCATGCCCAGCCTTGCTCCTGTGTTCCAGCCTTACTACATTAGCGTAGCAGAGGAAGAAGACTATCTTGGCTATGACAGTGATACGAATCATGCCTATGAACTTCTAAAGAAGTATCAGTGGATGGAGGGTGTTGATTTGGAGCAATTGATGTCAGGAAGGTAAAACTTTCCGTTCGGGGCTGGTGTGGGAGGTCCTCTACAGAGGCTACTGCAGGAGGCTGTTTGGCTTGGGGAGCTCACAGAGATGCTGGAAGGTCTGTAGTTCCCTACAGCCAGGATGGTGTACTGGTTTTGGAGTTGGACTTAGACCTGGAAGATCCAGGTTCAAATCCCCGCTCAGCCAATGAAAGCATCCTGGGTGATTTGGGACCAGTTGCTCCCTCTAAGCTTCACTTACCTCGCAGAATTGTTGTGAGGATAAAAGGACGGAAGGAACAATGTACACCACCCTGAGCTCTTTGGAGGAAGGATAGTAGAAGAATGTGGAAAATTTATTTGAATATTAATGCTTTTCTCCCTTAGATCCAAAAGTGTTTGGCAAAGAGAGTACAAACATCTTTCAGATATCAGAATTGACTTTTGCCAGCAGCTGAAAAGATTTTTAAATAGTGGATTATGTGGATTAAATCCACATTTAATCCAATAGTGGATTATGGATTTCTATCTGGTGTTGCTGGACTGCCACAGAGAACACAATATTGACCAACACCTCCCACCCCTCTAGAAAAGACTACAGAGAAGATCAGAAGGTCTCCAGGGGTGGGAAGATTTGTGGGGTGAAAGATGAGAACTCTCCTCCCTCCCCAAGTTTATTGGGACTCTTGAACCCAGAAAAAAGGCCTAGGCACTAAATTAAAAGTTAACCACTGAATATTTCTTTTGTTCCTCTGGTAGGTTATCAGTGATGAAAGACAGAGTGTGTAATTTGCTTCTATCTGCTTTAATTTAATGGTGCTAAAAGAATTACATTAGCTGTGCTAGTCCACAATTTTTTTTACCTATCAAATTTATTTGCTCTGGTCTGACCGGATGTAAAGAGATTGTGTAGTACAAAACTTACTTGGGAGGGAAAGAAGACCCCCAGGGACTTGCATCTTCATCCTAAATGTTTTCTTGGAAATACAGTAAGTGAAACATTTTAGAGGTGCAGAAATATTCATGCTTTTGATGTATACAGTGATGTATACATCACAATACAGTAATATATTGCCTCTGCTGGTCTGCATATTTGTGTCAAGTGGGGAAAAAACACAGCTGGAATAAGGCTTTTGATACCTTAATAAAATGGAGTTTGGAATGCTGGTACAGCCCAGTCCTGTGTTTATTGACTTGGAATTAAGTCCCACTCCCAAGCAAGTGCAACCAGTAGTGCGACCTCGGTTACGGTTGATTTTGCTGGATGGACATGCAAGGGTAAAGACTGAATCCAGGTGTGTTTCTGAAACTTGTGGCATGTGTCACTTGAATGTGCTCAGTGATTGTCATTACTGAGACACCTGCCAAATGAAGACTAGCTGCATTTATTCGTCTCCTGTTACACAGTCAACCTTCTTGATTCTGACACTGATGTCATTTTTGTAACATAATTACTGCAATATTGGCAATTCCCTCCTCACTTAGTTATGCAGCTGGCAGTGGTGACGAGAGGTACGAGAAGAGTGAAGCTGAAAAGAGAGACCAGGTGTTCCATAAGTTTATGAAAAGAATTTCTGCCTGCCAGGAACAGATCTTAAGGTAGGCTGATGGTTTGTGTCCCTGTGATGACTGGACAGCAAGCAGCATGCTCAGCAGTCATAAAACGTTTTTTGTTATTTCATATACATTGTGCTCTTCCCTCCAAGCAGCTCAGGATGGGATATGAGATTCTTCTCGCTTTCATTTCATTTTCTTCCCACAACTCTGTGAGGTTGGTTAGTCTGAGAGACTATGATTGCCCCAGGAACACTCGGTGAATGTCAGGGCTGAGTAGTACTCTGAGCCTGGATCTCCCCAGTTCCACTCCAACACTCTAGCTATTACACTAGCTGTGCTTCTTTGTTTAGATGCTGTCTAAAGGAACAGAGGATGCAGCCCATTGGACCAGAGAAGCTGAAGGGAGAGTGTTATTAAGAGGACAGGCTTAGGAGACCACAGATTCTGAACAGGTCACCAGGTCAAGGTGTGGCCATATGCTGAAGGCAGAATCTCACCAAGAGGCAAAGTCCAGGGTGGGTGAAGTGGCCAAATCTTGTAACAAAAACACGAAGTGCTACCTCCCCCCCCCCCCCCCACCGCGAATCAGCACTGAGCCCTGGCTGTGGATTCACCAGTCCCAAATTCATCTGGCATGCTGAGAACCACTGTGGTGCAAACAAATGGAAGGGTCTTCAGTGCAGTCCAGATAGTGCTACATGATCTGCAAAGCTTTCCTCATCAGTAGCCAGGGACCCCAAGCAGTCTTCTTAGGTTTTGGGTAATGCAGAGATGTGATTTTTGTCTCCATAGGAGAGTCTCGAGGGCCCTCCTTGCTACTAAACCTTTTTTGGAGAATTTCTCTTGCCACCTGTTCCTGTAATGTCCACTCCTCAAGTTGTATCAAAACTTGTGAGCATAAGATTAACAAGCATTACCAAGCCAGACATCTGGTCTGTTGGGCCTAGTCCTTGTGTTAACTCTGTATTACTCGGGAAGAAAGCAGACTCCTTGTATTTCTTCCCAGAATGCACAGTGTAATGTGGTACTTCTGAAGAGAAATCTATTTCTGTGGGGTTAATTTGAAATAAAAATTGATTCTAAAGATCTGCAAGCCACCTGAAACAAGCTTTTGTGTTTCAGTTACATCAGATTAAGCCAGTGATTGTCAACCTTTTTCAACTCGGGGCACACTGACAAGGCACTAAAATGGTCAAGGCACACCGTCAGTATTTTGACAATTGACACGGTATACCATGGTGTTGATGGGGAGGCTCACATTCCCCAATGGCCCTACTAATAAATGACCCCCCCAACTCCTGCAGCACACCTGCGGGCCATTCGTGGCATGGCACAATGGTTGAAAATGGCTTGAAAATGGTTGAAAATGGCTGGATTAAGCCATCTGTGAATTTCCTGGGGGCAGTTGGGTCCCTACACACAGGCCAGTGTGAGAACCAGTTTCTGACCAGCTTAATCCCATATTACAGTATGCATGTGAATTAAGCAGCCACATGGGATTCTCTCCACTTTCAGATGAAAAGTGGGTGAGAGATACCTGTCTGATTGGCCTCACATGGCCACAGTATTCATACACAGGGTCCAAGGGTATAGGATCGCCCCCAGGTAAAAGCAGCTCCCATACCACAGCTGTGTGCATGCGTGAGAGAAGGGGGTCAGCCTCCCTGCTGCTGTAATGGGACTGTTCTGTGTAGCAAAGCCAACGTGTGGGGTCTTCCCTTCTCACCATTAGGTATTCCTGGGGTGGCCAACCTTTATTTGTCACCTGCCCTTCCTCGGACATGAAGACAGCAGCTCCACCTTGCAACAACTGCAAAAGTAAAAGAATCTTTGAATTTCAGCTTATGCCGGCCCTGGTGAGCATGCTTAAGACCAGGGATGAAGGTATGGAACTCCTGATGAGGAATTCAGCTTAGAACAGACCCTTTCTTTTTTATTACTTGAATAAGCTGGAAAAGCCCAATTCTACCCAACAAGTATGTAAAACTATTTTAAGGTACGTAGAAATGTATGTCCATGGAATCAGATAACAGATGCTTTTCTGGGGAGAGGTTTGAATGGGTGGGGACGAGGCAGGCCAGCATCTGGTCCAGTTGGAAATTTAATGGGATTAAGCTCCAGTGAGCACAGAACAGCTTCTCTGTCAGGGCTGACCTGTAAGTGACGCCAGCTGTGGCTGAGTTGGCAGGGGGTACTCGCCTGCCTCCACTGCTGTTATTCCTCCTTGCATTTGAAAGGGAAGTGAACAGGAGAGTAGTGGGCTAGCAAGTCTAGCCCCCCAGTCTCCTGTTTCCCTCTTTTTCAAATCCAGGAGAGATGAAAAGGAGTAGTAGAGGTGGGTAGGAGGAAGCATTTGGCATAGGTACCAGGTGGTCTTGGGTTGACCTGTTGTCCAACAAAGGCAGTGAGCTCAGTACCAGAACCCTCTCCTACAAAGGTGCCTCACTAATGAATGACATTTGCACAGGTGCACCAGGACCACAGCCACCACCCCCTCAAAAAATAAACAAACAAAAGTGGAAAACACTGAATCCCATGCATTCTCTCTGCCTTATGTTTAGGTGTTTGAAAACTTTATTTTATTCAGACGTAAGTTCTGTGTCTGTTCAGTAAGAATTAGAATTATTACAGGAAACAAACACCTCTACTTATGTTTTATATGTCCATTTTAATTTCATTTTTTTTAAACAATAGCAGTGGCATTTGCTTGGGACATAACAAAAAAGAAAACTCCTGAGTCTTGGAAGAATATTTAATATTGTTTCAGTGCTTCTCTAATGATAGCAAACTGGAAAGATTGCTAGGAAACAAATGAAGCATTTGAAGCTGGGAAACAAATGAACATGAACTTTTCTCAAGTGAACTTTCAGAAACATTTTCCTAAATCTGTGCACTGTTAAGATAATATTGAGCGTATGATGCTGAAACCTTAAAAATTGCTTTCTCCTTAGATGTGTCAGTGGAATTTGGAACAGTGATCGTTTACACTTGTGAGAAGAGTTGCTGGCCAGTTGACCATCCGGCACCCTTGGAAGAATTTGTGTTTGTGCAAGAAGATCCAGATCAGCAACTCTTTAAATAAACCCTATTTAATTCCTTGTATAAATAAAATTATTAGCTTATATGTTAGATAAAATTATTATTTTTAATAGCAAAAGTGAAGGTTGGTTTGTGCGCACCAAAAATTTGCTTGACAGAGAAAAAGTGCAAGTGGGGGAATATCTTGACTTTCTGCAGAGAAAAGTGGTTTTGTGCCACCTAAATCAGATAAAATTATTGAATTCTGTGGCCACACTTTGCTGAGTTGGCATATTAGTTGATATATTTGGAGTCCTGTGGCGTTAGAGAATTTGGGCAACAACAATTAAGATTGCAGAAGGCATTATTTAAATGCCTGATCCTCTGGGCCAAAACAGTGATCAGCTGCTGCTTTGGATGGGCACCTCTACTACCAGGCAGCCCATTAGTCCAGCTGCAGCCAGCAACCTTGCAGCCTTCATCACCTGTCAGGGGCCGGAGGGTTCTGTGGAGAAACAAAAGGGCTGCTTCTGTGGGCTGATATCTTTAGCCAGACCTCAAGAATATGCCATTTCTCCTGCCTTCTCCTAGACTATCTTAAAACTTGTGCCTATGTTTGTAGCAATGAAGGTAAATAACATTAATTTTTTTTAAACCCTAAAATTCCACCCATGAATCCCCCAGTGATCAGGAAGAAGCAAGAGCTTGCTACTTCATGCATGCCATTCTCCCAATCACCACCAGCAGGCCTCAAAACTTCTTTGTGCCAGTTGCTGCCTGGCTCTTCACTGGTAGAAGGTGGGAGTCTAGAAAAAAGCTGCCTAGGGGGGGACACGATTGAAATGTACAATATTATTCAGGGGGTGGATAGAGAGATGCTCTTTTCCCTCTCAGACAAACCCCAGAATCGGGACATCCACTAAAATTGAGTGTCAGTAAGAGTTAGGACAGACAAAAGAAAACATTTGTTTACCCAGTGTGTAATTAGTCTGTGGAACTTCTTGCCACAGGATGTGGTGATGTCATCTGGCCTGGATGCCTTTCAAAGGGAATCGGACAGATTTCTGGAGGAAAAGTCCATCACAGGGTACAAGCCATGATGGGCATGTGCAACCTCCTGGTTTTAGCAATAGGCCACCTCAGAATGTCAGATGCAAGGGAGGGCTCCAGGATGCAGGTCTCTTGTAGTCCTGTGTGCCCCCTGAGGCATCTGGTGGGCTACTGTGGGATACAGGAAGCTGTGCTAGATGGGCCTTGGGCCTTTGGCCTTATCCAGTAGGGCTCTTCTTATGAGATTCCAGGCAGGCTCCTCCTCCAGGCGGTGAATAAAGAGGAACATCTTTCTGTACTCAGTGTGTGATAAGCCTGTGGAACTGCTTGCCACAGGATATGGTGATGGTGTGTGGCCTAGATGCCTTGGAGGATTTCTGGAGGAAAAGTCCATGTAAGCCGTACTGGACATGAGCAACCTCCTGGTTTTGGAAGTAGGCTCCTCAGAATGCCAGATGCAAGGGAGGGCTCCAGGATGCAGGTCTCTTGTAGTCCCGTGTGCCCCCTGAGGCATCTGGTGGGCCACTGGGAGAGGCAGGAAGCTGGTGGGCCCTGGGCCTGATCCAGCAGGGCTCTTCTAATGCCCTTATGGGGTGTCTCAGCTTCTGCCTCTCCTCCTGCCATTCCCTAGACTGGAAAAGGGACATGGAGCTGAAGAGGAAGTGCGGAGGAGGACTGGGACTCTGGCCTCCTCTTGGTAGGCCTCATCTATGTCATTTCACATTTGAGCCAGCGATGACAAGGACTTCTATGGAGGCTGTGACTGCTGTCCAACTATGGTAGAAAGCCAGGGGTGTGTGTGTGTGTGAGTGAGTGAGTGAGAGAGAGATGAATTGAATGCTCCCCTTGTGTGAGTGTGTGCTTGTTTATGTGTACAATCATCTCTCCTGAGAACCTTTGTATATATAATTCATGCAGGGCAGAATTGAGGAACAGGGGTGTTCATAGTGTCTGTGTTCATAAAGGTACTATTACTTCCACATCAGTTGCCTCCTTAGTGGCCTGAAGACTTTCACCGGGAACGCAACGTTTATTTTACTGTCCTGTGCAGCATATAGTTGACTCTAGTGATGGCCTCTGCTGAGAGATGAAGCTTGATTTTTTTTTTTTTGTCCAAAGGATTGAAAGAGCAGTAGCAAAATCCCTGATTAGCAAGAACAGAGGCACACCTGGGCATCTCCTTGAACCTAGTCACAGAAGACCCTCTCTCTTGTCATTGTCTAAACAAGTGTTGGTAGAGCTCTGTTCTTATGTAGCCCGTCCTTCTCCACCCCACTTCCTCTCCCACTCTGTCCCTCTCCCTTTTCCAACCAGGGAGTGGGAAGAGGGAGGTGAGTGCTGTTCCCCCTCCACCTAGGAGGCAGCCTCAGTGGTCCTCATGTTGCCCACCCGCCCCGGTTGGGCCTGAGGCCACCTCTGTGCAGTGGAGGCAGAGCAACAGCCAGGCAAGGGCCCCTGGCCCCGCCCCTTGGGGTCTCCATAGCAACCAGTTCTCAAAGCAATGCAACACAAAATACCGCCTGGGTGCAGTTCTTCCTCTTCGTTGCTAGGGGGCGGCGGAGCGCCGCTCTGGGATTACCTCTGCTCATCTCTATGGTGAGCGCCGCCGCCACCGGAAGCGGCCGGGGAAGAGGCGCGTGGCGCATGCGTGGTGCGCGGCTCGGCTTCTCGCGCGGCGCCCCCCTTTTTTCCCGCCTGCTGCTCCTCAGTTGGCTCGGGTGATGATGGCGGCGGCCCTGCCAGGGGAGGTGGCCCAGGCCGTGGCCACCGCGCGGGTGCTGGTGGTGGGCGCCGGAGGCATCGGCTGCGAGCTCCTCAAGGACCTGGTGCTCACCGGCTTCTCCAACATCGACGTGGTGAGGCCCGGCTCGATCCTTCCCCCCACCTGTACGCAGAGAGTGACTGGCCTGTGGGACTCCCTGCCACTGGGCGCGGATAGCCTGTGGGACTCCTTGCAACTGTGTCTGACTGGCCCGTGAAACTCCTTGCCACTGGGTGTGGATAGCCTGTGGAACACCTTGCCACTGGGCGAATCCCTGGCCTTTGCAGGTCCCTGCCTGAACCCTCCACAGAGCTGCGGAGGAGGGAGGGGGCTGTGTGAAGCCTCCATTTGCAGGGGCAGGCTACCTCTGGGTGACCGGTTGTGGGTAGGGCTAGCAGCATCTCCTTCTCTGGGGAGGGCTATGTAGCTCAATGGTGGAGCTCCTGTTTTGCCTGCCAGGGTGAATCCCTCCACTGAGCTGCAGAGGAGGGAGTGTGGAGCTTCCATGTGCAAGGACAGGCTACCTCTGGATGACCAGTTGTAGTTAGGGCCAGTAGCTACTGCAGCATCTTCTCCTTCTCTGGGGAGGGCTATCTAGCTCTGTGGTAGAGCCCCTGCTTTGCATCCCAGGGTGAATCCTTGGCATTTACAGGTCCCTGCCTGAAATCTCCAGAGGTCTGCAGAGAAGGGAGTGTGGAGCCTCCATGTGCAGGGGCAGCTACCTCTTGGTGATCAGTTGTGGGCATGGCCAGCAGCAGCTGCAGCATCTCCTCCTTCTCTGGAGAGGGTTGTAGCTCAGTGGTGGAGCCCCTGCTTTGCTTGCCAGGGTGAATCCCTGGCATTTACAAGTCCCTGCTTGAAACCTCCAGAGATCTGCAGAGGAGTAAGGGGGCCACATGGAGCCTCCATGTGCAGAGGCAGGCTACCTCTGGGTGACCAGATGTAGGCAGGGTCGGCAGCTCCTACAGCAGCATCTCCTCTTCTGGGGAGTGCTATGTAGCTTCATGGTGGAACTCCTGCTTTGCATGCCAGGGTGAATCCCTGGCATTTCCAGGTCCCTGTCTGAAATCTCCAGAGAGCTGCTGCCAGTTGAGTATGTCAGTTCTGAGGTAGCTGGTCTGAAGGTGGGACTCAGGGTACATCAGATTTGTGTAAGAACTCAAGAAGAGACCTGCTGGATCAGGCCAAGGACCCATCTTGCCAACTTACTGCATGTCACGGTGACCCACCAGATTCCTCTGGGAGCAATTTCTAGATGTTCTTATATCAGTGGCGAGCAGAACTGTTTTAATCTGTCCCCATCTGCCTTTGAGGATGTCTTTGTCTACTCAGCTGCTCGGTGGCAAAGTACCTGTTTTTGCAATCAGCATCCTTAGGGTAGATCAGAAAAAAAATCCTGCCTGAGACTTGTGGAGAGTTGCCCTCAGGCAGTGTGAACAGCACTGAACAAGCTGGGCTGATGGTCTGACTCCATACAAGGTGATGGAGAGCCGCTGTCAAACAGTGTCGACAGGTCAGTGTTGAATAGTGCAGAGCTAGATGATCCAAAACTCTGGCACAGTTTAAGGCAGCTTATCATGAACATCTGTGCCCCACATCTGCACTTCACATGGATTGTGGGAAATGTGTGAGCACTCAGTTGCAAAATGAACTTCATAAGCATAGGCTGCTTAACAATAAGTTTTCTTAACAATACGCAGAATTGGGGCTTAGTGCTCCTACATATTTTGGCCTGAAAAGTCGTGTTAAATGTTTTGTGTACTACTCTTAGCTGCCACAAGTTGTATAGTATATGTATTGTGTGCTGTTACCTGTCCCAGAGTATACAGTTATCTGTCTCAAGAGTACACAGGTGATAAATTCTGAGATCTCAGCAATCAATCTCTGCAATAATTTCATTGAGATGGTTTTTTGTTAGGGGTTAGACTTTTAAAAGTCCCATTTTCAGCTGAACAATAGCAGTTCTGAAGTCAGAGCACAGTGCAAAACGTGACTGAGCACTGCCAGCATCTTCACATTATCATGTCAGAACATGACTGATATAGCTTTGTTATGCAGATAAAACCAGTTAAGTTGCTAGATGATTATTGTAGGGTAAAGGCTAGAAAGCCAAATGCATTGTTGAGCCTCATGGTTAACTGGGAAAGGGAGCCAGAAGGTGTCATATGAAGACTAGCTGCTTTGTTACTAGCTTCTGAATCATCTGCTTCTGACTTTCTACATATGTACAAAATGTTTGTGTTCCATTAGTTATGCAACTAATGACTTCTTGTAGCTGAAATTATGGTAAAATTTTTGTAAACCCGATCTTTCAGAGCTTTAGTGCGCAATCCTAACCCCTTATGTCAGTGCTTTCCAGCACTGGCATAGCGGTGCCAGTGGGACACGTGCTGCATCCTGCAGTTCAGTGTCACTCTTGGAGGCCTCCTCAAAGTAAGGGAATGTTTGTTTCTTTCCCTCAGAGCTGCATTGCCCTTAGTGCTGGAAAGCACTTACATAAGGGGTTAGGATTGCACCCTTATTGAGAGAGCAGTACAATGCATTTTGAGGCCTACTGTTCAATTAGAACCATCATAAGAAGAACCCCACTGAATAGGGCCACAGGTCCATTTAGTCCAGCTTCCTGTATCTCACAGTGGCCCACCAGATGCCTCAGGGAGCACACTAGACAACAAGAGACCTGCATCCTGGTGCTACATCCTTGCAAAACCTAGCATTCTGAGTTAGCCTACTTTTAAAATCAGGAACTAAAATGATCAATCACTGGGTTATTATTCTAAACATTGTCATTGCTGAAAGGGTGACCCACATGACAATTGGACTCTCCAATATCTTGAAATATGATCAAGGCTTGTATATTTTCTCTTCTGTCATTTGCATCTAATGAGTTCCTAAGTGAGAAAAAGTGCTTATGTCTGGTTATGATCTGTTTAATGACATCACTTTCTGCCTTATGACACCACTTTCGGCCCTCAGCAGGCATCATGAATGCTATTTGTCCTGCTGTGTGAAATGAGTTTGATATCCCTGTTATACACGGACATACATCTGATGCTGGGTGCATAAACAAAAAACATTCTGAACATTTCAAAATTTAGCATTCAACACAAAGTATGGTTGTACGCTGCCTTCTTTTTTTTGATTATTGCTGAGATAAATGCAGTGGATAAAACTTAGAATAGGTTCAGATATTTGGGAGAAGGGGGAATGATCACTTCCAAGAGGGCTGAGCATTTGGATGCTCCCTCACATCAGATCTTCTGCAGGTTGAAAACTAGCTCTAGCAGAAAGACTCCGCTATTTTCTGTGATGCTTTAACTTTCCGTCTGCCAGGAAGTTTAGGGCTGGGGTAACATTTGGACATGCTGTCCCCCCCATTCATATTCTGAAGTGTTACGGTCCCAGGAATACTTGGGTGTGAATGCTTTTTCTGAATGCTTGAATCAGCTGAGCTGTAGTGCTGGTGATGGAGGCAGCTGATAGCAGGGGTGGAGGTGAGAGCAGTAGCAGTAGTGTGGAGCATCTCTTCCCCTGCAGTTTCAACCAGTCTGATCAGTAGTTCTCAAACTTTTAGAGCTGGGACCCACTTTTTAGAATGAGAATCTGTCAAGACCCATCAGAAGTGATATTATGGCTGAAAATGACATCATCGAGCAGGAAAATTTTTAACAATCCTAGGCTGCAATCCTAACCACATGTACCCAGGAGAAAGTCCCACTGATTATCATTGTTAAAAGCATATACAGAGTAGTCTGTTAAAAGTACAGAACTGTAATGTTCCCCCAGATGCAGTCACATTCCCGGGTAGCATAAAATCTAAAATATTAAAAGTAAAATATTGAAATGAATAGGGACCCACCTGAAATTGGTTCATGACACACCTAGTGGATCCTGACCACAGTTTGAGAAACACTGATATAGATATATGTATATATTGAATATTTTCTTAAATGTTGATTTAAAGATGAAGAAAAAAATGAGCAAAAATTGAAGGTTGATCAGATACGTGTCTTAGAGGCAAAATAAAATGAAGTGAAACCAAGTCTAAGTAAACAGTCCCTGTCTAAAGGACACTTGCATAGACTGAAGAGCCTGTTCCCCTCCATTGACCATAATGTGTCATATACTGTAATTATGGATCCCATATAATGATCAAGCCAGTATGGTTAGTGATGACAGTATTGGATATGAACCAGAGAAACCAGGGTTCACATCTTGCTCAACCATTAATCTTACTGGAATCTTTTAACTCTGAGGTATTCAATCTGTGCGTCCCTCCTCCCTAGTGAGGCGTGGCTAGCCTCCAGGGGTGTTGCCAGGCATCTCAGGGAGAGAGGCTGCTCTGCTCCAGTGTTGCCTGCTGACTTGCTGCTTTTCTGCAGCTATGAATGAGGTGGGTGAGGCAGCGTGAGGCTGGGAGGTCATGTGAAACATGGTGTGGGGAGGTGGGAGAGAAGGCTGGCTGGGCAGGCAGAGGTGCCGCATCTCATCATGGAGCTCTCTCCATGTGCAACCTCGCCCCAAGGACTACATGGCCCAGTGTGTCCCTTGCCCTGGGCATCCTGGGTTTGGTCAAGGCTGGAGGAGAGAAGAGTTCGGAGGTGCTGCATCTCAGGGAGAGAGGTGGCTGGCAGGTGCTCTGCTCAGCTGCACATGCTGCCTCCTGACTTGCTGCTTTTCTGAGACTGAGAATGAGGTGGGTGGGGCAGTGTGAAACATGGTGTGGGGAGGTGGGAGAGAAGGCTGGCTGAGCAGGTAGGCAGGCAGGGGCGCCGCATCTCATCATGGAGCTCTCTCCATGTGCAACCTCGCTCCAAGGACTACATTTCCCAGTGTGCTCCTCGCCCTGGGCATCCTAGGATTGGTCAAGGCTGCTTGGGAAGGAAGGAACCAGCCTGTTCCTAGTGGGGGGGTGTCCAAATGCCCCAGCCTGCATCCCTCCGTCTTGCCTGGGGGGAACAGGGGTGGCATCTGCATGTTGGGTGTATGTGTGTGAGCAGCCCCCATCTACTTTGGGTTGAGTTGTAATCTTGCTGGGTGTGGCTGCAATCCTTTCCACACTTTCCTGGGAGTAAACCTCATTGACTCAAATGAGGTTTACTTCTGAGTATACCTACATAGGCTTGGGGTCTGTGTCAGCTTAACCAAGGATCCTCACCTTTCTCTTTTTCCTCCCCCTTCAAAAAAGAAAAAAAGCCACTCTTGATGGCTTTGTCTCCAAAAATTGATTAAAAATTTAAAAATCCCCCTTCCTTTTCAGCCATCCCTTTTTTCTCCTGCCTCCTTTGTTGGCTGCTATTGTAAGACAAAAGGCACAAGCCTAGCTAGGTCTACTCAGAAGTCAGTCCTATTGTGTTCAATGGGACTTACTCCCAGGAAAGTGGGGTTAGGATTCCAGCCAAACAGTCTCTGGGTCTCAGTTTGCAATTAGCAGATACACACAAAACAAAGTCTTCTCCTCCTGCAAATTCATCACTTCCCCCCTCCCTTTCCAAAACCCTCCAGGTGTGCTGCTAACACACTCAGGGCACAATCCTAACCAGGTCTACTCTGAAATAAGTCCTATTTTGTTCAGTGGGGCTTACTCTCAGGTTAGTGTGGTTAGGATTGCAGCCTCAGAGTGCTGGCAGCCTTATTTCTAGTGTATAATTATAATACCTTCAATCCCCATTTTGGGGGTAACTGAGATGAGGTGTTGTAATGGGGAGCTGTGGCCAATGGCTACCAGTACAAGGCTCAGGGGAGGTGTGAGCCAGAAAAGTTCGAGAACCACTATTTTAACTATTCACTCTTACTTAGCCTTGCCTGCCTCAGTGGAGGGTTGTGGTAATAACAGGAGTGGGGGGGGGGAGCATGTACACTCCCTTGAGCTTCTTGGAGGAAGGATGGGCAGCTTATAAAAAAATAAATATAATTTGCAAGGCTGTAATTTCAGACAAATGCAGCAAGGGCTGTTCTTGTTTCTTAACCTGACATAGTTGCAATTTATGTTTCTAGATTGATTTGGATACCATCGATGTCAGCAACCTTAACAGACAATTCTTGTTTCAAAAGAAGCATGTTGGAAGATCAAAAGCACAGGTAAGAGAATTCCTGAAGCACAACTTGGTATGCAGTATTGGTAGCTATATAACTCTTGAAAAATCATGCCTGTTGGTGTTTGGTGCAAGTATATTATCTGTGAAGACTATAACCAGTTCAGCCTCTAATATTTTGTTTTATCATAGATAGTTACATTCTTGAAATGTCCCAGGTGTTGATGGATGTTTACTGGGTGCTTGTGCATATTCATAAGATCATTTTTAATATAACGTGTGACGTTTACATTCGTTTTTGAATGACATAATAGCAATGTTGAGGATGTGTTCTTGGTCTCTTTCAGGTTGCCAAGGAAAGTGTCTTACAGTTTCATCCAGAAGCTAACATTATTGCTTATCATGACAGCATTATGAAGTATGTCTGCTTTTTTGTTTTTAAACATTTAAAATTTTATATAAGCCTTACAGAGAAATCCATAAGTTCAAAGTCCACAAACACTTTTATTAATCATGACTGCCCATAATTTCTGTGTTTGTCAGTCAGTGGCCCGTTGATGGCAGAAGGTGGGGGGGGGGGCATAACCCTGCAGCTTGGAGGTTTGCTCAGTCACCCAGTAATGAGTATTTTCACTCTTGGGTTATTTTGAAAGAAAGGACTGGAATTCAAGAAGTGTGTTAAATTGTCAAACTTTACATGCTTGTATTTGGGGGCATGCTGTATTTCTGTCCTTCAATATGTAGTTTTGTAGCTTAAACACTGAAAGGATTTTAAGAGAGTAAACTCAATTCCAGACCCAGTAAGTTTTCAGTTGGAATGAATACACATAACATTTGAGAATAAATCTCTAGGATATTCTGTCTGGCAACAAAGCAGGCAATTCCTGTTTTAACAGGAAGAAGAGGAAACTATATAAATTAGAACAAAAGATGGTAAAATCTGACTTAGAGAAATGTCAGTTTTATAATCTGAGTCTCTAACTGACCCAGAAAGATAGCAATTTATCTTTTTTGACCTGTGTTTGCTTCGTTTATGGAAGGACATAAAAGCTCAGAAGACTGAGATGTTTTTAAAATGTATTTACAGCACTATCCTATACATGCTGACTTAGAAGTAAGTTCAGTACTCCTCCTTGGGGTGTACTCCCATGTATGCAGGTAGAGTTGTCGTTGTAATCCAGTGATTTTCAGCCTTTTTCATCTCGTGGCACACTGACAAGGCACTAAAATTGTCAAGGCCCTCCATCAGTTTTTTTACAATTGACAAGGCACATGATACTGACATCTGGAGCTTGTATCTCCCAGGGGCCCTACTAACAAATGATCCTCCCCCAGACTCCTGCAGCACACCTGCAGACCATCCGTGGCACACCAGTGTGCCATGGCACAGTGGTTGAAAAGGCTGCTCTAATCTATTCACCTGTTCTGTGTGGTGGATTATAGTACCAATGCAATGACCAATACCCTAATGTGCTGTTTACCAGCTAATGTATCCACATAGTGCATTTGATGTATCAGAACCAACAGACATTTACTAAGCTA
Source organism: Tiliqua scincoides (assembly GCF_035046505.1). Lineage (NCBI taxonomy): Eukaryota > Metazoa > Chordata > Lepidosauria > Squamata > Scincidae > Tiliqua > Tiliqua scincoides. Next base: position 18,095,137 of record NC_089829.1, read on the forward strand.
GCTGTAATGGGTCTCTGTTGTCTCTCTGCAGCCCTGACTATAATGTGGAATTTTTCCGGCAGTTTACACTGGTTATGAATGCCTTGGACAATAGAGGTGAGATTTCTGTTTGTTGGTATGAGACAACTGCGATGTGACTTTTGAATCAGGGTGAGCCACGCTTTGCTCTCTTCTGACATAGGAAGACTTGCAACCTCTTACTCTCTCTCGGCTTCCCTGTGTTTTTTTTTTATGAGTATCTGTCAGGGATAGCTGCGCTTCTGAAAACGCTGATCTGTTCAATCAATGCTAAAGAGTTTCTTCCTTTCACAGAGAAGGTTGCAGTATTGAGCATAGCTGTTTCTTTGGCTCAGTGCCTGAAAAAATGGAAATTGAGACTGACTTGAATGTCTGGTTTATACCAAAAACTGTCAGTGACTGTCTCAATTCTTTGTGCAGCTGCCCGTAACCATGTCAACAGGATGTGTCTGGCTGCTGACATCCCCCTTATAGAGAGTGGAACTGCAGGGTACCTTGGTCAAGTAACTGTTATCAAAAAGGTGGGTCAGTGCCACGTGTCCTCATTTGCAATGGTGTTAGGATTCCTAAAATCCTGTTTCCCATTGATGATGGAATGAAGTTTCTCATATTTTCTTTGTCTTGCAGGGACTGACAGAGTGTTATGAATGTCATCCTAAACCAACACAGAAAACCTTTCCGGGCTGTACAATTCGCAACACTCCTTCTGAACCCATCCATTGCATTGTGTGGGCAAAGTATTTGTTCAAGTAAGTTTTGTTTTTTTTTAAAGTCAGTACTAAGTGTATTCTTTCCAACTTTCTGTCCGAAACACCCCACTGGTGTTCCTTGCCCTGAAAGCACAGGACATGTCTGGGTCAATCCTGATTTCTGAGCCTGGTACTTTGTGAAGTGGCACTAGTGTAAGATCTGTCTGACAGAAGAGGCCTGAGCTTGAAGGCCTTGCATCTCCGGTGCCTGAGCTTTTGGCAAGTGAGCTGGCAAACTAGGCTGGCCTTGTTACTTCACTGTGTTGTAATTCACCTTGAATATGAGTTTCCTGTAGAAAAATCTTAAATACACTTTGAATTAAATTTAAAAATCTTAATCATAATCTCTGTAGTTCCTCAACAAAAGAAGTTCACAAATTGGTTTACATGGCTAAATAAAGTGGTTCCCTGTTCCCAAAAGGGCTTGCATTCTAAATGGAAGCAGCCACTGTGTTGGGGTGAAGGACATTTGCTTTCTCTCTGCTAAATATAAGAGGAGCACAACTTGCAAAAGTGCCAGTAGGCTTAGTTAGTGACTGATTGATTTCTCAAATTTCCATGAACAGTTTGGACATAAAGCATCTTAGAATTCAGTTGTAGTGTATCTTTTCCCAAGTTCTTAATATTTCTATTACTTGCTTGTTCGGAGGAAGTTATATTTCCCTTAACATTTTGTTGGTGGAGCTGTGTGTTCATGTGTGTTTAAAAACTACATGTTGAATGTAAGAGTATAAGAATGCAAACTTTAAAAATAACAAGCACATGTATATGTTTAGGACAGAATGCAAACCATACATGAATTGTTAGCTTTTAAAGCTAACTGGTGAAGAGGCAGTTGCGACTAACCTGGAAAATGTGTGTCTTGTGTGTTTTTAATATAGTCAATTATTTGGAGAAGAGGATGCTGATCAGGAAGTTTCTCCAGATAGGGCTGATCCTGAAGCTGCTTGTAAGTTTAAAATTCTTTGCTCATCCTTAGTAGACCCACAGGCCTTTTGTTTTAACCAGAACCTCATTACCTCTTGATACTCCTTTTGGAATCCAGGCAACTAGAGAGTTCCTCCTCTGGTTGGGGATCCCCTTCTACACAAGAATGTTTCCCTTTGTGCCCTACCATAAAATTAACCCTTTACAAACAAGAAGCTTGGGTTGCTGGTTAAGTTCAAGTTACCCTTAACCTTTACTCTCAAATACTGGGCATTAAGTACTGCTTTGATCCATAGTTTCAGTAACTGAACCTTGCTAGTTCAAAAAAGCTAATGTTAAAATAGGCCAGGATTTGCAGAAGTGCCAGTAACCCTCTAAATATTCCAGAGGCAAGAGCTCTCAATAAAATGTAACTGTGTCAAATGAGGTATCTTAATGGCAAACATAAAAGAATATGTTATTGACAGGGGAGTCAGCAGAAGCTGAGGCCAAAGCAAGAGCGTCTAATGAAGATGGTGACATTAAACGTGTTTCAACCAAGGAATGGGCTAAATCAACCGGATATGATCCAGTTAAACTCTTCACTAAGGTATTAGTCCCGAGCAAATAGTGTTTAAACAGATCCTTGCATATGCTTCTCTCCAACTGTTGAGAGCTTCCAAGGAGGCCCCAGTGCCACCTGGGGTTAGAACAGCAAGTATGTGGGTTTGTAGCATTGCCAAGGCTCTGGCACTCTCTCCCCTGGAAAGCCTGCCTGGCCCTTTTTCTCTTTGCCTTTGGACAGATTGTGAAAACTTTTCTCTGTTGTGCCTTTCTCAAAATCCATTTTGGAGTCTTTGGCCAAAAAGCAACATTAAAATGAATGAAATATTATAAAACTTTGGGGGGGGGGGTGGAAGTTGGTGAAATAAAGAGCTTTGAAATTTAAACACATTCAACCATACAGTTGTGTTGTACATTACTTTTTACTAGTAGTACAAGTGTCTAGTGTTATCCACTGGGGTTCCCTCACAACTCCTTTCACTTCTGGAGGGTTCATGTCAGGCCAACCTGACAGGTTTGGGACCTGTGTATAATCAAATCTGCAGGTAACAAGGGCCCACTGTATTCCTCTGGAAGGGGAAAGCAGGCAGTGATAGGGACTGATCTGGGAATGAATTGCCCATTTTAGTTCAAGAACCTTCTGCTTTCTGTAGATAGATACTGCAGGATGATAGGAACTGTGGTGTTCATCACAGCAGTAAAGCAGCACATTAACTCTTCTTAACCAAGGGGTTAACTTTGTCACAGCTGTGAGGACACCTAGTTGAACACTAGCTTGCTTTTCAGCAAGCCAGAGTCACTTAAAGGTTCTTGTGGTGGAAGTGCACTGAGCCTAGGGCTGAATTTGGGGGTCTCAAAGACTCTGTGTTGGTGGATCTAAATGGTGGTAGATGCAAAATCTCTGAGGAGGAATTGAGCCAGTGTGCATTGCTCCATATTAGGCTTGCTTTCCAAATCTTGTTTTCAAGCTTTTCAAAGATGACATCAGATACCTTCTAATGATGGATAAGCTCTGGAAGAAAAGGAAACCTCCAATGCCCCTGGACTGGAACGAAATACAAAATCAGGGTAAGCACTCGCTTGGCCTTTGGTAGCACTTTTAAAACAAAAAAACCAAAATGTGTTCTATTTTGAAGAAAGTGTGGGTTTCATTGTTGGTGTCCCAGTAGAGCTGCTTCTTGTCCTCCAGCAGTACTCTTTTTTTTTGTTACAATGCAATAGTTATGCTGCTGCAATTCCTGGGTCCTCTCAGATTAAGGAAAAAAAATTTCAGTGGGTGAGTGCAGATAGTTGCTGGAATACAAGATGAGCCTGTGAGGAAACTATGGTATGCACATGTGGAGATTACTCCCCTTGTGGTGGTGATGTTTTTTCAGTTATTCATATTTATTTGAGGGAGCAGCAGCAGTGTCATTTTCAGCTTGACAAGCCCACCCCATTTCAGAAACTCAACTTGGGAAACGTATAGAATACGCAGTGGACTTCAACAAGAGTCATCTTTTAAGCAGTGACTTGTTTTTTGAGTGGGACTTGCAGGTGTGCACAGTCTAGTTCACATCAGACATCACAGAGAGAACATGCAGATCACCTCTGTCACAGATGCTTTTGCAATGGTGCTGGTTTATGTGTGCAGCCGCAAATCATCAAAGTTGTGAGAGAGCCAGTGGTTTATGCACATGTGTGAACCTGCCCATTGACTCATTGAATTAAGGTAGCTTCACGTTTCTATGAGGCTTGTAAGAGTAGTATTTGCAAACAGTTCTAAGGACACATTTTCATGATGATTAGTGTGATAAAATTGTGTTGTTTGAAAATGAGCTACATTTGAATTTGGTGGGTTTGGAAATGATTTTAAAGAACAACCGTCTCAGTATTTGCTGTGTTTACAGAGAACAGCACCTCTGATCAACAGAATGAATCTTCCTTGGGCCTGAAAGACCAGCAGGTTCTAGACGTTAAGAGTTATGCACGCCTGTTTTCTAAGAGCGTAGAGACGCTGAGGGCTCAACTAGCAGAAAAAGGTGATGGAGCTGAACTTGTATGGGATAAGGTTAGTTCAGCAAATGCCTGGGCATGCACGTTGCACATGGAGGAGTAATCTGGGCCAGTCTATTGAATTGTAGCCCAGCACTAGTAACCAATGTGCCTAATACACCAGAAGTAATTACTTGTGGAAAGGATCTGCAGTAGCTGAGCATGTGGCCGACAGGTGTCTCACACACACAGGCACAGTCCCATCAAACAGATTTGTTGCACCTTGGTTTTGTCAAGATTTCTAAAGTGAAGGTATATCCAGAGCCCACTAGAGGCCACAGAGAGGAAGCCCCACTGAAATGATTCAGAGATTTCTGTACAGCCCTCTTCTCCCTTGTTCTTTTCTAGTGAGGAAAGGCAGTTGAGGCAGCATGTTGCAGCCTGATGGATGCTCAAATGAGCCTGTGCTTATCAATTCAAGACAAAGCACAGGCTTAACACAAAGCTTTTGTTCATAATGACCCTGTATTGTCCTTATTCCCACCTGTAAGGCCTGGTGTTGAACTGTTAAAGTAGTAGTCCTGTGAGCCTTTGCTCTTGATTAATCAGGAGCTGTATTTACAGTGGTCTCAGGGCACCTGTGTTGGCTGCTGCTTCTGGCTGCCAGTAGAGAGCCTTCTTTGAGCCCTTACCTTAAGAACATAAGAACAGCCCCACTGGATCAGGCCATAGGCCCATCTAGTCCAGCTTCCTGTATCTCACAGCAGCCCACCAAATGCCCCAGGGAGCACACCAGATAACAAGAGACCTCATCCTGGTGCCCTCCCTTGCAGCACCTTGCTTTGTGCTCCTCATAAGGAAGGATTTGCTACTGTGGCTCACCCACCCTTGCAGCAGTACCTTGCTTTCACTTCTGAGGAAAACACAGTGAGACTTGTCTGTTGGGGGAGAACAAGCAAGGTGTTGCCCTAAGGCTGAATTAGAACAAAAAAAAAAAAGCACTTTTTGTTGCTTCCCTCTCCTAGCTAAAAAAGGTTAGGCAGGAGAGACTTGAGCCACCCGTAAAAACTGCCTGGTGTGTTTCCCTCCAGGAGAGTAGTGCAATAAGGCTGTGTAGTAGTGAATAGTGAGTAGTGAATAAGGCTGCAATCCTAACCACACTTTCCTGAGAGTAAGCCCCATTGAACAAAATAGGACTTACTTCTGACTAGACCTGGTTAGGATTGTGCCCCAAGTTTGTTCCCTGGGAACTTGCTGGGAAAGCATCTGAATTCTGTCCAATGTAATCAGACTCTCTAACACTGACATTCAACTTCTGTTGGCTCTCAGAGTGTCCTGCTACAAAAATGTTTAGTTCGGGCGGGGGGGGGGGCAGGGTTATTATGTTAAAAGGTAGAAGTGTGGAATGCTTGATGGAGCCCTGGGCTCTTTAACCTGTTCAGGTTCATGGGTCAACTTGCTGACCTGCATTATAGGATTGTTGCTGTGGAATCCTGAGCTGCACAGTGAATGTGAGATTGGGTGTACGCATGGGGTTGTGCCTAAGTGCCTTGTATTTACACTGAGAACACATCCTCTAACACGAGCTGTGTTGTTGGCAGGATGACCCTTCTGCCATGGACTTCGTCACTTCTGCTGCAAACCTCCGGATGCATATCTTTAGCATGAGTATGAAGAGCAGATTTGATATAAAATGTAAGCCTGAAGTGCCTGAGCTGACCTTTTCGGCCATTGCTCTTTGCTGTCTGAAAAGGACTGAACCAACTCTCTCTACTTCTGCTTCTTTTGCAGCAATGGCTGGAAACATCATCCCTGCGATAGCTACCACGAATGCCATCATAGCTGGCTTGATAGTGCTGGAGGGCTTAAAGATTCTCTCGGGGAAAATAGACCAGTGCAAAGCAGTAAGTATAGTGCTGTATTATCTCTCTGTCTCTGTTGTGAGGGCTTGTTCACACTGGATGTTTGATACATTTTCTCTTATCCTCTAAGATTTTTCTCAATAAGCAACCAAACCCAAGAAAGAAGCTGCTTGTTCCTTGTGCTTTGGATCCTCCCAATCCAAATTGCTACGTGTGCGCCAGTAAACCAGAGGTGACGGTGAAACTTAACGTCCACAAAGTCACAGTCTTGACACTGCAGGATAAGGTAAATGAGCAACTTTTCTCCCCAAGCGTCTGTGTATTTCAGTCTATGTTCAGGCTGTGTTCACCAGCAAGAACCTGTGCCTTCTCCTAAGCCTTTCAAAATGCCCAGTTTCTCAACTTTGCCTCTGCCAATATTGGCCTGTGATCTTCCCACTCCAGCTATCAGTCTGCCTCTGGTCTCCTCTAGCTCCCTGAGAATCCTTGCTTTTGGTATGAAAAAAAGAGAGCACTCACTTTTGCTCGATTTTTTTATTTATTTGAAAACAATTTTAGTCCGCCTTTTCACTCTTAGGGGAGCTCAAAACATCTAACAAAAAACCAATAAAATAAACCATAAATCATGGCTTCCTACCTTTGTTCATGTCTTGGGTGGTTATTTGGGAAGGTCTTTGCAGATCTATTAAGCTAGTCATGCTGGACAGAAAAGATCTTAGGTTTTCCATAGCATCTTAAGATGAAGGTGTCTTTCTCTTAAAAATACAACTACCAGCAATTATTTCAGATTAGCCAGTGTCACCCATCAGAATAGCCAGGTGATTACCATCTGGTGCTAATGATAGTATTATAGTCCTGTCTCTGTTTGGATTTTGCTTTAAATGGACTGATCTATTTTATTAGGGAATGTTTAAATGTATCAGAACTAATATGAAGTTGATTTCCAGCAAAAGCTGGATATTATTATAAAGATACATTTTATGTGCAGTAAAAAGAAACTGGCTGATCAGAATGCCCTGTTCTATTGTAAACATAAAACAGTGTATCTGTGTGAGATGAACAGGATAACTATTCCTGTTTCTAAGTGCTTGTAGCGCCTTTTCTGACTAGCATCTGAAATCAACATTTTTGTCCTTTCAGATTGTGAAAGAAAAATTTAATATGGTAGCCCCCGACGTCCAGATAGAAGATGGAAAAGGGACTATTCTCATCTCTTCAGAAGAAGGAGAAACTGAAGGTATGTAGTAAGAACTCCCTTCTGTGCCAGCATGAAGTGACTGTGAAATGTCTGGGAAGCCCAGACGGAGGAGAGAAAGGTATCCTTCTATCATTGCTCCCCAGCAGCTGCTATCCAAAGGCATGTTGTCATTGAAGCCAGGAGCATACAGCCATTTTGACTAGTTGCTATTTAGAGACCTGTCTTCCATGAATTTATCTTATCTCCCTTTAAAGCACTCATTCCCAAGTTTTAGGGTTCCACGGACTGCTAAGGCAAGAATTAGAATCATCATGGACCGCACGCAACTGTGGAGAGTCTGGTCTTCATCCTCTGATGGTCTGTCTCTCAAACAGATTATCAGAGAGAGGACAGAGAATGGCCTAGCCACAGCTGACACTTCAGTGGTTGTGGCTGTGGGCAGTCCATTCTCTGCCCTCTTTGGTGGTCCATGGGAGATTGTTTGCAGAGCAAGGCACTGGAAGTGATCGAAGGTGATTTTTTTCTGAGGCCCCGGGGACCACTTCTCAGGGTCTCGCGGACCACCTGTGGTCCATAGACCACAGGTAGGGAACCAGTACTTTAAAGCCACCCAAGTCAATGGCTGTCACCACACCTTGTGGCAATGAATGTCACAGATTAATTGTGCGCTCTGTGAAGAAGTGCCCTCCTTTTGTGCCCCTCTCTTGCACTTGCTCTTGAAGGTGGGTGCCATTTTGCACATTAGGGTTTGAAAGAGGTCCCAGCTCTTGTCAAGTTGCGGATTGCTGATTGAAGCTCTGAAAATGCTCTGTTGCTTAGCCTTGCAGGTTACCTCTTGCACGTGTTTGGTTTAATCCAGGCTGTGCACCATTTCTGAAGGCCCTGTTCTTCTTTTGACATTAGTAGGTGCAGCCTCACTCAGGGCACAATCCTAACCAGGTCTGCTCAGAAGCAAGTCCAATTTTGTTCAATGGGGCTTACTTTCAGGAAAGTGTGGTTAGGATTGCAATGTTAGTCCTGGTAGGTGACAAAGGGAGGCAAAGAAACAAGTGTTCAGGCATCTTACTGTATAAATGTAAGCATGATTGAGTGTTCTTAGAAACTTGTTTCACTTTTATCCTTTTAATTTAAGGGAGGTCTTGAGAGCTACTGATGTTCCCCTGCCTTTTGCTTTTTCTTCTCATTTTGTTTGTAGCTAACAACCATAGAAAGTTGTCAGAATTTGGGATCCGAAATGGCACTCGGCTGGAAGCAGACGACTTTCTGCAGAACTATACCCTGCTGATCAATGTGCTGCACAGGTGAGGCACATTCAGTCTGTCTTTGAGGAATGTTGTTGGAAGCTGCAGTTCTGGGGAAAGGCCTCCAAATGAAGTCCACAATATTTGAATTTTTGTTATGGAGGCCAGCTGTGCACATGTGAGAAACAAAATGAAGCTTGAAAGCCAACAGTTCTACATATCACAGATGAATCACTTCCCTGGCTGCTTTTGGAACAGCACCTGTACATGGTTTTGAGCATAATGTGCTGCTTGGGTAACAGGGCTATTCATGGGGAGGAATTGTCCTCTGAAACTCCGCTGCTTGTTGACCATGGCTGTATGATCATGTCATTCTTTCTTGTGTTACCCCAGTGAAGAGCTTGGAAAGGATGTGGAGTTTGAAGTTGTGGGTGATGAAGTTGTGGGTCCCAAACCATCAGAACAGCCTGCCAAGAGTATCACCAATGGGAGTGACGATGGGGCACAGCCCTCAACATCCACAGGTAAACAGTGGCAGTGGAAGGGAAGGTGTGGAGCAGCAACCTGCCTTTGGGGTGGTGCTGGGCAGCTGTAAAAATGCTGCAATGTAAAAGAGAAGCTGCCACCAATTTGACTTTCTTAAGGCCTTTTCATTTTCTATGGAATGTAAAGAGTGCAAGATTCCAGCCATTCTACAAACTCGGCACAAAGGTTGGGGTTTTCGCAATATTTTCTTCAATTTGAGTGTTTAAACTTGTATGTTCACAGATTTGTTGTGTATGCACAGGAGACCAGTTATCTGCTCACTGAGTGACTTGTGAATTGAGCTGATCATTTACTTTGCAATTCGGCATCCTTGCTGCCTAAATAATTGGGCCCCACTCATTTTGTAGAACACTTGAAAACGATACTTGTGCGATATGTGCAATGCCTAAGCAGGGCCTTCGGGTAAACTCTGTGCTCAAAAATTGTCAACACTGCAGTGAGTCTTTCTTTTGCAGCTCCGGATGAAGACGACGATGTCCTGCTTGTGGAGACTGAGGAAGGTTCTGCAGGCAATGTTGATGATGCGGAAAGTACAAACCGCAAGAGGAAGCTCGATGATAAGGAACACACGGGCGTGAAACGAATGCGCTCAGAGCCCCCAGTGGGAGAGCAGGAGGATGTGATAGCACTAGATTGAGGGCTGGAGTGTTTCAGCCACTGGTGTGGACCAGCAGAATGATGGTTGGGGGTGTGAAATATCCTGAACTAGACCATGCCAGGTGGTCTTTGCTCCGAGAGACAGACTGCCTCTGGCTACCAGGATGTGTGCCCATTTTCATTCGGTAGAATGTAGAACTTCTCCAGTATGCTATATTAAATATTGTAGCCATCTAGTTTATAAACACTTAAGCAGTCACGAAAACAAAGCATGTTTTATGTATACCATGTTTGAAGGATGAATGGGCATGGAAAACCAAAGCCACTCCAGTTTAAGTGAAGTGGTTTTACCTCTTGGAAACTTCAGAGCGGTTTCTAATTCTGGCTAGAAAACAAGTATTTCATAGCCCTGCCTAGCTCTCGCCACTTTTCACACCCTCGGATCAAACAGTTGGAAGCAAAGATGTGCCAGGCTTCAGGTCTTCAGCTGGCACAATGTACATTACTGTAAAACAATGTTAATTTGTTATTTCAGCTAGTACTGCCTGGTGTATCAATGTTGGAAGCGGATTTCAGTGTCCTGTTACAGTTTCAGGTTATTTATATGGGATGTTTTGTAAAACTCAGATGCTATTATTGCTCTTCCATTCATCTGATGGACCAAATAAACATTATACCTACTTGCACAGCCCACCTGAGCTGGCTTGAGGACTTGTAAAGTTCATCCAGACTTCTTACTGTACTACTTTGAGCTTAAACACCCTACAAGCATAGCACAAGACTTTTCAGAACATCCTTTGCTGGAGTTGAAAAGGGAGGATTTTTTAAAATAAAACATTTTGTCACTGAGTTCATCTAAGAATCTTTATTGCTCTGCTTTGTAAAGGAGCCCCTGCAGTTATGGGTGGATGGCAGGAAAATAGCCATATAAGCAGAAATACCATTGCACCTGAATGTTCAAATAGCTTTGCATGTATTTTTTGGTAATCTGTACACAACTCTTGTGAATATCATCCCCATGTTTCAGATGGAGTGGCTGAAATGGAGGGAGTTTGTGGTAAAGGTGGAATTCAGACTTGGGCTTTTAGCTCCCGTAAAGAAATCCCAGTTTCCAGCATTCTGTTGGAGATCTCTACTTGGGTGCCTACCTTGGGTGCCCTTTAGGGAGAAAGGCGGAATATAAATCCAGTAAATAATAAATAAAATAAAGAAATACTTGCACACTAGCTTGACCAAGAAACAGAACTAGGGTGAGATGTAAATGAGTGGCAAACCAGGGAACGAGTGTGGGGTGGGGAGAAGCAATCTGCCCTGCAGACTGGGGTCACTAAAGGCAGGGTTTGCTCCTTTCCTGACAGCACCCCTGTGCTGTATTCTTAAACTTTCTTCCAGTAGTCATCCATGCCCTTGTAAGATTCAGGCTGGCTACTACAAAGCACACTAGGCTGCCTTCAAAGAATACGGGTTACATTACATTACAGGTTACAAGCCATGATGTGCATGTGCAACCTCCTGATTTTAGAAATGGGCTATGTCAGAATGCCAGATGCAAGGGAGGGCATCAGGATGAGGTCTTCTGTTATCATGTGTGCTCCCTGGGGCATTTGGTGGGCCACTGTGAGATACAGGAAGCTGGACTAGATGGGCCTGTGACCTGATCCAGTGGGGCTTTTCTTATGTAATATTTGGACAATTCAAAAAGTTGTCAGGTGGGAACCATTCTGATCACATCACAACAGCTTCCAGGTTGCTTTGGAGCTTAGTTCTAAGAGCCGAGCTTAACCTCAGGGGCCCAAAGCAACCTGGGTCCTAAATGTCTTAAGGACCTCTTCCTCCTCTTGTTGTTTTTGGGTGCTCTATTCTGAGACCCATTACGCTGTTGACTTGAGAGATCCAAGTGGAATTGCAGTGGACAGTAGGGCCTAGTCTGGTTTTTAAAAAAAATCTATGCCTTTAAAACAGGCTCCAATCTGCAAGAAGTCAGATGCTTAAACCACAGGTCTGGAGCAGAACTCATTTTTTTTATTTTGGGATCCTGGATTACAAAGCTGCCTGTTGCTATTTGCTTTCCTACATAAGCGGCATTAAAGGCTGTTATCTGTGGGGATGCTTTTATCTGTCTAATCTGAGGTATTTATGGAGTGTCAATCATGGCTGCATCCTTTGCCTGTTTGTGTGGCTGAATTCCCGGCAGTATCAGTGTTCAACTATTGAAAGAATGGCAAGAATTTAAGTTGCAATGATGGCTGGTGGGAAATAAAGCATGGTGCACAAGATATTGCTGTGGGGTCAGTGTTAAAAAAAGTAAAATATTTTTTCACCTTGTGTCAGTTCTGCCTCTTTCCAGAAAACGAGAACCAGCGCATGTCTGCTCAGGCCTTCCTGCCTTTTTGGTTTGACACATTTAGAGCAGGGGTGTCAAACATAAGGCCTGTGGCCCAAATGTGGCTCCCAGAAGCAATTTTGTCCAGGTCCCGTTATAATGGGGCTCTCTCATATCTTGAAGTTATGATCAAGATTTGCCTGTTTTCTGTCATTTGCAGCTAAGGTGTTTCTATGTGAGAACAAAGTGATTATTTCTAGCCATCGTCTGCTTAATTGATGTTACTTCTGGCCTTCAGCAGGTATCGTGAAAGTTAACTTTGGTCCTCTGTATGAAATGAGTTTGATACCCCTGCATTACAGCATGGGTACCCCCTGGGCCCTAATGTCTTAGCAGTGATACCCAAAAGCCAGTCCAGCATGTCCCACACAGGGTTCACAGAATCAGATCCACAAGATCATTGAGTTCAACATTCCACCAATGCTGTCCACAATTACATCAGCCTCTCCCAGGAGCACCTCAACATTGGAGGCCTTGAAGTCAATTCTCCCCCCCCCCCTTACTCAAGTAGTGCTGGAGGGAGAAGTGAGCTGCCACTTCCATGATATGGAAGATATAAGTGACTCAAGCCAGTGAGCCAAGTCACATGCTGGAAGGGAAAGACCAATATTGGCATTCCTTCTTCCAGGTAAAAAGATACTTTGCCTCAGTTTCCTCTCCCAGCTTGAAAATTCTGATCTATGTACCCAGTTGTGTGCAAATTACACCATCAATGTTCAAACAATTAAACCTAGATTTCAGTGGACCCTGACTAGATTCTCTGTACCAACAGATCTTCTTTCCTGAAGAACCTGACTATATTTTTAGGAGCTGAGTTAGCAACACGGGAGGCCCGCTCTTCACACACACACACACACCCCCGACTTATACAGCAACTCTGGACTACAGCATTCAGTTCTCTTCCTCCAGCTGAAATCCATTCTCTATTGTTGATCCATTTTGTATTCAAAAATACCAAGATTTTCACAACTTTAGCTAGTAGTGGTATCACACATGCACACCTCAAGTATGTCACCTGGTGCAGTTTGCATCCCCTGCCCCCTCTAGCAATGCCACTGAAGCTTGCTAGGTCGGAAGCTGCCTAAATTCTCCCCCACCAAGGAGGCATGCACTGCATCCTATGGAAGGGGAATTTGGAGAGTCTTCTCCGAGTAAGTTAACTTTTGGTCACTTGCTTTGGGAAACCTCAAATAGTTCCTATGAGACTAAGAACATAAGAACAGCCCCACTGGATCAGGCCATAGGCCCATCTAGTCCAGGCTCCTGTATCTCACAGCGGCCCACCAAATGCCCCAGGGAGCACACCCGATAACAAGAGACCTCATCCTGGTGCCCTCCCTTGCATCTGGCATTCTGACATAGCCCATTTCTAAAATCAGGAGGTTGCACATACTTTGCTTGTAACCCGTAATGGATTTTTCCTCCAGAAACATGTCCAATACCCTTTTAAAGGTGTCCAGGCCAGATGCCATCACTCCATCCTGTAGCAAGGAGTTCCACAGACCAACCTTGGTCCTGCAAAATAGCTGGCATGGGACTGAGGCATATAAAGGTGGGTAAGAGAAGAGCGATATGATTCAGCCCACCTTGTGCTGCCACACCTGCCTGTTCCTCTTTCATTCCATCTTCCTCCATGTCCCCCTCCCCATCCAGAAACTCCTTCAGTCCCGCCCCACCAGCACCTTACCCTTTGCCAGCAGCTAGTGGCCTGTTGGCTGACCCACATATACAGCCACCAGCAACTGTGCTGGTGGTCAAGCAGTGCCGACACAAGTGACACCATCGCATGACTTCTGGCAGGATCCCACCGGCTCTGCTGGTGGAACACACACATTTGGCCGGCTGTGATTTTAAGTATGATTGAGCTGCCACTCATTGCAATTGCTCTTACCACTCAGAGCTTCCATTGTTGGCTCTGTTACTGTTTTTACTGCTTCTGATTCACTATTTTAATTTGGGGTTTGGATTCAGTAGTTTTATATTAGTGTTTCCATTGTATCTAATCTGTGCTGCTTTGGGGGCCTGGGGTGCGTGCTGATCTTTCTTGCATTTTTATTAATCATTTTGAATACTATAGGTGTAGTACCTTAGATGTGTGTATTTAAGATTTTACCAATTTATCTTATTATGAATTTGTTAGATGCCTTGAGCTGTTATAGAGGCAGAGTATAAATCTTTTAATACATACATACATACATTGTATGTGCAGGTATCCAACTCACTTGAGCTAGGGCCATTTCACACACATGCTCAGAGAAGGGCATTCCTTGCAGGATAAGAGTTCCCATTCATTGCAGATGCCATATAAGTAGAGGTATTTGAAAATGGTGTTAGTTATTTTACTCAGAAGTGAGCCCATTATGTTCAATAAGACTTTAGCTGTAATCCTATCTTACTTGACACTCTCCGGAAAGAGACAATTATATGTGCATTGTTAGTCAAGAGAGAAAATTCTCCAATTTACGATGGAATTCTGTTTCTAACACACTATTATTACAGTATTAAGAGTATTTACAAAATAGTTTTCCGCTGTCAAAGTGGTTTGTGCCAGGAGATAAAGAAGAGAGTGTCAGTGTCCCCAAAGGGCTCACAACTGAAAGAGAAACACAAGGGAGATCACCACCTCCACAGGGAGGGTATGCTATGCTGGGTCATAGAAAGAGGTGGGAAGAGTTACTCTTCCACAACTCTGCCCCCCCCCCCCGTTCCCATGTTCAGCAGAAGTCATGGCTGCAGGGGTGATACTGCATGCTATGGACCAGCCAAGGCTAGGATTGAGCTGCAAATCTCATTTACTTTGGTTGTTCTTTGCTTGGCTTATTTTGCTGGGTTTTTTCCCCGCTGCTGTTGTAGTCTGCCTTTGGCAGAAAAAGAGAGGTATAAATGTTCTCAGTGTTGCTCATGTTGTCTCCCTTGAATGAACTGAATGGATCTTGCTGTGTGTGTTTGTGCTTCCCCATTGGAAGTCAATGAACAGGAGATTTCAGCAGCTGCAGCACTTTCCACCCTTGCCAAACCTAACACCTTGCTCAAACCACCCTTGCTCAAACTCCCTCTTTGCAGCCATGCACAGGCTGACTTGGTAGCAGGTTTGGCCCCACCATTAGACAGGGACAGCAGACCAGCAGCAGTTTTGTGCCTCTCAGGAAAGGAGAATGTGGTTCTATGAAGATATTTTCCAAATGTCAATCTGCTCTTCATCTGTGAAGTTGGGTCCTTCACATGTTGCTTTTCACAGTGATTTAAAGAAATGACCCACCCACTTCAATCCTAGATGCTAATATGGACTGAAGAAGAGCAGAGCTGGGGGGATAAATGGTGCTCCAGCCCCTAGACTTCCCTACATTGCTGCAGTAACATATCTGAAGCCATAAAATTACCAGTCCAAGTTGCATTTCTACTCATTTTACTGTGATTTGGCTTTCCCCACAAGATCTTGGGAATTGTAATTTGGTAAAGATGTTGAGAATCTTCTGAAAGAAATTAGTCTTCCTCACTACACTACAATCCCCTTGGGAGAAGAACTGGAAGTTTCAATCAGCACAAGTCTGCAGGGCAGATAAATCCAGAGTATGTACTCAACAACAATGAAAAAGTCAAAGGTGATAAAAAAGTAGTTATAGCAATACATTTTATTTTTATTTTTATGTTAACCATTTTAAACTTTTTTTTATTAGCATCCACTTTAAATGAAATGTCAAATAGTCTAGCAAGTAACCCCTGCTGGATGCCCAGAGGAAGGCAAAAAACCTCCAGGACCTCTGGCCAATCTGCCCTGGAGGAAAATTCCTTCCCGACCCCAAAAGTGGCAGTCAGTGCTACCCCGGGCATGTCAGCAAGGACCATAAATAAGCCATGTCTAAGAACATAAGAACAGCCCCACTGGATCAGGCCATAGGCCCATCTAGTCTAGCTTCCTGTATCTCACAGCAGCCCACCAAATGCCCCAGGAAGCACACCAGATAACCTCATCCTGGTGCCCTCCCAAGTATGTCTTGGGAGGGATGTCTAGAAGTATGTCTAGATACTTCCACTCTGATGTCTGGTGACCTGCAAAGCCTTATGCCTTCCTCTGTGGGATGTGCTATTGTTTTTGGAATTGATGTGTTTTGAGATGAGTGGAGCCCATTCTTCCTCCTGCATCCTGAAAACAAGCAGGCTGGGAAATGAAGGCAAAAGATTGGTATGAATGAGGATTCATTTGGGGTGCCTCTGATTCATGCCTACTGGTTGATTACTTATCCAGATAGTTGCCAGTCCTTGTGAAAGTTTTATCTGCAAGAAAACAAGAAATAAAGTCACCAGAGAAAGCAAATGTGTGTTTAACCACCACAGGTTTTTCAGTGGAGGATTGGAAAGGCCAGTGGGCCAGGAGAAGAGATGAAAGGTATCTCCTTGTTGGCAATAAAGAGCTACCTTAAAAGTATCTTCCTCCAAGTTGGTAATACAGCATCCACACTTCCTGTCACAATGCAACAATATCCACATTTTAAACCTTAAATCTCAATTATCTCTTTGAAGTTTGTTGCTTTCACAATTCTATTTGGAACTCACACCCAATCTGGAAAAAAAAGTAGTCTGTGTAAGACAAAATAAATGTTCAAGTAGTGGTTGGAGTAAAAAGGCCAGCAGGCCTTGAAAAGACTTACTTAGCAAAGACCTTCCTCCGTACTGCTAACTTGTCTGTGTATGTCCCTGTTCATGAAACAACACAATAATACTCACCTTCTTTTGTTCAAACATAATTTCCTGTTGTAAGTTTGTTGCTCTCATCATGTGTTTGGAACTCACATTCATTGTACAAAAGAAGTAGTCAAAAAGGAACTGATTCTTATTAAACCAGTGATTGGTTTGAAAAGGCCAGTGGGCCTGGAAAGAGACCCAAGATGTCCTTGGTTTGGGAATGAAGGACTTACCTCAGAAGGACCTACCTCCACGCTCAGAATATATATCTGTAATATGGTACATGTCCATCTTCCTGAAGCAACATGACAATATTCATGCACTTTACCCCAAAACCTGATTTTCTGTTACCTTTGTTGCTTTCATAGTTGTGTTTTGAACTCCCCTTCAATCTGCAAAAAAATGTTGCCAAAATGAATTAATGCTTGATAGACAACTGATTGGCTTGAAAAGGTCAGTGGGCTTGGAAAGAAGACCAAAGAGGTTTTTGGTTTGGGAGTGAAGGACTTACTGCAGAAGAACTTACCTATTTGCTGGGAATATTAATCAGTACTTGTACCTCAAACAGCACAATACTTGCGTTCCTTAGCTTAAACTTAGTTTTCTGTTATATGCTTGTTGCTTTCATTATTAGTTTGGAATTCCCATTCAACCTGCAAAGGAAGTAGCCAAAATGGATTAATTCCTATGAAGCCAGTGATTGGCTAGAAAAGGCCAATGGGCCTGGCAAGGAGACCAAAGATGTTCTTGGTTGGGAATGAAATACTTACCTTGGAAGGACCTACCTTTAGGATGGGAATATTCATCTGTAATGTGGTACATGTCCATGTTCCTGAAGAAACACTACAATATCCATGTACCTTACCCCAAAACCTTATTTTATGTTATACAGTAATTGCTTTCATAGTTTTGTTCCAAATATCCTTTCAATCTGCAACAACAAGAGTCAAAATTAATTAATTCGTATTAAACCAGTTATGAGTTTGAAAAGGCCAGTGGGCCAGGAAGGGAGACCAAAGATGTTCTTGGTTTGGGAATGAAGGACCTACCTCCATGCTGGGAATATTCATCTGTACTTGTACCTGTACCTGAAACAACACTACTCATGCTCCTTAGCTCCAACCTGGTTTTCTGTTATGTTTGTTGCTTGCATTATTAATTTGGAATTCCCATTCAACATGCAAAGGAAGTAATAAAACTGAATTAATTCTTGTTAAACCAGTGATTAGTTTGAAAAGTCCAGTGGGCCTGGAAAGAGGTTCAAGATGGCCTTGGTATGGGAATGAAAGATTTACCTCAGAAGGACCTACCTCCATGATTGGAATATACATCTGTAATGTAGTATACGTCCATCTTCCTGAACTAACACAATAATATTCATGTACCTTACCCCAAAACCTGATTTTTTTTGTTATAGGTTCCTTTAGCTTCCTTTGTATAGTTCCTTTCATAGTTGTGTTCCAAATTCCCTTTCAATCTGTAAAGGAAGAAGTCAAAACAAATTCTTGTTAAACCAATGATGGGTTTGAAAAGGCCAGCGGGTCTGGAAGATGTTCTTGGTTTGGGAATGAAGAACTTACCTCAGAAGGACCTATCTCCATGCTGGTAGGTCTGTACTTGTACCTGAAACAGCACAACAATACTTGCTTTCCTTAGCTTAAACCTGGTTTTCTGTTTTAAGTTTGTTGCTTTCATTATTAGCCTGGAATTCCTATTCAATATGCAAAGGAAGTAGTCAAAATGATGAAATACATGTTTAACTGGTCAGTGTCTGGAAAAGCCAGTGCACCAGGAGAAGATACTAAAGTTTTCTGTCCATTGGAAATAATGAATCTACCTTCCACGTTGGTAATACTCTTCCATGATGTTGCACATGTCCCTCTTCCTCCTACAATGTGTCAACAACCACATTCTTCACCTGAAAACATGATTTTCTCTTATAATTTTTTGCATTGGTAATTGCTTGGAATTTCAATTCAATCTGGAAAAAAGTAGTCAATGTTTGATCAAACATGAGGGAGACACACACAACCACCACAGGGAGGGTACAGTATGCCAGTACGAAGGAGGAGGCAGCAGCAATTAGCAGTTATCAGATTAAGGAGGCCAGTGGACCAGGAGACCAAAAGAACATTTCCTTTTGTTGTCTAAAAGGACTAACCTCCCAAGGACCTACCTCCATATTTGTAATATTCCATTGTACCTGTTCATGAAACAATATGATAATACTCACATCATGGGCTGCCCTGGCAGAAGCTGCCTCTCCCTCCACACCACTCATTCTGACTGCTGTGCTTACTTATTGCCACGGAAACAATGGGTGCATCATAATGTCTCACCACTGGTGAGATGGCAACTGCCACCTCTGGCAGGTGGGAGGGGCTAAAGTGTCAATCAAAGCTCTGTGGGGAAATGTAGTTAGCTGACACTTGTTCACACTACACACATGGATCAATTTTGTACCAGTCCAGTCCTGGGAATTATAGTTTAGCAAGAATGCAAAGAATTCGCAGTTGAAGCCTAACCTGCCCTTTGTGGAACTGCGGTTCCCAGTTGTCTATGGAGAAACAGGACAACAAACCAATTTGAGTCTGTAGCATAAATGTACTCAATTTCAGAATTCAAAAATCTGTGACAATGCACAGTGAACGGTGGAGTTCACTTCCCCTGAATTTATTGAATCCCCAGCATCTCAGCTGCTGCACAAGATACAGCTGAAACTAAGGGCCAGATTCGTGCAGTGTTAAACTCAGAGCCAGCCCATGTACAAGAGTGATGAAAAGGGACATCTCGGGCAGCAGAATGGACCCCCCTCTTCCACCCACTCACCTAGACTCTCCTCCTTCTCATCCCACTCTCCAGTGTGGTAAAGGAAGGAAGTGTGGATAAAAAGAGAGAGGTGACTTAGAGAGTTGAACATGCTAGTACAAAACTCTTTTCTCCTCCACACTTTTCTCCTACCACAGTCAATACATTTTTCTTAGATTTTTTTAATCACCTTTTTTTTAAGCAATGTGGACTCAAGTTGCTTCTGGGGCACCTCTGGGATTAGGGGCCCTAAAGCTTAATCTTTATTAGTTTCATAGTAGATCTGCTCTGGATGTCACCCACCCTGAATGTGTCGTGGCCCACCACTGTCCCTCTTATGTGCTAATTATATGTAATGCACCCTGACTTCCAGAAGAGGGCACTCTAGAATGTGATTAATAGTAAACTGCTTTTTGCTTTGCTTTGTTTTTAAACACATTCCTTTTTCTAAATATTTCTGTAGGAAAGAAACTTCATAAACTTCATCTTTAGATTCTACAAACTGCAGTCTGTTGGGGTGCCTTCAACATGCCTCCTTCTCCAAGTCCCATCCTTTTGTTCCCCATCTACTAGAGTTCTGTAGGATCACAAGGTTCACTGTTAGATGCTGTGTAACTTTTTGGTTGGTCCAAATAAAAGCATTCCCCTGCTGGATACTCAGCTTTAAGCTCCCCATGGCCCATAAAGGGGGGGGGGATCTGTAGGACTGGTGGTGCTTGAGTTCCCTCATCTATGCCAAAGCAATAAATAAATTTCCCATTCAGTGCGATTGGGGTAAGTTTGACCCCAACAACATCAGAGCATACATTTCAATTTACACAAAGTTAGGGGCAGGGGGGTATGAAACACCACATTGCAACATGGAGTATGAAGAATTTGACAATTGAAATCAAATGTGTATTTTATTTTTTTCCCCCTGAGTGTTGTGGACCAATTTGATCCCATTACTTGGGCAAGGGTTAAAAAACTTAAAAAACTAACAAACTGCAAAACTGCTCCAGGGAGGGGACTTCTTTATATCACAGGTGCCAAGCAATTCCTTCTGTATGCAGCTGACTCCATCGGCAAACCAACAGAACTGGTTTCCTGGAGCCAGACCCTGGGGAATGAGGGTCTTCTTGACCCTGACAAGAACATGGTGGACGTGCTCCATTTTCTATACGTCTGCCTGCATTGTTAGTTTTTCCAGAAAGGAATCAGTGCCCTGGTACATGGATTAGGTCCTTCTAGTTGCTGATTATGTTGTGCCAGGTGCAAGGGAGAGCACCAGGATGTAGGTCTCTTTTTGTCTTGAGCGTTCCCTGAGGCATGTGGTGGGCCACTGTGAGATATAGGAAGCTGGAACAGACAGCCTTATTGCCTGATCCAATGGGGCTCTTCAAATGCTCTTATGTTCTTATGATTCCACGTTCCCTCCTCCTCCTTTCCCTAAAGCAGTGATTTTCAGTCTTTTTCATCTCATGGCACACTGATGAGGTACTAAAATTTTTAGGGCACACCATCAGTTTTTTGACAATTGACACCATGCTGCTGGTGGGGTGTTCACACACTCCCAGTTGTGTATGAAGAGGGTGGCTGGAGACAGTGGCCCTGAGTGCCAGATTGCAGAGGGGTGTCTGAGAGGCTGCTCCAAGATGGCAGTGGCGATGACCCTGGCTGCAGCCGTGATTTGGCTAGCGCTGACTGCAGCCACCTGCAAGAGAAGCATGATTTATTGGTATGATTATATATACAAAGTTATACATAAATATACAAACTTACAAAGTTAGTATATGTGTGTATTTTATATATGTATATGTATATATGATATATATATATATATTACAGAGTTCAATAAAAGAAAATGTTCACTGTCTATGCTTCCTCTCTGGCCATTGTTATTACTCATTTCATATCATGACTATTAACTGAAAGTAATTTTGCCATGGGGAGTGCCAAAAATTTATAGACTTCTGCTACCAAATTACCTTGGTATACCACTGCATCCCCCTGTGGCCCAACGAATAAATGACCTTACCCAAACTCCTGTGGCAAACCTGTGGAATATTCACAGCACACCACTGGCATACCTGGGGGGTCGGGGGGGCAAATGACCCAGGCAACACCCGAGGGGGGGTGCCTTCACGACCCTTTCCCCGCCACCATTTCTTAAAGTTTTCAGGCCCGTTTGAGGCCTCAGAAAGCCCTCTAAGGCCTTTAAAATGTCAAAAAAGGCACTTCCAATTTTCGGGTGGGGGGCCGTCATTTTGCAGACCTGTGCCCCTGGGTGGCACTGGGACCAGGTTCACAATTGCAGCACAGTGGTTGAAAATTGCTGCCCTAAAGCCTTCCGGCTCAGTGCTATTCCTGCAGAACTCTCATAGCAATTGTCCAAAACAAGAACTGCCCGCGCTCACATCCCAAACCAGCAGTTGGCAGTGTTTATTCTTTTGCTGCTTTACATCATTTTTTAAAGGTTCATTTCTGTTCTTTAGAAACACACACACACACACACAGTGGCTAGAGGTCCTGGAATCAACACAAAAAACAAGTACTGTACATAACTCAGATTTCTGCTTTACTTATTTTTTTCATTTTTATGTGAAAGAAAAGGAGCAGTGCATGAACTACACAAAAAGTGACAAATAAAGGAAGATTGAACAACTGAACTAAAAGTGAAGATGAAAACAATTCTTAGAAAATTAAATGGAAAAAGTGGATATATAGTACAGTATAGTATATAAGCAATTAGAACATTAAATGGGGAAAAAGTGAATATACATTATAAGCAATTAAAGTAATTACATAAAATGACACACTTCACACACTATAGACTTTTTTTTTTTGAGGATTGGCTTCCAGACAAATAGATCCAGTCAATCAGATTTGAAGCACAAGGAGATGAGGCTGAAAGAATAGAAAGAAAAGGCCTGGAAGGTAATCCAAGCAAGACTGACAACAAGGTGGTGGCTGCATAGACACAGCAATCTTTGCTATTAAGATATCTAATAAAGGGATACCATCCAGAATAGTCTAAAAACCAGCACTCCTAACAGCCTGGCCTAGGAGGGAGATATGCCCCTCCCCTCTCTGTTTTGGGTCCTCACTGTCTGGCCAGCCTATCTGCAAATGTCCCTGCAGAGAGCAGAAACAGGAACGCAGCTCTCACTAGTCGATATCAAAGATCGATGAACTCCACCTGGCTCTTTTCTTCCCACAAGTCCTAGCAGCAATGCAGTCATTTGCAGCCCTGTCTCTTTCAGGGGTATCACCTTGAGTCAAAGACCAAATGCAGTGTGCCCTGATCTGAAGTTTCAGTGTTGTCAGTAAACTCAATGAAAGCCTGTGAAGTGAGCCTGTTTTCACATCACACCAGAACTAGGGGACATCCACTTAAACTGACTGCTGGGAGAGTCAGGACAGACAAAAGGAAGTACAGTATTTCTTTACTCAGCATGTAATTAATCTGTGGAACTCCTTGCCCCAGGATGGGGTGATGGCACCTGGCCTGGATGCCTTGAAAAGGGAATTGGATAGATTTATGGTGTCCATCACAGTTTACAAGCCATGAGGACTGTTTGCAACCTCTGGGTTTTAGAGGTAGCCTATCCCTGAATGCCAAATGCAAGGGAGTGTCAACAGGAGACAAGTATCTTGTTGTCTTGGGTGCTCCCTGAGACATCTGTTGGGCCCCAGTGAGATACAGGAAGCTGAACTATTAAGTCCTTCTCTTCCACACTCCTCCCGATTGCTCAAACTACACAAGCTTCTGTTCAATGCACAGCTACGCATCATTGGACTGTGGACAATGATTCTCTCTCTCTCTCTCTCTCTGGGGTATGTGTGTGTGTGTGTGTGTGTGTGTGTGTGTGTACGTACGTACATACACGCATGCACACAGTTCCTGGGACTCCCCCCCCCCCAAAAAAAGACTTTCATGATGCAGGCAACCAGAGAGAAATGGCTTTCTTCCCTTCTCTAGCAAGTGTTTTGCCACTAAACCATGTCAGGAAATTGCAATACCTTTGTGACCAATGTAGCTGTCTATGGAATTGAGAATATCAAAGGATATTGGCTTTGGATACTTGTTGCTGAGGCTTTGGTTAGAATTGAATGGCTTAGCCATTCCACTTCAGTTTCATACTTGCTAGTAATTTTGTTCCTGGACGGTTAGCACAAAACCCCTCTGTATTTTGCTTTGTATCCAATCGGTGTAAAACTTACGTCCTGCATATGGCTACCAGCAGTGGTGTAGCTAGAGGAGGTGCAAAGTTTTGCAGGTAGCCTCACCAGGGGTATGCAAGTGGCCCCTCCCCTTCAGAACCATTCCTGGCAGTGGGAGCAAAACAAAGGCATTGCCTGCTTTGCACCCCCTCTAGCTACACCACTGGCTACTAGTCATCCCAAGTGTCTCACTTTCTCTATCTAGAATTTATGTCTTGCCTTTCTTCTGAAAGGAATGGAAGTCAAATGGACCAATTTTCCTATTCCCTTTATCCAGTCAGCACTGTTTTAACTAGGTTGCTTACTGAAATTCTGGTGTACAAAAGATTAACATGTGACATAGAACAGGCTCTGTTGCTTGTTGCTCTTCCAAGCCACAAAGCCCCAATGCCCAGTACTTCCACAGCTAGAGGCAGAACGGCAGCCAGACACCATGGCTGGCTGCTGCAAGCACTCTCTGCAGAAAGGATTCTACAGTGCTGCATAAGCAAGAAAACCAGACTTACAACAGCAGAAAAACATGGCAAATATCCTTGTAGCCGAAGACTGCAACAGAAAGACACTATTGACATTCCAAGGCAGTGCATCCTTTTCTGGAGAAATCAGGCCTTGCCTCAGCCATTCATGCTCTTGCCACCTCCAGGCTAGACTACTGTAATGTGCTCTATGTGGGGCTGCCCTTGAAGACAGCCCAGTAGCTTCATTCGGTTTAAAATCTGGATGTCAGGGAGCCATTTTGATCTGATCTCAGCACACTAATCTTCTACCCGCTTCACTTGTTACCAGTTTGCTTCCAGGAGAAATTCAAACTGCTGGGCTCATGATAGCTCAATTCTTTGGTGGCAGATCTCTGGTCTGGCTGTGCTTGAAACTGGCAGCTGCTGCTTCTGCCTTCAGGGAATAAGCTGGACAATTTTTTTCTTCATTTTCCCTCCCAGCAGCTTTTCAAATGTCCTCAATTCAAATCTCACCTCTGAAGGTGGCAAAGCAGATTTTGAAGAAGCTGCTGTTTCTCAGTTCCACTCTCCATTTGGCCTGTCTTATTTTTTCATGTTTTTATATTTTCATGTTATTATACTGCTCTTCCTTCAAAGAGCTCAGGATGGCGCACATGGTTCCTTCCCTCCTTATGTCCTCACAACAACCCTGCGAGGTAGGTGAGGCTGAGAGATAGTGACTGGCCCAAGGTCACCCACAGCTGAGCAGGGATTTAAACCTCGATCTTCCAGCTCTACATTCCACTCCAGAACCACTACACCACCCTGGCTGTCTTATAGGGCTGATGTAGGGCCCAATCCGATTCAATTTTCCAGCACCAGTGCAGCCGCAATTCAGCCCAAAATGTTCCCATACCTTAAGGAGGCCTCTGTGACTGCCCCCCCTGCACAGGATGCAGTGCATTCCCCATTGGCACAGTTGCACCGGTACTGGAAAATTGGGTAGTATTGGGCCCGTAGGCTGTTATCTAGTTCCGTCAGACTTTCCTCACACAGCTTGCCTGTCTGAACCTCTCTGAGTCCATACCTCATATCTCCAGCTGTGACTTCTTGCCTGCACTCTTTAACTGTGGTATTGTGAATGGGATCTATATGGGTATACCTGCAAAAAAGCAGGTCACCTCTTCATCCAGCACCTTCCTGGCCTGGACCTCTGACATATGCCTGTGTCCTTCGTGGGTTTTAAACCTGTACACTTCAAGAGCACAGTTGCCTTCAATGTTTAATTAAGACTGATAACCAGATAACATGTTCTTGGGATATCACAAGGGCGGGGGTGGGGGAGACCAGGCTTCCTGCTGACTGCAGGCAGCTGAGTGCCTAGCAAGAGAGTGGCACCCTTTGTGCAAGTTCTCTAGGAGGGGGTGACACTGAGCAAACAATGCCTTTCAGCACACCTGCCAAAAGACTCTAACATTGCAAGCTGCAGTCCACCTTCATATTGGGACCACAGTGATGACTGCTCTTCTTTGATTCGTCTCTGCCTCCCTGCCTGCAAGCAGGTCCCCAGGGCCAACCTGAGCACAAATGCTGACCTCCTTACTTGCCTCCGCTGATTCCCTTCTTCCTGCCTCTCCCTGAATTGGAAAAGGAAGAGGAGACTGGAGCTGAACAGGAGGCCTGGAGGGCTTGAGCAGGGCACTCTGTCCACCTCTCTCTCTCCAGACATTCACTTCTCCAGGCTTTATCATCTGATCCAATCCCTCTTTCCTTTTGAACTCCAGGATGTGGAGGGAGGAGGAGCAATGCAGGCAGCCCCCCAATTCACTACAAGTCAACCAGTCCTGCAGGCCCCCAAGGTGACTAACATCATCACAAGGCTCAGGTAAGCCGACTGGGATGCACATACCTGCCCTGGCTGTCCTCCATCTCTGGGCATAACTCCAAGCACTGGTGGCTGCATATAGAGGTGTTCTTAAACATTTTTTTTTTGCATTTTTTAAAATGAAAATGAGAAGTGCAAAGTGGTGTTATGTGTTTTTATTTCATTTTCACTGAAAAAAATCATACCTCTATCTATATTTCCCTAATTGGCTTGGGCCCCTGCTACTGGAAGGACCTCCCTCCCTCCAGTTGAGCCTGCCCAGACTCTGCCATCCCAGGCCGCTCTCTGGATTCCTACCACTACTACCAGAGATCAGATGGTTAGTGAGCAGAGCTCCTTCCAGGTGGGGTATTTAGCCTGGGACTGCCATACCTTGTTCATTCCCACTGCTTCATATGACACTACCATCCATCCGCAGTCCTCTGGCAATGTTCCCCACAACTAAATTGTCAAGATGAGATGCTTGACCACCACTCTCCTCTCTGCTCCCCCCCCCCCGCTCTATTCCCATCTTCCTTATTCCTTCTTCTTTTTCTCCACTCTATTCCCATATTCCTTCCAGAGACTGGGAAGAGGAGAGAGGAGGCAGGCAGGAGCGAATTCACTGCCTGAGGCAACTGATTCAGCCAGTCTCATGGATGGGCTGGCCCTAGGTGCTGGCCATGCTCCACTAGCATAAATGTCCTGCAGGCAGACATCGCTACACACTGGCTGTTCTTCCCACTAGAGCAGCTCTGTGCTTTGCAAGCTTAGGGGAACCTTGGGTGTCACTCCAGGATCTGGGGCTGGACATAGCTGTCTAAATCAAATCTAGAAATCTCTTGCTGGGAAAGGACCATTTTCTGAATGGAGTTTCACTTCAACATGAAGTTCTCTGAATATAAAGAAGTGGTTCCCACAAGGGGGCAAATTCATTTTTTGAAAAGCAATTCTTCTTGAATGACATAATTCAGATCTGCTGCTTTTTTTCTCTGAGCAGGCTTTAGGAATTGATAGAAAAGGGTGAACTTAGAGGTATCATTGCAAAGCCTGGAGATCAGGGACAAAGACTGGCAGCAGGGCTCAAAGGCCTCCTCTGGAGTGTATTCAAAACTGAATTTCAAAGAAATTGAAGACTTTCAGAACCTATCACCAACGTTTTCTCTGGTGTGGAGTCAATGTGTAGAGAGACCTTTTCTCCCCTTTTATAATAGCGAAACTTGGAACACCCAATGAATGCGATGGGCAGTTGATTCAGGACAGGCCAAAGACTGTTTCACACAAGAATGAATGAATGAATGAATGAATGAATGAATTCACTGCTACAAGATGCGGTGGTGGTGTCTAGCTGAGGTGCCTTCCAAAGACTAAATCATGGAAGAAGAGGAGTCCATCAGCGGCCACTTGCCATGACAGTTCTATGAGAACCTCTGTGTTCAGAGACAAATCTATCCCTGAAAACCAGTTGGTGGGTAGAGAAAATAACAGGGGAAGAAAAATGCCTCTCCCATGCTTCTCAAAGATGGAACTGCCATCATCCAACAGAGGATGGGGAGCAGAGGCTAGCACGTTGCCAGGTAAGAGGGGCCCGCATTTGGCATGCTGCCTCAGACACTGGGAGCACTTGGGCCTGTCCTGCAACTTACAAACGCTTTTGACCTGATCTTATCTGGTTTGTAAACCAGCTGACCCTTCAGGGCTTCCTCTGACCCTTCAGGGCTTCATCCGTCACATTCAGAGTTGAGTCCAGTTGATACAAACTCTGTGAGATGAGTCCATATTCTTTGGCCTGTGCTGCACCATTGCACATACCAAAGAATTCTGGGTTTTAGAGAGAGTCTTGCAACCCCTTCGCCTTCCAGTGGCTGTGGCCCAATCTACATATATATGCAATCCTGATCCCCTGACCCCTGTGAAAAATACAGTGGTTTGCCAGGGCAGCCTCCAGACTCAAGACCCATCAGGGTGCATAGCATGTAGACTAGGAGATGGACCAAAGTCTCCCTTGCAAGAGACTAAGGCAGGAGGGCCACATCATCATGCACACTGGGCATGTTTTAGGACAGTGTTCTTCAATCTTGGGGTCAGGACCCCAATGGGGTCCCAAAGTAATTCGGTTGTGGTAACTTATGGGAATGAAAAAGGTTGAAGTCCACTGGACTAGAGCACCACCAGGAAAAGGGGGAGGCATTTGGTACCAGGAGATTGTACTCAGGTTCAGGAGGTACCAGAAGATTGTGCTCAGGTTCTCAGCAATTGTGTGAAAGTACCTTTCACTAGCGCAAGGCTTCATGGTAACTTTTTCTGCTCTCTCTAATAAGAATATTTGGTTACAGTGAACTGTACTGGGAGGTCATTACTGGGGGGGGAAGGGTGGCAACAGGGGGCAGGGGTGGGAAGATAGGGTCTTGGGAGTGGAGCAAATTGATGGTGGGTTCCCAGTCTCATTATGTATGTATGTATGTATGTATTGGGGTTAAGGTTGAAGACCACAGTTCTAGGGCACGCTTTCAGGTCGCATGAAGTGAGGTGATGTGCACAAGGCCAGAGCACGCACTTGCACACTGGGGAGCAAAAGCCTCCGTTTTGCTCCCCCAGCCCTGAATGGTTCCGAAGGGGAGGGGCCGCTTGCACGCTGCGCTGAGGCGCCCTGCAAAACTCAGCGCTTTGCCCCCCTCTGGCTACCCTACTGGGTCTGTGCGATGACGATGCTGTCACTCCTCGCGTGGAACGGGGGGGCTCCTTCACCTTGGGATGGGTCAGCAGCTGGCGAGCATGGGGGGGTTTGCAGCCTGGAGTCCTTCTCAAGGTGTGCCTGCCTGCCTGCAAAGCACAAAGCAGCATTCCACCCCTTCCAGCTTCTCAGTGCCCCCCCCCCCCAAAAGAGAGGAGCAAAGTCACCCGGAGGGAATCCAAGCAGCTCCTCCTCCTCCCACCCCCGGCTGACTTAGTTAAAGTCATTGTTTGGCTTCAGCATTAACTGCATTCCAGAGGGACGCAGCGCCCCGTCTCCTTCCTCCTCCTCCTCCTCTCCGCATTCCTGCCCCACACAAAGAAGTCCCGCCCGGGCTTCCGCGCTGCTGCTTGCACGGTCCGCACCACAAGCCTGCTGCTCGCTCAGAGCCCCCTCCCTCCTTCCCTCCCACCCAAACTGGGGGGGTCCCCTCTCGCAGCAGCCCTTGGACCAGAGTGGTGGTGGTGGCGGCGGGGGAAAAGGCAGGGACCGAACCCCGAGGTCCAAATTCCTCCGCGCAGCGCGCCATTGACTCCCCCCCTCCAGCAAACTCGCATTGAAGCCTGGCAAAGTGAGACGGGAGGGGCGGGGGCTTGCCCGGCGGCGCGCCTCCCTCCTTCCCTCCCAGGCCGGGCTTCCCATGCACGGAGCCGGCGGTGCAGAGCGAGGCCGGGTGCCTCCGACGTGAGACTCTTGCGGGGAAGGAGGAGCGTGCTGCTGGGGCGGCAGCAGCACCCAACTCCAGCGGCTGGAAGAGGCAGGCAGGCAGGCGGGCGGGCGGGCGAGCTCTTCTCCTCCGGGGCGCTCGAGGGGACGGACCGGGGCAGGCGCTGCCGGAGGCGGCATGGAGAAGTACGAGGAGGGCTTGGCCAAAGCCAGCAGGCTCATGGCAGACCTGGCGCTCTACGAGGAAGGGCTCGGCAGGCGCAGGAGGGAGCAGCCGCAGCCGTCGGGGGAGCTGCTGGACGGGCGCTCCAAGAAGCAGCAGCACCAGCTGAACGGCGGTGGGGGGACTGCTGGGGGTGTTGGCTGCACCCTGGGCCCCCCACCGCCCTACCCGTCGGGAGAGGCCCCCGCGTCGACTTGCAGCCTCCCACTGCGCTCCTTGAACGGCGGCTGCAGTGAGGACGGCCCCTGTCCGCGCTCCGAGGTGGCGCTGCCCTGCTACAAGCGCTACTCCGCCGAGGGCTTCCCTCTGCGCGCTATAGGAGGCAGCCCGCGGGCCTCGACGTGCGAGGCTGGGGGCCGCTTCCCGCCTGCAGGAGGAGGCGGAGGGGGGCCGCCCTTGGCCAGCCCGCGGGGCAGCCTGGTGGTGCCGCCCGGCCCCCCCGTCGAGGCAGCGCTGAGCCCCCGCTCCAGCTACGCTAGCACGGCCAGCGACACCAGCAAGCACTCCGGCAGCAGCCCCCGGGCCAGCCTCGCCGGCTCCTCCGACGGCGGGGGCAACAGCAAGCCGGGCAGCAACCGCACCAGCGGCATCAGCATGGGCTACGACCAGCGGCACGTCAGCCCGCGCTCCTCCTCCTCCGGCACCGCGGACCTGGAGGGGGCGCCCTCGGGGCGCCACGGCCCCGGGGTGGCTGCGGGCTCGTCGTCGGGGGGCTGCGGCGCGGCGCTGGTCAGCCCCCGCTCCAGCATCTCCAGCCACAGTTCGCGCAGCTCGCGCAGCTCCCGGGGCTCGACGGGCGCCTACCCGGAGTTCCAGCTGCCCTCGCCCCGAGCGTCGCTGCTGCCCGAGGAGGGCCTGCTGCTGCTCGATCCCCCGGGGGACGGCGCCCCGCTGCCCCACGGGCCCCCCGGCGCCAAGTTCCGCATCCCCTACCAGGTCATGCCGTCCAGGGACAGCGGGCCCAGCCAGGCGGAGAAGAGGCTGGAGGCGCTCACCCTGGAGCTGGAGAAGGAGCTGGAGATGCACATGAAGAAGGAGTACTTCGGTGAGTGCCTGCCTGCAGGGGGAGGAGAGCCGACGGGCTGTCCACACTTACCTGTCCACACTTACCTTACTTACCACTTACCTGGGAGTAAGCCCCACTGACTGTGGTGGGATTTCCTTCTGAGTAGACGTGTGTAGGGATTGAGCTCCAAGACAGAGGAGAGGACAGCTGACTGGCTTTCTAGGGCTGCAGTCCCAGCCATACTTACCTGGGAATAAGCCCCATTGACTATAATGGAACTTTCTTCTGGGTAGACATGCAGGGTTGGGCTCCAAGCCCCTTGACAGAAGAGAGGAGAGTCGGCTGGCTTTCTAGGGCTGTAGTCTTTTCATTAATGATAATGGGCCTTACTTCGGAATAATCATGCATAGGGACTGGGCTCCAAGACCCTTGACAGAAGACAGTTCTTGGATTTGGTGAGGAGGGGAGAAGTCCCAGGTGTTTGTTCCACTTAAGGCTAAACTGGCACAAGATTTCTCCAGGATCCTGGTCAATAAAAGTAGCTTTCAATTTTCTGCCACATTTGGGGTTAGATTTCCATTTCACTTTTTCACATGGCCATCTGGATGAAACCATTTTGGATCCCAGTAGACAAAGATGAGGTCTCTGCCCTGTGGGTGCTTGCAACCTGTGCTGCCCCTGCTTTTCCTCCCATTCTTGCAATTCACAGAAATTGCAGAAACACCTGCTCTCTGGCTCCAAAGGGGTACCTGAAATTCCTGGTGCAATGTCCATTTCCAAGTTTCCTCCTTGTTGCAGTCGAGGCTTTAATGTTCAGAGTCCACCAGCTTTGGGCTTAAGGCCCAATCCTATCCAACTTTCCAGTACTGATGTAGCCATGCCAGCGGGGCATGTACTGCATCCTGTGGTGGGGCAGCACTAATGGAGGCTTCCTCCAGATAAGGGAACATTTGTTCTTTTACCTTGGGGTTGCATTGAAGCTGCATCAGTGTTGGAAAGTTGGATAGGATTGGGCCCTGAGTTTATGAATCCCTCTTCTCCAGAGTTTGGCTTCTCTTGCTGGAAGACCCATGAGCAAGTCTTTGGCTTCCAGGACTGGTAGACCTTGAATCAATATGCTTAAGAGTAGTCCTGAATGCTTTTCACGAAACCCCCTTCATGCCTTAAATCAGTGTCATTCAGGGTATTCAGTGTTGGTCTTCCAGGGGACATTACACTAGCCCTTGTTGACTGACAATAGGGCAGATGGCCTTCTCACACTACCCTCCTGCCTTTCACAGGGTTTGTTAAGGCAGTTCTTAAGTTGGGAGCCATATACAAGGAGCAGATGCTCCTGGTATTGAAGAAGAGACCTGGGGCATCTTTAAAGAGACTTGGCCTAAAAAGTATCTTGCAGTAGACTAAACATAATTACAAATGCAACTTAAATGAAAAGCCAGGTGTCTAAATACCCACTTGCTCAATTGCCTCTGGCTGGTCCTGGTGATTAGACGGGAGCTTTTGAAGCTGGAAGAAACCTGAGTCCCTCCCGCCCTGCTGTTGATGCACCAGAGAGCTGGACTTCTTGCCCAGACTTATTTAAGAAGACTAATCTTTAAAAAGATCTTGTGGACTAGGAACATTCATGGATTTGCAAGGCTGTGATAAGCCATAGACTGAGGCACCTCTTGTTGCTGCCGCTCCTATCCCCCAAAGCCTTCTCGACCTAGGTACATTCCAGGCCTTTCTCCTGCTGCTGCTCCCTGCTTCTCCTTGGGTTATAATGATGAGAGGGGATTTCTGTGAAATCACTTATTGAGTGGGATCAAAACTGTGTGCCACTTGCCCACTCTGCCACCACTCTCTCTCCTAGAGTGACCGTACCTGGCTGAGATTGCCTTCCCATGAAGCAAGGTGACACTTTGGGTGCTGTGAAGGACATAGTGGGGAACCTGATGTCTTCGGATGTTTTTCCTGCATAAACCCCCTTAAAATGAGCTAGAATTGTGCAGGAGTGGTTCAGTGCCCAGGAGAATATCCTGGTAGATTGGTTGAGCAATGACTTCATGGGGGGGGCATGTTTGAATGTCTTCACCACATGCGCCCAAATGCCTTGAGTCAGCATTCAGGAGCATGCCTGGGCTCTGAACAATCCTGGCTTTTGCAAACCATCTTTGGTCCTTTCCCCTCTACTAGCTTACCTGCAGTTCTCCTTGTGGATCAGTCTTAGAGCTTGCCTCTCCCACATTCTGCAGCTCTCAAATGAGAATTTCTTGCCTGTGGTTCATGCTCACAAAAATGCCAAAAGCATTTCCAACAAAGTTTTAAAAAGTTTTTTTTATTTTTATTCAGAATAAAAGACAGCCAGACAGGCTGGATTAGCTGCTACATGGCAGGGGAAGAGCTGGCTTCTGGCAAGCGGGTGCTGTCCAGACTTGTGCAACATGAAAGCCATGCAAGGCCTTTCAGCCAGAAATAATGCGTACCTGGGCTTGAGTGGAAAGCACTTTCCTTGCAGCAAGCCAGGTGCTTATGGAGAAGGCCCTTCATCACATTGCTGTCACATGAGCTTCTGATAATGTGCAAGGAGTACCTTCTCAGTGGTGGCCTGCCATATGTGGAACTCTCTTCCACTTGCGCTTAGATTAGCTCCCTCTCTGCAGGTGTTTCAGGAGCGCTTGAGAACCTTCCTCTTTCTTTGTACTTTTTCTGAGTTGAAGGAATTTTCCTTCCACCCTGACTCTTGTTTCCTCTTTTCCTTTGACTGGTGCTGCTTTCCCTTTTTCACACTGGTTGCTGTTTGACTTCTTGTGGCTATTTTAAAGTTGTTTTTACGTTCACGTGGTTATTTACAAGCCTGGCTTATGACTGAAGCAGCATATTGTAATTTCTACAATGGGTGGGCAAAAGTGAGATATAAGTATTTTAAATAAGATTTAAATAAGAACGCTGGCCATTCTAGTTAAATAGAGCCTTCATGTTCAGAGTGTACTTCTAAATAGTAGGTGCCTGGGACAAGCAGGGGAGAGTGTTGTCTTCCCTCCCTGCCTGTAAGTGTCCCAGAAGCACCTGGTTGGCCTCTGTTGCAAACAGGATGCTGGGAGAAATCAACCTCTGGTGTTGATCCAGCAGGGCTGTGCTTAAATTCTTTGCATGTCACAGGAGACAGCATGTTGCAGGGTTCCTGAGAGATTGGCAGCGGTTTCAGGGATACTTAGAGTGTTCCCACCTGCACTGTGTGTTTTGACATAATTGCTGCAGATTGGTGCAGGATCAAGGGCTCTGATGACCACCATAGACAGTGTGGCCTGTTCTTTGTGTGTCCACTTGGAGAAGGCCTTTCACTCATTGGCGGAGCACTTGCTTGGCATGCAGGAAGTCTTAGTGTGGATCCTGGCACCAGGTAGGGCTGGGAAGGACCCCTCTCCGTCCCTGGAGAACCGCTGCGAGTTAAATTGTTGGACAACTGGTCTGGCTCAGTGGAAGGCAACGTCCTGTGTTCCACATACAGTAGAACCTCTTTAAGTTGACCACCCAAGTGGAAGGCAATTGGTCAACATAGGGAGCCGGACAACATATGGGGAAAAAAGGCATTTAAATATTATCATGTTTTAGCTCCCAGGACAACAAATATAAGGCCAAGTTATTATTTAGAAACATTTTATTGCAAATATCAATGAAAATTTGTCCTCTTGTGATGCTTACAATTTATATCATCTATATCTATATCAAGAGACAGAGAATAAACAGCCCACAACCAGTGTTTAAAAAAAACCCTGAAAATTCATAAGCTTAAAAAAAATTGTAAGTTAAAAAAAATACTTGGTTTCATAGCAGACAGGCAGATCAATGCTATCCCTTGCCAGCATGTTACATAGCCCCAACAGCTAAAAAAAACCAAACACACTTTTTTACTTAGGCTGCCTGGCCTCCACTGGGTCTCCTTAGATTCACTAAATGCCAGAAGGTGTTTGATACGGTCCCTCACTAAAAGCTGTTGAGAAAACTCCACAGTCGGGGAATAAGAGGACAGGTCCTCTCATGGATTGGGAACTGGTTGAGGGCCAGGAAGCAGAGAGTGGATGTCAATGGGCAATTGATAAAAAAGTGGAGAGAGGTGGAAAGTGGAGTGCCTCAAGGATCTGTCCTGGGGCTGGTGCTTTTCAACATCTTCATAAATGACCTGGAAACAGGGATAAGCAGGGAGGTGGACAAGTTTGTGAATGACACTAAACTTTTCTGAGTGGTGAAGACCAGAAGGGATTGTGAAGTGCTCCAGAAGGATCTCTCCAAACCGGGAGAATAGGCAGCAAAATAGCAGTTGTGTTTCAGTATAAGTGTTAAGTAATGCACTGGTGATGGGAACCAAAGTGAAGAGGACCATGGCTTCACTATGCACAAGCAACCTCATGTCCCTCACAACTTGGTACATGTCCACGTACAGTCGGCAGCTGGAGCAGGTCTGTTGGCTATGTGCAGTGAGCCCACCTATAAAAACCCTTTCGCACTCATGATAGCAGGCTTAGGGGAAGGATTGTCGCTTGGCTTCTTGCTTTTCCAAGAAGGGACAAACCAGACATAACACAGGCCCACAGTATCGTGTTCATTTACATGCCCCAGTATCGCGTAATTTACCTTATGGAGGGTAAATTAATACTCTGTGCAATGGTCGAAATGGTCAAGATGCAACTTACGGAGGTGGTCAGCATATAGAGGTTGGTCTCCCATAATGTATATGCAGTGTCTGTCCATACTGTGAAAAGTAGGTCAACTTAAGGAGGTGGTCAATATAGAGAGGTGGTCAACTTTGAAGGTTTTACTGTACTTTCTATGTAGGGGAGATGTGATAAATGTCCATAAACTTATGAATGGTGTGGCAGGAGTGGATGGAAGCTTCCCCCCTTCACAGTATTGCCCAGTGACATGATTGACAGTAGGCAGACAAAAGGAAGTCCTCTTTTATGCCATGCCTAATTAACTTAAGGAATTCACAGCCACGTGACTTGATGAGATGGCTTTCAGAACCGTAATGGGTCTCTTGTTAGCCATGATCTCACGAGGGAATATTCTGAGGCCACATATCTCTGAATACTTGATACTAGGGACAAAACTATGGAAGGCTATCTTGTCTTCCTTGTATCAGTCTGGGAGAGACAGCAATGGGCAGTGAGGGGGCAGTTGCTATCTCCGTTTTCCCAATCTCACAGGTATGGTAAGGAAGACATGGAAGAAGTTGGTGTATAGCTGCCCTTGGCTCCTTGGTGATGGGTGGGATACAACTGAATAAAGATACATTTTAGAATGCTATGATGAAGCTATGCAAAGCGGAATGAAGGCTGCTTGTATGATTAGCCTGCCAGGCACCAGCAGCTTTGCAAAAGGAAGTGTGGCATTCATTTTTAGCAAGTTATGCGGTGCTTAATTTGTAGCTTTTGGTGTTTGGTCGCAAGTTAGCTCGGAGACCAGATGTTCTGATGTGGAGGCCTTGGAAGGGGAGGTGGAAAGGGGCCTCCAAGAAAAAAAAAACTGGAATGGGAACAAAGTTTAGAGGGCTTAACACTTCGCATCGCAGTGTTAACCAGCCTCAGGCTGGTGCTCCATCTGTGTCAGGCAAGTGTGGTTGTGATATGTTAAACTCTTTTAATGCACAGGATCCATTGTTTTTGTCCCCAAAGTGGTGCACTTTTGGCATGGAACATGGTGCTTGTCAAGATGGCATCTCGAGAAGAAAGGATCCTTTTATTTTTTTAACCCAGGGGTCTCCAAACTTTTCGGCCGAAGGGCCGCATCAAATATCTGGCACAGTGTCAAGGGCCAGGAAAAAAAAAATTAAATATAAATTTTAAATAAATACATTAGAGATGGAACTTAGATGAATGAATAAATGAATGGGTTCAAAAGTCCAGGACTTCTCCAAGCATGAACACAACCCAAGAAATAAAGCACACATTTAAGTGGATATCCTTTCCCTCACCCCACGACTCTGGTTGTGTTTGGTCAGCTGGGCCAGAGGTGCTCAGGAGATCAGACTGGCCACAGGGTGGATAGACTCACCATGGGCCGCTTCTGGCCCCTGGGCCGGGGTTTGGACACCCCTGTTTTAACCTATGTTGCTTTGCTTACAGCATTCTATGGAAATGGTTTTCAGATTGGATTCTGAATGAAAATTTCAGTAATAGCGGTCTGTTTTTCCTGAAAGCAGCCTCCAGCATGGGTGCTTCCAGATGAGGGGCTTTTACTGGTTACTTGTTGGTTTTCAGCAACATCTAGAATTGCAGCTGGCTTGCCACACTTTAGCAGACACTGTTCTTTTTGCTCCATTCACTCTTGTGGGCTTGATACAGGGAGTATTCCT
This sequence comes from Tiliqua scincoides, assembly GCF_035046505.1. NCBI lineage: Eukaryota > Metazoa > Chordata > Lepidosauria > Squamata > Scincidae > Tiliqua > Tiliqua scincoides. The sequence goes on from NC_089829.1 coordinate 18,132,133, forward strand.
CCCTCCCTCCTCTTGCCCCATTGCAGTAGTGTTTATTCCCAGGTATGCACAGAAAGTGGGCTCAGGATGTAGCCTTTGGTCCTCAAAATGTCCCACGCTTTGTCTTGAAAGTAGCCACATTCTTGAAGCGGCAATTGAGGCAATTCTTAAATCTTTTCCTGAAACAGTTTCCGTTCTTCCTGCCCAGCTTCCCCATCCGTCTCCCCCCCCAATTTAAATCTTTATTAGTGCAGTTGCGCCTTGCCTTATAAACAAAGGACCAAAAAGCATCACAGTGCTGCTTTAAAAATGCCAGCAGTTTTCAACCACTGTACCACTCTGCAATGCTAAACCTTTGTCTGGGCTGTATAAGATGGCAGGTGGGGGCTTGTGTGATGAACACCCTCCCTCCACTTAAAAGAACAATTCTCACCTAGACAACTAGCTGTTTGGTGAGAAGAGTAGGATTGAACCCTTCGCACAAGATGGGCAGGCCAAGGATTAGCTTTCTGACCTCCTAACCTCACTGATCAGCTTACTTTCGATGTGATAATTATTCTTTTTTTAAAATGGGGCAACATTCCATTATGCTATCAGATTGCATTCCCCACCTGCAATCTGAAGTGGAAAAACCCAAGGTCCACAGGTATGCTGCAGGAGTTTGGAGGACGGTGGCTGAAAATTGCTAAAAGCTTTTCCGGGTTCTGCAGCTCTGTTTCTAGGGCAACTATCTGTAGTAATCAGTTGTCTGTCCCTTTTCCTCCAATGATTCTGCTCACAAAGGAAAAGGGACAGACAATTCATTACTGCAGATAGTTGCCCTAGAAATAGACCTGCAAAACCTGGAAGAGTCTCCTGGAACCTGGAAGTGACCTCACTTCCAGGTCACTTCACTTCTCCAAGAGGAGAAGGCCATAGAGAAAACCATAGTGTGCCATGAGAAGAAAAATTTGAAAATTTTTGCCCTAGAGGCTGCTGCTTGATTTATAAATGCCAAGGGGTATGGCTGTAGCAGTGCTCCCCCCCCAATAGCAACTTGTTTAACCCTTTCCAGAACCATCAAATTGGGTCATGATCCACAGTTTGAGATCATCTAGTTTGACGGATAACCCGGGTAGTCTTTGAGGAGTAGTAGGCATTTGATTGATCTAGTAGCCTTTTAACTCACCTTCTGGAGACTGATTCCCATAAAGCATTGTGTATGACAAAAATATACAATAAAGTATGCAATAAATAAAGAAGATTCAATAAATAAAGAAGATTCACATAGCGCTTTTATTATGAACTGGATGCAACACTTGCACCTGAAAGGGTGGTGGATAGAGAGATCATCCTGAAATGTGAATACAGCAATACCTTGCATTTTTGTCTGGTTAGGGACCAGACAAAACTAGAAATGTGACTTGGGCAGCCTTCCAGTGCAGGCATCTATGGCTTATGTTGTTGAGAAACTCTGGTTTGATTGGTCACTTTTTTGGGATGCTTGTGAGACTGTCTCAATTTCCGGGCCTTAAAAAAGGCCTTGATCATTATTTTTCGCTTAATTAAGGGAACGTAAATGGTCCAGTTATGAATTGGTGGTCACTGTGCCCCTGCACCTCACTTCTGTGAATTAAGATCCACATAGGAAGGATGACTGCATTTGTCACTATCACGACATCAGTCCATTCTTCCCATTCATTCCTCAGATACTCCGATGCTTTCTAGGCATGCTCTCTGTATTGCAGGAAGCTGCTTGCAGGCCTGCAGTTGCTGTAAGAGAGGAGACCCATAGTGTCATGACTCCGGTTATCCTCCCTTTCCCAAGGGAGGAAATTGCTGGGATAGTTTTAATCTTGTGGTCTTGCATTCCAGTTCTTAGGGAGGGAAATCTTGACCTGATTGTGTAAGATGAAACAGCTCCACAACACGGTTGTGGGCTTCCAAAACAGATACAGGTAATAGGGTACAGCTGGAAAATGTAGTTTGTGTTGAAGCCCAATAAATCAGGCCCACATCCATTGTTTTGTTAATCTTGTCTAGAAACTAATTTTATGGGGCCGTCCAGAAAACAGCTTAAGGTGCAACTTGATCTTTTCCAGAATAAGTCCCCCAGGACTGCCAGCTGTGGCCTGGTATTGATGCTTATCAAGATTATAGGCTGGATGAACTTGTTAGCCGCAACCTCATACGTATATTGACTGTAGACTTGTGAATCTTACAGCATTCCCAAAGGAACCTTTTGTGCTGATTCACCCCACTCCACCCCACCCCAAATATGACTGTCATTAGCATTTCAGCTTTGAATACGTTCACACTGAATCCTGCACTAACAGCCGTGTGTAGAATCTATGACTTGTTTACCTGTTCAAGGATAAATGGGAGGTTATTCAAAAGTCACTAGCCCTTGCCAACTGATAATATGATATCAACATACATGCCACCTTATGCAACAGGAGGGGATGGGTCTTTACCCTGGATTGCTTTACCCTGTGTAACTCTGGGTCGCACAGGGAAGCAGCAGAGGAAGGGGGTCAGTGGGAGGACAAGGAAAGAATCTGTGATAGTTTCAGGTGCTGAAGCTTAGGTACTTTAGGGAATGAGAATGAAGGGGTGGTCTCAGAGACTTCACGGAAAACATGGGTTTTAAGATGGGATTTGAAGGTTCTGAGTGTGGAAGTGTTCCACAGGTGTTCAAGAAGAGGCATCAACGAAGAAGTGTAGATGGTGGAGGGGGCAGAAGCGTAACGCACTGCACCAGCGCTGGAGCACTGACCTCATGCATAATGTCGTGATGTCACTTTCAGGTTCTCCCCTGAGGAGGGGTCACTCTCTGCATCATCTCCATGTCCTCATTTCCTTCTCCTGTGGAGGCTTCTCTCTGAAGGAGAACGAACAGGTGGCGCAAAACTGACAGCACCTCATCCTCCACCTAACTATGGTGGAGTCTGAGGGGCAGTCATGTTCCCCCACTTTGCATAGCACCCAGGGCAGGTTCTGCCCTAGTTACACCACTGGGAGGGAGCAGGAGTTCTTTTGGGCAGTTGAGATGCTCATTGACTCGGATTTTATTTGAATGCCCTTAAGGATTTATAGGTGGTTGTTGGTCAAGTAGGGAAAAAGAATTCCACCATCTAAAGTTCATCCTGGGAAGACACATAATAACCTGTGAATGAGCCAAGATAATTGGGAAAGGGTTTGGGCTGAGAGCTGGTTCAGACTCTGCAAACTAGTGGGGAAAGAACAGAGACACCATTTGCTTCTGGAATAGGCCCCCCTCTTCATCAGGGAGGTCTTCAGGCTCTACTTTGGGAAGTTACTTACCTAATATTTTTCCTTCTTTCACCTGCTATCTCAGTGGGTCTTACTTTGCTCCCTGGCAGAGAATGGCAGACATGCAGGTATCTCAGATGTTAGGCCCCAAGGTATGCCAAGTCCTGGGGCGCAGACTAGTTGGGGACCCTTGTGTGCGCACAAACTACCCTTTCTGGGGTACTCCCAGGCTTGTGTCACCCCCCACCGCACAGGCCCCAGCTTACCTGGAGGGACTATGGTGATGGCAGCATGCGGAGTTCTTCAAACTCACAAGAGTTTGTGTGGTACCAGTGAGCTCCAAGATAACCTGTTGTGTTTTTGTCATTTGTTCCTTCCTCATCCTGTCTTTTTATTACACATATATTGCAGTATTTTCCAGGAACACTCTATCAGCTTAAAGTTCGATAAGCCTTTCCTGATCAAGAGGATATTGGATTTTCCCCAGGGTTTTTTTTGCAGTAAAGGTGATTCTGAGCAGTGACTATTGGCTCCTCTTGGCCTGCTTAGAGGAAGGACATATGTAGTTGACCTTTCGGTATTCAAGTCTTTACAGGGCCACTGGGGGTGTTGTGCCTGCATTCAATGCTCCATAAGTGCATAGCGGAGTCCTCCATACTACACATGATGTGCTGGTTGCCTGTGCATACTGGGAAGGCAGGGCTGTGTGGGATCCTCCTGTTTGCAGTTCACTGCATCCAGCCTAGAGTGTGGTATGCAGCTCATGCTGCTTCTCATCCTACTGGAATGCTTCCTTCCTGCTGAAACCTCGCTCCATGTTTCTCTGGAATTTATATTCAGTCAGTAATGTGACGAGCAGTGTGAGCCAGCAAACCCTCGGAAAAGATGCTGTAACTCATCGGGACAACTAGTGAGTGAGAGAGAGAGCTCGAACCCTACCCGAACCATCATGTGGTTTCATTTAGCAATCAGCCAAAAGCTACTGTGTTTTCTTTGTGTCTTGAAATACTCCTGATCTGATGAATAACATAACTTAGGATGTTTCAAACATTTGGATTGTCTGCAAGGAAACCGACGGGTATCTCCCAAGCAGTTCGTCTGACTATGTCAGAACTTACAAAGCATACACGAGCAGTTTCCTTTCCTTGACTGCTGAGGCCAGGAAACATTTTCTGTCCTCTGGGAACTGTGTGAAGCAGAGAGGGGGAGAAAAATACAGTTGGAGCCCTATTTCAGGAAATGGAACAGCTGTCAAAGGAGTTTAGATTGGTGAGATTTATGTGGGAGCTGGTCTGATCTAGTGAACCAAGTTGGATCCCAGAGCTTGGGTTCAGCTCCTAGCATGGCTCCACAGCTGTGGGAAGTTGGCTGTGATGCCCACTGTAAACTGAGAAGTAGGATCCTGCAAATGGGCACGGCTCCCTGAATTGCAAATTCAGGTGGTGACTTGTGCAGGCCACAAGGGCAGCTTTCGTATTACCTTTAACGCAAAGCCAGTGGTGGCGGTTCACACACTGATCTGAGTCAAGGGGTGAGAGATCAAGTGATGGGCCTATATGTGTGAATCCTCTCGTAACCCATTTGTAACTGATCTTGTAACTCTGGCAGCACCTCCAAGGAGGACTGAGAAAAATTCCTGCCTGAAACCATGGGGAGCTGCTGCCAACTAGTGCTGACGGTACTGAGCTAGGTGGACCAAGGGTCTGACTTGGAAGACAGCAGCTTCTTATAGCTTTGGAAAAAGCTGCCGGTCAGGTGGTGATGTTGGAGGAAGGCTCTCCTTGGAACGGTTGATGGCACAGTCATTTGAGATGCTGCTGCTAGATCATGTGTGGCAACCAACACAGGCTTTTACAGTGGACAACTTTCTCCATCCCCATTTGTGTTCCTTGTAAGATTTCCAAAAGCCTTTCCTTGGCCTGCTTCTGCCTACTTAGAGCTCATTTAAGCTGGACTTCTCTCAGCCAGATGGCCACGGCGGTCCCTAATACTCCAAGCTGCTGTTACCTGCTAACAACCTTCAAGATGTGGCATTTTTAAACAAAGAGCACATGAGAGACTGTCAGTTATTGCTTGTTCCTCTGAAGTCTTCATTCTGGAGGCCACATCTGTTTGCAATGAAATGCTTGTCTTGTCCCATTTGTTCAGTAAAGTAGGCTAGGGTCAGCTCTGCCAGCTTTGCACATATATGGAGTTTTTCCTCATGTGAAGAATCGCAACCCATGCTGCAGAGCCCTTGAGGCAGCAAATGGATGATGTGATCGGTGGCAGTTGTTTCTTCCCCTGCATCAACACTCAGACTTATGCATGCCCATGTCTGTACAGCTACTTTACTCTGTGCAGAGCATATAGTGTTGAACAGGAAATACAACTATGGGGGGTGGGAGTATAAACGTATTCAACCCCCCAAAAAATCTGTGGGGCAGAGGAAAGTGTAGCCAACAACCTGGCCTGCAGCGGCCACCCGTTTGCTGTTGTTCAAGGTGCCTCCTATACTGGCCATCTGGATTCCTTATTAATTTTCCTCATTTTAATATCGCCTTTCTTCAGGGTGGGGTACATGGTTCCTTCTCCCCTTTTGTCCTCACAACAATCCTGTGAAGTAGTGAGGCTGAGAGATAGTGACTGGCCCGAGGTCACCCAGGAAGCTTCATCACTGAGCCCGAATCACTATACCATCCTGGCTCTGTCCCTTAGGGAATGGTGCTTGCATACATAGTGTTCATAAGAAGCAGTTGCAGCCAGGATTGGGGCATCATTGGAAGAGGAGGAAATGAGACAAGTCTTCCTGAAAGTCACTTGGACAGACTTAGGGCCCAGTGCTATGCTGCTCACTTGCTCTGTGGTACAGCAGTGCCAAAATGGCTGCTGCTGTATCCTGCGGGGCAAGTGGCACAAGTCTCTTCATCAGCACCTCTTCCTTCTCGGTCACCAGAATTTGCCTTATGGCACATATGCAACAGCTGTTGCCCGGGAAGCATGCACATGAGTGGTGCTACGTGGGTGGTGGATCCAGCTGTTAGTCAACTTGATGTAACTCACAGGGATGAAGGGGCAGTCTGTTGGAGACTATATGGCTTGAACCAGGATCCTCAGAAAGAAGGGCTGGGACCTGGCTTGGGGGAGCCAGCATGGGGTGTCTGCACCCAGACCAGTTTTACTATCCCACATCCAGGCTAAGCCTGTAGCACAGTTCCTTTGGGGTGCCAGAATACCCCAGCAAGCTGCAGATGTGACACTGGCAATTGGGGTTTCTCCTGGTGGGAACCGATCATCATCTTTGTAACTAAGCATGGCTGCACAAAGGCATGCCTCCTTCTGGATGTCATGAAGCTCTGGCTAGAGGCAGATATCTCAAGGGAACCTAGGAAAGCACACCTGGATCCTGCCAAGTTGGGGCTCCTTGAGCAATCAGCGGCCCATTGCAAATATCAAGAGAGGCAGCTGTCACAGTTGACCTTTTCTCTGTCATATACTAAAATCTGACTCATGTGAAATGAGGAAGAAACACGGGAAAAGTCTGGCCAAGGTGCAGAAGGGGGCTGTCATAGTCTGTGACATTTAAAGCCCAAGGTATTTGTGGGCTTGCTGACAGACGGGCAACCCTCTTGACTGCAGTGTTTTCACTGGAAGCATTTCTGGTTTTCAAAAGGAGGCAGGTAGAGTGCGTTGAGGAAGGACTTGGTTTTTCCTGTGTGTCTTGGAGGGCGTGCATCCCTTTCACCGAAAGGTTTGTTTGTGTCTGTTAGCATTAACTGATCCACAATTGCTGTATCCTGAAGTGATTTGGGCACATCAGTCACCTGTCAAAAGGACTCAAAAGCTGGAACACATGGTAGCATTTTGCTCAGGTATCCAAGGTCATTCTTGAACCAGCTTGAAATTGGTACTCTTGCAGTGACCTGCTCCACTCATTGCCTGAGACTAGGGCGGGGGTTCTCTCGGCTGCCTTTTCACCAGGGCTTCAGGGTAACAGAGGAGCCTACAGCTACCAATGTGTTTGACATCAGAAAGTCTACCAAGGGCGTGCCACGTTCTTCTCCGGTGCCTTCTGTTTTTACACCTCATGGTCTACTGGGGCTGATTTTTGTGGTGAATGCCTGAACCATCACTGATGGTTGGCCAGTGCAAAAGGACTGAAAAGCATGTCAGGCATGTTGCCATTTTGTGGAACATGGCAGTGCAGCAATAGGCAGAGTTACAACTAATCAATGGAGAGTGAATTCAGCTGCTGTAGGTGGCAGATATTTTTGACCTGAGTGCAGATTTTAGGCACCCCAAGAAGCAAATGGTTTCCTTCCTTTCAGCTTGCAGGTTTCCACTGGTACAACCTGCTGAGTAATTGGATCAGAAAAGCTTCTCACTTTCCAACTTGCAGTCAGCAGAAAGGAGATTGTCCTATTCTTTTCCCTTAACTGCCTTTGCTCTGCCATACAAGTTTTATACTTTTTTCCAGGCAACTTCTGAAACAGTTGCTTCTGCCATAGTTCAGGGATGGCTGATGTAATTCTACATGCCCCAGTGTTGTCACTGCTAGTTTGATGAATTAGCATTGAATCCCCTCTCCATCTTTTAACATCTGTAGCCACAGTTTATGCACATGTTGACACGTTTGATGTGCCTGACCAATTTTGAACTTGCAGAGAATCTTTTGGAATTGTGTTCGATGTTTCTGTCTTGATCTGGGATGGCAACTCAATTTTTTCTCTGACATACAAAGTGGTCTTCTGCTACATCAGACCCCTGCTCCATCTAGCTCCTTATTGTCAGCATAGGAACATAAGAAGAGCCTCGCTGGATCAGGCCAAAGACACATCTTGTCCAGCTTCCTGTATCTCATAGTGGCCCACCAAATGCTTCAGGGAGCAAACAACACACACAACCTGTGTCCTGGTGCCCTCCCCTTCATCTGGCAATCTGAGGGAGCCTACCTCTAAAACCAGGAGCTTGCATATACCTACCATGACTTGCAACCCGTAATGAACTTTTTCTCCAGAAATTTGTCCAATCCCCTCTTAAAGGCATCTAGGCAAGATGCCATCACTACTTCCTGTGGCAAGGAGTTCCACAGACTAATTACATACCTGGTTAAGAAATATTTTCTTTCGTCTGTCCTAGTTGATGGGCAGTAGTTCTCCAGGGCTCCGGGTTGGATTTTTCTTGGTTCGACCTGGATACTAAGAATTGAACCTCTGCCACTGCTCTACAACATGTGTACCTGTCACAGAAGTGAGGCCACGGTCTCATGTGTGTTCATGGCTCCAGTCTCCCACTGCTCCTGTAAACAGACTGAGTCGCTCTGGATTTTGGAGGCCGAAGTAGGAGTCTTGTTGACTTAATGTAGAACTCACCTTTCTGTTCAGCTTCAAAGCAAAGCTGTGAAATGAAAGTTGGAAGAAAGTAAAGCATTAACATCAAAAAGAAACACAACAGTTTTCTTTAATTCAGTCTAGCTTCTAGTTTTAGAAATGTAATTGTGACAGAGATCTACCTATTCTGAACTGGGGGCAGGGAAGAATTTAGTTGCATCACCTTTTTAAGTCTCTTAATGCAGATGTTGAAGATTTTTCAGGGTTGATTTTGTACGTCCACCAAGTTTTCCACCATTGAAGTCTGTTTGTTTTATTGATTTGTTCTTTGCCTTTTGGTGCAGATGTGCGCTCAAGGTTTAAATAAAGTGTCCGTTTGCTAACATAAAGTGACTGTACAAATGCAAAATAAAAACACAAAAAACCATAGGTAGCTGTGTTGGTCCATTAAGAGGGGGGAAAAACATGAAAAGCCATGGTCTCCTGACACCTTTATCAGAATCAACCAAATAAATGCAAAAACTTCCGATATGGCACATGGATGCAATTTCCCATTGAATGTACATGTGGAGCAGGCCCAAGTAGATTCTGAAAGTGGGTGAGCAGTTCTCATTGTGAATTTGGGTGATAGTAGCTTTTGCAGATGCTGTTGTTGGTCCTTTTCAGTTCTGTGAATTGCTCCTAGTCTTGCTCTTTTGGCAAGGTTTAGAGATCTACTGAGCAACGAGATCTTGCCATATTCCAAAACTCCCAGCACTGTGAGCTGGTTTGCCAGGAGAGATTCCTGGGGGTCATCAGCTTCTGAATTGCACAGGAAGGTCCAGTTCTGGCATGCATTTTTGAACGGGCAGCCCTTTTGCTAGAACTGTGTCACTCTGTTTTGACATGGAGAGGCTTTTGAAATTTTCCTCCTGTGAGACTTGCAACTTGCAGTACTAGAGACAAAAAAGCGAACTGAGATGGGGTGGGGTGGGGCAGGGGGAATGAGAAGTTTCACGGCAGGGTTCGGTCTACCACTTGGATGCATTCCAGGCTACTTTACCAAATGGCAACGTATTCTGAAGAGCGTGGCTACTTTTGTTTTTAGTTCCTCATAGTTACTGGAGATGCAGTACCTCTTCCTAAGGGAGTAGTCACATGGTCTGAAAACACTGGTTCTACCCCCCCATCCTCTTGAGTAGTGGAGAACACTTGAGAACCAACTTTCTTTCTGACCTAGGTTAAGTTGTTGCTATGTAGGTCAGTTCTAAATCTGTCACACGGAGGACTGAAGTAGTATAAGTTCCCGTGTGATGGCTGTACAACCTCACAAGTACATGTTGCACATAATTCCTCAGTGTACAATTCATGCGCACACCTATCTTGCTTTAGATGCCACCATGCATGGTGGAATCTGGACCCTGGCATATAGTCTAAGGCAGGGGTGCTCAATAGGTGGATCGCGATCTACCAGTAGATCGCGAGGCAAAATGAGTAGATCGCAGAGTGCCGACCCCCCCCCTTCAGGTGCCTCTGGGAGGAAACGCCGGGAGTAAGGCCCATTGTACTCAATGGGGCTTACTCCCAGGTAAGTGTGGCTAGGATTGCAGCCTCACAGCCTAATCCTAGGCATGTCTACTCAGGAGTAAGTCCTGTTATACTCAGTGGGGCTCAAGGTACACCAACATACATTGTACACATAAATGTTATATGTTATGATGGTGCGAACATTGTAAAAAAAACTCTGGTAGATCTCCGGGCCTTGCTGGGTTTCAAAGTAGCTCTCGAGCCAAAAAAGTGTGAGCACCCCTGGTCTAAGGCAGTGGTTTTCAAATAGTGTGCTGCAAAAGGTCCACGATTGTGTCACAGGAGTTTGGAGCATAGTGTTAAAAATCACTGAAAAACTTGTCTGGGTGCTGCGACTCTGTTTCTAGGACAACTGTCTGTAGTCACATATTGTCTGTCCTCTGACAATTCATTACTACACACAGTTGCCCTTGAAACAGCCGTAGAACCCAGGCAAGTCTCCCGGAAACCGGCAGTGATATCAATCACAAGGGGTGAAGACCATAGAGAAGACCATAGAGGTCAGTGTGCCATGAAAAGAATTTTTTCTCTGCCCTTGGTGCCAAGGGAGAGCACCAGGATGCAGGTCTCTTGTTACCTGGTGTGCTCCCTGGGGCATTTGGTGGGCCGCTGTGAGATACTGAAAGCTGGACTAGATGGACCTATGGCCTGATCCAGTGGGGCTCTTCTTATGTTCTTAAGACAAGCTTTGAAAAATCTCTGATCTAAGATTTAGAAGAGGAATTCCAGCTCTTACTCCCACAGTTCCCCATTCTTTCCACCTGTGTCATTGGGAAGAACTTCTGCACTGCCAAGCCTTTTCATGTTTTATCTGCTGACGCTGCCCATGTCAGCAATAATAATGTGATATTGGCGCACCTCTGCTGTGGGAAGACAGTCTTTGCTTTGACATATGCAGTAAAGCTGTTCCCATTATGTATGCTGTAGGTTTTATTTTTGTTAGGTATCCTAGACATAGACCCTTATTTATGCGACGTATTAACATTATTATTTATAGAGCCCAAACATCATGGTACCTGGTATTTCACAAAGTAATATAGATCAGTGAATCTCAAACATTTAAGCACCGGGACCCACTCTTTAAAATGACACTCAGTTGGGACCCATCTAGCTCTTTACGAGACTAAAAAATAAAGTTTCACTTTACCAGCCACTCAAGCCTCTGTTTTTATCTTTTTCACTGTGATGGGAGGGAGACCACCTCTGGAGTGTTTGTTGAACTCCATGTACATTAGATCAGGACCATTCTGGTGGCCTTGCATTCCCATTCACTTGGTCTTCAATAATAGCCAAGGCACAGTTACCTGTTTATGAGTAAATGTGCATGTGTGGCTCAGTTTCACTTCCCATAGGTTTCAGTGCACTTTTCCTTGTCAGCTAGCAGTTTGTCAATTTCAGGAGCCACCAACAATCAAGTCTCAACCCACTTGTGGGTCCTGACCCGCAGTTGGGAAAAATTGATCTAGATTGAAAAGCAGGTCTCTGCTCCAAGCAGCTTACTGCTTTTGACAGTGGGAGAGGGAGAAACACATTAAGAACATAAGAACATAAGAACAGCCCCACTGGATCAGGCCATAGGCCCATCTAGTCCAGCTTCCTGTATCTCACAGTGGCCCACCAAATGCCCCAGGGAGCACACCAGATAACAAGAGACCTCATCCTGGTGCCCTCTCTTGCATCTGGCATTCTGACATAACCCATTTCTAAAATCAGGAGGTTGCGCATACACATCATGGCTTGTACCCCGTAATGGATTTTTCCTCCAGAAATTTGTCCAATCCCCTCTTAAAGGCGTCTAGGCTAGACGCCAGCACCACATCCTGCAGCAAGGAGTTCCACATTGGAGCTGGTTTTCTGCAAGGGTTAGAAATACATATGGAGAACTCGTGCAAGGAAAGCGCCCTACAGGTAGACCACAGCTGCGATACAAGGACATCTGCAAGAGGGATCTGAAGGCATTAGGAGTGGACCTCAACAGGTGGGAAACCCTGGCCTCTGAGCGGCCCACTTGGAGGCAGGCTGTGCAGCATGGCCTTTCCCAGTTTGAAGAGACACTTGGCCAACGGTCTGAGGCAAAGAGGCAAAGAAGGGAGGCCCATAGCCAGGGAGACAGACCAGGGACAGACTGCACTTGCTCCCAGCGTGGAAGGGATTGTCACTCCCGAATCGGCCTTTTCAGCCACACTAGACGCTGTGCCAGAACCACCATTCAGAGTGCGATACCATAGTCTTTCAAGACGGAAGGTTGCCAACTAACTAAGAAATACAAAATGAGCAAGATTTGTGCGTAGAAGATTTTGAGTTAGACAGAACTCTTAGTCTTTTCCAGAGTTCTGGTACCAGAATCTGCTTCTCTCCAGTACTGAGATGCCAAAACTTTAATTATGTCAGATCACAAAATGTTTAGTGCTTCAAGTGTGAATAGATAAATAACATTAATTTAGGCTTCAATCCCACTTAGCTAGCACAGGTCTGAGTTAACACCCTCTCCCAAACTGTAGAGGCTTACCCCAGGGAAGGGAACAGTTGTTCCCTTACCCAGAGGAGACCTCTGCAACTGCCCCTTCCCAGCAGGATGCAGCAGTGCCTTTCATTGGGGGGGGGGGGGGAGAATAGGCTTAGGCTCTTTTTCTTATAGATGATGACAAATCTTAATAAAGTATTGGTGGTAAAAATAAAAAAAAGTTAGCGTGAACATTGTCTGCACAATGCCAGGCAAGCCTGAGGTCTTGTGCTGCAGCCACTTTGCTGAAGCTAAGCAAGTTTAGGTTTCATCTGACTGGCTGGACAACCTCCTGGGAACCTCCTGGACACTCTGTTGAGTTCCATGATGGAAAACAAGTAGGCTATATTGGTAACAAAAATAATGAAAACCTATTGATGACAGGTTTTAAAAGCAACAATTAAAATATATATATTTCAGAATGTTGATATTCACCATTTTGCAATGTACATCTGAAGCACGTGCATATAACATGTACATATTTTTTTCCCAGCGCAAATTTTATAATATACCTTGCTGGCACTACAGTGGTCCATCAGCTAATGACTACTCACTTCAAGGAACTAAATGTTCAAGCTGACAGCTGTTTGGGTGATTCATTTTCTTTGGTGGGGGAGCGAAGGCATGGGATAACTGGTGATTTGCTTTCATTGGCTTGAGGGGTGAGGAGGCAGAGGAAATGGGCAAGCAATTCTCATGCCCCAGTGTTTCCCAGGAGAGGTCTGTCAGTGACTCTGCTAATGGATGGGCAGCATCTCGCACTGTTTGTGAATGAGAGCTCAAGACAAGAAGTTTCGTTCAGTGGTGGACCTTTGCCAATGAGAACCGATGGACTGCTTCTGCTGGCTTAAAATGTCCACAGTAGTCAGCCAGACACTGTTGTGCTCAGATTCTGGTGACAGTGGAGATGCCAGAGGGCTCTGGAGTTATTTGCTTGGTCAGGAATGCACCTAGTTAAAGGGGCAAAAGCTTTACCCTGAGGCAGGGCTGAGCAGCAGTATTTTTTGTGGCACCCCAGTGCAAGCATGTGCTGATATTTCCTTGTTTTGTGTGGAGTGAAGCCAATCTGCCTGTGTTTTGAATGAATACAGTATGTGTGTTGCATGTGGATCCCTTGGAATTGTTAACGCCGAACCTGACAAATCTCATTCCCATTTCTCTCGTGGGATTATCCTGGGTATTAGACATTCCGAGAGTCGAAATGTATATTGCACCTGGATTTCAGCTGCAGTTACTATTCCTGAATTACTTGGTAGTTTCTGGGCACAGAGCATATTGCAGCCAAGCCTTGATTATTGTCTTTGCAATCACAAGACCAGGAATGTATGAAAGTGGTACAGGAGCTGCTGCTGTAGGTTTTGCCCATCCTCTTCCTGGGATTAGGATAGTGTTTCTCAAACTGTGGGTCGGGACTCACTAGGCGAGTCGCAAGGCAATTTCAGGTGGATCCCCATTCATTTCAATGTGCATTTTATTTTTAACATATTAGACTTGATGCTACCCTGGTACGTGACTTCATTTGGGGAAATATGACAGATCTGTACTTTTAACAGGCTACTATGTATATGCTTTTAACGATGATAGTCAATGGGGCTTATTCCTGGGTAAGTGTGGTTAGGATTGCAGCCTTTGGGATATTTGGGAAGTTTTTTTTAAACAGCGGCAACTTCTTGGAAGGGTTAGGAGGGTTCTTCTTTATTTTAAATAAAATTTTAAACCTATATATTTATTGTAAACTTCTAATTAATTTGATTTGATTTGGTCATATGGGGGGTGTTAAATTTTCCTGCTTGATGATGTCAAGCCATGCTTGATGATGTCACTTCTAGCCATGAGTTCACTTCCAGGTAAATAACATCACTTCCAGTGGGTCGCAACAGATTTGTCATTCTAAAAAATGAATCCCAATGCTAAAAAGTTTGAGAACCACTGGATTAGGTGATTTGAACATGGTCTTGTACATGGCTGGAGGTTGGACTGCATTAGCAGCCCAAGAAGTTGCTTACTGTGGCAATGTTTTAAAGAGTCATTGAAGTCAGTGTCATATGAATCGATGGTTTAGCTGCATTTGAAGTATTGTAAAAAGTTCTGGGTGCCCCAACTCCCAAAGGATATCGTAGAGTGGAGAAAGGTTCAGCAAAAAAGAAATGGAAATAATCAAGGGGTTGGAATACTTCCTTGTGAGGAAAGACATGGGGGGGGGCTTTTAGAAGAATGGCAGCTGTGGGCTGGGGACATGATGGAAATGTACTGAATTATGCATATTCCAAGAAAGTGGGTAGATAATTAGTTTTTTTTCTCCGTCCTATAAAACTGGGTTTCATTGACTTCTAGGAGATTCAGTGCAAAAATTACACCATACTATCCTCTGTGACAATGCAAGGATCCTGGATGCAATGCCTGTATTTTATGCTTCTGTTTTTGGGGCAATCCGACTGTCTTGGACAGTGCACAACCAGTGCACAGCAACCCCAGTGAAGCTGTTTGCTGTTTGCAGGGGCTGCATTTGCACTGTTCCAGAGTCTGACAGGAATCCATTGTAAAACTCTGGATGTACTGTGGGGTCTACTTGATTTGATGCTCTTGCTACATTGGGAGGTGTTGTGTGATTGTCTATTGCCCTGCATTACTGCGATCAGTTAGCTAGGTAGGATACAAATGTGATGCTTTTCAGAGAGCCTGTTGTTTTGGTAGGAGATATTTGACATAACGCCCTACCTTGCTACTCACCCCACATGGAAGCCCATTTCAAACCCTTTTCCCTTTTGTATCCAACACAAGCTACTTAGTCAACAACCTTGAAAGCTTTCCACTGTAGTGCCTCATCCTATCTTTCTACCTTGTTTCCCGTTGCAGAATATTGCTGCCGATTGTCATCGCTCCTCCCTCTGTTGTTCAATGAGACCACTAGTCCCTGGTGGTGCATGGAGGGGGGGTTGCTCATGCACTGCATGCATGTACTCATACAGTAATCAAATGTGCTCCTGGCCAGCAGTGGGGCATACGACACTTCTGTCAGTTGCCACCAGTGCTTGGAGGAGACTGCACCTGGTTGGGTTACAGCAAGAAGGCCAAGCACAGCTGCTGAGCAGAACGGCCAGTGGTCACACTGTGAGCCTCAGTCAGATGGTCCCAATTCTGCTACGCTCCTGGGTCCAGGCTTTAGCCATGCACAAGGAGCCAGTGATGACTGAAGCAAGCATGAAGCAGCCTCCCAGCCAGGCTGTTGCAAGCGGCAGGCAGGCTAGGAACGGCAGCAGAGTAGGGCTCTTCTCCTGCTTTTGGTGTTCATTCCGGGTTATGTCTCACCCCTGCCAACCATGCTGGTGAGTCCCGGGGGGGGGGGTTAAAACAAGAGCGTTCTCTCCTCATTTGAGGGGAATGTGGATTCGTTTCACTTCTGTGCAGGGATGTCACAGCCCAGAATGTGGCCTGATGTCTGCTGCCTCTGCACTACAAACAAACAGCCTAAAAAAACGTTTACCGTACTCTTCGTGCCATGAAACCCAGAAGTACTAGAGATTTTATTTCATTTACTGTGGTAGTTCCCAACCCATGAAACACAGGTGCTCTGCAAGATCTTGAGAAGTGGTCTGCAAGGTCCCAGGGGGAAAAAAAAAAGAGGATTACCTTCTACCCCTTCCAGCGTCTCCCCAACCAAGACCAGCAGAGAGGGCTCCCAACAATCTGCTGTCTTTGAAATCAAAAGATGGTATTTAGGAGGTTGCAGTTAAATTCTTCCCTCCCACTTTCTTTCAGTAGTCTGATGAAGAATCCTGTATCGGACTTGAAGCTTGCTGTTGGCACTCCAAATAACAAAATTACAAGGCATTCACAGCAAGCTTTTGGAGAACCTGAAAGAATTCTCCATCAGGCATTTAAATTTTGAGATGGGCAAGAACAACACAAAATTCTGCATGTTTTTTGGAGGGGTGGGCTGGGGTGTTGGCCATGTATTCTGGACACTGTGAGGCAATTGAAAATACCTTCTAGGCCACCTTGTTCTGTGGTCTTTTGTTTTTTAAGAAAATGTTGAACGATGTGTTTTGGCCAATGTGAGTCACAAAAAACAAAATGAAACAAAAGAACTCCTGAAATTCTGGTACCCAGGTTTTTTTTGGCAGCAACAGAAAACAAATTCTGAGTTGTTTCTCTTTCATGGTGTGTTGATTTTATGTAATCTGTGGTGGTGAGGTACTGTTTTTATTTATTTCCCCCCTTTTTATATGCACTTCCTCCAAGGAGCTCAGGGTAGTATACATAGTTCCTCCCCTACTTTTGTCCTCACAACAACCCTGTGAGGTAGGTGAGACTGAGAGACAGTGACTGGCCCAAGATCACCCCGGAAGCTTCATGGCTGAGCAGAGATTTGAACCTAAATCTTCCAGAGACCTTCCAGAGCCAGGATGGTGCAGTGGTTCAGAAGTGGTTGGACTTAAACTTCCGAACCACTGCACCATCAGTGCTCCCAGGTAGCAGGATGTCTTGAGCTGGTCCTTTGCTGCTCACCTTTCCCATTTCACCTTTGTTCTCTGTTGACGACAATGGATGTGGCACACTTTTCACAGCGTCTCTTCTTACCCTGTTCCCTTTGCCTCCTCTCTTCCTGATAGTAAGTTCCTACAGACTCTAAGCTCTTCAGGACAGGGGCCTGTCTTGGCGATACTCCCTGTAGTACTGCACCGTGTATTTTGCTAGCAAGCTCTAATCTCCATGTTGGCCATTTGCAAGTGATGTTTTGAGCAGCCATGCCAAAGCACGAGTGATTTTCTTATACCTGCCAAACAGCAACATCAGGTAAATTGTCTTGCAGGTGCTTGTTGGATTCTAATGTTCTCTCTCTTCTTTTTTGATAGGTATTTGTATCAAGTGTGGAAAAGGGGTGTATGGGGCCAGCCAAGCGTGCCAAGCCATGGGGAACCTGTACCACACCAACTGCTTCACATGCTGCTCTTGTGGTAAGTCACAGGCTTATGGCTTCTTGGGGTCTTGCCACCACATGCGTTGTTGTCTCTGTGAGTTTGGGGCGACTTCCCATTTCATTCATGCCATCAGTGGAGAATGGGGTGTGTAGGCAATTGAATGTGCTGATGCAGTGAAAAACGGACTGGTTGCTTGAAAAATCACTTTGGAGGATTGTATGAAGTAAGCATGACAGCTTATAGCGTGGCAAAAGTTGTGCTGGGTGCACATGCCAGAAGTGCATGTGAAGGAACAGCGAGAGAGCTGGTGCACTGCTTATGAGGAATGTCAGGTAACTTCTGAGCCTGATCTTCAGAACATCGTTCTGCTTGATTTTGGGTAGCAGAGTTATTAGAGAGATACAAATTTGGGGAACACAAAGGGCTTTAAATGGAGAACATCTGTGGAAACATCTCCCCCATGTGAACCTCTCTGATCTTTGAGATGTTCTGGAAGTGTGTGTGTGCTGGGGTAAGACAAACAGGCTCATTCACCCGCTGGTGGAGTGGTGGTTTCAGGCTCCCTTCCAGGGAGCAAAAGTATGAAGTACCCCCTTTCCCTCCCTTGGCTTCAGAGTGTACTCAGAGCGGGGGGGGGGGGGGTTTGAGGCTGAACCCGCATCCTCCTCTGATGCTGGCTGTTGGTGTTTTTCCGCTGGGGCTGGCCAGCCTACATTGGCTCTCAGCTTCGTCCTGCCAGTTTTGTTCCCCATCCTGAGTTGATGGCAAGGCTTTGAAACCCTGGCACCCATTGCATGTGCTCTTTGATCCTTGTCTGTAGCAGTGCTGCTGCACTCCTCTTTGGTCCCCATCTGTAACATCTCTATTTCCAAGACAGAGGTGCTTATTTGGGTTTCTGGGAGCCCCGTGGTTTGTCCCAGTATGGCTTCTTTGGCTCCAGGCAAAGCTGAAGCTCATCATTGCTCTATCAGGTCTGCACCAGATGCAGCAGTGTGTCCTCTGGGTTTGCCCGATAAGTCCGTTCCTGGACAAAGGTACTTTGCTAGAACAGGACTTCTTCCACTGTATAATGACCTCTTGACAGGCTACCTGTTCCGTCACCTCTCTGGTTAGTGTGAAGGGTGCAGTTAAAGCTTGTTCCTGTGCCTTGGCTAGAGCGGCAATGGGTAAGTTTGGAGCAGAGGTAGAAGGAGCAGTCGGATGGGTCAGTATCATTTACTCGGTTACAGAGGGTAGGTACAGACACAATCAGAAGCTGCTGGCATGAACCAGAAGTGGCTTCAGGTCATGTCTGGGAAGCCTTCTGAGAAGGCTGGGGAGGTGAGTGCCACCTCTGGAGGGCTGAGTGCGGCCTCCAAGTGAGTAATTGCAGCACTGTGCTTCTCACACACACACACACACACACACACACACACACGCAGATTTATCCACGAATTTTGATATCTGTAGGGGGTCCTAGAACAGATCACCTGTGAATATTGAGGGCCTACTGTATGTGCAAATGGCCTGTCCCTCCTGACTGAGGAATGAGGGCTACACACCTGGGACTGGGACGTCAGCCAGAGTTCCTTTTTCTATATTATTGTAGCTGGACTTGCCCAGTGAACTGAAGAATTCTGAGCATTGGTGCATTAAAGCATCTTAGGAGTACCTTCTGGAAAGAGATGCAAACAACACTTTTAATAGGAAAAGCCATGGAGCAAAAGAATTTGCAGTGGAAAGTCACAACCTCCCCCCCCCCCATATTAGCTGGAAGAAGATTGCTAAATGAGGAATGCAGGCTCCACCCAACAAGTCAGCCCCATTGTGTGTGTCTCTTCTCCTGCCCTTCTGCAATCTCATAATTCCTCCTTACTGAGATGTGATTACAACAATCCTCACCTAAGCCCCAGAAAGGGGGCCTGCTAGAGGGCCGTCAGGTTCAGTAGTCAGGCCATTGGCTCCAGGAGGAGGGCCATAGAGCAGAGAGAGGGTGCCTTCTTGCATACTAGGGGCTCTGTATTTAATCTCTGGCAGCATCTCCAGTCGAAGAATCTTGTGTCCAGAGTACATTTCCTATGTAACCCATAGTTTGGCACCACATTAGTTCATTTTGTGTGTTTCAGAGTTCACTGCACCTTGTGACTGTTTGTCAATTTCAGGACCATGGTGTACAGGAAGGAAGTTTTTGCTGGTGTAGCATCCTGGCCAAGATACAGAGCTGTGGGTCAGGACCTTCCTGGTTCTTGCCTGGCTTCTACTGTGAATTCTTATTAGGTGGTCTGGGTTGAGGCACTGTCTCTCTCAGCCTCAGTCTTCCCCAGCTGCAAATTGGGATACCTGACATGGTGGTTGTAAGGACGACACCAGGGTAATTCCTGCAGAGTGCATTGTAAGAAGGCGCTATAGAAATGTTGTGGAATATTAGTGGTTAACCCTTTCCCACTCCAACTGCTTCTGAAGCTGTTACTAGCCCCATTAAAGACAATATGCTGAGCAGCATAACCAGAAACAAGACCTGCAATAACACAAGCCCAAGCAACATGTTTGATGTGATGTGTAATCCCGCCCAAGCCTTCCCTCTGCCCCAGGTGCCCTCTCTCCTGTAAACAAAGCGTGCTGCATGCTGTGAGCATATGCGCAGGCTCCCCCACAGCTGCTGCTCCACTCTTTCTGCTTTTGTTCCCACCATGCGCAAGTGGGAATGGAGGAGGAGGAAGGATGCAGGGAGGAGTGGTGGTGACCGCTTAGCTAAGCTGGGCTCCCTCTCTCAGCTGGCTGGAGTTGGTTGGTTAGTGGCAGCACCCAGCAGGATGTGGTTGGTGCTGCTGCCTCCCCAGGTTCACCGCCTGAGGTGGCTGCCTCACCCTGCCTTGTGAGTGGGCCTTATGAAGCAGTTTGATGCATGGAATCCTAACATGTTAGAGTTGGAGGTACCATGGAGGCCCTCAAGTCCAGTCTCCTGTGTAGTGCAGGCAGCTGCTCGGCGTCCTAGCTACGAGGGAGAGCCCACAGCTACATGAGATAGACTGTTCCAGACAACTCTTAGCGTTAATAAATTCTTCCTTGCACCTAACCTAAATATAATTCCCTGTGGTTTCACATACATCGTTCTTTTTCCTGGTGAGCACTGCAAGAGAACAGAGCACAGCACAGAGCTGTGGGACAAGGTTTCCTGTAGGCTGAGGCAGCTACAGCAAGCAGTGAATTTTGGATGCCATTAATAGTGGGAGAAGAGGGCACAAAAGTGGATTGTGCAAGGACCTGTCTCGGTTGCAGGCAGGTCAGGACAGACTTGCCTGCAAAAGCTTCACTCACGGGGCCTGCAAGTTTCCACACACCCTCCAGATGCAGCTGTTGTTCTGAAGTGTGGAAGTGCTGAAGATGCACTTGGTCTGCAGATCAAACAGAGACCAGGTTGGCTGGCAGAGCTCTCCCTGACACAGAGCCTGGAGTTGTCGCGTTTAATTTTAGCAGATTGTAGAACGGATGTGGTAACTCCTTGGATGTTGGGCGTACTGTTGCTGGTCATTGGAGAAGGGAAGGGCTGTATCTCACCCTGTCATCCCTTTCCCCTCAATACTGAAGCTACAGTGATTGGATTCTTCCTGTAAATTGTCCACTTGTTTGGGTGCACACGCCTGTTTTATGGGTGGGATGGGGGGCACATGGTTGTGACCACTGACAGCTCTGCTCCTTTGCCAGAAACGTTTTGACCACACAGGCACAGCACTTGAACAGTCAGGAGTGTTCCCCTTTGCTGCTCATTGAATCCTGGACTTTTTCTTCTGGACTTTCTCCCTGCCTGGTTTTATCCTGGCCAACACACACACAGCGGAAAGAACTTCTTGCACTGTCCTTCACTTGTTGCAAAATGCACACCTTTTCCAGTAGAGGTTGATCTCTGCCAACAGGATGAGAAATCAATATGAGTCGGCCCGGTCAAGCCATGCATCTGCTGGGCTCTGCTATTTGTCATTACTTGCTCTGGTGCAATCCAGGAAAGAACCATCCCTGTCCAGTGCTGAGCAAGTACTTATGTGGCCTCGCTGGGAGTGGAGAGACCCAAGGAGAAGGGAACTTGCCTCACCTCAGTGCTACTAGTCACCTTCAGAAGTTGCCCTTAAGGAACTTTCGCTGCTTCTTGCAGAAGTGCCTGTTCCAGTGTCTGCCTGACTCTGCTAGTCTCAGCCAAGTTCCCCTCTTGGTTATTTAGTGTTTTCAGCATATATAGCACTGGAGCAAAAAGGCAGGTCAGTGCCTCAAGACCAGCCGCGGGTCTTGCCCCATCCCTGCTCTCGTCATGCGCTCCACTCTCTCTCTTTCTCTGTCTCCCCAGAGCGCACCTGGCCTTGAAGCCTGCTTGGGAGGCAACCTGCCCAGACACCTCCTTGTAACTCTTTACTCCTGGCAATTCCCAGGGCTTGTCCCACATTCCTGGGCTGCCAAGTCCCTTCTGGGTGGGATGCAAATGAGCGATTGGCATAGGTTTGAACTTTGTGGGCATTTCATGATTCTGGGGGAAAAAGCACAGGATGTGCTTCAGCATTTGGCTTTCTGCAAATCTCTCCGCATCTTTTCAAGGCAATTCCTAGCCTTTTTGCTGCAGGCAAACATGTGGGCACTGATTACTGAGAGGAGGGAAGGGTGATTGAATAGGATTTCTAATGGTTGTTTGCTCCTCCCCAAGATGAGGAAAACTAGAGTGAATTATGAAGAATAAGAGACATTGTGCCAACTTCGTAGAATTCAGAATAGATTGCAGAATTTGGATTGGCTGGTCACGGAACTCTGAATTTTGTTCATGCAGCATATGTGCTACATATGAAGCATTGGGCTCTGCTGAATGTCTCCCAGCATTTACTGAACGTAAGGGAGGGGGCCCGTATTGACTAATGCGCCTCTTGTCCATGGCCTCCTTCGGCACTTCTGCATTCAGCACCTGTGAATGCAAGGAGCGTTCCACCATATCGGTAGGTGCTTTGGGCCCCTGCTGCAGTGGTGCATGTCGGTGTATTGCTGAGTGCGCAGGTGTTGGGGGCAAGGCTAGTGGGTATGTTGGTCCTGCTCCCCCTCCCTGTGTTTGGTAAACAGGGAAGGATGTTTGTCTATCATTCCTCCCTTTCCACATCCCACAATGCAACGCTAATTATTTACCTTGGACAGGAAGAGAAATGTGAAACTTTCAAAAGCCTGCTTGTTTTTTGTTTTTGTTCTCCAAGCGCCATTTCCCACTGCTTGGATCATATATTTTTAACATTCCTTGGATGTTAAAAAAAAATACATCCTCTAGCTAGCCATTGTGGGAACTCTTGGAATGGATGTGGGGACACAAAGTGCACCAGAGTGGCTGATCAGAGGCCAGCCTGGCCCAAGGCCAGCTCAAACAGCCCTCCTTCCTCTTTCTCCTTTAAATGAACGGTTTCCAGAAGGGTGGCCAAAGTTAGCTGCAGTGGCTTGTCCTTGGGGACCACTGAAAGGGCGTCCTCTGACCCCTGGTATTTGTCAGGAGTTGTGCGGTGACCATTCTTAACATGGGCCAGATGGCATCCCACTTCCGCTAAAGTGAGCAGATGTTGCGTGAGCAATTTGGAGTCCCATAATCCTCTTTCTGAGAGGGGGGAAATATTAGATGAGTACTGTAACCCCCAAAGAGGAGAACTCTTCCAGGCACTCACCTTCGCCCACAGGCATTGCAACATGGAAAATGTTTAAAGTGTTAGTCAACTGTGTCATGATAATCAAAGTGCCGCAGCGCTAAAAGAAGTGTGTTTTGGAACAGTATAAAAATGCTGTATTTTTAGCAGACATTTTCCCCATTAACATGGGCTATGAAACTCCTAAGTGCCTGCCACATCTGAGCATTATAGAGGATCCTGGGGAGTGTGCCCAGTTCATTCAGGCACTGCACAGGCCTTCTGGGCATTGCTGCTACATTGTGTGAATGGAGCACGCACCCTGCAAGCAGTGACTGCGCACTGTAGGGCAGCGATTTTCAACCAGTGTGCCATGGCGCATTGGTGTGCCACAAATAGTCTGCAGGTGTGCCTTGGGGGTTTGGAGAGGGTCATTTATTAGTAGGACCTTTGGGGGATGTGAGCCTCCCACCTGCAGTGCAATGTACCTTGTGTCAATTGTAAAAAAAAAATGGTGTGCCTTGACAATTTTAATGCCTTGTCAGTGCGTCGTGAGATGAAAAAGGTTGAAAATCGCTGCTGTAAGGTCAGTTGTGCTGGGCAAGTTTCTTCCTAGGGAACCTTGTTGATCTGCTTGCTGAGGAACCTCCATTGTTTCCATGAAGTTTCGATGAAGTTTCCAAGGCTTGCCTGAAGCACAATTTGAAAACTAACTTTGTAGAAAGCTGTAGGTCACTGGAGGTCTGTTTGAACATTAGTGTCCTGGTAATTAGTTGCTATGGATTCTGTTGTGGAAAGGGGTCATGGCTCAGTGTTGGAGCACATGTTGTATGCAGAAGGTCCCATGTTCACTGCCTGTGGGGCTGGATCTCTAGCTGGGGCTGGGAAAGGCATTGCCCTGGAGAGCCACTGCCAATGTCAGTACTGCTGAGCTAGATGGACCAAGGTCCTGATTAGGTACAAGACCGTTTGCTAGTAAGGGAATTGGACAGGAGTCTGATCCTGACTATTGCATGCTCAGTTGACTAGAAAGTACTCTCAGGCTCCCATTGACGATCAGGGACAAGGGAGAGGGAGGTGTTTTTCTTTCCTGCCAACTTGAGGAGAACTTAGTGTCCAACTGTTTCCGCTGCTGGCCTGTCCATGATGTGGGTTGCATCAGTGGCTGATTGTGAGGGATCTGCGGGGGTGGTAGATTTGGGGTGCCTTTGCCCCAAGCATTTCTTTGCTGCTGTCCTAGAAATTTGCTTTTAAAAACACACAGATTAATGAAAGTTGCAATTCTCAAACTGAACTCCGTGCTCCTGCTGTATTCTATGGCAGTGTTTCCCAAACTGTGGGTATGGACCCATCAGTAGGTTGCAACCTGATGGTGGGTTGTGAAACTGACAAGCTGATAGCTGACAAGGAAAATGTATCGAGCTCTATGGAAAATGGAACTGAGTCCCAGGTATGCACTTACTTGCGAATAGGCAAATGGTGTCTCAGTCCACTTCGAAGGGCAGAGAGGTATGCAGGACCACCAGAATGATCTTGATCCAATGAGTGTGGAGCTCAATAAACGCTCCAGAAGGTGGGTCCCTCCACCATAGTAAAAAGGATAAAAACAGATTTGAGCAGCTGATAAGGTGAAGCTGCTTTTTTTTGTTTCCTAAAGCTAGGTGGGTCTCGACAGAGTGTCATTTTAAAAAGTGGATCCCAGTGCTAAAATGTTTGGGAACCACTGTTCTACAGGAAATTTGGAGGCCTGGTTGTTATTGCCACTTGGTAACAGACAATGCAACAAGTCACAAACGGCTTCTGTCTGAAATGTTGAGCTGTGACTTGGACCTTGTTCCATGAATTTACTACATCGTAGTCTGTAGGATTTATTGAGTAACCCCCACCAAAATGCAAACTTGCTTCTGTATTTTCCATATGTTGTAGTTTGTAACCTGGACTTCTCTTGTCCATTAAACAAGAGACTGCTGTAGTGGGGGGATACATTTCACACACCCTGCTCTTCCTTTGTTGAATGAATTTCTGTTAAGTCACCATGTCTGCCTGTTACTTTTACAAGATGCCACTCTTTAAATTTAAACCCTTTCAAAAAAAAAAGAAAAAAAAGAAGATGAAGCAGATTTTAAATTCCAGATGCAGTCCCCCTCATCATTCCTCTGTGTGGGGAGGAGCAGTGCTGCTCTCCCCTCCTTATATGATCAAATCTGAGACTGGGGTGAAATAGAATAGAGCAAGTCAGTGACCTCGGCCCCAAAGAATGTTCCTTGTTTACGTAGGGCTCCTGCTATTTCAGCAGCAAGCCTTTTATTTTGCAAGGACAATGTATGCCGGTTTTCTGTTTACTGGCCAAGGGAGGAAGCCTTGTGCATTCTGAGATTTGCATCCTAATAGTTCCTGTAACCAAATACATGCAGGGTCCTCTAAAAATGATGCTGAGAGAATTTTGTTTTGTCTAGGCCAGGTGCAAGTAGAGAAGATCTGTTCTCTTCTTTGAAAGATCAGTTGCGAACATCCCTAAGGTCTAGAAGGCCCCCTCCTACTTTGCAGTGGTGTGTGTGTGTGAGTAAGGTGGGAGCGTTGAATGTGCTCTCCTGCTCAGCTCTTCCATTTGTGGAGCAGGGAGGAAAGAAAAATGTTGGTAGATTGTGCCCAGTTCTTTGCAAAATTATTGCTGGGTTTCAGCTGCTCTTCGGCTTTGCTTTGTGCTTGTTTTTAAATAGCAATTTTGCCTTTGGTTCTATCTTTATTAGGCAGCACCAGAGACCTCTGCAATACTCCAGTGTCTTTTGATGCATTGAGTGCCTGGAATGTGGTCAGTTTTCGTCCAGAAAATGTGAGCGTGTTTGTATAACTTACTCCAGACGTCCTTGCCCTCCGTAACAAAAGAGCTTTTCAGCTTCTCTGGCCTGCTGGATGAGCCTGCAGTTCCAATTTTTGAGTTGTTTTTAAATAGCGTGTGTGTTCTCGCTCGAGTGCAGCCATGGGAGCCTTCGCCTGAAAGCAAAGTGTTCGCGTTGGGGCCGGATCCTGCAAGTGGAAGGGAGTCTAGGTGTGAAAGGAATGCAGCCGATTCCCATCACTGGGAATGAAAATGTTCTGAAAAGGAGAGACCTGGGAAGTCCACAGTAGCCACTTTGCAGCAATTTGGATTTCAAACGGTTACAGCCTGTGAAAAGCAGCTCCTGCCAAGACTCAGTATCTCTCTTGAGAGGAATTTTGGCACCATTTCTCCCCTCCCTTTCTGGACTTGTCCCTCCCTGCCTAGTGCCCAAGCCATCATCCTTTGTTTGGTGGTGGGAAGGGAGGCTTGGAGAGAGCTGGGAAAATGGAGTCTCCAGGAGCATTCGCTTCCTCCGGACAGGCTTTGGATATGGGGCTGCCCCTCTGCATAGTTTCTCATTTCAGTGAGACCCGCAGGGAGGTTTCTAAGCTTTCTCCCTGCATGGAAACTTTTCCATGTTGACTTGCCTGCTCTGGACTCCCGAGACATGCTCAGTCCATTATGGGGGCCAGGCCAGACTTATAGGTAGAGCCTTGAGTGTCCTGTGGCGCAGATGTGATATTGGGGCCCAGAATTTATTAGCACTGTGTACACGGTGTGTTGCAGTGACTGCAGTACTAACTGCGCTCCCCCATCTGGCTATGCTATTACAACTTTCTCTCCATTAGCTCCATCAGATCACATCAATATTTTGAACTTATAAGAAAACCGCTACATGAAACCCACAAACAGCGGCATATATGAAGAATTTGGAGCACTCTATGGCTTGGTGTTCTGAGGGCACGGAAGCTTCTGCTGAAACAAACGTCTTAGTCGTCGAGGTTTGCTGCAGCTGGCTTAACGTGGCTGCCGCTCTGCAGTATTTGAGATGCCTCCTTGCATTTCCTTACAGTCTGTGTTTTTCTGTGCTGCTTTCTTCAGGTGGGTCTGAAGAGGTTCTCTGATTTAGTCCTAAGTGAGAAGATTACACTAAGTTGCCCAGCATACATGTTGGTTCCATTCCAGAGGTCTGTACTGAAGTCAGAACTTATATACTTCAAACATACATACCTTGCTAGTGCAGCACTGTTGCTCCTGCACAAAAGCACCACAAGGATACACTACACCTGCTCAAAAGCTCCCATGCAGCCACTTGTAACTCAGAGCCAGTGTACTGAGCATTGTCACTTCAGTGGAAATTTTAGTGCTTGTTCTTGCGTTGTCGTTGCCCCAAGACAGCTCTCTCTCCCTATCTCTCCCGCCAGCCAGTTTCTTGACATGATACACCTGTACTTCCAGCAGGTGGGTAGGTCCTGTAGGAGACCTTCAGAACAGCAGTCAAGTGGTCATACTGTTGGAGAGAGAAGCCATAAGGCAAGAGGGTTATCGCTGCTGTGGAGATAACCCCAGAAGCCCTAACTTGGCTGGCCTTGAAATCTTCTGCTGAAATCGTGCACAACTCAGAATGGCTCTAAAATAAATTAAAGCTAGGGTTTGCCATTCCACCAGGTGTGGAGACAGCGCAGTTTAAACTGTGCAAAAATGGACTTCCCTTGGCTGTTCCCTGGATACTTCCCTGCCTGAGGCAGCCCTTGCTTTAATTCTCTTTGCATGGGACTCAGAAATTTTCTTAGCTGTCTTGTGGAGACTATCAGGGCCTCAGTTTCCTGTCCGTGCTCACCCTGGAGGATCGGAGACGACACGGGAAGCCTCTTGGCTTTTCTTTCCCACAGGCCAAAAATATTATTGCTGAGCTTGAAGGAACGAGTGAAAGGGGTGCTGGGAATATCCTCCCTGTACCAAAATACCCCAAATTCTGTCTACATTCTGAAAGGCTGACGCAGGCTGAGGCTTAAAATTGATGAGATTTGAAGTGAATGCCACATATATATGAGAGAGTACAGTAGCTTCTTGTGTGTGTGTGGGAGGGGGGGCTTTTTCCATTTCAAACCTAAATAGTTAGGAAGAAAAAGAGAAGGTCAGCAACAACCCGCATTCCAATTATGCGGCATTAAATTTCGACGAGATCTACTTTATCGTTCAAAAATGTGTAGGGCTGTCTGTTGATTTTGAACCATTGTAGCCCTTATATTTGAAATTCCCGTGTCTCCATAAATCAGTGAGTCAAAGGGAATGGGCCTTCTGTCTGCATTGGTCCAAGGTAGACTCTTGGCTGCTGCCACAGCTCACCTGCTTACTTGCTGGGAGGGGAGGGCTGACGGTGGCACCCTGGGCTCATGACAGCTGCTGGGGTGGAGGGGTTCTAGCGGGAGGAGCCCCTACACTCTGCACAGTTTAGGCTTCGTGCCAGGTTGCCGTGTTCCAGCATGCCACAACTGTGCAGTCTGATTTGCGTATTGCACCAATCATGAGCCGAGTCTGCAAATTGAGTGGTAGATTGTGGGAGTTGAGAATCTCCACTGCACTCTGATGTCAAATGTCCCCCACCCAGTACTGCTTTGCAGAGAGGTGTCCTTGCCCGTTGTTGCAAGCCACACTTATGCCTTTTCTGCCTTGCCTTGAAATGACCTCAAGGCAATTTACCATAGTAATGTGTGGCTGAATCTTCAAAGCTATGTAACTACTACAGAAAGTGATCTGATGGTCCAGTCAATTCAATAAGTCAATAAACCTTTATTGGCATGATACTAATCCTTTGAATTCAGTGGGACCTACTGCCTGTCTGTTGGCAACCTTCAGTCTCAAAAGACTATGGTATCGCGCTCTGAATGGTGGTTCTGGAACAGCGTCTAGTGTGGCTGAAAAGGCCAATTCGGGAGTGACAATCCCTTCCACACTGGGAGCAAGTGCAGTCTGTCCCTGGTCTGTCTCCCTGGCTATGGGCCTTCCTTCTTTGCCTCTTTGCCTCAGTCTGTTGGCCAAGTGTCTCTTCAAACTGGGAAAGGCCATGCTGCACAGCCTGCCTCCAAGTGGGCCGCCCAGACCTACTGCCAAGTAAGCACATATATATGGACTTACCTGGGAGTAATTCCCATTGAAATAAATGTGATTGACTTCTGGGTAGATATAACTAGGATTGCCCTGTGAATCTAGCAAGTTAGCTTAGAACTCATGATGTAGGCTACAGGATCCTTATGCATGGCAATTCCTTGCAGCAACGTTACTTAGAGTGTACTCTGAGGAGCCCTGGGGCTCCCTGAGTCCAGGGGCTTCACACGTACGCTATAAGGCCATATCTGCTTGGCTTCATTCATTCATTTACTCACTTTTTTATTCCATCCTTCCTCAAGGAGCTCAGGCTGGTGTGTACGGTTCCTTTCCTCCTTTGATCTTCACAACAACCCTGTGAGATGGGTGAGGTTGAGAGATCGTGACTGGCCCAAGATCTCCCAGGAAACTTCATGGCTGAGTGGGAATTCAAACCTGGATCGTCCCGGTCCAACTCCAGAACCACAACACCATCCTGGCTCTCAGTGCCACTCCTCAGACTCACCAACACTCTGAGGCTCCTCAAGGAATGTAAAGGGCTCCAGAGACAGGAAAATTTGAGATAGGCTACCATACAGTATTCCTCACTTGCTGCAGTTTTGTCCAAACACTTTTATTGCTGACACCCTTGTGTCAGATGCAAAGAGGACCATGCTGGCAACATGGTCTGTTGAAACCAAAGACCAGTTTGTGAACTCTGCTCCCCCCAGTGTTATGTTGTTGAAGGTCTTCCTGGCTGTTTGTTTAACCTGCAATGGTCTGTCCTCCACAGATTGAAACCACAAGGACAATTATTTTTTTGCTTGGAGAAATCCTGGAAAAATATAATTGTCCTAATTAATATGCTGGCAACAGTTCAAAATATACCTCTGTGAAATAGCAGGTTGTGCACTGCATACTGCCTGGCTGTTCACGGGCTTACACTAACCTGCACGCGTACTGGACAGGAGGCGTTCCTTCCCCACTCAGGCTGCCACCCTTTCCATGGGAGTCTAGCACACTGTCACCTCCTTCTGAGTAAGTGATAGGAGTGCATTGCCAGAAGTCTGACTTCCCAGGGCCTGGGATTGGAAGCTCATCCTACAGAGTACCACCATCAGCAACACAGACAACATCAGTTTTAAGGTAGCATCCTCAATAGGCCAGAATAGGGACAAAAGAAGGACAGTAGTTTTCCAAGGAAAGGAACTAAGAAATGGGAGGTATCCCTAGCATATAGGGACAGTGGATGCTCTGCTATTACTATAAATCAGGAAAAGCCCCTGCTAAGTTACTGAAGCTTGGTTTCAGGGCTTGACAAATCCCAGGCCCCTGGTGGCCATGGTGACTCACATTGCCCCGTGGCACCTTGGAATGGCTGCAAGACTGAGGGACAGCCCCTTGCTGTGAATGTAGCAGCTGCAGCCGGCCTGGTGGGAGCAGTTGGGTCCCCTTGTTGTTGGCATCAGGGTGGCCTGAAGGGCAAGGCCAAAGCAATATGAGCAGTGGGACTGGACTGAGAGATGGCACAGGAAGAAAGAATTGTTTCTGGGAGGAGAACGTCCCTTTTATGGAGGGTCACTCTTCCTTCTCATTTGCTCTGGGTGTGTCACATGGAGGACACACTCTCCCCTTCTTCCAATGGGCCCTTTAGGTTTCGTGCTCTCTGTGCACCTTGGTTGCAGCACCTCCCACCACCCAGAAAAAGGAGGAAGAAGGGGGAGACACAAGCTGGGTTCTAACACAGTGGTTCCCAATGTTTTTTGGGATGTTACCCCCTCAAGGAGGCCCCGATTAGTGTCCCAATCGGCAACCTGTAGTGCTGTTAGTATGGCACTTCTGGGTGCTGCAGCCCATGGGTAAGTAACAAACCCCTTGTTTACTTACCTGCGTTTGGTGATGGCAGAAGCAAAACCCAGAAGTGCCGTACTAACAGCAGCTTAAGTGCTAGATTGGGACGCTTCCGTCCTTTATGCACACCTGCCTGGGAGGTTGCAACCCCCAGGTTTGGAACCACTGTTCTAGCATAGCATATCTACTAGGAACCAAGCCCACTGAATTCAATTGGGCTTACTCCTGAGTAAATGTGGTTGCAACTGAACAGCACAGTCCTATGCAGGTTTACTTGGAAATAAGCTCTGTTTCCAGTGAGGTTTGCTCCCAGGCAAAGTGTACAGAATTGCGACCTTATTATCATTCATTTTAATTTAAAGAAGTTACATCAAGAAATTTTTTTTTTTTAAATGGATCAAAGCCTTCAGATCTTTTTGAAGTCTTTTTGCAAAGCTTTCCTATGACTACAAGTATTGGAAATGTGCTTTTAATGCTTGTTTATATGTAAAATCTAATCAATACCAGTCACTGGTAGCAGGTGAGATGGGTGACCGTTAAACATAATACCTTGAAAACTGATAAATTCCTCTGGCTCCAAAATTTTTGAGCTGGCTGCTAGATCCAAAGCAAATTTGTTGAGCCCCACCTTACACAAATGTTCTCTACCCCTTTTTAGCACTTTGTTCTTTTAGGTCTTTGTTCTTCCTTGTAAACTGTACATAGGGGTTAGGTTTGGAGACAGGCCAAATCTAGCACTCCGTTGCCTGCGGAACCCTTGTGCTTCACTGATTTGTATGCAGGCATAATAATAATAATAATAATAATAATAATAATAATAATAATAATAATAATAATAATAATAATAATAATAATAATAATAATAATAATAAAACTTTATTTTTATCCCGCCCTTCTTCCAAAAAGGGACCCAGGGCGGCTAACAACATATAAAACAAATTAAAACATAATTTCACAGATAAAAACATATTAAAAAACACATTAGCAGAACCCATAAAAACAGTAGTCAGAAGAGTCAGAATAAAAGAGCATAAAACAGCAGTTCTTAGAGGAATCGGGCCTGTAAAAAAGCAACTAAAAGATATATAAAAGATTCTCTCACTTTCTCTCATATATAAAAGGCATCTCTCACTTTCACATGTTTGAAAACCTGAAAAAAGTGTTTACTCAGAAGTATGCAGCAGTGGGCTTTGCTCCCATGTCAGTATGCAGAGCATAGCAATCTGAGCCGGGAAGGAGTTCCTCCTGTCCAGAGCATGTCCAGCTCACTGCAGGCTTGTAAACATCCAGGTGCTGTGCAGCGCACCTCCTGCCATTTTTGTATGGTAGCACTTGGGGTTTAAGCACTGCTGATTTTTATACAATAGAACTTCTTTAAGTTGACCACCCAAGGGACTGGAGGAAATTGGTCAACATAGGGAGGTGGTCAACATACGGGGGAAAGACATTTAAATATTATCATGTTTAGCTCCCAGGACAACAAATGCAAGGCCGAGTTATTATTTAGAATGGATTTTTAAAAAGTTTTATTGCAAATATCTATGAGAATTGATCCTCTTGTGATGCTCACTATTAATATCATCTATATCTATATCAAGAGACAAACAGCCCAAAACCAGTGTTTAAAGAAACCCCTGAAAATTCATAAGCTTAAAAAAAATTGTAAGTTAAAAAAAAAAAAACTTGGTTTCATAGCAGACAGGCAGATCAATGCTATCCCTTGCCAGCATGTTACAACAGCTAAAAAAAAAACCAAAACACACTTTTTTACTTAGGCTGCCTGGCCTCCACTGGGTCTCCTCAGATTCACTAAATGCCAGAAGGTGTTTGATACAGTCCCTCACTAAAAGCTGTTGAGAAAACTCCACAGTCGGGGAATAAGAGGACAGGTCCTCTCATGG
Organism: Tiliqua scincoides; assembly: GCF_035046505.1. Taxonomy (NCBI): domain Eukaryota; kingdom Metazoa; phylum Chordata; class Lepidosauria; order Squamata; family Scincidae; genus Tiliqua; species Tiliqua scincoides. The sequence continues at coordinate 18,164,939 of NC_089829.1, forward strand.
ATTGGGAACTGGTTGAGGACCAGAAAACAGAGAGTGGGTGTCAGTGGGCAAATGACAAAAAAGTGGAGAGATGTGGAAAGAGGAGTGCCTCAAGGATCTATCCTGGGGCTGCTGCTTTTCAACATCTTCATAAATGACCTGGAAACAGGGATAACAGGGATGGACAAGTTTGTGGATGACACTAAACTTTTCTGAATGGTGAAGACCAGAAGGGATTGTGAAGTGCTCCAGAAGAATCTCTCCAAACCTGGAGAATAGGCAGCAAAATAGCAGCTGTGTTTCAATATAAGTGTTAAGTAATGCACTGGTGATGGGAACCAAAGTGAAAAGGACCGTGGCTTCACTATGGACAAGCAACCTCATGTCCCTCACAACTTGGTACATGTCCAGGCACAATCGGCAGTTGGCACAGGTCTGTCGGCTATGTGCAGTGTGCCCACCTATAAAAACCCTTTCGCACACGCACTAGCAGGCGTAGGGGAGAGATTGTTGCTTGGCTTCTTGCTTTTCCAAGAAGGGACAAACCAGACTTAACACATTCCCACAGTATCACGTTCAGTGGGCAACTTACGGAGGGTAAATTAATACTCTGTCCAGTGGTCGAAGTGGTCAAGATACAACTTACGGAGGTGGTCAATATAGAGAGGTTGGTCTCCCATAGTGTATATGCAGTGTCTGTCCATACTGTGAAAATTAGGTCAACTTAAGGAGGTGGTCAATATGGAGAGGTGGTCAACTTTGGAGGTTCTACTGTATGTTGTTTTTTGGATTGTTGATAACATTTGCAGTGGTTCCCAAATGTACCTGGGTCCCGACACCCCCGTACCCTCTTCTTCCTGGCTAAATCAGGTGCCACTATCTTGGATCTCACGAAATCTTGCGATCCAAGATGATGACATCAAAATCTTGTGAGATTTTATGAGATCCAAGATAGCGGTGCTCAAGTCGTGTGAAATCTCAAAAGATTTGGGTGCTGCCATCTTGTATCTTGTGAGATTTCATGAGATTCAAGATTGTGGTGCCTGGGAGAACAGGTAGGTAGGGTCAACCAGGGATATCCTGTGGTACTCCTGTGAGTGTGCTGCAATGCGATGCACACTTTGGGAACTCCTGAATTTATAGAATAAAACGTTTTCCCTGTTTTTCTTTAAGCAAAAGAATAATTGTCCATGGGTTTATATTCATGGATGTAAAAGAACAGCTGGACCATTCTTCTCCAGTGTGGGGGGAGGCAGGGTGGGAGATACTGGTTCCTTTATGAAGCTATTCATTGTATGTCCCATCTTCAGGTGAATTGAACATTGAGTGCAGTCTTTTCCTAACTCTGTGGACCACATTTGAGAGAGGGAAAGATAGCACAATGTCAGTGCTTACCTTACATGTCAATCCCAGCACAGGCTTCCCTTGTTGGCTAGCAAAATGGGAAGCAGGAGCAAACTCCTCCCACTGAAGGTTTGCGCAGAACATTCCCTGCGCATTTTGGCTCATACCTAGATTTTTAGAGCAGTTAGAAACAACAAAATGGGCACCTGGTGGGACGCCTTAGAATCCATGGAACAAACCACAGGTAATGTGGCAATACTACCTAGCTGTCGCATAGAGATAAAAGAAGTCAGCTTGTAGCTGGACTGTAGCCCTTTAGTCTACCAGTGAGGATTCATGTGATTGACAGTTCCTCCATCACTCTCTGCCAATAACCCTTCCCCATAGAAAGCTAACACATTATGGAGAAGGATAGCTCAGAACCCTTTTACCTGACATGCTAGTTTTCTGTGATAGAGGAGCATTCCATCATTTGTGTAGCTCAGACTCAGGTTTAGGCCATTTTTGCCCAACGTTGCATATATGCAACAGGGACCAAGTGTGTACACCTGTGGGCCAGGCAAAAATGGGCTAAGCTCCTCCATCTGCTATTTGCGAAGACAACATCTTCTTTCTCCTATCATTCAGTGGTCCTTTAGTTCAGTGCTGGCCTGTCCATGCAGCCACTAAACGCAGACGACCTACAAGGGTCTGGTAAATTGAGGGTGCTTTTCATGTTGAGGCTGCAACTGCCTCTCTCCAACCTGCCAGTCAACTCCAGAATGAGCTACTCTCTGCTCGTGTGAATGCAAAACTTCATGTTCCCTCAAACTGTTTTCAGTACTCCTTGCGTACTGCCTTGTGAAACCCAGAAATGTGGAACTCGGGTTTTACGGCAGTGTGCGAGGAGCACAGAAAGGGTTTTATTTTTAGTTCCAGATCACACTGCCCCAGAATTTCACTTATAATCACCTGTCAACATCCTGGTCTTTTTTTCTAGGTCTGCATGCACACTGGATTAGAGTAGATCTTTTCTGCAGCCAGCTGCCAAGTGCCTTTTAGCAGCAGCTCTATCCCCAGCTGGCTCTTTTGCCTGCAGATGTGATGGGGGTGTGGGTCCTTTGATTGCTTACCCTCTCCCAAATCAACACGCAGAGAAGGACAGATAAGGTGTCCTCTCCAGGGGCAGTGATAAGTCTTAGTCCCATGGCTAGTAATATCCAAACATTGTCCATTTAGTAAGTGGGTGTTCATGGTAGGCAATGCAGGTTTTGGCGGCGAAATGGGGAAGTGCCTTAATTGACCCATAAGAATTCCTTTTTTATGAGCTATTCTTGAAAGGAATTGTAGCCTGGCATTGCAAAATGAGCTATTGTTCTTGGAATACATGGGCAGGCGTGAAATGGAGAGCCACATCCTGTGCGTTGCTGAAAACTAGTCCGGCGAGGTGTCTGTGCCAGAGTTTGCATCCAGGTGAAACCACAGGAGGAGGAAGGAAGCTCTGCAGCTGGTAAGTGCTTCTGAGGTGAGGGCACCCACAAAGTTCCTAGGAGCCACAAAGAAGTGGGGCAAGGCTTTTTGTTGTATGCCCTTCCGTCCTTTGTCAGGTTTTGTGACCTGGTTTTGCTGTCTCTGATTTTCAAGAGGCACAATCCTATAATTGCAGAAATTCCTGCAGGATTTGGTGACTTGCCCTGCACCCCAGAATACACAAGACTGCCAGCCAGTCACCTGGTGTGAGTGAGAATATCTTCCAGGTGACCAGGAAAGGAAGCTATGAAATGCAAGCGTTGATCATACTGCTTTTCACCTTGCTCCAGCCGTCCATGTGCACATGGACAAATATGCACAAATAACGTATACAGGTAGATATGGGCATGCAGGCCAGTGAGGAGGAGGAGGAAAGAGACCAGCAAACAAAGAGCCATCCTTTTTGCTGCCTCTTCAAGAACTTAGGAGTGTGCCTCTCCCTTCTGATGGTGACCATTGGCACAGCTACAGGGGGCGGTGAAGTATGTGCTGCTGGCATTGCAACCCACTCTGAGTGCCCCCTCCCACTTGCTGCTGAAGCCATTCCATGCAGTGACAACAGCAAAGGCTGAGTGCCTGCGCATTGCCGTGGCAGCCCAGAATGGCTTTGGCAGCAAGTGGGAGGGGGCATTCACACAGCGCATTGCGACTTCTGCAGTACTTACCACATCGCCTCCCTGTAGCTATGCCCTGACAGTGGCCATGGGGCACTCACTGCCTGTGCGGAGAAAGGGAACAAAGAAAGAGTTTGGTTTTTGTGTTTTTTTTCTTTGTATTGTTCTCTTTTATATACATGAGCCATCTTGGGAACCTCTTTGATGTCCCAAATAAATAAGAAAACTTCTTGTAGGGTGAGAACTTTGTGAACACTTTCCAGACCACTTCCAGGACTGAGAATAAGCCATTTGTGAAATTCTTCTGAAACTAAATTTGGCACCTGGAGGACCCAAGGGGGTGCTCGATATCTTGGATTGTCCCAGCTGAGAAGTTATCTCAGATTGTGCCAGCAAATTGAAAAAGTCTTCATGCATCTCCTTTAACGTGCCTCATAGAATTTGCATAGCTGTACACTGGTTCCCCAACTTACGGACATCCAAGTTATGGATGGCCACAGCAGGTCTTCTGTGCAGGTGCAGTCAGTTCATTCTGGTGCTTTTGTGCAGGTGCGGTAGTGCTGAACTGGCAAGAGCTGACTATTCCAACTTCTGCACATTCTGACTTCCAGGCAAATCTTGAGAACAGAACCAGCGCTTAGTGTCTCATCCCTTTTCTTCTGGAGGGTTGTCTTGCTTTTACGCAAAATTTGGAGTTTTGGGAGGGTTTCTTCAGGAGAGCCCTGCTGGATCAGATCAAAGAAAAGTCAGTTTAGTCAAGCTACCTGCTTCTTCTTGCAGTAGCCCATCAGCTGCCTCTAGGAAGGCAAATAACCCACGTTGTAGTGCCCCAAAGACTTTCTTTAGTGTCCCCCTGCTTCTAAACCCAGGTTCCATAGTGCCATTGTGACAAATGTTTATGGAGTGACCTGTCCTCCCTGAATTTGTGTAATCCCCTTGCAAAGCCATCAAAGCCAGGGACATTGGCACACCTTCTGGCAGCCAGTTCTTGTAAAGGACAAAGTGTTGAGAGGCATGGGATGTTGTGAGAGGAGTGGTAGAGATCTGTAAGGACAGGCTGCTTCTGGGGGTAGGGACCTGAGGCCTGAGAAGTTGTTGTGGTAAGGAAAGTAACTTCGGGCCCAGTCCTATCCAATTTTCCAGGGCTGATGCAGCTGCATCAGTGGGGTATGTGCTGCATCCTGCAGTGGTGAAGTAGTCACGGAGCCCTCCTCAAGGTTTGGGAATGTTTGTTCCCTTATCTTGGGACTGCACTGCAGCTGCATTGGTGCTTGAAAGTTAGACAGCATCAGGCTCTTCATCTCCAACCATGAGAATTCCCACCCAGCCACTTCCTCATTTACAATTTTTTCCCCTATGGAAGCCCCATATTTTGTCAATATGAAAGTGGAGTCATTTCAGAATTCTCCCTAGTTTGCCAGCTTCTCCATGAGACATCCCATTTCTCTACTACATGGCTACAGCCCAGGAAGATTTCCAAGTTGTGGCCACCTGCATGCTCCTTTTTTTGTTTTCAGAGTGCAGGAAGCACTTGGAAGCACCTTCGTTGTTGTGAATTTAAATTCTTTTTATTGCAAACATGTAGCAAACTGTTGCATGATGAATAGGATGTACATCCTTTGGCTTCATTTCAGAACTTCTGAGTGTAGAACTAACACTGGAGGAATACTTGTTCTGTCTTGTTTGTTAGTTAACTGCCTTTACTCTGGGCTGCACGAATTCCTGGAAGACAACAAGATTGGATAGGATGATTTTGCATAGCCCTTTGTCTTCTCTTGCTCGACTTTAATTTTCTGCATCAAGGGATGGCAGCTCTCTGTTAAAGGGAGAATATTCTCTTTTTGACGATACGGAGCATGGATTTTAGTGTAAAAGTGTAGAACTGAACAACCTTGGTGAGCCATCTAATCCACTTGGCGGTCATCCCACACCTGATGGTATCCCCAAGAATTGCTAACACCTGTAAAGAAGGTGATTCTCCAGCCCTTTTAGACAGGTGGTGCTGTTGGAGATCAGCTGGGTTTGGGGGTAGATTTTTTAGTCTAATTAGCTTTTCCTAATGCTTGTTTGAAATTATAAATGTGGTATAGTTATTTGCTCCTTTAAGGTGTTCGAAGCCCTTGATGCAAAGAATGTCATGATCTTCGCAACAGTCTTGCAAGGTAGGTTATCATCCTTATATGGCTGGTGTTTGCAGGGTGGGGCTGAGGCTGACAGAAAGTGGCTTGCCTATGACCACCACTCAGTGAGATTAGAGTATAACACAGGTAATACATAACATAAGTTAGCCACTATTACACATCACCTCTCTGCTACTTAGTGGGTAAGATGAGCAATTGTTCTCCCTTTTTGGACATGTTCTCTATTGTTCATTTGGACCAATGATCTGTTTCTGGTGCTATGTTCCTTTTACTTATTCAAGACATTTATAGCCCACTTTTCTTCTATCAGGGCAATTCACATGTCTTTCCTAGGCAGTCACCCATCCAGGCACTGATCAGATTTAGATCTGCTTAGCTTCAGCAAGGTGGTTACATCATGTCCTTGCAGACTGTGCACTGATGTCAGGCAGTGATGGATAGCGCCCACAGTGCTGAAGTCCTTTGTACAGGCAAGATGCATTGCGGCCCTCTGTCCGCTTACTCCTCAGCTGTGCCCGGTGGGTGCCTGGGCCCTGCTTGTTTTGTGGTAGCTGGTTGGCAGTGGCAGCCCTGAAGAGCAGTGTGTCCACCACACAGGCTGTTTTTGCTTATCGGCAATCTCTTGGCATGAGAAATAGGGCTTAGTGGTGTACGCACACCTTGATCTTCCTCTGAGGACTCAGAGCATCTTGCATGCAGTTCCCAAGCAGCTTAAATGGCACCAGCCTTGCTTGGCTGCAACAGTAAAGCTACATCAGCTGCTTTCAGACCATGTCTGGGCTTGCCCTGTCCCAGAACCCCTCAGTTGTCATGATTAAATTTGAATCTAGATTCCTCAGCAGGCAAATGGATGTGGCAAGGATTCCTCAGAGGAAGGAAACTTGAAAACATAAGCTGAAAAAACATGATCCTGCCCCAAGGAACTGACAATGTCATTGGTAACAAAGGGAGAGATGGGTCAGGTAAAACTAGCACATCTTCATCAGGCACTGGAATAGTTCCTGCTCTTGTGGTGAATGTCTGAAATGTTACCTCTTGTCTGCAAATGCAGAACCAGGGCTGGCAGTTCTTCCCTGATACATGCAGAATATGAGAGTGTCACTTTATGTGTAAAAGAGCAGGAGAAGCTCTCTTCCCTTTTTTCCCTTTCCCATTCATGACAGGTTAGTTCTTGCTTGCTTTTGGTGTCTGTCTGGATGTAGATTCCAAACAAGTTTGTACAAGCTGTGCGTGCTAAGAGCATGGCAGAGCCTGGGAAAAGAGACCATTTTAAGTGAGCTTGAAGGAGGCAGAAGCCAGCCTTCTGTCTCTTCTCTCCAGCTTCTGTCCCCAAAAATAGTCTTTGATGTGGCCCAGATTCCGGTGGCTACTGTGGTCGTTGGCAGAGGAGTGCAGAGTACAAGGCAACATCAAAGGGCTTTTGGAAATGATTGTGCTTGGATGCAAAATTAGGTCTTCTCTGTCATCATAAGAGAGAGAGGAAAAGTTCTTCTCTCCCCCCCCCACTGCCAGCCTCTCTCTCATGGGACTTGTGGTAATGTAGCATAATCTCAGCCCATTAATTTCTCAACATCTAAGGTAGATGGGGGTACCTTTCTTGGGGTAGTTGCATAAGTGGGCAAGACTGGCAGATTGCAAGGGAGAGGAAAGCTATTTGGAAAAGAGAGCCAGGTGCCTACCTGCATCCTGAAGTGGCAGATATTAATTGAAGGGTATGGAGGAGATCAGTATCACACCATTGGTTCCTCCCCCTTCCCAGTCCCTCCAAGCTTGGCCTTGGCTTCTCCATGCAAGGAGTGGAACCATTCAGGTTCATCAGTATTTTATCTTTTAAATTCTCCAGTGGTTCTAGGATGGCTCAGTCTGTGCATGCATCAATTCAAAAAGGGGGTGACTCCTTGGGAAACCACCAAGTGACACTTTAACCTCTTATCTTAAAGGTCTTATGGACCGATTAAAAGGACCCCAATTTTATCAGACTTACAACCCAGTTCCTATTCTGGATCAGTCTGTTTAGGGGAGGGATTTACAAGAGGAAGAGATGGCATACACTCCCTGTCTGTTGCCAGACTCCACCTGAACCGTCAGAGCAGGTAAGGCGGCAGTGGAAGGGGGAGCAGGGGTGGGGAGGCTGTGGGAGAGGTGGATCTGGCAGTGATAGTGGGCACCCTGTCCCCTCCATCAACAGCTTCCCTTCCCACTTTCTCTCCTCAGAGATCCACCAGCTAAGGAGCTGGTGCAGGTTTAAGGAGGCCCATTGCAGAGCGGGGGGCTTATGGAGGGGTGAGGGGATTTAAATTTACTTTACTTTCTGAAGGCTCCCAGTCATCCCTGTCCCCCCACTGGATATAATGTGCTCCTTTTTGACACAACTGCATCAGCAGGGGGGAGGAATAGGACTGGGCTCCTGCTATAATGACTTGAATGTTAATAAAGTTCAATTTCCAGTACGCTGTTTAAAATCTTTATTGTCCACCTCCCACTCCTAAGGATTAAAGAGTTGCACTATGGATCTATATATTGTGATCAGACCATCCTGCAAGTGGAATCTTTTGAAGGAGAGTACAAAGACCAGATATAAATGCAAGCAGAAGCTTTTTATTTCTAAGCAGGATAATTTCTAGATCGGGGTGGCAAACCCACAGCGCGTGTGCCACAAGAGGCACGCAGACACTTGCTAAGTATTACACTCAATATATCAAAGAATAAAAAAATCTTATAGCTAAGCATTCATATGCTCATAAGCATTTGCAACTACCTGACCAGGGCAATTATAGCTTAGGCAATGGGAAGAACTGCAGTTGTGACTGTGGCTCTCTGGTGTGTCCTCCTGATCTTCTCCAATATAGCAGCATTGGTCTCTGACTTATATAGTCCTTTCACCATGATCCTTGAACTGTTGATTTCTACCACTGTCTAGTAGCTGAATGGGGGGGGGGGGGTTGGCAGCACAGATGTTTATACCATCTGGGTCAAACTGACAATGACACCTTGCCTATCCACCTCCACCTAGTGTGGCCTGACATGGCACCCTCCCTGCTTGGGCTAAGTCAAGGACCCCCAGATGTATTTTATTAGCCTGCTCAAACAAGGCTGTTCAAACATTGCCCTTCGGGTCATCTCATGGGCAGGAGGTCTGGTCTAGAGGGTAGAGCCTCTGTCTGCCTGAAGATAACATCCACAAGGTCACCAGTTCGAGGCCACCGGCACCGTGCGACCTTGAAGCAGCTGACAAGCTGAAGCCGAGCTATTCCATCTGCTCTGAGCGTGGGAGGATGGAGGCCAGAATGTGAAGCCAGATCGGATTGAAACACCTGAATGTAGTGGTTCTTGAAAGAGAGAACCTTCTTTCAATTGTAAAAATCCCTATTTAATAAGGGATTTGGATAAGCCTGCCTATGTAAACCGCCTGGAATAAAGTCTTGAATAAAGACCAAGAAAGGCGGTATATAAATACCTGTTGTTGTTGTTGTTGTTGTTGTTGTTGTTGTTGTTGTTATACAAGTTCTATGCAGCATGTTCTGCAAAACACTGGTTTCCTCTAACAGTCACCATTTTCCATAGATTTCACTTTTCGGCCTTGCCCTCCAAAACTAAATACAATTTGAGACCAAAAAAACCTTCCAGTCATTCAAACAATGACTATTATTTGGCATACATAATCGTGATCATAAATGCTAAGCACAGGTGAGCATATTTTTCAGTCATGACATGGGAAGCTGCTCTTCTTGGTAACCAGGCAAGGTCACATGATTTGAAGAGCAGAAAGTGGGGGGGCTTCCTCTGGTCCCCAGATCAATCTTGTCTGGCTAACAGGGTTTTCACTTGTCACATGGCAGCAATGCAGCACAGTGCATTCTGGAGCAAGGCTGAGAGGAGAAGGGAACCTTCACGTGACCTGGAAGTGGGTCTAAGTCATAAAAATAGCTCTGGCTTGCAAGGTACAGTTTAACCACAAAGAAGTAGGAAACCTGATTTTTGGTAGGTTTTTGTGTGTTTAAAGGGATTTAAGATGCCTTTAAAATTAGACCCCAGTATGACTGGCATCAGCAATGAGTCAAATCCATGGATACTGGACTCACAGATACTGGGGTCCCACTGTATTTTATTTTGTTCCTGTTGCTGTGAGATGGTGCTCCAGATTCTCAGTGTGGTCTGGAGATCTAGGGGAGCTCCCACTCCTTGGTGGTCTTCAAATCATGTGACTCTGCCTGGCTACCAAGAGGAGGAGCGTCCCACAAGCAAATACTGACCAGGGGGAATTCACAAGTAAGCACAAATGTCTCCATTTTCGTGTCCAGAAAATCGCTGTCAACTCCCAACCACCTTGAAAAAATGTTAGTTTGACTCCCTTCTAAAAAGTGATGAGCTCATTGCTCAGCACCTCCCTAGCCCTGAGTCAGAGCTGACTCCTTGCTGGTATGTGAGCTGGCAAGGGCCCAGGAGTGTGGTTGAGGTATCTAGGTGCTGTTTCTACATGGCTGCAGTTCCGAGAGGTGAGACACCAAGATCTGACTCAGATCGTATTGTTCTGTAACCAAGCCTAAGTACTGTATGTGTACATCAAATCACACAGTCTGCTACTTCATCTTGCTTTCACCACCTAAGCCTTCCTCTATTGTGTCCCGTTGGCACTTTTTAGATTGTGAACCTCTTTGGTGGCCCAATCCTATCAGGGCCATGCACTGCCAGAACTAGTGTTCCAGCACCATAAGGTCCTTTGTGGCTGTCACAAAATGTGATATGCCTCCGGAGGCAGCCTCTGCTTTGCTTTCACAACTGCGAATGGCTCTGAAAGTGAGGGGCAGGCGCTGCTTTACACAGGCATTCAGGCACCTGAAGAACTTAGCATTTTGCCCCCCCCCCCCCCCAGTACTGCCAGTTGAAGAAGCTGGTGTGAGATGGGTCATCCTAGCTTTACCTTGGTTGGGGAGGACACAGCTTCTTTATGGTGGCAGTGAATTACCACTGTTTGAACAGTACTGTGGGAGTGCATGGGAGGGTGTGTGTGTCACACAGAGATACAGCCAGATTGTAGCAGAGGGAGGAGAGAGAATAGATCAGTGCCTTGCAGCAGGTGCTTGAGGAAGGAGGGGCCTGAGTACTTTTTCCTTGCTTGGAATAGGATGGGTTGAATTTAAATGATTTAACAATGGATTGAAGTGTGTTTTGCACTGCCAAGGAAAGAAGTCTGATTCAAATCAAGTTTCCATATTAATTTATATAGGTATTAAACAATTGGTTGCACCAGCAGTTAAAACATACCTGCTTTTATACTACTTGAGAGTATGACCTAAAGCTTTGGGTCATGCGACCCTCGCAAAGTTCTTCAATCTGTCAGTTCAACACAGGGGTGTCAAACATAAGGCCCGCTGGCCAAATGTACCCCCCAGAAGCTTTTTTTTTGACCTTCGGGCTCTCCCAGTACCACAAACAGCTGGTCTCAGCTGCTGAGCTATGCTGAGGTATCACTGCTGAAAGGGTGGCCCTCATGATAATTGGGATCTCCCATATCTTGAAGATATGGTCAAGATTTGTGTATTTTCTGTTCTGCCATTGGCAGCTAATGAGTTCCTAATAAGAAAAAGAAGTGCTTATTTCTGGGCATGACCTGCTTAATGACATCACTTTCTGCTTAATGACATCACTTCCAACCCTCAGCAGGCATCATGAATGCTATTCGGCCCATGGTATGAAATGAGTCTGACACCCCTGGTTTAGCAGAATAGTTGTGAATTGGTATTTAAGTGGGCAGAACAGTATTTTTCCAGGAACTAAATGCCTAATGTTGCAGCACCAAGATCAGCGATTTTCAACCGGTGTACCGTGGCACGTTGGTGTGCTGTGAAAGGTCCACAGGTGTGTGGTAGGAAATTGCTGAAGAGCCCTTTCCGTTGCTGCAGTTCTGTTTCTAGGGCAACAGACTGTAGTAAGGAGTTGTCTGTTCCTCTTCTTCTGCCGGCACAGCTGGTAGAGGAAGAGGGACTGACAATTCATTACTAGACAGTTGCCCTCGAAACAGAGCCGTAGAACCTGGAAGAGTCTCCCAGAAGTGACATCACAAGAGGCCATAGAAAAGACCAACAGAGGTCAGTGTGCCGTGACAAGAAAAACACTGAAATTTGCTGATGTTTGTAATTTTCACTGGAATTTTGATGCATGGCCTGTTGTGGTGTTAGGATGCTTGACTTCACAGTCTCATACTTGTGTCCCTGCTTTGTTTACTTATACCCGGCAAAGCAGCCTCATCTATTTCAGTAAGAAGAAAGTGAATGTGGACTTGGTAGGCTTTACATCCAGATATTTTAAGCCTGACTCTTTTTAAAGGGGTGCTTAGAGAAAATCTCAGCTCATCACTCTTCTCCTTCATGCTTCTTCTTCCTCTGGGAGTGGGAGGAGGAAGTGGGAGCTGATGTGGGAGCCAGGTAAGGGGGAGGCAGCATTTGGTGTGCCAGCTCAGATACCAGGAGGTCTTCAAACAGTCCTGGGGAAGTTCTGACATCGCATTCATTCAGTAGGTTCCTTATTTTATGAAACAATGCATTGAAATGAAACATTTTTTGCCATGAAAAACATTACTATTACTAACATTGCTATTACTAAGGGGCCAATCCTATCCGACTTGCCAGCACTGAAACAGCCATGTAAACAGGGCATGCGCTACATCCTGCAGTGAGGAGGTTGTTATAGAGGGCTTCTCAAACATTTGTTCCCTTACCTCTGGGCTGCATTGCAGCTGCATCAGTGCTGGAAAGTTGGGTAGAATTGGCCCTAACTTTAAGCCTCTGGTTGTAGTGGTGAATAAATTGTTCCAGGAAAGATCATGGGCTTATCGTGTTCACACTTTATTCATCCCTTTGTAAGCAAGGAGTGGAGATCAAAGCTCCCTAGTGGAGTTATGCATCCACTGAATGACCCCAAATACGGTATCGCTGGGAACACCCCAGAATTCCTTCTTTGTGTAGAGAAGTTGTTATCGGATAAGGCTTGGGCAACAACAACCTTGAATAAACATCTTTTTAACCTTGTTGTGTAAACATCATTGGAAATGAAGCACCAATTCTAGCAGGAGTGACCTGCTCTGAAAAATACTTTGGAAAACATCCTGAATGAGAAATGGTGATGGGGACTGTGAGAATCAAACAGTTGTCACTCTTGCATTGATCACATTAATTCCCGCAGAGGTGCTATAAAGTATCGCTCATTAAATCATCATGCACTTATTTTTGTTTGCTTTCCTCATGTATGTGTGTTTTGACAGCTCCCAAGCAGAGTATTACAGGCCTGACAGTACACTATTTATTTTTTTAACAGGGAGAAGATTACGAGGGAAAGCCTTCTATAATGTCAGTGGTAAAGTCTACTGTGAGGAAGACTTCCTAGTAAGTAAGATTTTAGGGCTTTTTGTGTCTTACGGATGCATGTGAAATGAAAATAAGTGACCATTGTGTGGATTGCAAAGGCTCATCTAGCTGGCATATTACTAGAGCAGTTTTGAGTGCTTTTGAGACCATGGGAGTCTTGACAAAGGAGGAATTTTCTCAGATTTCCCTGTCACACTGTTAGCTAAGCAACAGCTTAGGGAATGGGTGCAGGATTTATGTGTGGAAAAAAATCCAAGATGAGGTGCACTTTTCATGCTGTGATTTCAAACTTGTCCGCAGGTGACTTGTGTAGACATATTCACAAAATTTTTAAAAAGAGTTTTAGACAAAAAGAAATGTCAGGTGTTTCCAACGCTTTGGAGTAGCCTTCCAAAAGAGGTCCCATGTATCTCCAGGTAGGGCTGGAAAGTATCTCTGTCTGAAATGATGGAGAGCCATTGATTGTCAGAGTGGAGAGATCTGGACTTGATGGACCAAATTCTGGCTCTGTGTAAGTGACTTCCTAGGTTAATACTTTCTGGTCTTGGAGAAAAAGTGCAATACGCATCTGTTTGCTCAGGTGTTAGATGTCTAAAAGGAAAAGCAAGCTGGGCCAACTGATGTTTAGGTAGCTTTAAATGGTTTTTCAAAAATGTATTGGTTTTTGGAAGCCACTTCAGTTGTAGTAGAGGCAGAAGAGGTAAATCTTAAAATTAAGAACAGTGACCGATGTGATCTACCCCCACCCACTTCCCACCAGTCCAAGGCAAGTGTCAAACTCTTATTTGTCTTTCCCTGTTGAAATTTTGAGAATGTATCCTGACATTTGTCCTGTAACACAAACTTGGCTTATCAAGCAGCCATAAAACATTGTCCTTTGTAGCAATGATTAAGAGAGAGAGATGCATGGTGTGCAATGATGGTATGCAATTCTCCTTTCTTGCAGTTGTTCCCTGACTCATGGTGAGGTTTTCTTGAAAACTGTGGGAACCAGGATTCTGGACTAGGTGGGCCTTTGGCTTGATCCACTGGGCTTTTCTTAGGGACTGCTTTTTCCAAAACAGGAAGCTACAGCTGGGCCTATTATGACTGTCTGAGCAGTGTGTGGCCAGGACAACCAGAGAGCTCAAATCTTATTCTACCTACAGTGGTTGCCTGTTTGTTTCTGGGCTTGGTTTTAAAGTGCTTGGGTTAGCTTTTGAAGTGCTTAAGGATGTAGGACCTCACCTGAAGGATGTAGGACCTCACCTGAAGGATCCCCTCCTCCCATAAGAATCTGCCCCAGCTTTAGTCTTGGCAGCAGAGGGGCTTCTTCTCTTTTTGCATCTGTTGTTTGAAGACTGATACATTTCAACAACCATTTATTGTCTTATGATCTTGTGCCTTGATGGATTTTTACGCTTTGCTACTTTCAATACTGGTATGTTTTCATGGCTGCTATTTTTAGTTTGAAAAAACATTTATTCTCCTTTGTATTGTATTTGTCAAATTTTGTCATCCACGTTGGGTGTTGTCAACATAAAATAACAATTTTCAGGGCTCTGACCTTATGTCTGTTGAACGCTCTCTGCTGTGGGTACATTTGCTTCAACATGTTGCCCTTTTCTAAGGGAGGGGTGTTGTTGAACAGTGGAGGCTGTGATGGAGAGAGAGAGAGAGCAGAGTTCTTCTGATTTCTTGTGGGTTTGAGGAGTGGTCAGCAGTGATGCTGGAGAAGTCTTGGTTCTTTAGTCTTGAAGGATCTTCAGAGGGAAACTGCCCTTCTTTGTTGAAACTGAGGCAGTGCACACTTGTGTGTCCACTCACCACAACATGTTTTTCCTATAGATACCAGGCTCTTATGAAAGCAGGGAGTTTCCCCCATTTGCAGATTCTTGCAGGTTTATACATAGCCTGCATCTTCTCTGAATTCCAGTGTTTTCTGTATTGATAATCTACAGTTGATTGTTTTTATGTATCTAGACTCTTCTCCCAGAATACAGAAGCTCAGTGGCAAAGTCCCTTCTAGTGGAAGGGAAGTTGGATATACTTGATGCCCCCCCCCCCCCACTTCTGGATGTGTAGCTTTGGCATAAAAGGGGATAAAATCAATGGCTTTAAAATCCTTGAAAATTGGAAGTTTGAAAGACTTTTGGTGGCATTTATTAATAAGCGAGGCTTATCCAAGACTGTCCTGTGATCTGAGATGTGCAACACTACAAAGGAATTCCAAGGCACACCTGGTGATGCAGGTGCTGGTGAATTGCTACTAGCGATGGCCCAAAACATATTGCTACCCAAGGTGAAGGGTGGAATGGTGCCCCCTCCCCCCACCATAAAAAGTAGTTCCTTATTTATTTAAAATCGTTCTGCCCCACCTTTCCTCTTGTAGCCAAGGTGCCCAAGGCGGCTTACAAGATTAAAATGAATTTTAAACACATGAAATGCAATACAAGTGTCGTAATAACACAGCAAAAGCAACATAATAGCAGGAGCAGCACCTAATAATAAACCAGAGAGGATATTAAATTGAAAAAGAAGGACCAAAAAAAAGTGTAACCTCTGCCAGAATGCTGATAAGGAGGGTGAGGTTCTCTGCTTGAAAGGGAGGGAGTTCCACAGTTACGGCACCACCACAGAAAAGACCCTTCTCTGCATTGTTGTAAACCTAGCTTCAACTGGTAGTGGTACACATAGAAAGGACCCCATAGCTGACCTTAGGGAGTAGGCTGTCTCTTACAGGAGAAGGTGGTTCCTCACATCCCCCAGTCCCAAGCCATGAAGGCTTTAAAACAGGGGTCTCTAAACTTTTCGGCCAGAGGGTCACATCAAATATTTTGCACAGTGTTGGGGGCTGGAAAAAAGAATTAAATATAAAATTTAGATACTTTAGAGATGAAACTTCAATGAATGAATGGGCTCCAATGTCCAGATATCTCCAAGCACCAACACAGCCCAAGAAATAAAGCACACACTTAAATAGACCCCCATTCCCCCACCCCACAAGCACAACTCTGGTTGTGTTTGGTCAACTGGGCCAGAGGCACTCAGGGGATCAGAGGCTGGCTACAGGCCAGATAGAGGCTCTCTGTGGGTCACATCTGGCCCCTGGCCCAGGTTGGGAGACCCCTGCTTTAAAAGGTCAACACCAGCACCTTGAATTGTGCTTGGAACCAAACTAGCAGCCATTGCAGCTCTAGGAGCAGGTGTCCAGCCAAGCTCCCATGTAGAAAGTATGAAATGTGTCTGGAAAAAAGGCATACAAAACTAGACTGCTGAAAGCACCTTTGCAACACACCAGTTCCCAATGAAGTGCAAGAAAATGCAAACCCTAACCCCCTCATTAGAGAAAAGGATAGTCATAGTTGCTTTTGAATTCATGACAAATCTATCTTTTATTCAATTTATTTTTATTAATATTTTTGAATTAAATATTTTAAATACTTTTTATTTTTATTTATTTTTAACACTAGGTGAGAACAGCTTTATTTGACTGTGACTTATCAGCCCGAACATTGTTTCTTTCAATGTCTATTTTTCATTTAATTTTTTTTTTGTTTCATAGAGATTTACCTTGCCCTTTTCCCCACAGCTGTGGGTGCCCAAGGCATAAAACATAAAACCAAACATTATAAAACAATTATAAAATAACGTAAAAACTATGTGGCAATAAGACAGTGAAAAGCCGGAGGCAGCAGCACAAAAGTAATAAAAGCAACATTA
The DNA here is from genome assembly GCF_035046505.1 of Tiliqua scincoides. Taxonomy (NCBI): domain Eukaryota; kingdom Metazoa; phylum Chordata; class Lepidosauria; order Squamata; family Scincidae; genus Tiliqua; species Tiliqua scincoides. Next base: position 18,181,592 of record NC_089829.1, read on the forward strand.
AATAAAAATATAAAATATGTTACATAAAAAGTAGCAGCAGGGAATAAAAACAGCGATAAATAATAAAGCAGAAGACAGCCATCAAAGGTGGCAATAAAAGCAGACATAAAATATTTTTAAAAACCAAATACACAGTACAAAAAATTCCCACCACAACCCGGCACTATGCAAATGCCAATCTAAATAAAGGGGTTTTTTGCCCCTATTGGAACGCTTCAAAGGAGGGGGCAGTTCATAATTTGTAAGGAGGCAGTTCCATAACTTCAGTGTCACAGCTGAAAAAGCCCCACCCCTTGCTGCTACCCCCTTACTTCGTTTGGGGGTGGCACACACAGGAGGACCCCCTCTGACCATCTCATTCCAGTTGGTTGGAATGTTTGGGAGAACCGTTGTCCTAAGCAATAAAGGGCTTCCGAGGTCAAAACCAGCACCATGAGTTTGGCCTGGAAGCAAAACAGCAGTCAGTGTAGTCTCTGGAGCAGTGTTACCAGCTGAGCCCTGGTGACAACCCAGCTGCCAAATTCTGCACTAACTGAAGTTTCTGACAGTCTTCATGTAGAGTGCATTGCCATAATCTAAATGAGATGCCACCAAGCTGTGGTCAGGTCTGACTATCACAGTTGGCGCACCAGCCAAAGCTAGGTAAAAGGCTCTCCCTCCGCCACAGCCATCACCTGGTGATCCAGGAGCAGATGTGTATCCAGGAGGACTCCCAAGCTTTGCACCTGCTGAGGGAGTGTTATTCCACTGCGAATAGGTTGACTTCAGGTTTTTTGGCCTGCAGTTCTGTTTATGCTTACCTGAGAATAAGCCGGACAGAATTTGATGGGGCTTTGTTTTGAGTACACATGTGAAGGGTTCTGTAAAAGTTTACAGATGTCATTTGGGTTTCATGGAACTTTCCCCAGGAAGGAGACACAGGGCACAAACTGGGTTTAGGGGTGGGGGAGAAAACCCTAAGGTAAAGTTATTCAAAAAGCCCACCAAGCAGTCCAGCAGTTAGAATGGGGAGGTTTTTGGATAGAGAAGTGGACCAGTCATGCAGGTGGAAGCACACTGGAAACTTGACCAGCCCACATGGAAGGAAGGTGAGACCGGGAAGGGTGAGCAACTAAACTGGAAGGGTAATGTAGATGTCGTCAAAACACGTGCACATACCCCTCCCAAACAAGCTTCACCTTCACTAGTCTGAATCTGCAGCATCTCCTGAAGTTGAAAGACAAGACTGCTGCTCCCCGGCCTCTTCCTGGCAGCTGGTCCAGGGTGAGGTGAGTGCATTAGAAGCCAGTAAGCCAAGCAGCACTCTGTTTCTCCATTGAGGGCGGGAGGACAGGCAGCCACACGATCACAATTGCTGGCAACAGCTTGAGCTGGCATCACCCTTGCCCATCTTCCCTTTGCCACTGTTGTGTTTCTCCTCTTTTTCCACTCCTTCCAGGCCAGATGAAAGGATAGTGCAATAGAGCAGTGGTGATGGTGGGGGAGGTGGAACATTGTTACCTGTTGTAACAGTTTGGTGCTTTGGGCAGTTAGGTCCACCCTGACATTCAGCAAGGAGGCTGTTCTTTGCATTTGGAGTTTGCCGCCCCCCCCATCTGCCTTCTGGTGGCCTCAGTAATCCCAGCCAGACATTCTTGTTCCGTTTTGTTGATAAACTGCAGCATAATTAGAGGCAAAGGAAATGTGGCTTGCTATTTTTAAGCAGGAACAACTTGGGTCCTCTCCACTTGCTGGGTCTTTAAATACCATGTTAAAGAACAGCCAAATAAATCAATGTTGTTACTGGCAAAAGATTTAGAAGACATTTTCCAGTGTAGCTCAGAATCAGTGAATGTGTCCTACCAGTGAGGTCCAACACTGGAAACAGAAGAGCTGCTGGATGGTTGGCGCAGATTGCTGGGTTCTCATGGCAGGAAGGACACAATTGGCATCTCTTCTGCATGTGGACCTGGTACATGCCAGGCCCCGTTGACATGTTGCACTCATATGCAGAGTGAAATTGTCCATGCCATTGGAAAGATGTGGAGTCGGCCTGTTGTAAAACTTGAAAAACGTACAGAATTTGAGCCTCTGGAAACTTGCACCCTTGTCCTTGGTCCATGTGCATTAATTACAACATATAACAAAGCTTTGCAGAAGGAAGAGAGTGGAGAGGTGAGAGAAGAGGGCTGTTGGGCATGTGGAAAACCTAAGGAAATTAAAATGGTGATGGGTTGGGTAGAAGGCACCCTACACCTGGAAGAGGCTGACTGCAGAACTGGCTGCTCTCCTGTGAGTTTTCAGTTCTTGTAGCCTCTGGGTAACACTGGGAGGTCGAACCTATCAAAAGCTTTTGAGCAGAAAGGGGAATTTCCAGTTGCAGTGAGTGGAGGGTGTTGATTACTTGTGCAGCATTAACTTGGCGATGTTTATGAGAGCAAGTTTAAGGTGTCTTCTTCAAGAGTCCAAGTATACTGGGTACAGTTGAAGAGGAAAGGCCCATGATCTGGCTCCTTTTGACGGTTTGCTTTTTCAAGGGCTTAGATTAGCTTTCAGTTTTAAAAAAAAAGTCACAGAAAAATGAGAGGCAATGAAAGTGAATTAAAAGCCCAGTATAAACACCTACAATATCGCAAACATGAAGGCATGCCACCCAGTGAACCAACTGGTGCAGCCCGACCTCACTGGCATCTGTTACTTGGCTGTCTGGATAGTTTGCAATGACACAGTAGTCCTTCTGGGACGAGATGTTGGCAACCCCAGTTGTGTTTCTCTTTCATATGCTGCTCTGTTGCTGCTACCGTTCAATAAAAATCTTTACCAGATCGCCCTTCTTGTTGCTTTGTTATCAGATACGGATTCCAGTTTTCCCACCTACATAAGAACAGCCCCACTGGATCAGGCCATAGGCCCATCTAGTCCAGCTTCCTGTATCTCATAGCGGCCCACCAAATGCCCCGGGGAGCACACCAGATAACAAGAGACCTGCATCCTGGTGTCCTCCCTTGTATTGGCATTCTGACATAGCCAATTTCTAAAATCAGGAGGTTGCACATCATGGCTTGTAACCCATAATGGATTTTTCCTCCAGAAACTTGTCCAATCCCCTTTTAAAGGCGTCCAGATCAGACGCCATCACCACATCCTGTGGCAAGGAGTTCCACAGACCAACCACATGCTGAGTAAAGAAATATTTTATTTTGTCTGCAATACCTGAATTCTTTCTTGTCTCAACTGGTCTCTGGGTGGGTCTCTACAAGGATGAAGGGCCTCTCTGGTCTCAGGGTGTGCAGCATTCTCATTCCATGACTTCTTGGATTCCAAGGGGGGTGGAGGCTCCTCATTGATCATGAGCCCCTTTTCTCATGAGCCTTGGTATATGGTGGGCAGCAGCAAGGGAACAGAGGGGCAGCATTGACAGCCATACTGGCAGGTGCCAGCCATGCAGCAAAGGGAGGTGTGTGGAGATGTGGCTAGCTGGGCAGTAGGCATCATGTGTCACATGCCAGCCCAGTGATTGGTCCATGCAGTGTGTGGATCTTAAAAGAAACATCAAGTCCATACCAAAAGACAGCTCATATATACAGACAGTGCCCCTCCCATTTTGTAGAACGAGACAAAACATATAGGTGATTCCCAAACTTTTTCTTCCATCAGCTTCCTTGACATACTGCATCATTGGCTGTGACTCCCCATTGGGGCCACAGTCCTATGCATTGTATAGGGTAGCAGGTTTTTGGTGAGGATTCCGCGGCTCCCCTTGCTGGTTTCCACATGTCCCTGGAGAGCCACGGCTCACTTTGGGAATCACTGCATTGTTTTGTAAAATAATAATGCACCATACCTGTTTCTGCACACAAGCCAGCTACTTCAGTGAAGTGGAAGGGCTGTAGACAGAGGCTTTATCTCTATTCCATATCATTTAGATTCAAACCCAGACAGCCATCCAACCTAAACATCAAAGGACTTCAAGCTTCTCCAGATCAATACATTGATCTGGAAATTGCACAGATACCTTTGGGAGTACATGTGGAGGGGGTCGCTTTGCACAGCCCACAGACAGTGCTTTGATTCTGTTTAAACTCTTGCCATTCTGCAGTAGTTTCTAAACTGGGTAAATCCAGCTCTTGTCCATATTTTTTACATATGCAGCTCTCCCCTTTTGAAAACTGAAATATGGGCTAAACGTGATTGGTTTAGTTGTATAGAAAAAGATTTTGTGTCAGCTTGTATCTATCTGCTCTCCAATAAGCAGCATAATTTATGGCTGTCCAGGAGCAGTAAATGGCTGGAACCTGCCCACAGGGCCATTCATATCTTCAAGAGTTCTATTCCCTGTTAATCAATAAATGGCCCTTTGCATTCTTATCAAGTGACAGCCAGATGGTTCAGTTAAATTCAGTGTGACAGAGCAGGAGAATTAGCTGGTTTTATGCCCCTGATAATCGGTGGCCATCTGCTCTGCCCAGCCCTTCCCACCTGTTTTCCCCCAAATCCTGAGTTCACGGACTTCCCTGAGAAGCTGGCCAGATGGCCACTGCTGTAACTGGCCAGTGTCTCCTGTTAATCAGCCTTGTGTTGGTTCCCTTGTTCATGGATTAGAAAGATGCAAAGTGAATGCTTTGCACTTGGAACTAAAGACTGCTAGAATGTTGTTTCAGTGTGTGACACCTGTGGGTTTTGACTCTTGTTATCAGAGAAACCTTTCTGGCCAATTCACCTGCCAGAGCTCCAGGGGATTCAGTGTTTTTCATGCAAAATCAGGACAAGCAAAGTTACTCTGAGGTGCAAAAGCCATTTTAATAAGCTAGGCCAAACCAGTGCATGGAAACGTGATCCATCTGTATGCACACTTGTCTGTGAACAAAAATCCCAGTTGACATGCCTCTGTATTTGTTTGAAATACTGTTGGGGTGAACTTGGCAGCTTATTTCAAGTAATGCCTCCTAGGCTGTACCTGTGTGTTGTACCTCCTGCATTTTCCTGCCTGTGCACACCTGTTTGCTTGTTGGACTCTTGACCTCATACTGGGCAATTCTTACCTGCCAAGAGTCTACCCCCAGTCTCCACTCTGTTTTCAAGGCCTCCTGGCTTGGGCCAGAGAGCCTGCCTTTTGTCCTGCCCTTGTACCATGTTCCAAGTCTTATCTATCAGATGAACTTAAAAGAAAACAACTCACACCTTGTCTCTGAAATAGCTCCAAATAATGAAATGTTAGGCTTAGTGTCGAGTAATGTGGACCTAGCAAACCTATATTGACTGCACAGCATCCCTTCCGTGTGAGAGGAGGGGGCAGGCGCGTGGCACTGTATTGATGTTGGCTGAAAAGGGGTGAGTTAAAGTCCATCCTATTGCAGCTAAGAGTTTAAACATTAGCTGGCTGGAATGCCCCAGAGGTTGTGTGGGAGAGGTCAGTTTGGGGCTTGTGGCATTGGACACAGAGCCTACTTACAAATGCATATCTGATTATGGGAGGACATTGGCCAACCCCGTATTGGTAATTGGACTCTAGTGCTTCACAACTAAACTCCACGGCTTCAGGACAGAAAGGAATAGCCCCCTCCAAAGAGTTAAACTGAGCTTGCAGCCAATTACATTTCAGTGTTGACTTCTGAAAAAGTCTCCCAGCTAGAGTAGAATGGTGCCAGACAGTCCCCACTATTGATCTTGGGGTAAAAACTAGCAAATGGAGAGATGTGGCATTCCTCCTTGCTGCTGATTTTTTTGTATATTTGGAAATGTGTTGGGTGCCTTTAGATATTGTAAATAAATTTCAATTCTGCGAGTCTGCCTGAGGCTTTGTGTCTTGTTTTGAGGCACTGCCTCTTCTTCCTTCCTGTCCATGCCATTCAGCTGCCTCTGGAGTTGCCTGTGTTCAAGTGTAAACACCACTATTGGCTTAAGTCATCAAAAATTGCTCTTTAAATTAAAGGTCAGGTTCTTGAGATGTCAAAATTATGCTCCGATGTCAGTTCTGAATGTGCAATCTTAGATCAGCATCTATATGGGGGGGGGGGGAAAGCTTTTGAAGAGGTAATTTCTTATGAGCTTTTGCAATCGTACTTTCTCGTTTGGTCATTAATCAGCAAGATTGGGCAGTTTATTTTAGTCTGCGTAGGGAATGAGAATTGGTGTGACAAAATGTAACTATCAAGGGGAGACTGCTAAAAAACCTTTCCTTATTTTTTAAACAGTATTCAGGGTTCCAGCAAACAGCAGATAAGTGCTTCATTTGTGGACACCTAATCATGGAAATGGTAAGACCACACTCTGTTGGACTGGGTTTTCACTGAGCTGCTTAACTTTGCTTTACATTTAGATGGTTCTGTTCTGCCCCAAGGCCAGGCAACTTTCCTCTCTGAAATCCCAAAAGTACCACAAGATATGAAATAGAAAAGATGACAGGCAGCACAGTCCCATCCCCCCCCCCCAGCTTCACAAGTCCCTTGTGCTGGCTCCCAGCCGTTGCAAACATGCCATAAGCATGTTTGCGATGACTCAGGAGCAGTATCGCCCAGTGCACAGAGCTGGCCCCACGCCAGTAGGTTTGAGCCAACCTGGGCAGACTGGCATGGGGGTGAGAGAGGGTGGAGGGGGGAAGAAATGGAGATGGGGAGGGGTCATTTCTGAGTGGCGGGCGAGTGACCCAGGGGCAGATTGGGCCTGGGAGGGGGGATGGCCCAGCCATGGTGGTGCAAGGCTGAATCCCAACCCCTGTCCCTCGCCAAATGGGCACAGATCCTAGTAGCCCCATAGTGCTGCCTGGGGCATTCCTTGGGAAGGATATCCCTTTGCAAGTTGTGCCCCAGCCTGCACCAAACCCATGCTGAATACAGCACAGGCCAGTCAGCTCGCCTGTTCCAGTACAAGTTAGGATTGCGCCCTTAGTTATATTGGATTTCTGTTGGTGTTCAAAAAAGAAATCTTAAGAACTTTTGAGTTACACAGAACTATTTTGTCAATGAGACGCTGCCCAATCACGCATTCTGTACACCCTGAAAATATGCACATTTACAGCAACAGAATTGGCTCAGTAGAAGACTTCAGTTTACCCATATCTCTTAAATCAAGTTGGTATGTCATGGAAGTAGAAAGCTATGTAGCTAATTCACCCTTACAAGGAAGCAGGTACAAACTCTTTTTGAGGCTGTAACCCTTAAGTCAGCAGTTTTCAAACTCTCTAAGAGAGTTTGCACCGCTGTAAGTCCTTGCAGGGGTGGAGGGAGGCAGCGGGGGCGGGGGGAAGGCAGCGATGCAATCTCAGGATCGCGCCGCTCAGGAGGTCTGCAGGGACTGGGATGCACTCACCAGTCCCTGCAGCAGCCTGTTGGACGCGTGGGGAGCCTTGCGCGAGCGCCAGCAGAGCTCCCCAGCTAGTTAGAAGTGAAAGTGGAGCAATAGCAGATAGCACTTCCGGTTTTGCGGATGTGGAGCGCATCGCTCCACTTTCACTTCTGATGACCTGGGGAGCCCTGCAGGTGCTAGTCCAGGACTCCCCGCACCCCAGACAGGCTGCTGCAGGGACTGGTGAGTGCATCCCAGTCCCTGCGGCCCTCCTAAGCAGCACGATCCTGAGGATCCTGCTGCCTCCTCCCCGCCTCCCCCCTGTCCCCGCCCCTTAAGGGGAAAGAGGCCAGGGCCTGAAAACCACTGCCCTTAGTGTATAAGCTTGTAACTAAGTCCCATTTAGGTAAGGGCTTGTTAATTAAGGTTGATTTCATCAAATGAGATGGGTAAATGAGATGCAATTTATGTGTCGATGGAGTCTTGGCAAACACTTGGTTTCACATTTGTTGAATAATGGTGGAAGAATTGGTCCTTGCCACCTTTTTTAGGCCCTGATCACAAATATTCAAATTTGTAAAAATCTTTAAAATGGGGCTGTTTGTGAGTTTTGCAAAAACCCCTGTTGAGTTCAGAGTTAAATGACCTGATGGGCCGAGAAGCTAACTATATGGTGCTTGAAAACACACATTTGTGAAATTCAGTGGGGTGAAAAGCTGTTTTTGGAGATGTCTGGAGGTGGGAAGTGGCAAGCAGGGAAAGAATTGAGTGTCACTTTCCCCTCCTGTAACTTTTTCAGGGAGGGCTCAGAGCCCTCAAGTGGCTAGTTAGGAATGGCTCCATAGTACTGAGAGGAAAGCTGCGTGGGGCTTTGGTTTTAGCTGTGTGGCCACACAGCTTAAACAGAAAGCTAGTGGTAGATGAAGAAACCACTCTTCTTCACACTTACTCTTCTGCTCTGTCATCCTCTTCTTTTTCTAATTCAGGGAAACTAGAAAAAGGAGGCGCAGAGGCTGGTATATCACCATATGGGAGGTAGCATTTGGCACACTGCCTCTAGTTCCAGAAGGTTACCCGCATTTGCACATAACATATATGATTTTTCTAGTTCTGGCAGGGCCCCATATCCTCAGGGGTTCTCCTCCGCATGAATACTGGGGAACACTATATAGACCTACCCACCCATCCTCCCGTGCACCCATTACAAGTACCGTTGATTTACCATAGTAGTGCTTGCAGTTGGGGGGGGGGCTACTTCTTACTTAACATGCTTCCTTAACAAAGGAAGTGAACATATAGGAAACAAGCCTACGTGCTGCAGAGAGACGGTCCTGCTTTCTGTTAGTCGCCCCTTGGAAGCATGCAGGCTGGTTGCCTCCACACACACTTCTTCAGGTAAGGGAGAATATTAAGTAAGAAGCACCCAAGCTTCTTATAGTTGGCTGCAAGCACTACTATGGTAAACAAAGGTGCTTGTAATGGGCACATGCGGGGGAGGCAGATCTGTGTATCTGCAGATAAGTGAAACCGCAGATACTAGATCCACTTGTATTTGCATGTTTCTTTCTGGCTAGGCTTCTGCGAATGCAGGTGGCAGCTTCGAAGTGTGGATGCATCTGAACTGTCTTTCCTAGTCCAGTACTTTGCTGCTTCAAGTTTAAAGTATGCTATATGTAGGAAATGTACCCTGGAGTGGCAGAAAGGCAGGGGGAAACTGCTTAATTCTTGGCATGTTTGGTTCTCTCCTAGATTTTGCAGGCCCTTGGGAAGTCGTATCACCCTGGCTGTTTCCGCTGCGTGGTGTGCAATGAATGTCTGGATGGCGTCCCCTTTACTGTAGATGTGGAGAACAACATTTACTGTGTCAAAGACTATCACACGTGAGTCTGGCGCATCCTTGACTTTGTGAGGGGTGGGGGGGATGAGTGACCAGTTTTATGTTCACTTAGCACTCAGAAGAAGAGGGCAGCGGTGGCGTCCCTGAGGGAGGGCAAGGGAGACAAATGCCCCAGGTGACAGTCTGGATGGGCAGCGCCATGCTACCATCCACCTCCCTGCACCCCCTTTGCACCATTCCTAGTGAAAGCCCAGAGGCATTCCAAGGGCTGGAGAAGCAGCATGCTGCCTCCCTGACTCTCCGAAGGCCTTCTACATACCTTGGAGGTCTGAAAAAAATCACTTCTGGTTTCACCGAGAGAACCAGAAGTGACATTTTAAAGCTCTTCGAAGAGCTATTTTCAACCTTTTTCATCTCATGGCACACAGACAAGGGACTAAAATTGTCAAGGCACACCATCAAGTTTTTGACAATTGACAAGGCACACCATGCTGCCAGTGTGAGGCTCACATCCCCCATTGGTCCTACTAATAAATGACGTTTCCCCAAATTCCTGTGGCACACCTGTGGACCACTCGTGGCACACGAGTGTGCCATGGCACAATGGTTGAAAATGGCTGCCTTAGAAGGTATTTTGAAGACTGGGGAGGCTTCGCTGGCCCTCAGAACGCCTTGTAGGAGCATTAAAATGTCACTTCTGGTTTCCTCCGTGAAATCAGAAGTGATGTTTTTCAGCCCCCCCCCCGAGGCCTTTGGAGGGTTGGGGAGGGTGTGCACTGCTTCCCTGGGTCTCCAGAAGGGAGGCGGGGGGCAGCCTGCCGTAGGGGGGGCAGCCTGCCGTGGGGGGGGGAATCGTTGGGAGATATAACTGCCCAATGAGGGTGTGTACTTTCTCACTTATCATTCTCTTTTTAAAAAAACGAGGATGTAACCTTCTTTCTCTCTCTTCCAAATGTAGGGTTTTTGCGCCAAAATGTGCATCCTGTAACCAGCCAATTTTACCAGCACAGGTATGACTCTAAATACATTTCCACGCTGTTTTTAATGTGTTATTTTTGTCCACGTGTATTGCTGCCCTGCCCATCATCTTAAACTTACTAACAGCCCAGTCCTATTCTTCCTCTCCCTGCTGGTGCAGAGACCTTGAAATGGCTACTGCAGCACCCTGCAGGGGGGTAGGGTGGGTGCAGTTGTGGAGGTCTCCTCTGCATAAAGGAATGTTTGCTGGCACAGGTCTGCATGGATCGGGTCTGGGAAGGGGGCTAGGATTTGGCAGCTGCCACTGCCGCAAATCCGATTTGCTCTCCCCACCCTCGTCGCTTTCCTGTTCCGTCCAGTTTCAGCCTCGTTCTGCCTTCCTCTGCTCCTGTTCCTTCCTCCTTCCACCCCATCCCAGTGCATTCATCTTTATTCAGCCTTGTATTTTGCAAGGAAAGAGAGCTTACCACTTAGGCCAAAGAATTGCACAGAAGAAAGATTGCTAAATCCACTGGAGCCAGTGTTGGAAGAAAAGGAAAATGCTTCCTTGTGGGTGGGCTTCCCAGGTGTGTATTTTCCTTAAGGGGAAAAGTGACAGAACGTTGCCAAAACCTTTCATCCTCCTTTGCTCTCTGCTTCAAACTAGGGTTCTGAGGAGACCATCCGGGTGGTGTCGATGGACCGAGATTACCACGTGGAATGTTACCATTGTGAGGTAAAACCATAAATGCACGCTCAAATGACTTCTCGTTGCCGTTTTGTTAGGCAGAAGGGCATCAGCGCCAACAATTCTTGCCGTTTTAATGATGTCCCAGAAACACTAACTTATTTGCTCCTTTTTGTGGTGGGAGGTACAAACCGTTTTGCTAATTGCAATGCAGGTAACAGATTTGTGGGCAGCAGGGCAGATTTTATAGAGTGGGACCAGGAGTGGAAGGAGCAAGGTGCTCAGGAGGGCAGCTCATGATTGGCTAGTCTTTTACCAGTCCTGCCCCAAAATGATTGAGGGTCCAATCCTATCCAATTTTCCATTGCGGGTGCAGCCATGCCAATGGGGCTTGCACTGCATCCTTTGGTGGGGAAGCAGTCACAGAGGCCTCCTTAAGTTATGGGAACATTTGTTCTCTCCTTGGGGCTGCATCACAGTTGCACCCATGTTGGGAAGTTGAATAGGACTGGGCCGTCAGGCTGCAATCCTGTGCACACTTTCCAGGGGTTAAGCCCCACTGAACATGATGGGATTTACTCCTGAATAGACATGCATAGGATTGCACTGTCAGAGTGGACTAAAAAATGCCAACAGTTGTCAACAGGTGCCAGTCTTTTCCCCCCAGTTGTTCCATAAGCAGTAAGAGTTTAAAAAAAAATGCTTCTTCCATAGTCCTTTGTCTCTAGCTGTGGATAGACTGATTGATTGTCACTTTTTGCGGTACTTTGAGCTTTCTGTTCTATTTCAGAACCTGTCTGGGGGGCGGGGTGGTGAACCCAGGTATCACTAAATCCTCATTATGCAATAGATGTTTTACTTTACCTCAGTTTATATGTACTCTCTCTTCCAGACAGTTATTTCTGGGTGCATGCAGACAACATAGTTTTGAGTAGTGGAACTGTTCTTGAAGCTCACTCAGTGTATTTTGTCCAAATGAACCGTTTTCTCACCACCGTTGATGTCAGGGAAAACCAATCTTGCGTGTTGCCACAGAAGCCAGTTCAGCACAGCGCTGATTGGCTGGTATCAGTGACGCCTCAACCTTTCATCCACAGCCAGTGGGACAGACTGAACTGCCCCACTTCAGTTATTTTCCCATTGGTTCTTTTTCTTCCCCTCTAGACCACTCTGTCTTCTCAAGACTGACAAAAATGCAATTCTGTTTCTCCTAGGACTGTGGCCTCCAGCTCAACGATGAAGAGGGCCGCCGTTGCTATCCTTTGGAGGGACACCTGCTTTGTCACTGCTGTCACATCCGGCGCCTCAGTATGAAAGTGCCACCGCATCCTCCCCCCGGGTACCCAATGCACATTACAGAACTCTGAGGCGTTTCCTTTCCCCTCAAGTCAAGACCAGGATGAGGACGTTTCAGTGGGGGAAGAGCAACTTTTCAGTTATAAAGACAAAAGCAGCCAAGTTATTTATTGCTTCGAAGACTGAAAAGAGAGGTGCGCTGCCCCCCCCATGCATCTGTGGTCCGTTTGAGAATAATTCCTCCCTAAACACTGGGTACTTGAAAAGTGACGCACCGCACGGATGTGATTGTAAAACAGCAGTGGTCTTTCAGTGCTGTGGTACGAAGGGCTGTCGGTTCATCTTGTCTTGCATTGGTGGTAGGTTTAGCCCCCCTCCCAAGAATCTTAAACTGTTACAGCTGTTCTGCAGGTGAGAGAAGATGAGTGTTGTTGTCCTTTAATGTTGGGTCTCATTACAGCCCAGCCTGATGATGTCACAATTGGAGGGGCAGTGGTTGTTGAAGGAAGACCAGTCAGTTCCTCACTGGTGGACCTCCCCAGCCCCGTGACTTGGGGCAAAGGTTTGCGATGGTGCCCTCCCATGGGGTGCTGCCACCCCTGTGTGCAAATCTGCCCCCCCCATCACCTGGAGCACAACGGAGCCTTGCGCAACTCCAAGATGCACTGAGGAAGCCTCCTGAGGCTTCCCCGCACTCTTAAACTGTGCTTCCGGCAAACTGGCAGCACAGTTTTCGACCGCGTCAGAAGCCTCATTGAGGCTTCTACACGGTCTTAGAGGTGTCTGAGGTTCCGCACCGGAGGCATTTGCCCCATTCACTTAATGGCAAGTCCACCACTGCAGTTCATTTCTAGTGGTGATCAGGTTGGAACATGACTTAGATAAGGGATTTTGTTCTCATTCTGCCATGTTTTTCTTCCATTGTGTTCCCACACCCAGTACCGGCAAGGCAGTTCTTGAAGGCATCTTGCATAGGAAGCCCTTTCTGGTATGTTATCTGATGGTGTCTTGGGCATTATTGTCATGATTGATTATTATAAATGTCTAAGAAAAATGAAGATTAAACAGTTCCATTGGAGAATTTGTACACACCGAGTAAAAAGTCAGTAGTGTTCTTAGATGTTTGGGATACCATGTTGGGGAAAGAGTTTAGTGCCAACTGGGTGGGGTGGGGGATACAGATACTATATAGCCTAAGATTTTAGGGCCAACTGGGGAGATGGGTACCTCCATAACAGTCTGCAGCTATTATGGCAGGCAGCTATATGATACAGGAGCTGCTCTAGGGGCACAAGGCAGCTGTATGGGCACAGTGAGTGCATGGTGGAGAAGAAACTTTAAGGGCTGCATAGGAGCCATGATGTGGTGGGGCTGGCCTGTGATGCTTGGTTGCCTGTTGCAGCACTGGTGTTTAAGAAGAGACACAAGGCAGCCTGTTGCACACCCCTGTTGCTGTTCATCCTCCTAGATATCCTCTTTCTTTTTGAAGTGATTCCATACTGGAGTATTGCAGCTTTGCCCCTGTAAACCCCGCGTCCGAAGGCCAAATAAATGATAGCTAAATCCACAGCATTTTCACATCTGTGATCTTGATTCTGGAAATTGAGTGACCTCAGACAGCTACAGAACAACTTTGCCACTGACCTTGGAAAGTCACTCATTTGTTTTATTTGTTTCAGAATGCCTAGCTCTAGACTATCTGGTAGCCATGCCATTTTCAGTAGTCACTTAGACACTAATGGGCAGCCCAATCCTGAGCTTCCCAGTGCCCAGGACTGCAGTGATGCTGAAATGGCTACCACGGCATCCCAAGGGGCTGGAAAGCACCCCTGGGGCTATTTGGAGTAAGGGAGCTTATGCTCCCTTACCCTGTGTAAGCAGGTGGCCCCGATGAGTCTCCTTGAATCCGTGCCTACTGTTGAGCGGGCACAGAATCAAGGAGACCCGTGTTGGGTTTCCTGGGCCTGGAGGGGGGTCAGGATATGGCGGCAGGACCTGCCACCATCTCTGCCCCCTGCCCGGCCCACTCCTCCCCTGCCTTCCTCCTGCCTGGGAATGCCTCCCCCCTGAACTTGCCTCTCCATCACCTGGCGCTCACCCAAAACTCTGGGCTGTAGTCCTTGGTCTTCTGGCTAGCACGGGTTCCCTCTGAGCCTGCTTCAGCACTGGATCGGCGGAGACAGCCACAGGTGTGCTTTACTGCACATTTGCGATGGTGCATGCTGGCAGTGAGCCGGAACGTGTTCTCTTCATTTGGGCCCTCACATGCCTAGCAAGGGGGTTGTTCATTTGGGTTCCTCAGTAATGTGAGGCAGAATATCAGAAATGAGTCACTCGTTAAACTCCCTCTGGGAAAATTTCTCTGCTCGCTGTTGTGTTCGGCTGGCCCGCTGATTTCACAGATTCACTGAATTTATTCTTTGTCTCTCTGTTCTCAGCCTCCTTAGAGATGATTTTGTAACCTGCGAATGCACCCAGCGATTTCCTTGAAAACCAAGCACAAATGAAATAAAAACGGGTGAAACACTGATATTCTATAACTAACCTTTGTTATAGAATATCAGTGTTTCACCCGTTTTTATAAACATAAAACATCAAAACTCTGGGCTGGTTTTCTAGGCAGGAAGGTTTTGGCCGGTTTTGTGCGTGTGTGTGTGTTTTTATGTCACGTTACTTATTGTATGTTGAGATATACGTGCAAATCACTCTTGTTACCAATTCTCCACAGTTTCATAAGAACTGCTCATTGAAGCATGATTCTTAGTCCCTGACACAAACAGGCTTTACAGTATTTGAATTCCGTTCACTGTTTAGACATGTTGAGCCCGTCTCATTTGGTGTCAATGGACAACAACCCCAGCTATGCCAGCAAAACAGCTTCCAGAAGACTCTGATGCTTTCATCTGAGAGCTGGTGAGCAGCCCTCAGCAACATAACACCAGTTTTGAATCTCGAAAAGCCATTCAAACCAAGTACAAAAAAGATGGTGTTGGAGTAATGCAGGCAAATGAACTTTCTGCTGGGGAGCACAACGGCAGGTGCCCTGTTCATTAATGCATTGGTCAAGTCATTGCTCCTTTCTGTATTCCAATATATTAAGAGGAATAATTTATCAGTACTGGCTATAGGAAGGATGGAATGCAGCAGTTCAGGATTACCTCTGAACATGTGCGAGAACATGCTGGGGCACACTCAATGATGTTTGAAAGAGCTGTCCTAATCCCGTGGGGCATAGCTGCTGTATGTAGCCCATTGTGTGACAGTGAGGAGGAGAGTGCAGCTCATAAGTGGTAGATACATGCCTTGCCCTGCAGGGATTTCTCTATATGCTCAGCATTGTGCACAGAGCTGTTGCCTGCTCTGTGGTTCTCTGGAGGAGGGACCACGCTACATTTTTGTGTGGGTGGAGATGGGGGGGTACCCTGTGGCAATGCAGTGATCACAGCGCTGCAGGGACCCAGAGGTCTATAATCATGGGGAACCGGAAGAGGGCCTTTCCCAGAAATGGGCACCCTGCAGTGCCGCAGCAATACCTGGAGGATTGCACCTGCCTCGGAGAGCCCAGGAGGCCTGCAATTCCCTCTGCAAACCTCCACGCTGCTCACAATTGTTCTGATCTGTAATCGGAGCTCATTTCTGGTTTTTGCACAATGTGCACTCTGATTACAGAGGGGGCCGCGGGCCTCCCAGACCCTCCCTGAGGCTGACTTGACCCTCCAGGTATCGCTGCGGAGCTGCAGGGCACCCATTTTTGGGAATGGCCCTCTTCTGGTTCCTGTGGTGGGTCGCAACCCACCATTCTGGGAACTCCTGACCTAAAACAAAGTGGTATTAAAAGTATAGGTATTTGGGTCTTTACCCAGCATCAAATGGACCCAGAGCATGAGACAGAAGAAGGTGGCCCATTCATTCCTCAGTAGTTATATTGCACCATGTCCCGACTATTTAAGCAGCACATTTGACCATTCTTGTTTCTGCCTTCAGTGAATAGCAGTTCATCGAATAGCACTAAATCTAAAAAAGATGTACATACACACCTGTGTTTTTGACACTGTCATCCTTTTAGAACAGAATATTTAATTTCACTTTTCAAAAAGGTTTCAAGTTATGATTGTTTTATACCTAGTAAGTGACGTCTGTTCCAAGCAGAGTGCAGCCATTGTTTGTCCCACTATTTTTCCACAGGCGGTAGTTTGATCAAACAGCTCATAGGGCTCTGGCACTGCTGATTCCTATTGCAACAAAAAAAGAAAAGAAAAAAGAACCAACAGAGTTTGCTTGCGCTGCTTTGATTTTGTTTTGGAGAAAGGCAGTAAACTCCAGTCAGCAAACACTGAAATGACAGGCTGCAGTTAGAATGAAACATTTTACCTCTTGTCCTCAGAAGTACAGAGAGACACTCTTTCCAGTTGCTTGTTTTGGGAGAATTCTTATTCAACAAGAATGGGACATTTCTGACATTTCTGCATAATGTGATTATTTATTGGAGATCATCCTTGTTTGTTCTCCTTTTTTTAGTTTCATTGATTTGTGTTTGCATTAAAGAAATGGGAGGAGTTAATATTCCGTCTTTCACTTTTGCAGGGGAAGCAAAAGAGAAACCTTTTGGGGAGGGGGGCCTGCAGAGTCCCTTACAATAAGAATTCCAAAGGAATGACCAAAGTAGTGTAGAATTTGAATTTTTAAAAATAGTTTTGACACAAGAGGGTGCACATTTTGAAATTCAGATGGGTGGCGGCGCTCCATCAGACGAGAAGTTCCAGAACAGTCAAAACCAAAGCTCTAAAGAAGGCGCACAAAAACTGCTTTCTTGTGCCCCAAGAAAAGTTTGTGATTCATCATGCAACTAATGCCATAACTAGAGTACATAATTTGACTTAAATTAAGTTTTTCTTGAGAAATATTTTCATTTTCTTTAAAAGAATATAGTTTTCTTCCAAGAACTTGGACCAACGTTGATTTTTTTTTATTTTGTAGGAAAGATATAAATGCCCAATTTGTATATCATGTGCCTAGTTTACATGCTGCAAATTTGTTAGGTTAATGATGTTTGTATATATTCTTCTAAAACCTCTGGCCTTGTAGTACATAGATTCACTTGCGGGGTTTTTATTTTGTCGTTTGGTTTCCTTGATTATTGAAGAATAAAAGTTGGGAAATGTAGATTTATTTATCTAAAGAAGAAGTGACTTGCTATCGTCCTAAGTTATTTAATATTAAAGTAAGAATTTCATTTAACCTTAGATGTTATAATCTCCTTTTTCAATAAAGATGTTTTGTAGTTACCCCTGATTCATAGTGTGTTACCTAGAAGGGCCTGGTTTGTTTTGGAGGCAAATGTATTTCAGAGCATCTCATGACATGGCTAACCTTTTCCTTGCCCTGGCGGTTTTGGGTTTTGTGAGTGTGTCTTTTGCACTCCTGCAGTTGTGTACTTCTGGATTATCTGAAGAGCAGCTGTAGAACTAGTTGGACTAGTAGCTCAATCCTATCAACCCCACAAACTGTGTGAGCTACAGCAGGACACTCCAAAATGTTTGTACAACTGTTGCTGTGGGCTTCTTTCCCCATAATGTTGCTTTCAGGAGAAAAGAATTGCACCCTGCCTTCCCAAGGCACCCAGACCACCATTTGTCAGGCATGAAGAATATTCAAATGGATCAATCTCAAGAAAAATCCAGCAGCAGAACTGGCAGGCTGCTTTCGGTCATCTCCACTTTGCCCCCCCGGGGGACTCATTAAGCGTTTTTTTGGCTTGGGAGAGTGTTCAGGAATTCTTTTGGTTGCTGTTATTCCAGTGACAGTCTCAAAAAGGAAATACATGATGTTGTTTTTCTTTCTAAGGTGAACACAACAGATGTAACAGTCCTCCATGCTGGAATAACTCACTGCCAGCCCCTTCTCACTGCAAGGATGCCTTATTGCCTCCCCGTCATTCTGGCTTGTGCTGCAGTGGTTATCAAGGAAAGGCAAGGAGTGGGTGGGGCCCTGGGGGTTGGCCAACTTTATATATATATGTGTGTGAATATATGTGCCTGCCCCTTCCTTTGCCCTAACAATTTTTTGTTGTTTTTTTTAAAAACTGGTTCTTGTAAGAAAGAAAGAAAAATGTATAACATGATGGGGGGGGGGAGTACAGGTCAGATGTATGCATCCGCATTTGAATTAGTGGTATGTACACCTGCCAAGGGCATTCTGACTGTGGGAAGGGGGCAAGAGCCAGGCTGCAAGAGAAAATATTGTACTGAATCCTGTTTTCAAAGTGCATTTTCTGCACCTCCAAATTAAAATCTAGCAGCATCTTAATGATTTAGGAATATGTCTTGAAGGAACTGAAAGCTTTGACTCTGAAACTTGCTTTTTCACTTTGAAGAACCTAAGAAGAGTCCTGCTGGATCAGACCAAAGGCTTATCTAGTTCCACTTCCTGTATCTCATAGATGCCTCGGGGAGCACACACAGGGTGACCAGATGTCATGACCGCACAAGGGGACCAGGCACCTCAAAATGTAGGACATCCTAGAAAAATGTAGGACATGACAAAATAAAAGCTAAAAACACTCATATGTGAATGTCATGTGGTTAATATAAACTATAACTTCTTATTAAATTTAAAACTATATTTTACATGTAGTTTATTAGTTATAAGAAGGCTATGTGCTTCCTGCAGGGGCCCAATCAGGGAACAGAAGGACATCTTTTCCAGGTCACAAGGCTAGAAAAGAGCACATGTCCATGACATCTGGTCACCCTGAGCTTGCAAGACAACAAGAGACCGGCATCCTGTTGCTACTCCTTTGTACCTGGCACTCTGAGGTAGTCTAAAACCAGGAGGTTCCACATATCTATTACAGTTTGTAATTTGTGGTGGACTTTCCTTCTAGATATCTGACCGGTCCACTTTTAAAGGCATCAAGGCCAGATGCCATCACTACATCCTGTGGCAAGGAGTTCCACAGACTAATTACATGCTGGGTAAAGAAATATTTTCTTTTGTCTGGTATAACTCTCCTGACACTCAATTTTACAGGATGTCCCCTGATTCTGGTGCTGTGAGAGGGAAAAGAACATCCCTCTGTCCTTCCCCTGCATAATTTTATATGTCTCAGTCATGCCCCCCATACCTTTTTTTTAGACTGAAGAGTCCCAATCACTGTAGCCTTTCCTCATAAGGGAAAGGCTTTTGCCTTTCCTGCTGCTATTTCCAAGCCTAGTGGCATGGAAACTTGTAGGATTTTTCAGAAACTGGTAGGTATGTTTTAAGTCTACTAAGAACAGGAGCTTATCCACAAATCCTCCACTATGGAAGTGATACAACTCTGTGTGTGGCATGACCCACCACTACAAAAGTAGATCTGAGAGACAGGAAATGAGATCATTGCCGGTCATGCAGAAGGCCAAAGAGGTTTTCTTTTTTCAGGCCTATCTCATTTCTAAGAAAGATCAGACTCTTTAGGTCGGCAGGTGATACCCTTTAGATTTTTCTTTTTCCAGCAATATCTCCAGTGTCTCCTACCCGGGTTTTCTAGCATTCAAGCCCCTGATCATTATTTGCTCTAATAGCCTTTGCTGTGCGTGAGGTACCTATTGTTCGAAGTGTTTGGAAACAGAGCAACTGCTCAGATGTTTTTTTGAGGTAGCCAGGGCAGCATCAGAAGGAATGTGGAGCTGGGAAAACCCCGGAGATGCATGAAACAAGCGAAGATTTCTCTGCACTAATTGGCCCACAAGGCTGTCTTTTGCAAACACTCGGGA
Organism: Tiliqua scincoides; assembly: GCF_035046505.1. Taxonomy (NCBI): domain Eukaryota; kingdom Metazoa; phylum Chordata; class Lepidosauria; order Squamata; family Scincidae; genus Tiliqua; species Tiliqua scincoides. Next base: position 18,201,387 of record NC_089829.1, read on the forward strand.
GCAATAAAATTGTCTTTCAGACCACATGATCAGTAATCACAGAGAGTCATCCGATGGAACCAGTGCAGTTCAGACATATCAGACCAATTTTTTTTTAAAAAGGCCAATAAAAATACCTACAAAAGAAGGCTGGAGTATTGTGGAAGAATTTGGCATGATCGAACAGGGTGTTCTCCAGCATAAACTTGTAGACGGGAGATACAGACAAAAGCCAGCTTGATTTAAAAAAATCTGAAAAAGCTGCTCTTGAGAGGGCACCTGGAAGTCCAGGCACGGCCATGCTCCACCCCCAGGCCAGCACAGGTATTGAAATTCTTCAACCCTAGCCTAGTATCCCAGGAACCATATTTAAGGCTTGCTTTTGTCAGGAAACCTAAGGAAGGTAGAGTCCTCCTGCCTGGGGTGGATCCAGACATGGAGCACAGCGCAACAAAGCACCAGACCCCTACTCATACCTTCCTAATGTAGGAGGAGATCCATAGTGGTGGGCAACCTGTCTTTCATTCATGGATTTTCTCATGGAGGAATCCGCCAGAAGCTTCTGGGGCAGACAGACCAGTGCTCCCTGCATCAACGTTTGAAGGCCACTGGCCAAAGAATTCCTGGCTTGTGCCATTTGGGGTTTGCAAGTTAATAACCATCACATGAATTCTTCCACTGGTGGTGGTAGCTTCATGAATTCGAGCAAGTTGTCATATTTTTCCCCTAAGTAAAAGTCCTTGTGCCGCAAGGAATATCCCCCTTTTCAATGCAAAAAGAGACACAAAAGAAGACCTCTTGTACGGGGAGACAATATTTCATTTCATCTGAAATATGGTTGCTAAGCATGTGAGTTCTCACCTGGCACGTGGGTATTTTCATCTATCCTGTAGGAGAAGTGTTGACCCCCAAACACGCACTGCTGGGAGGCCTGAATCTCTCCCCCTTCGACCCTGTCCTAAAGACACTGAAACTGCACACCTTCACTATTTCCAAAAGTGTAATAAAACTGAAATCTTTATTATCAATTGTCCTTTTGAAGAGCTCCTAATGTCTCTCCAATGACCCTTGCTAGACATCCTTCTTGTGAAGCATGTGCCATGTTGCCTATCTTCCCAACACATGTGTTGTCTTGGTAAATGCTGAAGTGCAAAGACTTACTGTAGCCTTGCCCCACAGATGATACGCATTAAGACCATACAACAACTACAACTAACCACAGATTTTAATTCTGAGCCTATGGTGGAAGCTGGACCTGAGCTTCCGGACACCACGGGATATACTTTTCCGTGGCATCTGGGAGCCTATCTGAGGCCCGTAGCAGCCATGCGCAGCCTCTATAGGCATCAGAATGTTGCCCGAAGCGGTTTAAAGGGTACTTCAGGTTTTCCCTGGAAGTACCCTTTGAACAGCTCCAGGCAGCATTCTGTGGGCTGTGCCCAGCCACTATGGATCTCAGAAAGGCTCCAAAAGCTACAGGAACAAGGTTCTGGTTGCGTTCAGAGTCCCTGTGGGTCAGAAGTCATGGATATGGAATGCATCCCCCACAGATACTAAAATTCCACCTGTACATTATTTCATTGAAAACTCATGTAATGCCAGACACTTGTGGTGGGTTGCAACAATTTTAAAACCAATGTACAAACATTGAAAAAATGAGTTGCATATATCCTAAACAAATATAAAGGGTATAGCACAGTAAACTTGCATAGGGCTGCACCCTTAACATACCGTGGCTACAAACTACTTCTCAGGCAGCGCTTGAAACCACAGTTGTGTAGACCGGGGTTAGCAACCTTTTCAGGCAAAGGGCCAGCAGTGGAACAGGGACTCTGCAACCTTGAGCAGGTTCCTCTGCCAGGTGCCCTGTCCAGCATGCGGTAAATTGGGCAGGAGGCAAAGTCTACCAAGCCAAGCTCTGCATGGGCCAGATGACTTTGGGTTGCAAGTCCAATCCAGCCTACAGGCCATAGGTTGCCAGCCCCTGGTCTAGACATATGCTCCTAGACACACTTCACAGCTTGCTGAGCCTGATGCTTCTTCTCCACTGAATTCCTTCTGAAAAAGTTTCAGAGGCAGCACCCAAGTGCTCCAGCTGCTTTCTCAGGCCTCTAATGCCTGGTTAGGAGCACAGAAAGCAATTGCCTTGACTTGCCCTCTATTTTTCCAAAATACAGAGCAATCATGTCTCTTTTTTCTTCCCAGCATCATCAGCATCAACAGACTGCGCTATAAGTAGCTTGTAATAAGCCAGCCTGCATTCATCCGATATGATGTTATTGCTCAAAATTATCTTAATTATATGGTAGCTCTAACTTAATCGGTTGTGTGTGTGTGTATTTTCTTTTTGCCTTGCTAAGGCAATGGAGGAGATTTCATGAGAATACCAGCTCTTGGCTTACATAGACAAGTTTCCACTACCTTGGCTGGAGAGAAAAATGGGGAAGCAAGGCAGGGGCAGCCCATAAACTCCTGGTGCCAGAGGTTGTGCCCCTGGCAGCACATCAGCCTCTGCTGCTCCCATTCCCTGGACTTGAAAAGGAAGAGGGGAACAGTGCTGAAGAGGAAGTGGGGGGAGAGGAGCGTAGCGGGACTAGAGCGTTGAAGACACTTCCTCTTCTGCTCTGTTCCTTTCTTCCTCTTGGAATCCTGCAAGGAAGGAGGTAGGGTGGTAGAGGGAGAGGCTCCTACCAATCTGTTACTTGAGCCAGCAGCCACTTAGGTCTTCTCTTGAACAGAGCGGCTCTGTAGGAAGAGAAGCTTGTGTGGTCCTAGAAGCTTCTCTTCCAAACAAGACAGTCGACTTGTATTCGTCGTTAAATATTTGGGACATGCCTGTGTACAGATAGATGGTCATTTTGCTGAAACCAGGTTAATTTTCACATTTATTTATCTATTTAATAAGCTAAATGAGCTGAGATACTGTTCATAATACTACAGATCAAATGAGCTCCTGGAAACCAGTTTGACCAGGCTCCCTTAGCTCTGCCAACTTTTTCTTATTGCCCCAAACAATCTTCTGTGCTGGACTCCTGATTGCCAAGTGCCAAAGGATGTGTTTGCAGGTCCGTTGCGACAGATGCAGGGATGCATCTTCTGGGTATTTGCAGGCAGTGATCAGGGAAGGGACGGGGCTCAGCTTATGCGTACTTTGCAGACAGAAGGCTTGAACTGTACACCGTGGGTCCTTCGTTACTGCTGCCATATGCCACAGACATCTTGTACATAACTGTCACAGGACCAGGGTTCACCCTCCATAAAAGGTGCAAATTGGACAAAGTTCTTTTTTCCTTTCTCCTGCTAGAAAAGCCAGTAAGCTCCAGCCTTTGGTCAGAACTGAGAAGCTATGTAATGAAGAGTGCTGCATAAGTTGAGAGCTCGTCTTCTCCAAAGAAAGGTCAGAGCAAACACTAGACCTTGATCCTTGCCGGTCTGACATGAGGCGGGAGTTTTGCGCTGCTTTAGCTAATTCTTGGTCTGCTGTGTCCAGGCGACACCTGCTGGAATGACCTTGCAAGGACCATACTGCTGACACTGGCTACTTTTTCTTTTGGTGCTTTCCTCCATGTGGCTGGTGGGTCAATACTTAGACATCTTTTGCCTGTTCAAGGATTGTGCTACTACTGTAGGCACACACAAGTTTTCACCCCATAAGCCAAACACACATACCAGGATGTGCATAGTGTGTAGAGCCAATTGGGGAGTTAGCCCTGGAAGATCCAGATTCAAATTTCTGCTGAGCCCTGAAGCTTCCTGGATGAACTTGGACCAGTCACTTGGCAATAGGGGCCCAATTTGGATCTGGGCCACGGGCATGGGAAATGGGGAATTTGCCCTGTGCTGTTTTCTTCATGCAAATCATGCCCTGGAGCTGCCACATCTGCATCATTTGCATCTGTTCTTTTTGCATCCCAGTCTTTTGTGTCCTAATATATGTATATTTATATTAGACATACTTTTTAATTTTTGAAACGCAAAGGTAGCATTTGGTTAGGCTGGGATAATAGCTTTAGAGCCCAATCCTATGCAGGTTTACTCAGAAGTAAGCATCACTGTACTCCCAGATAAGTGTGGATAGGATTGCAGCCTTAGTGTTTATAACATGGGGTTTGTTGCCTGGGATGTAAATAACTGGAATGCACCAAAAAAAAAAAAAAATAGACCCAGACGTGAATGTCCGGGGATACCAATGACCAGAACACATTTGACCAGGGCACAATCTTCCAGGACTCAAATACCCTAACATCATTGTCAGGGAAGACACCTCAGAGCTTCAGGGAAAGGGGCACAGGGGGCAGGTTCTGCATTGCTACACTGCAGGTGTGCAAAGCTGCTGCTGGTGTGCAGAGAAAGGAGGCAAAATTTGATCCACTTCTGGCAGCATCAAAGCTTCAACCAGCCCTTTGTATTGTGTCTGCATATTCCCCACCCCCCCCCCCCCCCCGTGGCTGAAATCTGTGCTGTTGAAATGGTTTGGAACAGAGCGAAGCACCTGGTGGGAAGGTATAAGCTCCTCTTTCTGAATCATGGCTCCAATCCGAATTGCCCCCTTACCATGTTTCCTTTGAAGTGAAAGCCCCCCCCCAAGACATAAAAAATTCACACAACTCATACTGTCACATCTCTTTTGGGACTCATGATCAAATCTTACCTCCTTGCATTGAGCTTTCCAGAAGAGGGAAGGTTGAAAACCTAGAGGAAAAAAAACACCATCTCCCCTCTTCATTTCTCTTTTCAGTTAGGGCAAAGGATTCATCTGTTGCAGTTCAGGTGTATGCGCACTGGGCTCTTGTGCTGCTCATCCTGATGGTCTTGCTTGACTGCTGTTATCACTGGAGAGAGCAAAGGGGTATGAAGGGCTGTGTGGGACTCTCTTGAGCTATTGCATTGGCCTTAGAGAAATTTGTTGTTCTCCTGCTTGGATTAGAAGATGCTTCCCCTTGGGAATGAGGGAGAGAGCTATGATTCTGTGGCAGGACTAAACCATTTTTTCCATTTGAGCTGTCCAGGATGACAGTCCACTTCCTTAGATCATAGAATCACAGACTTGGAAGTGTACCACAAGGTCATCTAGTCCAGCCCCCTACCTGTACCAGGAAATCCTCCTTGAGCATCTCCAGCAGGTGTCTGTTGAACTCAGTGGCATAGCAAATGATCATGTAGCCCGGTGCCAAGCTCAAAATGATGCCCCGGAAGTGATGTCACAACCAGAAAGTGATGTCACACCCAGGCTTTTAAAAAAGTGAAAGTTGAAGGAAAACCTGCCTCCTCCCCCAGAAGCTGCCAGGTAAGGCACCGTGAGTTTAGCCTCAGTGCGAAGAGAGGGAGAAGGCATAAGAACATAAGAACAGCCCCACTGGATCAGGCCATAGGCCCATCTAGTCCAGCTTCCTGTATCTCACAGCGGCCCACCAAATGCCCCAGGGAGCACACCAGATAACAAGAGACCTCATTCTGGTGCCCTCCCTTGCATCTGGCATAGCCCATTTCTACATACGCATCATGGCTTGTAACCCGTAATGGATTTTTCCTCCAGAAACTTGTCCAATCCCCTTTTAAAGGTGTCCAGGCCAGACGCCATCACCACATCCTGTGGGAAGGAGTTCCACATACCAACCATGCACTGAGTAAAGAAATATTTTCTTTTGTCTGTTCTAACTCTCCCAACACTCAATTTTAGTGGATGTCCCCTGGTTCTGGTGTTATGTGAGAGTGTAAAGAGCATCTCTCTATCCACTCTGTCCTTCCTGTGCATAATTTTGTATGTCTCAATCATGTCCTCCCTCAGGCGCCTCTTTTCTAGGCTGAAGAGGCCCAAACGCCATAGCCTTTCCTCAGGTGCCCCAGCCCAGCAATCATCTTAGTCGCTCTCTTTTGCACCTTTTCCATTTCCATTATGTCTTTTTTAAGATGCAGTGACCAGAACTGGACGCAATACTCCAGGTGTGGCCTTACCATCGATTTGTACAACGGCATTATAATATTAGCTGTTTTGTTCTCAATACTCAAGGCAAGTGGACCTCTGAGTTTTTGGAGAAGGAGAGGGAGGACTCTGAGTTGTGAAGAGGAGAGGAGGACGAGGACGAGAAGGAAAGCGTACTCTTTCTAACTCTTTGTCTTTCTAACTCTTGTCTTCTAACCTTAAATCAACACTGACATTTAGCTTACCTTTAGCTTAGCTTTAGCTAAGTTAGCACCTAATCTAACCAGAGGGAGGGAGTTTAAGGTCCAGCAAGTTGGGGCACAGGAGCTAGGTGAGGACAATAAAAATATATATGTGAGTGAATACATAGGTCTACTCTGAGCAGGAGCAGAGTCCTACTCATGAGTAAGGGCCCAAGGTACAGGCACTTGGAAAAGTAAATAAAACACAGGAGGATAAAGTAGAAAGCAAGTTTTTCTACTTTGTTTAAATTAACCCTATACTTAACCCAAATTAAACTTAATCCAAGTTAGAACATAATCTAAAGGTTCAGTAAATTGGGACACAGGATCTAGGTGAGAGCAATAAATAAATAAATAAATAAATAATTTAAATAAAGGTGCACACTTAATAAATGCAAGAGGTATAATTTAGATAGGAAGCTAGAGCCCAAACTAAACAAAGAAGAGGGTAATAGGGGAGAAAGTACAATTGTGTCTACTTTATAAACAGGGCAAAACAGGATTTAAACCTTTAGTGTGTAAGTTCTGCCAAGCCCAAAAAACTCTTAAACCAGTGCAGTTTAAACTCAAATAAAAAGCAGTTTGAGGTTGAAAAACAGTCCAGCCTAAGAGAACTGAATTAGGAGGGCCCGTTCCCAGCCAGCCAGGGCAATTTAGCTTAGCATAGTCATAAATTTAGCAATTTAGCAAATTAGCATAGTCATTGTCCTTTAGGAGGTGATAAGAGCCCCATTGGGCAAATCCAAGCACCCCATTCAGGAGCCTACAGAGTAGATTAGGCCCATCAACAGCCTTTTCTCTTCCTAATCTTTTGTAATCTCACCTGGGAAGACCAGCCCCCTTTCAATCAGCAAGGACGGAGGGAGGAGGAGCTAGCTATAAAGAGGGGGGGACGACCCAGGAAACTGTTAGGTCAGCCTAACATCTATACCGGGTAAGATGGTGGAATCCCTCATCAAAGATAGACTCTCAAAACACCTAGGCAAACAGGTCTTGCTGAGGGAGAATCAACATGGCTTCTGTAAGGGTAAGTCTTGCCTCACAAACCTTTTAGAATTCTTTGAAAAGGTCAACAGGCATGTGGATGCAGGAGAACCCGTGGACATTATGTATCTGGACTTTCAGAGGGCGTTCGACATGGTCCCTCACCAAAGGCTACTGAAAAAACTCCAGTCAGAGAATTAGAGGGCAGGTCCTCTCCTGGAGTGAGACCTGGCTGAAGACCAGGAAACAGAGAGTGGGTGTCAATGGTCAATTTTCACAGTGGAGAGAGGTGAAAAGCGGTGTTCCCCAAGGATCTGTCCTGGGACCAGTGGGACCCACCTTATAGCTCTTAAATGGGGGCTTAAATAGCTCTTCCAATGGGGGCACAAGAGTGGGTCCGACTCCACCATAGAATCGCTGTGGGTTAAATTATCAGGTTCGAGGAGGGATGTAATAGTGGGGGCATGCTACCGTCCTCCGAACCAGAAACCAGAAGGGGACCTTGAGATGAGGAAACAGTGCAAAGTTCCCAATTCCCCATCCCTCTCTATGTTATTGCAGGTCAATTTCAGACTCAGGCAAGGGAATCTGACCTCTTTCTGTGCTCATTTATTCTCTCCTACAAATGCTAACAGCACCCCCACCCAAGGAGGACTTAGCTCTCCCTTGCTCTCTTCTGTTTCCTCATCTATTTATTCATTTATTTATTTTTCACATTTTTACTACTATGCTTGATTCTTGAGTGGAGTGATGGGGAAGAGGAGTGGCCATCTGGCACATCCACCCACCTCTTGCAGGCAGGGGAACAGCACCTTTCCCCTTAGAAGCCCTGCTGGCCTTTCCACCTTCCAGAGAAATCTCGCAAGAAGGAAGCACTGATGGACTGGCCGGGAAGGAAACACTGGGGACTGGCATCAGTTTGTGACATCATCATCAGTTTGTAACATCATCAGCTGACAGGTTCTGGGAGCTGTATAAATTGTGGGCACAGGGAGGGGCTGAGCGTGGGTTGTTAGAGGCGAGGTGGAGAGAGGAGGTGGTGGTGGAGAGTAGTGGATTTCTGTGGTTGGTATATTGATTTGGCGTGAAAGGCAGGGTGAAAGTGAGAGCGAAAGGAGGGGTGAAAGGCAGAGAGGAGTGAGTCGTGGGCTGTGTGTGGAGTGAGTGGGATTTATTTTTATCTTTTCAGTTTTTTAATTTCTTCTTTTGATTTTTTGAATTCATTTTTATTTTATTCATATTTATTTTATTATAATTTATTATTTTATTTTATTTGTGTCTTTTGTACTGATTTATTTCTTCATCCATTTATTTCTTTTTAATTTTTTATTTTGGTTGTGTTATTTTTAAAATTTATTTTTATATTCTTTGATTTATTTGTTGCATATATAATTATTTATTTTCTGTTTCTTTAATCTTATATACTTTTATTCCATTGCTTCTTTCTTCTCTTTTCTTATCTTCCTTTTACCTTTTTCTAAGCTTTATTTTCTTTTTTCTTTTTTAAAATTTTGATATTTTTTGATTTCTCCTTCATTCTTCCTGCATTCATTTCATTGCTTTTTCCCCTTCCTTTATCTTTTCATCTTTTTAGATTATAGTTTTTGGGGTGTTTGGGGAGGGTCTTTATTTTTAGAGTAGGTTCTTAGACAGTGTTAGGTTTAGAGTGTAGATAGGGGGAGACTTTGGGAGGGATCGTTTTCTTTATTATTCTTTTGTTAGGTTTGTAGTGGGTGCTTTGGGGGAGGGCTATAGATATTTAGTTAAGATATAGAGTTAGTGTTAGATTTAGAATAGGTAAGGAGAACACAATGGCAAATAATCTCCTTGGCAAACTGAGAAGGTAAGTTGTTCCTTGCAACTGCGCTACACCCCACCCACCTTATAGCTCTTAAATGGGGGCTTAAATAGCACTTAAATAGCTCTTCCAATGGGGGCAAAAGAGTGGGTCTGACTCCACCACAGAATCACTGTGGGTTAAATTATCAGGTTCGAGGAGCGATGTAATAGTGGGGGCATGCTACCGTCCTGCAGACCAGAAACCAGAAAGGGACCTTGAAATGAGGAAAGAGATCAGGGAGGTGTCGAGGAGGGACAGGGTTGTAGTCATGGGGGACTTCAATTCTCCTCACATCGACTGGGTCAATTCATGCTCTGGTCATGAAAGAGAGACTGGTTTTCTTGACATGCTAAATGACTGCTTTAGAGCAACTAGTCATGGAGCCCACCAGAGGACAGGCGACTCTGGATTTAATCTTGTGTGGCTCAGGACCTGGTTAGAGAGGTAAATGTTACTGAGCCATTGGGGAACAGTCACCATGCTGCAATTAGTTTCACCATGCATGTCGGGGGAAGAGTGCCAAACAAATCTAACACAAAAACCCTTGACTTACGAAGGGCCCCTCAAATGAGGATGCTGGTTAGCAAGAAGTTGAAAGGGAAGGTAAAGAGGGTCCAATCTCTCCAGAGTCCATGGAAGCTGTTTAAAACAACAGTAACAGAAGCCCAGGAGAAGGGCTCAAAGGAATACCTCAAAGGAAGAAGGGCTCCACTAAGTCCAGGAGGGTGCCCGCCTGGCTAACGAGCCAAGTTACAGAGGCTATAAAGGGCAAGGAAGCATCCTTCTGTAAATGGAAGGCTTGCCCTAATGAGGAGAATAAAAAGGAACATAAACTGTGGCAAAACAAATGTAAGAAGGTGATACGGGAGGCCAAGAGAGACTATGAGGAAAAACATGGCCAGCAACATTAACAGAAGAGTCAACAAAACCTTTATTAGGCATAAACATTGGATAGGTGAAGACTCTGTACAGAAACCGTAGAGAGAATATAAACCTAAGTAGTACACAAATATATGCATATGTGCGCACCTACGTGTACACACAGATACAAATGTACATTACATTTTACATACTAACATGAATTATTTAAAAGACAGAAAACAATCAGTTACTCTGCAGATATTGCCAAGATGTAATCTACTCAGTGATTACTTGGTACAGAAAGTTTGGCTCGATTCAGATTACTCAAATTTAGGACTCTGACAGAGCGGCTGGGGAAAGCTTTCCGTGCATGTCTGTGTCAGTTCCTGGATATCACAGGTTGGAAGAGCGATTCAGCTTAGTTAAGGCAGTTTCTAGGCAGAAGGTTAGGCTTTGCAAGGTAGCTGAGTCCCTTTCAATGGTGTTCTTTATTACATTTGGACTAGGAGAGTTTGTTTGCTCATTAGAGCGGGGTGTTGCTGCAGTCTTACCAGCTGTCTGGGCAGGCAGCCAAGAATCTCTTTGTGCAGGGATGGAGGATGATGCAGTGGTCAGAGGCTTCAAGCTGTGTGTGGAGGCGGGCAGCAGCTCTTGATTAGAGTCAGAGAAATCAGAGAAGACTCTCTTACTGTTATTTTGAACGTGCTGAGAAACCTTCTCATCTGAAACAGAGTCAGGGGAGTTGTAGAGGTGTCAAAGGACAGAAGGAGTCTGACTCTAGATGCAGGACTACTTAGCCATTGGGCACTTATCATGTCAATCTGATTTAGATGCATACATAAAAGTTTACTTAAGGATATTTTTACACAGAGCCTGTCCCTCCATTTTCCATAATTTACTGGCACTCTGCCAACCTCCAAGAGAATTTGGTTTGCTTGGAAACAGCGTGAGTGAGAGCCAGCAGCTTTAGGCAAAGAGACAGGTTTGATCCTAGATTCTTTCGCAGAGACAGAGGCATCCTTGGGTATTATCTGCGTGTGGCTATAAGCTCGTGCTGTTGCCGGAGAACTGCCCTTGGGTCTTGGGGCCAATTGCTCCTGCAGCTTCTTTGGTAGTGCATCAATTTGGGAGGATATAAACTTAAGTTCCCGAAAGATTGCCAAAACTGTTCTAGCCGCAACAAGGGAGTGGTCTCCCAAAAGAGTTAAGAGGGAAGTATTGCCTGGTTCAAGGTCCACCGGTTCCTCTTGGTCCCCGTGAGCTAGGTCCTTATCTCCCAGTGCACTCTTATGAGCATCAACATTTAGCGAGATCACTTCAGGGCAGGACCCATTCTTAGTGTTTCCCAAACATGGTACGCTGTTATGTTCTTCCGCCTCCAAATCAGTTTCAGTCTCTAGACAGCCCGAGTTGTTAGACGAAGCAGGGTTGGGAGTAACACTTACGGTCTCGTTCCAAGATGTTATTTGGTCCAGTCGAAGTTGTGGGGAACCACTGCCAGCTCGCTGCCTTTTCCTTCTCCTGCCCATGTTTTCAATCCAAATCCTACACAAGAGTAGGCACTCCAAAGCAGCAAAATAACCAGTATCAATGTTGTCAGCAGGATCTTCAGCAAGTTAAAATATCCTGGGAGAAGAAAAAACCTCCCGGGTTGCCACTAAGGCTAAAATTCATAAGAGCTCCAGCAAACGAGATTCTGCTAGAAGGCAGCCATCTCCTCCCCCCCCAGCAACATTAAAGGGAATAATAAAAGTTTCTTCAAATATGTTAGAAGCAGGAAACCTGCTTGAGAAGCAGTTGGTCCTCTGGATGGTGAGGAAGGGAAAGGGAAGATAAAAGGAGACTTAGAGATGGCAAAGAAATTAAATGAGTTCTTTGCATCTGTCTTCATGGAAGACGATGTCAGGCAGATACCGCTGCCTTGAACGGCCCCTCCTGACTGAGGAATTAAGTCCGATAGAGGTTAATAGAGAAGATGTTTCAGACCTAATTGATAAATTAAAGATCAATAAGTCACCGGGCCCAGAAGGCATCCACCAAGAGTTATAAAGGAACTGAAGAATAAAGTTGCTGATCTCTTGGCTAAAATATGCAACTTGTCCCTTAAAACGGCCATGGTGCCAGAAGATTGGAAGATAGCAAATGTCATGCTGATCTTTAAAAAGGGAAGGAGGGGGGACCCGGGAAATTATAGGCCAGTCAGCCTCACGTCTGTTCCAGGTAAGATGGTGGAATGCCTCATCAAAGATAAAATCTTAAAACACATAGGGCGCAATCCTAACCCCTTATGTCAGTGCTTTCCAGCACTGACATAAGGGCAATGCAGCTCTGAGGTAAGGGAACAAACATTCCCTTACTCTGAGGAGGCCTCCGTGAGTGACACCCAACTGCAGGATACAGCACATACCCCATTGGCATCACTATGCCAGTGCTGGAAAGCACTAACATAAGGGGTTAGGATTGCGCCCATAGACAAACAAGCCTTGCTGAGGGAGAATCAGCATGGCTTTTGTAAGGGTAAGGCATGTGGATCCACATCCAAGGCATGTGGATGCGGGAGAACCCGTGGACATTATATATCTGGACTTTCAGAAGGCATTTGACACGGTCCCTCACCAAAGGCTGCTGAGAAAGCTCCATGGTCAGGGAATTAGAGGGCAGGTCCTCTCCTGGATTAGGAACTGGTTGGAGGCCAGGAAGCAGAGAGTGGGTGTCAATGGGCAATTTTCACAATGGAGACAGGTAGAAAGCAGTGTGCCCCAAGCATCTGTCCTGGGTCCGGTGCTTTTTCAACCTCTTCATAAACGACCTGGAGGCAGGGCTAAGCAGTAATGTGGCCAAGTCTGCAGATGACACCAAACTTTTCTGAGTGGTGAAGACCAGAAGAGATTGTGAAGAGCTCCAGAAGGATCTCTCCAGACAGACAGAATGGGCAGCAAAATGGCAGATGCGTTTCAATGTAAGAAAGTGTGAAGTCATGCACATTGGGGCAAAAAAATCAAAACTTCACATATAGGCTAATGGGTTCTGAGCTGTCGGAGAGATCAGGACCTGTCTCAGGAGAGAGATCTTGGGGTCCTTGTCGACAGCTCAATGGAAGTGTTGACCCAATGTGCGGCGGCAGTAAAGAAGGCTAATTCCATGCTTGGGATCATTAGGAAAGGCATTGAGAATAAGACAGCTTATATTGCAATGCCGTTGTACAAATCAATTGTAGAAACCTGGAGCATTGCGTCCAGTTCTGGTCACCACATCTCAAAAAGGATATAGTGGAGATGGAAAAGGTGCAAAAGAGAGCAACAAAAATGATTACTGGGTTGGGGCACCTTCCCTATGAGGAAAGGCTATAGTGTTTGGGCCTCTTCAGTCTAGAAAAGAGGCGCCTGAGGGGGGACATGATTGCGACATACAAAATCATGCAGGGGATGGACAGAGTGGATAGAGCGATGCTCTTTTCCCTCTTGCATAACACCAGAACCAGGGGACATCCACGAAAGCTGAGTGTTGGGAGAGTTAGGACAGACAGAAGAAAATATTTCTTTACACAGCATGTAATTAGTTTGTGGAACTCCTTGCCACAGGATGTAGTGATGGCATCTTGCCTGGATGCCTTTAAGAGGGGATTGGACAAATTTCTGGAGGAGAAGTTCATTATGGGTTACAAGTCATAGTAGGTATGTGCAAGCTCTTGGTTTTAGAGGCAAGTTGCCTCTGACTGCCAGATGCAGGGGAGGGCACCAGGACGCAGGTTGTGCCTTGTGTGCTCCCTGGGGCATTTGGTGGGCCACTGTGAGATACAGGAAGCTGGACTAGATGGGCCTTTGGCCTGATCCAGTGGGGCTCTTCTTACGTTCTTATGAGTGGTCGTCCTCCATGACCTCCATCCCCCACTAGTTGCCCTCTCCCCCCAGTGTCTGCCCAGGAGTGACTTCCTCACTGTTCACTCTCTTGCAGGCTTTGCTGCTGCCTCAAGATCAAGAAGCACCAAGTCCAGCCTTCTGTGTTGAGAAAGGCCAGCAGAGAATGTCAGCAGGTGCTGGCCAAACTGAGCAACAGGAGAGTCTATCCTGCAAAAGAGCCAACACCAGAGACATCCTCCTCCTCCTCCTCCAACAGCAGGACATCCTCCTCCTCCAGCAGCTGGACATCCTCAGAGTCCACCCTCAACTCGTACTGGGGGTCCAGAGGTAAAGAGTCCTCTTGTCCTTCCCAGCAGCAAGCAAGCTTTCCAACAAATGCCATGCGTCATCTCTGGAAGCTGAAACCAAGCAGGTTGCTGCTTCTGAGGGCCACGCAAAGGCATACATCTCTCTTTCCTTCTCTCCTTCCAGATACTCTAGGATCTGCAGAACGGGAAGGCAGCAAGGTAAAGTCTGCTCAAATTTCTCCCCCTGGGACCAGGCTTTCCAATTCCTTCAAGTGTGGAACACACTTCAATGTCTTCTTCAAGAAAACTGTGGCTGGTGAGGACAGGGAGCCACCTGGGCTGGCAGGGCTGCCTGTCCGGCTGTCAGAAGAGACAACATCGCTGCATCCATCAGCATGTCAACTTTCTCATGGCTGAGTTTCCAGGGGGTCTTTCCTCTCACTTTTGTCTTTTGTCTTCCCCATTTCTCTTAGGAAATCTATAGCATCAAAAAAGCGTGGTGCAGGAACGTGAGCGAGGTGACCACTACAGGCCAGCCGGTGCACACCATAGAAGTGAGTGTCTTGTGGACATGATGGTCAGGGAAGTGAAGCTGGTGGGCAAGATGCCTACCTGGGGTTGACCCTGAATTTGGGGACTCTTCCAAGGGTCCTGGCACTCTGCTGGGTGAGAGTGGGGGATGCTGTTGCATGACACTGACATGTGCTTTTACCTCAACAGCCGGAAGCAGCCAGAGACGCTCCAGAGATACGCACCATCTGGGTGAGGGAGGAAGACGGCCCCTCCTCCTCCTCCACTAAAGGTAACAGCCATTTCCAAGGAAAGGGGGAGGGCAGGGCCACATCCCAGTAGACTCTTAAGCCACTCGCTGTCCGTGCCTGAGGCCATTGCCTTTGCTGCTGACAGAGCAGCCAGCAAGGTTGGCCACTTGTTTCTGAGGCAGACATGCCAAGTGGGCCTGTCTTGAGACCATCTCCAGACTTTCACTATGGGCAGTGACTCCCCACCCCACCTCCCTATCCTTTTTTGAAGGCAAGTAGAAGATAACATCTCTCTTCTTCCTTCCTTCCAGATGACCTTCTATATGAAGACCTGGAGGGGGAGGAGTAGAAAGGAGGAGGAGCAGAAGAAAGACGGTCCTCGGAAGTCGTCCTCACAGACCCCCAGCTCGAGCCATGGTCAGTGTGGAGAATGCCAAGCAGCAAGTGACACAGGCTGTGGGAATGACCTTCATGTGTGAGGGAGTGCCTGGTGGAGGCAGGATCCGGCCTTGCCCTCCTTCTGTCCCAAGAAACATGCCAGCCCTTTGCAAGACTGGATCGGGGCAGACAGATGTACATATGGAAGAACCAGCAGGCAGAAAACTCAAATGTGGGCAGACCCACGAAGCCATTGAAAGTAGAAGGGACAAGGGAGGAAGCAATCCTGGTCTCCAATCAGAAGAGAGAAGGTGGACAAATCTGGATGGACACTGAAGGAGAAGAATGTGGCGTAAAAGCGAAAATCCAGACAGGAGGAAAGCGAGGCAGACAGCAACTGTTGGGAGGAGAAGCAGAGATTGAAGGAAAGCAGGAAAGGGGACCACAGGAAGAGGCAGCCCAAAGGATTGCGGTGCTTCCCCCTCATCTCTCATCCCCTTAGTGGTCTGCTGGTTGACAAGCCCTGATGACTTCCCACCCCTCCACAAGGTCTGCGGCAGGTCCTCTTGATTGCTCCTCCTCACAGGTCACAAATCCCCACTGCCTAGTGTCACTTGCTGGTGGGCCATCACTGCTCCAGCTGGGGGTCTCAAGGATGGCAAGGTTCCTGGATCTCCACTCTTCGCTTGGCTCCTCCGTCCTCATTCCCAGCTTCCTTCCTGAGTGCTGGTGGCTTCCGCCCTCACTTCTGGCTGCTCTGGCTGGTGGTCTCCTCCCTGACGCCTGGCTCCTCTCCTGCTCCTGACTCCTGGCTTCCTAGCTGATTTCTGGCTAACTTCCTGTTCCTGGGTGGACTCATCAGGTCTGGATTTCCATTGTGGCTCCTGGCTTGACTTCTAGCTTCTTTGCTGATTTCTGGCTGAGTTCCTGGTCCAGGGTGGACTCTTTGGCTCTGTCTCATCTCTTGCCTTTTTCTTATTTTTGGACACTTCCAGTTGCCCAGAAGCTTCTAGGCTACTTCACCAGCTGAAAGGATGCCGTGACATCCTCCTGTGATAGACTTCATCCTGCTGTTGGAATCAAATACTGGTTCATGAAAGGAACACTCTCCAGGAAGTGCAGGACTCCTGGGAATTGTTAGAGAAATCTATGCCTATATTTCAGTGAAGGCTTGCAGATCTTCTGCCTGAGAAAGGACTGATCCAGATCCATCCCTGCCTCTCTGGCACTCAGTCGGCTTGTCTGCTTCTGGTCTGTAAGCACCACGCTGCTGCTTACAGAGTTTGGTTAAAGCCAGACACACACCACAAAGGTAATGGCTGGTAAAAGGTTATTTTAATTTTAATTCTTGTACTTTCTTAATGCGATACAAGGACATCTGCAAGAGGGATTTGAAGACCTTAGGAGTGGACCTCAACAGGTGGGAAACCCTGGCCTCTGAGCGGCCCGCTTGGAGACAGGCTGTGCAGCATGACCTTTCCCAGTTTGAAGAGACACTTGGCCAACAGACTGAGGCAAAGAAGGAAGGCCCATAGCCAGGGAGACAGACCAGGGACAGACTGCACTTGCTCCCGGCATGGAAAGGATTGTCACTCCCGAATCGTCCTTTTCAGCCACGCTAGACGCTGTTCCAGAACCACCATTCAGAGCGCGATGCCATACTCTTTTGAGACTGAAGGTTGCCAACTGCTACATTTTAAGCATTTTGGTGCTTCAAAGCAGAAAAATATTACTTTGTCAAAAGACATTTCATGTAGTAGATTTCGCATTAATCTGCTTTGGGTTTTTTGCTCCAGGGTCCCTGGTAAGTCCAGCACTGGAAAAAACTCTGTGGTGCCCCTCTTCCCTTGATGCTCTGAGCACATGCTTATTTTGCTAAGTGGTTAATCCAGGGCTGGGAGCCGGTCCAGAGGCACGGCTCTTCCCCATTCACCACACGCTCTGCAGGGTCAAACATACAGGTTAAAAGTGACATGCAATTCTACCTTTAGCTCTTTCTCTCTTCACGTCACCCCGAACCCCCAATTTCCTGACTGGAATTTCCCATTGGGATCCTCACACTCAAAATATCTACAGCCAGATGTGGCACCTCTCCTCCCAAGTCCTTCTTTCTTAGCACACTCTCTGAATCCATTGACAAGGTCACCATTCACCCTGCCGAAGGAGCATGAAGTCTTGGCTTTCTCTTTTTCCAGCCACTCCTGTCTGCCAACGTACAGAAAGGTCCAGATTTTTAAACATCCCAGAAACTCCTTCACAAACACTTTAACTTGATTTTGAGTGGTCCGTGCAAAGGGGGGGCACGTTTCAAGAACTGCAATGATAAACACACACACACACACACAAAGCAGTTTAGTTTCCCCTGCTGCTTACCTTCTTGCACACATAGTACACCACAGATCTGTGGCAAGTACACCACAGATCTGAGCCTCTTCAGCATGTCAAAACCCATTTGCCGATCACAACCCTGAATGAAAGAAAGGAGGAATTTATCTGCCTTGTACACATCTGACAGGACTGAAGGGTGCAAAACCCAAGGAGATGGGAGACCATACCTGAGAGAGCGGCACCTTGCTAACAATGTCATAGTTCACGTCCACAGCAATATTCAGCCTCATGGTGTCAGGCAGCTGCATCAGCAGTTCTGATTCATCTGCAGAAAAGGAGGCAGAAACAAGAATCTGTTCACCCTGAAATCAGGAATCACAAATACATCTGCCAACACTGAAGGTGGACTCTGCACTTGGGGTGTCTGCGGCAAGAATATCTGCACAGTCTCCTTTGCCATGGACTAATATGGGGATCAAATGACAGTGAGCTATAGTCTGCTGGCTTGCAGGTGCCCACCTGCAGAGTCTTCAGCACATCTAGAGTGCCCCAGTTTTCAGTGCAAAGACTAATAAGGAGATCCCCTGAACCAGATTCCTGGGCAGAGCTACATGTCATCTAGTTAGGTAGGTTAGGCTGAGAGATAGCAATTGGCCCTAGGTCACCTGGGACACAATGAGACTAAGCAGGGATTTGAACCTAGAGCTGCTAGGTCTAAGTTCAATCACAAAACCACTACACAATCCTGGCACTCAGTGCAGAACTGCCCAGCACACTGCAGTAGCTGGTACCCTGCTGACCTGCGTTAGGGCTCTTTCCTTTCAACATGCTGATGGCAAAGTGAGGATTGCCCCTAAGGCAGAAGAACTACAGCAGGACCAGAGGTAGACAGTATCCTGGCCTACTCGCAAGGTGGGATATTTCTCTTGCACCTGCCACTTCAGTTGCTGAGGCAACTAGGAAGCAGGAAGGAAAAACAGCAAGACAGGAAAGGTTGTGAACTGGGTACAGCTGGGGCAGAGCAGCAAGCCATTCATGTGCTGAGAGGGAGCATAGCTAGCTGAGAGTTCCAGGGTGCGGCTGGTTAAAGGAGGAAAAAAGAATGATTTGACCCCTTTCCCGCTTGGGGAATCTGAGGCACTAGGGAGGGAGAGATTCCTCCCAGAGGCTGCAACCAAGGGGAGCAGGAAGTTCCATATTTTGGCTTTCTGGTCCTTTGTTTGATGGGCACCCCCATCTTGGACTGGTGGAGTCTGATTCAGGAGCCCAAGTGTATGAGGCAGGCCACACACACATCACAGGAGGCAGGCTCAGAGGTGTTTTTCTTGTCAACAGATCCCTACTGACGTAGGCAGATATTTCCCTGGGACAGAAGTTTAAAACTTTTTGGTCCTCTTTTTCAACTTTCGATGACCTCCTCCGCTCGCTGCACACGTATGTTCCAAATGCCCTCCCTGAGTCAAGATGGTGCAAATAATTTACAGTCAGTTCTCATTATCCTCTAAGGCAGTGGTTCCCAAAATGTGGGTCAGGACCACTGGTGGGTCGCAACCCAATTTTTGGTGGATTGCTGAAGGGTAATGGAAAGATCAGATAACTAATTGCCTCAAGCCCTGAAGCTATTCAGAAATCAGATGCTGTAGCTGCTAACTGCCCTGCAAGGAGCTGAGCTCCTACAGTTTGCAAGCATGTATAAATATAGGGAGGTAAATGTTTGTGAGTCTCTCTGGTTATTATACATAAATAAATAAATAAATTTTTAACAGTCTGGTAAACCGACATGGGTCCTGGTAGTGTCGTTTTAAAAAGTGAGTCCTGGTGCAAATTAGTTTGGGAACCACTGCTCTAACCACTGGTTAGGTTCCTGGAAACCCTAGCAGATAGTGAATTTGCATCTAATGAAACATTGATCCTATTGGATCTCTAGGGTTGGATGCAAGGGGTACCTGAGAGGAAGGAGTACCATACGTGCCATCAGATAATCCAGCAAAGACCCCCCAGGAAACCAGCAGAGTGCAGCAAGAAGTGCCAAAAGCTCTCCAAAAGCTGCAGGGACCTTCCAGAGGCTTGCCAGGACATTCAGAAAGGCTCTTGTGACCAGTGCAGACCCCTTTAAAATGGCTGGTGGAAGCTTCTGCCCGCCATTTTAAAGGGATCAGAGCTGGTCGCAGGCACTATTCTGAAGGTCTCTGCATAGCAGATAAGGAGAAGAGGGGTATGGATAATGAGAGGTAGTTAGCAATTCTGCCCCTCAGAGAGATATGAATTCACAGATAGTGAATCTGCAGATAAAGAGAACTGACTGTAACTAAGGAACATGGAGTCATCAGAGGCACAGCAAGACATCTTATGAAATCAATAATCAAAACTACAGGTTAGCCTTACCCAGCATGCCTTGAGAGTGCCAAGTGTGTTCATACCATGTTTTGACTCTATTCTGAACAGAACGAGGAATTCTGTAGAAAGCCATGTATTTAGTTGTGTTGGCCATACAGCTCCAGTATTATGTTTGTCCAGCTGTAGCAGCACCAACAACATCTCTCATCTGGCAGTGAGATTAAAAGAGAAAGAGGACAAATTAAGGGGAGTGTTATTTGGCATTAACTACAGCTGTTGTGAGCAATGTAACGAAAATGAACTCAACTACACACTGTATGAACATGTTAGCATCTACGTAATCTCATTCCTTCAGCTGAAATAGCTACTCTGGCACCCACCATTTTCTCCAGTACAGAAAGGATCCAGGAGATGAGGATCACCAACTCTATGGAGAAATGTAATTTCATGAGATGGAAAGTTAATTATGGTGTTTGAGGATGTATTCTGGTAAACTGGAACATGATACCTGACCACCAATTGCTTGGTTCATGGGGGAATGCCTGAACATTAATTTGAGCACAGTGCAGGTCAAACATAATTCCAAAACTGGTTGGAAACACTAGTGCACAAAGTGGTTTACATAGCCAAATAAATCAATAAATGGATTCCTGTCACGGTCTAAAAAGAGATGGAGAGGAAGAGACACCAGCAACAGCCACTGAAAAAGATGCCATGCTGGGTGAAGAGGGACAGTTGCTCTCCCCTGCCAAATACAGGTTGGTCTCAGACCACCTGTGGACCTGTTCCCGGACCCCCCTGCAGATACTAAGCGCCTATCAGAGCACCTCCAGTTGCAACTGGAAAAGTCTTCTACTCAAGTCCAGAGGTGTTCTGTGGCAGGGGGAGGCTGCATGCGGCCTCCGCGCACCTCACAAGGCCTCCAAGAGACTTCTGAGAGGCACTTCTCGTTTTTTGTCAAACCAGCAGTGCCTCTGAGGAGGCCTTCTGAAGTGTATGGAGCTGCTGGGACTTGTTCCCGATCACAGATGCCAGCAGTTAAAAATAACACCCAAAAGACCACTCTGGTTTCTTTCTTTTCATTTGATCAAATCCCTACAAAGCACTTTTACATCTAACCCCTAAACTAAGCAGCTGCCATCTTCAGCAATGCCAGCAGAACCACCAAAAGAGCAGTGCTCTTCCTCTCCCCTGCTTGCAGGAAGCAGCGAGGCAAACGCAGGAGCGAATTGAAGCCAACCTTGAGGTAAAGAAAATCCAGTGGCAGAAGATGACATCCAGCTGTAAAGGCGCGCGCGCACACACACACACACACACACACACCCCCTCAGTAGAGGTTAGTAACCAGACTTACCTTCCCAGCACATTATTTTGGAGGTCTTGGATGTGGCTGTGCCACACCTATAGGGGAGAACCTGAGGCTCAGTGGGAGAGCCCTCACTGCTTTGCATACTGACAGTCCCAGTAGGTTCAGTCCCTGGCACCATCTCAGGTAGGAAAACTGGAAAGGCCCTGCTGCCAGTCAGTGCAGACCTCATCGTGTTCTGACTCAGAGCAAGGCAGCTTCCACTGTTCCCCCTCCTGAGGAGATTGACCTTCAGAACATTCCCTTGAGATCAGTCACTGCCTTGTAGGTAACTAAAGGAGGGAGGTACCTACCAGTTTGCCCAGGCTACACAGTGGCCTTAATCCTGAGCAGGGAAAATCTGCACTGGAACTCTGAAAGAAGGATGCTACCCCAGATGTTGTGTTGTCCTAGGCAGCCCCTATCTATTGAACTATTTCACCAGGTTGACTCCAGACCAGGGAAGCTCCCATTGCACCTCCTTGTCTGCCTTTGAGATTACTCTAGTTCTGTCCTTGGAGCTGCTTTGAGGTACAGATGTCCTAAATCAGTAAATAAAGTCAAACGGCTGGGAATGATGATCGTGCTCCCCCTAGGGGAGCAGACACTCTCACTTGTATCTGTGATCTGAAGTCCACAGAACTTCAACTGATGTTTGCAAAGGGGAAGTGCATCTGTGAATTCCCCACATACCCAAAGGAAAATCTTGTCACTATTTAAACATTCTAATGCCATGAATGAACCGTTTAACTAAAATCAAGCTGCTGTTGTCTCCCTAAAAACAATACAACGTAATTTCCTTGCATAGATATTTATTTTAAGCATGTGAAAAACGAAGGAAAAGGTAACAAGCCTTGAAGCGTCGTGACTTCAGATAGTTCTTCTTCATGGCTTTTTTATCCGTCTAAATGAGGGAGTAAAGTGGGGGGGGGAGAAAGAGAGAGAGAAAGAGAGAGTACATTATGTATTTGTGAGCTTGAAAGAACTTTGAGTCACAATCAACAGAGATCAGCATATGATGGAGTATCACGTGGTGAGGAAAGGGGGGAAAGAGAAAGGTATGAGGGTCTGCCTGCCTTGCAAAGGATTGCTTCATCTTTCAGGCAGTCTCTGAAGACTTTGAGGGCCCAGTCCTATCTAACTTACCAGCTCCAGTGCAGCCACAATGCAGCCATGAAGTAAGGAACAAACATCAAAGAAACAGTCACCAAATGCTGTTCAGAACTTTGCTGGAAGGAACTGGCAATAAACCTGAATGAACTTTCCTCCTACTCCTAGTGGAAACTACTACTACTGACTACCAGTGCACAGAAATCCAGACTCTTTCTTTAACCGAGAAGCATCTAGGTTTGCTAGCAAAGTATTTGGGGCTCTTTTTTTTGCCCATTTTGCGGTTTCTGTTTGTGAAACTGTTTAAGGACCTGATCCTATCCAACTTTCCAGCGCAGCCGCAGCTGCAATGCAGCCCAGTGGTAACAACTGTTCCCTTGAGGAGGCCTCTGTGACTGCCGCCCCCCTGCACTGTAGGATGCAGTGCATGCCCTATTGGCATGGCTGCATCAGTGCTGGGAGGTTGGATAGGATTGGGCCCTAACATATGTAAACTCTGGAGTTCACGAAGTACCCAGGAACCTCCACCTTCTTTGTGGGTGGTCCCTTCTGGCTACAGCCTCTCAGCATGCGGTGGGGACTTTGGCAAAAGACGCACAGAGAGATTGCTCAGCCTACTACGTGCACTTACTATGATGTCTCCTCTTTGGACAAACTGCAAGTGGACCTGAAAAACGCTGATGTCCAGCAGGTAGATGAGGTCACAGACGTAGTCCACAATCATCCAATAATGGATGTTTCTGGGCATTTGGAAAGGGTAGGCCCAGCGGACTGGAATCAGCCAGCAGTTCCAGTTCCACGCCAGAACCACAATGAAGAGGCACAACACATACATCAGATCTATGATGAGGAGAAAAGTCCAGAACTGACTCAGGAGCACTGGTCTTCCCTAACCGCACATCACCGCTTGCAAAGCTGAACCCTTTGTGCACCCTGGGACATTTCGTGGGCCGCTGTGAGATACAGGAAGCTGGACTAGATGGGCCTATGGCCTGATCCAATGGGGCTGTTCTTATGTTCTTAAGCTCGCAACCTACTTGCTCTGCCACCGCCACCCCCCAGTCAGTGGCATAATGCATCTACCTGCCACCTGGGGTCAAAGAAGATTTTGAAGAGGGCTGAAGAGGGACAGTTATTCTCCCCCTACTAAATATAAGATGAACACCCATGGAAAAAAGTGCCTCTTTACCCAGTTAGCAGGGTAACTGTATTATGATACATGGAAATGAGAGTGGACGCATATGCTTATTCATTCCATGCTGTATCATAATAACATCTCATTAGCTCTCAGAACAATCAGTCTCATAGGTCAGTTTTAAGTTAAGCAAATCCACTTGCTGTTCCATAAGGCAGTTGTGTTTTCATTTTCTGGTTAATTGGCTATAACTTTTGATAGAATACAGATATTCCAATGGTTTGTTTCATTGCATTCTGCATTAAATTACCTTTCCAATGATATATAACACGATAGTATTATTCGTACATATCAATTTTTTCACAATTTTGGACACTAATGTCAAGCTCAGCTTGTTGTCCCCCCTAAACCTTGTTTCCCGGTGCAACTGCTACGCCCTGCACCCCCGTATCTATGCCACTGGTTGAAGTACTGCTCGAAGATCTCCAATGAGGGAGAATCCACGGCCTCCCTTGGCAATCTCTTCAACTACCAGACACCCCTTACTGTCAGGAATTTCTTCTTGATGTCCAACCAGAATCTCTTCTCTTTGCAGCAATCGGATGAGAAATATCAGATAATCTGAATCTGAAAAGATGAATTTCTTCTCAAGAGGAGGCTGTTGACCTAGAGCAGTTCTTTATTTGTCTGGAGCAGAGCGGGTTGCCAGGGCCCTGCTTGACCTGGAAGCTGACTTCCTGGCCTGAGGTCAGAAGCTGAATTTGGCAAGCTGCAGGTTGAGAAGGACAACAACCTAAACCCTCTTTTTCCATTCAGGAGCATCAAAATGCCACCAAGAATTGGAACCCCCCCCCCCCCCAAAAAAAAAAAAAAGCGAGGAGGAAAGAGGACATTTGAATCTTGGAAAATGGGGTCCATCACCCTAACCAGTCAAGGTAAGCACTGAGATTCACCTGTCATCTTCAGTCTATCCATACCTGGGTTTGGGAGAGCCACCCACACTCTAATCCTAATTCAACCAGCCGAATCCTCTTGAAATCCTCTAAGGGCCCTCGGAAATGCTGTGCATGAAATTAATTTTATCCACGGAAGCTGTACTTATGGAAGAAAGTATCGCATGACCTCCACAGAATTAGTGGCTACCTGTTGTGGTGCTGGTCACTAGCTTGGGTGGCTTTCAAAAAGAAAAAAAAAGAAAAAAAAAGATGGAAGAAGTTTTTGATGGATCCATCTGTCAAGAGTGTCAGCAACAATTCAATAGCCTTCATGTGCAGATGAATTTAACCTCTGTATTTCCTCATTGGGAGTGGGGAGACAGAGCAGTTGGGGGTGGAGGGCAGAGCTTATTCTACTGAGAGTCCTGACAATTCTTTTGACCCTTTGTCTCACATGAATATAGTCCCCAGGGCTCCTTGATGGAACCCCAAGAGAGCTAAAAAAGTTGATGTTCATAATGTGCTCTACAATGGAGGAGTTGAAAAGCATCTTACCCAGAAGGGTTCCTGATCTGTCCAGTAAACTAAAATGCTTCTTTTTTCTTCCCTACTTCTCTTAGTTCTCAGCAAGCATGGAATGAAAGTGGAGCAAGCGGGTGATTGAGGTGACCACCACAGGCCAGTTCGTGCACCCAATGAAAGTGAGTGTCTTGTGGGCATGGTGGTCTGTGGGAAGTGAATCTGGTGGGCAAGATGATTACCTTGGGGTTGACCCTGAATCTGGGGACTCTTCCAAGGGTCCTGCCACTGCTGCATGTTAACTGACATGTGTTTTAACCTCTACAGCCGGAAGCAGTCAGTCATGTGACAGACCAGGTAAAGGATGACCAGATGGCTAACCAGGATTGACCAGGGCAAAGCACCTAATAGCCAACAGCCAGCACCCAGTCCCTCCACTCACTTTCTTGGGTGAAACTGGTGGGTTTCTTTGCAGCTTCCAAGAAGAGGCCACCATGGAAAGCCTCTCTCCCAGGAGCACCTAAAATACTGGAGTCCCCTTGAAGCCAAACTGTAGTGAAGCTTAAACAATTAGAGATGCGGCAATCTATTCCTCCCTTGTGAAACTATACCAGGCAGTCCCTCCCCCCATTCAAGCTGTGCTAGAGAGAGAAGGAAGCTGCCACTGCCATGGTCCTCCTTCAGATTCCTCTCAGGAAGCCAGCAGAGGATCGGTTGCCAACCAGAGAGGGTGGCAGACAAACAGGCTGAGGGCACATCAGTTTGCTGCCCCTTCGCCTTTGCCACTGAGTGTGATGCTTTCACGTTACTTCCAGGAAAGGCTGGCCCTGCACAGCAGACATCAGGCAAGTGGTAGCCTCACCAACTTTATAGGTTTGTTGTGAGGTTAGAAGGAGAGGAACCATGTACACTACCCTGAGCTCCTTGGAGGATGAGCCATATAAAATGTGAAAAACATATACAAACATACAATGGTGTGGCAAATCTCCAAATCTTTGCAGACAGGAGGAGCAGAAACTCCTTGACTAATGATTCTCAACATCCAGGTCCTCAGGGTGCAGCAAGCAGCTTATCAATACACACCCTTCCTTTTCATGCCAGCAAAGCAAGAAGCTGCCTGGAAGGAGCCATCAAGCCCCAGAGAGCCACCATGTGACCACCAGGCTGGGGCAAGAAGGAGCAAGCGTTCCAGGCTGCTGGGACAAGTCCACAAAAGGCTTATCAAAGGCCATGTCATCTGTTGACGTCTGCCGCACCGTTCTGCCAAGCTGCAGAATCCATAATTCCAGCCCCACTCCTGTAATGAAATAAGCTTTGGGCCACCCTTACACCCACCAACACCCAGAGCCTGTGCCCTGCAATATGCCTTTCCATCCTGTTCATGCCAAAGGCTTGCACATCGGCACAACCAATGCAGTCCTTGCCAATATGGAGCAAGTACTGAGCCGCTACCCCCCCCCCCCCATAAAAAATAAGCTTTGAGCCACCCACAGTAATGGTCAACTGCCCTCTATAAAAGGGTATCCTGCCTAATGCAGTCCTTCCCTTGGGTGAAAGACACAACTGATCTTGGAAGAGCTGTCAATCATTCATCCACAGACAAGGTCTTAGTGCCATCCTCAACACTCCCCTTTGGGAGTCCCCATTGTGTGTTGGGGTGAAGAACACACAGCACATATGCCATTGTGTGTGATGCAGACCAGAGACATTCACAGCAGTGGGACAAATAAACTAGTCCTAGGCATGTTTACTCACCATTAAATTTCACTGAACCTTGTGGCAGTGAGTTCCACTGATGATTATGAACTATGTGATAAAGTCCTTTCTTCTTTCCATCCTATACCTGCCATACTACCTCTCTTCAAATGTCCAACTATTACCCTGCACATGCCCAATCCTGTCTGATTTCAGAAGCTAAGCAGGGTCGGGTCTGGTTAGTACTTGGATGGGAGACTGCTTGGGAATACCGGGTGCTGTAGGCTTATACCACAGTCTTTCGAGACTGCAGGTTGCCAACCATTATCAAACCCTGGTTATATCTTGACACAAATAAACCTAAGGGATTCAGGTGTGAATGGTCTGTATGGTTTTGAGTGGCTTCCCATCTATCCTGATAACCAACCTTTAGGAGAAGCAGACTTTGAAGAAAGCACCCAGAATCCGTAAAGGGGCAAAGAGCACAGTGTATGCCTCTCATGCTGCTCTTTCTGGAGATCAGAGCCCTTTGTCTTTCACTCACTAAAGAGCATGCACCTAGGGTGCAACGGTGGCGCCAAGGGCAGAGGTATCACTAGGGTTTCCATCACAGCCCTGGAAGGAGCCAGGAACCTCCCCATCTTTCAGCTCTAAAAATAACTGTGGTGGCTTGGCAAGGGCATGGTTTTGCCATGTGACAGCAGGAAGCCCAATTTTGTGTGTTTTTCGCCTTTTAAATGTGGAACAAAACCCCTCTAGATACCAAAATACCAGGTACAAGATACTCAGCTGCAAAGCAGGAAGTTGAGGCTATTGAAGGAAGCAATGGGGTCGTGGCAGACAAGATGGTAGACAGTCTGTGTTCCCCTGAGAGTCATTTAAGCAGGAACAAGGGAAAGTGGGTGATGCAGCAGCAGTATAATGGCTTTTGTACTGCTAGAGTTAAGGGCAGCAGCTGCTTCCCAAACACTCACAAGAGACTCCATTTGGTCTCTTGTACAGGGACATTTGGGAGCCTGGTGCATATGACTGTTTCATTGCTAGGCAGGTATTCACACTAACAGTTTGTTTCTTAATTGTAAACTAGAGCTTAAAGGTTGGGTCAGTGGGGATTTCGGTTACTCAAACAAACATGTAGGAAAACACACACACACACACACACACACACACACACACACACACACACACACACACACACACAATCCCCAGTTACAGCACAGATCACTTCCACGTTGTGAATCCAACTAAGTTTATATTCCACACCAGTGTTCTTCAACCTTGGGGTTGCAACCCCAAAGGGATAACGGAGCCTGGGTTGAGGGGGAGAGAATGAAAAAGGTTGAAGACAACTGGACTAGAACACCACCAGATAAAGGGGGAGGCACTTGTGTACCCCTTCAGATACCAGGAGATTGTGTTCCCATTCCTGCTAAGGTTCTTGGAAATACAGGTGCAGCCCATTTATCCATGGGTTTTTTATCTGCAGATTTGTCTCAATGGGGTGGGGGTACTGAAAGTCACACACGCCTTTGCCCTTCCCTGGCCTCTTGCTCTGTTTCCAGGCAGCCCAAAACACTGCAAAAGGGCTCTGCCTCACCCAGGCAGGGAATAGCCCTGGAAGAGGTTCCCCTTTTGAAGGAAGATTCCTGGAGCCCCTGAGCCAGTAAAGAGGCCGAAGAGGGAGGGGCAGAAAGCCCTGTGTAACCAGAACATGTGCAGCAAGGTGGAGCTCTCTCTCACACATATACACAGGGGCAGGTGTGGTAGCAACAGAGGGGATTGCTTTAAAAAAACCCAGGGAGTGCTTGCTGAATTCCCCCCCCCCCCCATGATGCAGGCAATCACCACAAGCAAGCCTTCCCACCAAGCAAAGCATGAGATATAGCTTAGGATGCTCTCCACACTTTCCTGGGAGTAAGCCCCATTGACTACAATGGGGCTTACTTTGGAGTAGAAACACATAGGGCTGGACTCTGAAAAGCTCAGCATCCCACCTGTGAAAGAAGTGGGACAGCTGGCAATGGGGAGGGCTCAGGGGGGGGAGGCAAGGGGATTGCTTTAAAAAACCCAGGGAGTGTTTGCCCAATCCCCCCCCCCCCCACAGATGATGCAGGCTTTCCTGCTCCAAAAGCTTTCCCAAGCAAGCCTTGGAGAGACAGGTGATGGTGAACAGAGAGCCAGACTATGTCCCAGAATGCTCCGGGGCAGAGGAGCTTCCATGATGGTGGCCAGGGAGGGCTGCAGGAGCAGCAGCAGCAAAGAGAAGGAGGAGGAGAACCTGCAGCACTGTTGGGAGGCCGTCTGGGACACAGAGGACTAGGCTTCCCAAGCAAGCTCACCATTCCAACTGTGAAAGAAGCCGGAGAGCTGGCAACAGGAGGGCTGAGTACAGAGAAGAGGGGAGGGGATTGAGAACAGCTGCCTTAGTTTCCTTCCATCTGGAAGTATCAGGCTGCAGCCTCTTTGCTTAACTCTATGGACGAAAGTTATGCGGATAAATAGGCTCCACCTGTAGTGCTAAAATAGCTTTCACTAGCTATTTTCACAAGTGCCAGGCTTTACAGTAACTTTTTTTGCTTTCTAATAAGATATTTAGAATCTTTAGAATTTTTATAAGAATAATTTAGTGCTTGGGAGAGTGTTATGGGGCAGGTAATGGGTGAATGGGGTCTGAGGAGGGCAGCAAGATTGATGGTGGTTTCCCAGTCCCATACTTTATTGGGGTCATGGAACTGTTCTGCACTCAAGCTGGGGCAGTTTTCCCCCTCTTCTCAGCTAGTACTGACAACTGTTCCCCCAACTGTGATCTGGCACCCTACCCTGTTAGGATATCCTGAACACAAGAATTGGGACTGGAGAATAGCAGCAAAGCAGTTCCCAAGCCTGCCCAGTCCTGCCTGAAAACTTTATTTCTGTAGGAAGACAAGAGAATTCCTTAGAATTAAATTTGATGCTGAACTCATTAGAGATTCAACAGAAGGAAGTAATGTTCAGACAGATTATCATATTTAAACCCACACACCTGAAACAAGGGTTTTTGTTTTGTTTTTATAGTTAATTCTGGTATACTCTTGTACAAGTTAGCCCGGGGTTCTCACATTTTTACTTGGCTTCGCAAGATACAGTGTACAGATCTTTGAAAAGGTCAACAGGCATGTGGATGCGGGAGAACCCGTGGACATTATGTATCTGGACTTTCAGAGGGCGTTCGACACGGTCCCTCACCAAAGGCTACTGAAAAAACTCCAGTCAGAGAATTAGAGGGCAGGTCCTCTCCTGGAGTGAGACCTGGTTGAAGACCAGGAAACAGAGAGTGGGTGTCAATGGTCAATTTTCACAGTGGAGAGAGGTGAAAAGCGGTGTTCCCGAAGGATCTGTCCTGGGACCGGTGGGACCCACCTTATAGCTCTTAAATGGGGGCTTAAATAGCTCTTCCAATGGGGGCACAAGAGTGGGTCCGACTCCACCATAGAATCGCTGTGGGTTAAATTATCAGGTTCGAGGAGGGATGTAATAGTGGGGGCATGCTACCGTCCTCCGAACCAGAAACCAGAAGGGGACCTTGAGATGAGGAAACAGTGCAAAGTTCCCAATTCCCCATCCCTCTCTATGTTATTGCAGGTCAATTTCAGACTCAGGCAAGGGAATCTGACCTCTTTCTGTGCTCATTTATTCTCTCCTACAAATGCTAACAGCACCCCCACCCAAGGAGGACTTAGCTCTCCCTTGCTCTCTTCTGTTTCCTCATCTATTTATTCATTTATTTATTTTTCACATTTTTACTACTATGCTTGATTCTTGAGCGGAGTGATGGGGAAGAGGAGTGGCCATCTGGCACATCCACCCACCTCTTGCAGGCAGGGGAACAGCACCTTTCCCCTTAGAAGCCCTGCTGGCCTTTCCACCTTCCAGAGAAATCTCACAAGAAGGAAGCACTGATGGACTGGCCGGGAAGGAAACACTGGGGACTGGCATCAGTTTGTGACATCATCATCAGTTTGTAACATCATCAGCTGACAGGTTCTGG
This sequence comes from Tiliqua scincoides, assembly GCF_035046505.1. Classification (NCBI taxonomy): domain Eukaryota; kingdom Metazoa; phylum Chordata; class Lepidosauria; order Squamata; family Scincidae; genus Tiliqua; species Tiliqua scincoides. The sequence goes on from NC_089829.1 coordinate 18,231,933, forward strand.
GAGCTGTATAAATTGTGGGCACAGGGAGGGGCTGAGCGTGGGTTGTTAGAGGCGAGGTGGAGAGAGGAGGTGGTGGAGAGTAGTGGATTTCTGTGGTTGGTATATTGATTTGGCGTGAAAGGCGGGGTGAAAGTGAGAGCGAAAGGAGGTGTGAAAGGCAGAGAGGAGTGAGTCGTGGGCTGTGTGTGGAGTGAGTGGGATTTTTATCTTTTCAGTTTTTTAATTTCTTCTTTTGATTTTTTGAATTCATTTTTATTTTATTCATATTTATTTTATTATAATTCATTATTTTATTTTATTTGTGTCTTTTGTACTGATTTATTTCTTCATCCATTTATTTCTTTTTAATTTTTTATTTTGGTTGTGTTATTTTTAAAATTTATTTTTATATTCTTTGATTTATTTGTTGCATATATAACTATTTATTTTCTGTTTCTTTAACCTTATATACTTTTATTCCATTGCTTCTTTCTTCTCTTATTTTCCTTTTACCTTTTTCTAAGCTTTATTTTCTTTTTTCTTTTTTAAAATTTCTATATTTCTTGATTTCTCCTTCATTCTTCCTGCATTCATTTCATTGCTTTTCCCCCTTCCTTTATCTTTTCATCTTTTTAGATTATAGTATTTGGGGTGTTTGGGGAGGGTCTTTTTTTTTAGAGTAGGTTCTTAGTCAGTGTTAGGTTTAGAGTGTAGATAGGGGGAGACTTTGGGAGGGATCGTTTTCTTTATTATTCTTTTGTTAGGTTTGTAGTGGGTGCTTTGGGGGAGGGCTATAGATATTTAGTTAAGGTATAGAGTTAGTGTTAGATTTAGGTTTAGAATAGGTAAGGAGAACACAATGGCAAATAATCTCCTTGGCAAACTGAGAAGGTAAGTTGTTCCTTGCAACTGCGCTACACCCCACCCACCTTATAGCTCTCAAATGGGGGCTTAAATAGCTCTTAAATAGCTCTTCCAATGGGGGCAAAAGAGTGGGTCTGACTCCACCACAGAATCGCTGTGGGTTAAATTATCAGGTTCGAGGAGCGATGTAATAGTGGGGGCATGCTACCGTCCTGCAGACCAGAAACCAGAAAGGGACCTTGAAATGAGGAAAGAGATCAGGGAGGTGTCGAGGAGGGACGGGGTTGTAGTCATGGGGGACTTCAATTCTCCTCACATCGACTGGGTCAATTCATGCTCTGGTCATGAAAGAGAGACCGGTTTTCTTGACATGCTAAATGACTGCTTTAGAGCAACTAGTCATGAGCCCACCAGAGGACAGGCGACTCTGGATTTAATCTTGTGTGGCTCAGGACCTGGTTAGAGTGGTAAATGTTACTGAGCCATTGGGGAACAGTCACCATGCTGCAATTAGTTTCACCATGCATGTCGGGGTAGAGTGCCAAACAAATCTAACACAAAAACCCTTGACTTACGAAGGGCCCCTCAAATGAGGACGCTGGTTAGGAAGAAGTTGAAAGGGAAGGTAAAGAGGGTCCAATCTCTCCAGAGTGCATGGAAGCTGTTTAAAACAACAGTAACAGAAGCCCAGGAGAAGGGCTCAAAGGAATAACTCAAAGGAAGAAGGGCTCCACTAAGTCCAGGAGGGTGCCCGCCTGGCTAACGAGCCAAGTTACAGAGGCTATAAAGGGCAAGGAAGCATCCTTCTGTAAATGGAAGTCTTGCCCTAATGAGGAGAATAAAAAGGAACATAAACTGTGGCAAAACAAATGTAAGAAGGTGATACGGGAGGCCAAGAGAGACTATGAGGAAAAACATGGCCAGCAACATTAACAGAAGAGTCAACAAAACCTTTATTAGGCATAAACATTGGATAGGTGAAGACTCCGTACAGAAACCGTAGAGAGAATATAAACCTAAGTAGTACACAAATATATGCATATGTGCGCACCTACGTGTACACACAGATACAAATGTACAATACATTTTACATACAAACATGAATTATTTAAAAGACAGAAAACAATCAGTTACTCTGCAGATATTGTCAAGATGTAATCTACTCAGTGATTACTTGGTACAGAAAGTTTGGCTTGATTCAGATTACTCAAATTTAGGACTCTGACAGAGCGGCCGGGGAAAGCTTTCCATGCATGTCTTTGTCAGTTCCTGGATATCACAGGTTGGAAGAGCGATTCAGCTTAGTTAAGGCAGTTTCTAGGCAGAAGGTTAGGCTTTGCAAGGTAGCTGAGTCCCTTTCAATGGTGTTCTTTATTACATTTGGACTAGGAGAGTTTGTTTGCTCATTAGAGCGGGGTGTTGCTGCAGTCTTATCGGCTGTCTGGGCAGGCAGCCAAGAATCTCTTTGTGCAGGGATGGAGGATGATGCAGTGGTCAGAGGCTTCAAGCTATGTGTGGAGGCGGGCAGCAGCTCTTGATTAGAGTCAGAGAAATCAGAGAAGACTCTCTTACTGTTATTTTGAACGTGCTGAGAAACCTTCTCATCTGAAACAGAGTCAGGGGAGTTGTAGAGGTGTCAAAGGACAGAAGGAGTCTGACTCTAGATGCAGGACTACTTAGCCATTGGGCACTTATCATGTCAATCTGATTTAGATCCATACATAAAAGTTTACTTAAGGATATTTTTACACAGAGCCTGTCCCTCCATTTTCCATAATTTACTGGCACTCTGCCAACCTCCAAGAGAATTTGGTTTGCTTGGAAACAGCGTGAGTGAGAGCCAGCAGCTTTAGGCAAAGAGACAGGTTTGATCCTAGATTCTTTCGCAGAGACAGAGGCATCCTTGGGCATTATCTGCGTGTGGCTATAAGCTCGTGCTGTTGCCGGAGAACTGCCCTTGGGTCTTAGGGCCGATTGCTCCTGCAGCTTCTTTGGTAGTGCATCAATTTGGGAGGATATAAACTTAAGTTCCCGAAAGATTGCCAAAACTGTTCTAGCCGCAACAAGGGAGTGATCTCCCAAAAGAGTTAAGAGGGAAGTATTGCCTGGTTCAAGGTCCACCGGTTCCTCTTGGTCCCCGTGAGCTAGGTCCTTATCTCCCAGTGCACTCTTATGAGCATCAACATTTAGCAAGATCACTTCAGGGCAGGACCCATTCTTAGTGTTTCCCAAACATGGTACGCTGTTATGTTCTTCCGCCTCCAAATCAATTTCAGTCTCTAGACAGCCCGAGTTGTTAGACGAAGCAGGGTTGGGAGTAACACTTACGGTCTCGTTCCAAGATGTTATTTGGTCCAGTCGAAGTTGTGGGGAACCACTGCCAGCTCGCTGCCTTTTCCTTCTCCTGCCCATGTTTTCAATCCAAATCCTACACAAGAGTAGGCACTCCAAAGCAGCAAAATAACCAGTATCAATGTTGTCAGCAGGATCTTCAGCAAGTTAAAATATCCTGGGAGAAGAAAAAACCTCCCGGGTTGCCACCAAGGCTAAAATTGATAAGAGCTCCAGCAGCCGAGATTCTGCTAGAAGGCAGCCATCTCCTTCCCCCCCCCCCAGCAACATTAAAGTGAATAATAAAAGTTTCTTCAAATATGTTAGAAGCAGGAAACCTGCTTGAGAAGCAGTTGGTCCTCTGGATGGTGAGGAAGGGAAAGGGGAGATAAAAGGAGACTTAGAGATGGCAAAGAAATTAAATGAGTTCTTTGCATCTGTCTTCATGGAAGACGATGTCAGGCAGATACCGCTACCTTGAACGGCCCCTTCTGACTGAGGAATTAAGTCCGATAGAGGTTAATAGAGAAGATGTTTCAGACCTAATTGATAAATTAAAGATCAATAAGTCACCGGGCCCAGAAGGCATCCACCAAGAGTTATAAAGGAACTGAAGAATGAAGTTGCTGATCTCTTGGCTAAAATATGCAACTTGTCCCTTAAAACGGCCATGGTGCCAGAAGATTGGAAGATAGCAAATGTCACGCCGATCTTTAAAAAGGGAAGGAGGGGGGACCCGGGAAATTATAGGCCAGTCAGCCTCACGTCTGTTCCAGGTAAGATGGTGGAATGCCTCATCAAAGATAAAATCTTAAAACACATAGGGCGCAATCCTAACCCCTTATGTCAGTGCTTTCCAGCACTGACATAAGGGCAATGCAGCTCTGAGGTAAGGGAACAAACATTCCCTTACTCTGAGGAGGCCTCCGTGAGTGACACCCAACTGCAGGATGCAGCACATACCCCATTGGCATCACTATGCCAGTGCTGGAAAGCACTAACATAAGGGGTTAGGATTGCGCCCATAGACAAACAAGCCTTGCTGAGGGAGAATCAGCATGGCTTCTGTAAGGGTAAGGCATGTGGATCCACATCCAAGGCATGTGGATGCGGGAGAGCCCGTGGACATTATATATCTGGACTTTCAGAAGGCATTTGACACGGTCCCTCACCAAAGGCTGCTGGGAAAGCTCCATGGTCAGGGAATTAGAGGGCAGGTCCTCTCCTGGATTAGGAACTGGTTGGAGGCCAGGAAGCAGAGAGTGGGTGTCAATGGGCAATTTTCACAATGGAGACAGGTAGAAAGCAGTGTGCCCCAAGCATCTGTCCTGGGTCCGGTGCTTTTTCAACCTCTTCATAAACGACCTGGAGGCAGGGCTAAGCAGTAATGTGGCCAAGTCTGCAGATGACACCAAACTTTTCTGAGTGGTGAAGACCAGAAGAGATTGTGAAGAGCTCCAGAAGGATCTCTCCAGACAGACAGAATGGGCAGCAAAATGGCAGATGCGTTTCAATGTAAGAAAGTGTGAAGTCATGCACATTGGGGCAAAAAAATCAAAACTTCACATATAGGCTAATGGGTTCTGAGCTGTCGGAGAGATCAGGACCTGTCTCAGGAGAGAGATCTTGGGGTCCTGGTCGACAGCTCAATGGAAGTGTTGACCCAATGTGCGGCGGCAGTAAAGAAGGCTAATTCCATGCTTGGGATCATTAGGAAAGGCATTGAGAATAAGACAGCTTATATTGCAATGCCGTTGTACAAATCAATTGTAGAAACCTGGAGCATTGCGTCCAGTTCTGGTCACCACATCTCAAAAAGGATATAGTGGAGATGGAAAAGGTGCAAAAGAGAGCAACAAAAATGATTACTGGGTTGGGGCACCTTCCCTATGAGGAAAGGCTATAGTGTTTGGGCCTCTTCAGTCTAGAAAAGAGGCGCCTGAGGGGGGACATGATTGCGACATACAAAATCATGCAGGGGGTGGACAGAGTGGATAGAGCGATGCTCTTTTCCCTCTTGCATAACACCAGAACCAGGGGACATCCACGAAAGCTGAGTGTTGGGAGAGTTAGGACAGACAGAAGAAAATATTTCTTTACACAGCATGTAATTAGTTTGTGGAACTCCTTGCCACAGGATGTAGTGATGGCATCTTGCTTGGATGCCTTTAAGAGGGGATTGGACAAATTTCTGGAGGAGAAGTTCATTATGGGTTACAAGTCATAGTAGGTATGTGCAAGCTCTTGGTTTTAGAGGCAAGTTGCCTCTGACTGCCAGATGCAGGGGAGGGCACCAGGACGCAGGTTGTGCCTATTGTCTTGTGTGCTCCCTGGACATTTGGTGGGCCACTGTGAGATACAGGAAGCTGGACTAGATGGGCCTTTGGCCTGATCCAGTGGGGCTCTTCTTACGTTCTTATGAGTGGTCGTCCTCCATGACCTCCATCCCCCACTAGTTGCCCTCTCCCCCCAGTGTCTGCCCAGGAGTGACTTCCTCACTGTTCACTCTCTTGCAGGCTTTGCTGCTGCCTCAAGATCAAGAAGCACCAAGTCCAGCCTTCTGTGTTGAGAAAGGCCAGCAGAGAATGTCAGCAGGTGCTGGCCAAATTGAGCAACAGGTGAGTCTATCCAGCAAAAGAGCCAACACCAGAGACATCCTCCTCCTCCTCCAACAGCAGGACATCCTCCTCCTCCAGCAGCTGGACATCCTCAGAGTCCACCCTCAACTCGTACTGGGGGTCCAGAGGTAAAGAGTCCTCTTGTCCTTCCCAGCAGCAAGCAAGCTTTCCAACAAATGCCATGCGTCATCTCTGGAAGCTGAAACCAAGCAGGTTGCTGCTTCTGAGGGCCACGCAAAGGCATACATCTCTCTTTCCTTCTCTCCTTCCAGATACTCTAGGATCTGCAGAACGGGAAGGCAGCAAGGTAAAGTCTGCTCACATTTCTTCCCCTGGGACCAGGCTTTCCAATTCCTTCAAGTGTGGAACACACTTCAATGTCTTCTTCAAGAAAACTGTGGCTGGTGAAGGCAGGGAGCCACCTGGGGCTGGCAGGGCTGCCTGTCCGGCTGTCAGAAGAGACAACATCGCTGCATCCATCAGCATGTCAACTTTCTCATGGCTGAGTTTCCAGGGGGTCCTTCCTCTCACTTTTGTCTTTTGTCTTCCCCATTTCTCTTAGGAAATCTATAGCATCAAAAAAGCGTGGTGCAGGAACGTGAGCGAGGTGACCACTACAGGCCAGCCGGTGCACACCATAGAAGTGAGTGTCTTGTGGACATGATGGTCAGGGAAGTGAAGCTGGTGGGCAAGATGCCTACCTGGGGTTGACCCTGAATTTGGGGACTCTTCCAAGGGTCCTGGCACTCTGCTGGGTGAGAGTGGGGGATGCTGTTGCATGACACTGACATGTGCTTTTACCTCAACAGCCGGAAGCAGTCAGAGACGCTCCAGAAATACGCACCATCTGGGTGAGGGAGGAAGACGGCCCCTCCTCCTCCTCCACTAAAGGTAACAGCCATTTCCAAGGAAAGGGGGAGGGCAGGGCCACATCCCAGTAGACTCTTAAGCCACTCGCTGTCCGTGCCTGAGGCCATTGCCTTTGCTGCTGACAGAGCAGCCAGCAAGGTTGGCCACTTGTTTCTGAGGCAGACATGCCAAGTGGGCCTGTCTTGAGACCATCTCCAGACTTTCACTATGGGCAGTGACTCCCCACCCCACCTCCCTATCCTTTTTTGAAGGCAAGTAGAAGATAACATCTCTCTTCTTCCTTCCTTCCAGATGACCTTCTATATGAAGACCTGGAGGGGGAGGAGTAGAAAGGAGGAGGAGCAGAAGAAAGACGGTCCTCGGAAGCCGTCCTCACAGACCCCCAGCTCGAGCCATGGCCAGTGTGGAGAATGCCAAGCAGCAAGTGACACAGGCTGTGGGAATGACCTTCATGTGTGAGGGAGTGCCTGGTGGAGGCAGGATCCGGCCTTGCCCTCCTTCTGTCCCAAGAAACATGCCAGCCCTTTGCAAGACTGGATCGGGGCAGACAGATGTACATATGGAAGAACCAGCAGGCAGAAAACTCAAATGTGGGCAGACCCACGAAGCCATTGAAAGTAGAAGGGAGAAGGGAGGAAGAAATCCTGGTCTCCAATCAGAAGAGAGAAGGTGGACAAATCTGGATGGACACTGAAGGAGAAGAATGTGGCGTAAAAGCGAAAATCCAGACAGGAGGAAAGCGAGGCAGACAGCAACTGTTGGGAGGAGAAGCAGAGATTGAAGGAAAGCAGGAAAGGGGACCACAGGAAGAGGCAGCCCAAAGGATTGCGGTGCTTCCCCCTCATCTCTCATCCCCTTAGTGGTCTGCTGGTTGACAAGCCCTGATGACTTCCCACCCCTCCACAAGGTCTGCGGCAGGTCCTCTTGATTGCTCCTCCTCACAGGTCACAAATCCCCACTGCCTAGTGTCACTTGCTGGTGGGCCATCACTGCTCCAGCTGGGGGTCTCAAGGATGGCAAGGTTCCTGGATCTCCACTCTTCGCTTGGCTCCTCCGTCCTCATTCCCAGCTTCCTTCCTGAGTGCTGGTGGCTTCCGCCCTCACTTCTGGCTGCTCTGGCTGGTGGTCTCCTCCCTGACGCCTGGCTCCTCTCCTGTTCCTGACTCCTGGCTTCCTAGCTGATTTCTGGCTAACTTCCTGTTCCTGGGTGGACTCATCAGGTCTGGATTTCCATTGTGGCTCCTGGCTTGACTTCTAGCTTCTTTGCTGATTTCTGGCTGAGTTCCTGGTCCAGGGTGGACTCTTTGGCTCTGTCTCATCTCCTGCCTTTTTCTTATTTTTGGACACTTCCAGTTGCCCAGAAGCTTCTAGGCTACTTCACCAGCTGAAAGGGTGCCGTGACATCCTCCTGTGATAGACTTCATCCTGCTGTTGGAATCAAATACTGGTTCATGAAAGGAACACTCTCCAGGAAGTGCAGGACTCCTGGGAATTGTTAGAGAAATCTGTGCCTA